>NW_027206136.1:0-542500 GCF_024711535.1 Dipodomys merriami | reverse complement strand
AGGGTTAGGATGAGGATTATGTTGAGGGTGCGGGATAGGGTTTTGGTGAGGGTAAGTGTTAGGGTTATGGTGAGAGTGAGGGTGAGGATAAGGGTAAGGGTTATGGTGAGGGTTAGGGTGAGGGTGAGGGTTAGGGTTAGCATTAGAGTTAGGGTTAGGGTAAGGTTGATTGTTAGGATTAGGGTTAGGGTTAGGTTTAGGGTGCAGGTTAGGGTTAGGGTTACACTGAGAGTGAGGTTCAGAGTTAGGGATAGGATTAGGTTTAGGGTTAGGGTGAGGCTGAGGGTGAGGGTGAGAGTGAGGATTAATTTTAGGGTTAGGTTTACGGTGAGGGCTAGGATGAGGGTGAAATTTTTGGTTAGGAAAGGTTTAGGGTTAGGTTTAGGGTGAGGATTAGGGTTAGGGTGAGGTTTAAGGTGAAGTTTATGGTTAGGGTGAGGGTTATGGTGAGGGTTCGGTTGTGGATAAGTGTTATTGTAAGGGTTAGAATGAGGGTGAGGGTTAGGGTTAGGGTGAGGGTAAGGGTTATTGTGAGGGTTAGGGTGAGGGTGACGTTTATGGTTAGCATTTGGGTTAGGGTGAGGGTTAGGATGAGTGGTAGGGATAGGGTTAGGGTTAGGGTTAGGGTGAGAGTGAGGGTTAGGGCGAGGATGAGGGTTAGAATGAGGGTTAGGGTTAGGGTTAGGGGGAGGGTGAGGGTGTGGATGAGGCTTAGGGTTAGGATTAGTGTTAGGGTTAGCTTTTGGTTGAGGATGAGCTTGAGGGTGAGGGTGAGTTTTAAGTTTAGGTTTAGGGTGAGGGTTAGGGTTAGTGTGAAGGTTAGGGTTACCGTTAGGGTGAGTGTTAGTGTGAGGTTTAGGGTTAGGGTTAGGTTTAGGTGAGGGTTAGTGGTAATGTTAATGTTAGGTTGAGGGTGAGGGTTAAGGTGACAGTGAGAGTTAGTGTTCGATTTAGGTTAGGGTTAGTTATAGGGTGAAGCTTAGGTTGAGGGGTAGGGTTAGTGTTAGGATGAGGGTTAGGGTTAGTATGAGGGTTAGAGTTAGGGTTAGGCTTAGGGTGAGGGTAAGGATTAGGGTGAGGTTTAGGGTGAGGGTGAGGGTTAGGGTTAGCTTTCGGGTTAAGGTGAGGGTGAGGTTTAGGGTTTGCATTCGGGTTTGGTTGAGGGTTAGGGTGAGGTTTAGGTTTAGGTTTAGGGTGAAGGTGAGGGTGAGAGTTAGGGTTAGGGTTATGGTGAGGGTTAAGATTAGGGGGAGGGTTAGGTTTAGGATTGGGGGAGAGTGAGGGTGAGGGTTAGGGTTCGGGTGATGGTGAGGGTGAGGGTGAGGCTTAGGGTTAGGTTTAGTGTGAGGGTGAGGGTCAGTGTGAGGGTTATTGTTAGGTTTAGCGTAAGGTTTATGGTGAGGTCTAATGTGAGATTGCGGGTTAGGGAGAGGGAATGGGTGTGGGAGAGTGTTTCAGATAGGTAAGGGTTAGGATTATGGTTAGGGTGAGGTTCAGGGATAGGATGAAGTTTATGGTTGGGGTGAGGGTTAGGGTTAGGTTGAGGTTTAGGGTTAGGGTTAGGGTTAGGTTGAGGTTTAGGGTTCGGGTTTGCATTAGGGTTAGGGTGAAGGTTAGGGTGTATTTGAGGGTTAGGGATAGGTTTAGGGTTAGTGTTAGGGTGAAGGTTAGTGTTAGGGTTAGGGTTAGGGTGAGGGTTAGGGTAAGGGGTAGGGTTAGGATTAGGGTGAATATTAGGATTAGGGTTCGGGTTCGGGTAAGGGTAAGTGTTATGTTTAGGGTGAGGTTAATGATTAGGGTGAGGGTGAGGGTCAGTGTTAGGTTTGGGGTGATGGTGAGGGTGAGGGTTAGGGTAAGGTTTAGCCTTAGTTTGAGGGATAGGATGAGGGTTTTGTTTAGTGTTAGTGTTAGGGTTAGGGTGAGGTTTAGGTTTAGTCTGAGGGTTAAGGTGAGGGTGAGGGTGAGTGTATGGGTTTTGGTGAGGGTTAGGCTGAGGGTTAAATTTCGGGTTAGTGCTAGGGTGAGGGTTATGTTGAGGGTTAAAGTTAATGTTATGTTTAGGGAGAGGGTTAGGTTTAGGGTTATGGTGAGGGCGATGGTGAGGGTGAGGAATATGGTGAGGATAAGTGTGAGGATGAGGGTTTCGGTTAGGTAAGTATTAGGGTTAGCGTCAGGCGAGAATTAGGGTAAGGGCGAGGGTTAAGATGAAGTTTAGGGTTAGGGTGAGTATTAAGGTTAGGGTTAGGTATAGGGTGAGCCTTAGGGTGAGGGATAGGTTTAGGGTTAGGGTGAGGGTTATGGTTAGTGTGAGGGTTAGGGTTAGAGTTAGGGTGAGGTTAAGGGTTAGGGTGAGCTTTAGGGTGAGGGTGACTGTTAGGGTTAGTTTTAGGTTTAGGGTGAGGGTGAGGATTTGGTTTTGCATTAGGGTTAGGGTGAGGGTTATGGAGAGGGTTAGGGTTAGGTTTAGCGTGAGGGTGAGGGTGAGGGTTATGGTTAGGGTGAGTGTGAGGGTAAGGGTGAGGTTGAGGGTTAGGTTTAGGTGTAGGGTGAGGGTGAGGTTGAGGTTTAGGGTGAGGGTGAGGGTTGGACTTAATGTGAGGTTTAGGGTGAGGGTGAGGGTAAGGGTTAGGGTGAGGGTGAAGGTGAGGGTTAGGGTTAGGGGTAGGTGTAGATGTAGGTTTAGTGTTAGGTTTAGGGTTAGTATTAAGGTTAGGGTTAGGATTAGGCTGAGGGTGAGGGTGAGGGTGAGGGTGAAGGTGAGGTTTAGAGTTAGGGTTAGGGTTAGGGTTAGGGTTAGGTTGAGGGCTAGGATGAGGGTTAGGGTTAGGGTGAGGCTGAGGTTGAGGATATGATTGAGACTCACCCTAGCTTTCATGGCTATGGTTAGGGTGAGGGTTAGGGGGACGGGTAGATTTAGTGTTAGATTTAATGTGAGGGTTAGGTTTAGTGTGAGAGTTAGGGTTAGAGTTAGGGTTAGGGTGATGTTAAGTGTTAGAGTGAGGGTTAGGGTGAGAGTGAGGGTTAGGGTGATGTTTTAGGTGAAGGTGAAAGTTAGGGAGAGTGAGAGGTTTTGGGTGACGGTGAAGGTTAGGGTGTGTGTGAGGGTGAGGGTTAGGCTGAGGGTAAGGATTAGGGTGATGTTTAGGGTGAGGGTGAGGTTTAGGATGAGAGTTAGGGTTCAGGGAAGAGGAATAGTTAGGGTGTAGGTAAGGGTTAGGGTAAGGGTGAGGCTTAGGGTGACCGTGAGTGTTAGGGTTCAGGTGAGGATTAGGGTTAGGGTTAGGGTTTGGGTTGGGGTTAGCGTGAGGTTTAGGGGTAGGGTGAGCGAAAGGTTTAGGGTGAGGGTTAGGTTGAGGTTGAAGGATAGGTTTATGGTGAGGGTAAGGGTTAGGGAAACTGTTAGGGTGAGCTTGAGGATTAAGGTTAGCATTAGTGTTAGGGTGAGGGTGAGGGTTAGGGTGAGGGTGAGGGGTAGGCAGAGGGGTAGGGTTAGAGTTAGGGTCAGGGTTAGGGTGAGGGTGAGGGTTAGGGTTAGCATTAGGGTTAGGGTTAGGTTTAGGGTGAGTGTTAGAGTTAGGGTTAGGGTAAGCTTGAGGGTAAGGTTTAGCATAAGGGTTAGGGTTAGGTTGCAGGTTAGGGTTAGGTTTAGGGTGAGGGTGGGGTTGAGGGTTAGGGTTAGTCTTATGGTTATGGTTAGGGTAAGGCTGATGGGGAAGGGGAGGTTGAGGGTGAGTGTTAGGGTTAAGTTAAGGGTTAAGGTGAGGGCTTGGGTGAGGGTGAGGGTTAGGCTGATGGTGACGGTGAGGGTTTTGGTTAGGCAAAGGTTAGGGTTAGGGTGAGGATTAGGCTGAGGATGAGGATTAAGCTGAGGTTAGGTTCAGGGTGAGGGTTAGTTTTAGGGTTAGGGTGAGGGTTAGGGTTAGGGAGATGTTTAGGGTGAGGTTGAGGGTTAGGGTGAGGGTTATGGTTAGGGTTAGGTTTAGGGTGAGGTTGAGGGTTAGGATTAGAGTGAGGGTGAGGGTGAGGGTTAGGGTTAGGATTAGGTTTAGGGTTAGGGTGAGGGCTAGGGTGAGGGCGAGGGTTAGGGTGAGGGTGAGGGTGAGGGTGCGGTTTTCTGTTAGGAAAGGGTTAGGGTTAGGTTTAGGGTGAGGATTAGGCTGAGGGTGAGGTTGAAGGTGATGTTTAGGGTTAAGGTGAGGGTTAGGGTTAGTATTAGACTGAGCGTTAGGGTTTGGGTGATGTTTAGGGTGATGTTTAGGGTGTGGGTGAGGGTGAAGGTGAGGGTTAGGGTGTAGGTGAGGGTTAGGGTGAGGGTGAGGGTTACGGTGATGGTGAGGGTTAGGTTTAGGGTTAGTGTGAGGAAAAGGCTTAGGGTGAGGATTAGGATGAGAGTAAGTGTTAGGGTTAGGTTTAGAGTTTGGGTTAGGGTGAGGTATAGGGTTAGAGTTCGGGTTAGGGTTCAGTTGAGGGTGAGGATTAGAGTTAGGGTTAGGGTGAGGGTTAGGGTTGGGGTGAGGGTTAGGGTTACGGTTAGGGTGAGGGTTCAGGTGAGGGTTCAGGTGAGGGTTAGGGTGTGGGTTAGGGTTAAGGTTATGGTGAGAGTAAGGGTTACGGTGAGGTTTAGGGTCAGGGTTAGGGTTAGGGTTAGGGTTAGGGTTAGGATGAGCGTTAGGCTGAGGGTTCGGTTTAGGGTTAGTGTGAGGGTTAGGGTTAAGGTTAATGTTAGGTTACTATTAGGTTAGGGTGAAGGTTAGTTTTAGGTTTAGGATAAGGTTTAGGCTGATGGTAAGATTTAGGGTTAGTGTGAGGGTTATGTTTAGCGTTAGGGTTAGGGTGTGGGCTAGGGTAAGGTGAGGGTTAGGTTGAGGGTTTAGTTTAGGTAAGGGTTAAGGTAAGGTTAGGGTGAGATTGAGGGTTAAGTTGAGGGTTAGGGTTAGTGTGAGCCTTAGGGTTACGATTAGGGTGAGGGTTAATGTTAGGGTGATGTTTAGGGTGAGGGTGAAGGTTCGGTGAGGGGGAGGGTTAGCTTTATGGTTAGCGTGAAGATTAGGGTTCAGTTTAGGGTTAGAGTTAGGGTGAGTGTGAGGGTTAGGGTGCGGGGTAGGGTTAGGGTTACAGTGAGGGTGAGGGTTCGGTTTAGTGTGAGAGTTACGGTTAGGGTTAGGGTTAGGGTGAGGGTTAGGTTGAGGGTTAGGGTTAGGTTAAGGGTGAGGATGAGGATGAAGGTGATGGTTAGGGCTACGTTTAGGATCAGGGTGAGGCTTAGGTTTAGGATGAGGGTGAGGATGAGGGTTACGGTTAAGATTAAGTTTAGGGTGAGGGTGAGGGTTAGGTTTACGATTAGGGTTAGGGTCAGGGTGAGGGTGAGGGTTAGGGATAGGGTGAGGGTTAGGATTATGGTTAGGGTTAGGGTGACGGTTAGGGTTTGGGTTAAGTTTAGCATGAACGTTAGGCTGAGGATTAGGGTTAGGGTTAGTATGAGGTTAGGTTTAGGGTTGGGTTAGGGTGAGGGTGAGGGTTTACTTTAGGTAAGGGTTTGGGTAAGTTTAGGGTGAGGATTAGGATGAGGTTGAGGGCTGAGGTGAGGGTTAGGTTTAGGGTGAGAATTAGGGTTAGGTGAGGGTGATTGTTAGGGTGATGTTTATGGTGAGGGTGAGGGTGAAGTTTCAGGTGAGGGGAGGGGTTAGGTTTAGGGTTAGCGTGAGGTTTATGGTTAGGGTTAGGGGTTGGGTGATGGTGAGGGTTAAGGTGAGTGTGAGGTTGATGGTGAGTGTGAGGATTAAGGTTAGGGTGAGGGTTAGGGATAGTGTTAGGGTTAGGGTGAGAGTGAGTATTAGGGTGAGAGTGAGCATTCAGGTGAGGGGGAAGGGGAGGGGGAGGGTTATGGTTAGTGTTCGGGTTAGAGTTAGGGTGAGTGTGTGGGTGAGGGTTAGGTTTAGGATTAGGGTTAGGGTTAGGTTTAGGCTGAGGGTGAGTGTGAGGGTGAGGGTGAGGGTTAGGGTTAGGGTGAGGGTTAGGCTTAATGTTAGGGTTAGGGTTAGGATGAGGGATAGGGTTAGGATTAGTTTTAGGATGAGGGTTAGGCTGTGGGTTAGGGTTAGTGTTAGGGTGAGGGTTAGGGTTAGTGTGAGATTTAGGGTTAAGATTAGGGTCATGGTTAGTATTAGGGTGAGGGTAAGGGTTAGTGTGAGGGTTAGGATGAGGGTGAGGTTTAGGGTTAGGTATAGGGTTAGGCTGAGGTTAGGGTGAGGGCTAGGGTTAGTGTGAGGGTTAAAATTTGGGTTAGGAATGGGGGAGGGTTATGTTTAGATTTAGGGTTAGGGTTAGGGTGAGTCTTAGGCTGAGGGGTAGGGTAAGTTTTACGGTTAGGGAGAGGGTTCAGGTTAGTGTGAGGGTTAGGGTTAGGTTTAGGTGAAGGTGAGGGTAAGGGTTAGGGTGAGGGTTAGGGTGAGGATGAGGGTTAGAATTAGAGTTAGGGTTAGGATTAGGGTTAGGGTGAGGTTGAGGTTTAGTATTAGGGTGAGGGTTAGGGTTATTGTTAGGGTTAGGGTGCAGGTAAGGTTGAGGGTTAGGGTTAGGGTAAGGTTAGGTTTAGGCTGAGGGGGAGGGTGAGGGTGAGGTTGATGGTTAGTGTTAGGGTGAGGGTGAGGGTGAGGGCTAGGGTGAGGGTGCAGATTAGTGTGAGGGTGAGGGTGAGGGTTTCTTTTACATCAGGGTTAAGGTTAGGGTGAGGATTAGGGTGAGAGTGAGGGTGAGGATTTCGTTTACATCTGGGTTAGTGTTAAGCTGAGGTTAGGGTTAGGGTGAGGGTTAGGGTTAGAGTTAGGGTGTGGGTTAAGCTTAGGTTGATGTTTAGGGTGAGGCTGAGGGTTAGGGTGAGAGTTAGGGTGAAGCTTATGGTTAGTGTTAGTATTAGTGTTAAGGTGAGGGTGAGGTTTAGGGTTAGACTTAGGGTTATGGGGACGGTTAAATTGAGGGTCAGGGTTAGGGTTAGTGCTAGGGTTAGGGTTAGGATGCGAGTTAGGTTGAGGTTTATGGGTAGGGTTAGAGTGAGGTTTAGAGTGAGGGTGAGGGGAAGGGGGAGAGTTTGGTTTAGGGTTAGAGTTAGGTTGAGGGTGAGGGTTAGGATTAGGGTTAGCACTAGGTTTGTGCTGAGGGTGAGTGTGAGGTTGAGGGTGAGGGTTAGGGTTAGGGTGAGGGTTAGGGTTAGTTTTAGGGTGAAGGTTAGGGTTAGGGTTAGGGTTAGGATGAGCATTAGGCTGAGGGTTACAGTTAGGGTTAATGTGAGGGTTAGGGTTAGGGTTTGATTAGGTTGAAGGTTAGTTTTAGCTTTAGGGTTAGGATAAAGTTCAGACAGAGGGTTAGGGTTAGGGTTACTGTGAGGGTTAGGTTTAGTGTTAGGGTTAGGGGGTGGTCTAGGGTGAGGGTGAGTTTTAGGGTGAGGGTGAGGGTTTAGTTTAGGTAAGGGTTAAGGTTAGGTTAGGGTGAGGATTAGGGTGAGGTTGAGGGTTAAGGTGAGGATTAGGGTTAGGGTGAGGGTTAGGATTACTGTGAGGGTTAGGGTTAGGGTTAGGGTGAGGGTGAGGGTAAGTGTGAGGGTGAGGTTTAGGGTGAGGGTGAAGGTTAGGATTAGAGTTATGGTTAGGGTTAGAGTGATGGTAAGGATGAATGGTTAGTGTTAGGGTGAGGATTAGGGTTGGGTTGAGGGTGAGGGTTAGGGTTAGGGTTATGGTTATATTTAGGCTGAGGGTGAGGGTGAGGGTGAGGTTGATGTTTAGGATTATGGTTAGGGTGAAGGTGATGTTTAGGGTGAGGTTAGGGTTAGTATGAGGTTTAGGGTGAGGGTTTCGTTTACCTCAGGGTTAGGTTTAACCTGAGGTTAGGTTTAGGGTTATGGTTAGGGTTAGGATTAGGGTGAGGGTTAGAGTGAGGGTGAGGGTTAGTGTGAGTTTCAGATTGAGAGTTTCTTTTAGCCAAGGTTTAGGGTTATGTTGAGGAATAGAGTGAGGTTGAGGATTAGGTTTTGGATTAGGGTTAGGGTGAGGGTTAGGGCTAGGGATAGGATGAATGTTAGGTTTTGGGTGATGTTTAGAGTGAAAGTGAGGGTTAAGGTGAGGGTGAGGTTTAGGGTGTGGGTGAGGATTAGGGTTAGATTGAGTTTTAGTGTTAGGTTTACGTTTAGTGTGAGGTTGAGGGTTAGGGGTAGCTTTAGGGTTAGGTTGAGGGTTTGGATTAGGGTTAGGGTTAGTGTGAGGTTTAGGGTGAAGGGTAGGGTTATGGTTAGGGTGAGGGTTAGGGTGAGGGTGTGGGTGAAGGTTAGGCGTAAGTGTAGGGTTAGGATGAGTTTAAGGGTTAGGTTTACGTTGAGGAATAGTGTTAGGGTTAGGGTTAGTGTGAGTGTTAGGGTGTGGGTTAGGGTTCCGGTGGGGGTGAGGGTTAGGGTGTTGGTGAGGGTTAGGTTTAGGGTGAGGATTAGGGTTAGAGTGAGGTTTTTGGTGAGGGTAAGGGTTAGGGTGAGGTTTAGTGTGACGGTTAGGGTGAGGGTTAGGGTGAGTGTGAGGTATAGGTTTTGGGTTAGGGTTAGGGTGAGGGTTAGGGATAGGTTTAGGGATAGGGTGAGAGTGAGGGTTAGGGTTAGGTTTAGGTTTAGAGTTAGGTTGAGGGTGAGGGTTAGGGTTAGTATTAGAGTTAGCCTGAGGGTGAGGGTGAGGGTTAGGGTTAGGGTGAGTTTTATGGGTAGGGTTTGGGTTAGGGTGAGTGTTAGGGTTAGGGTTAGGGTTAGGATGAGATTAGTCTGAGGGTTAGGGTTAGGGTTAGGGTTAACCTGATATTTATTGTGAGAGTATCGTTTAGGGTGAGGGTGATTGTTCGGGTGAGCGTGATGGTTAGGATGAGGGTGAGGGTTAGGGTTACAGTTAAGTTTAGGGAGAGGGGTAGCGTGAGCATTAGGGTTAGGATTAGGGTTAGGATTAGGGTTAGAATGAGGATGAGGGTGAGGATTAGGGTGTGGGTAAGTGTTATGGTTAGGGTTAGGGTTAGGGCTAGGGTGAGGGTTAGTGTGAGGGTGAGGGTTTCGTTTACCTTAGGGTTAGGGTTATTGTGAGGATTAGGTTTAGGGTGAGGCTTAATCTGAGGTTAGGGTTAGGGTGTGGGTTATGGTTAGGGTGATGTTTATGGTGAGGGTGAGTGTTTAGTGAGGGTGAGGGTGAGGGTGAGGGTTAGTGTTAGAGTTAGGTTTAGGTTGAGGGTGATTGTGAGGGTTAGGAATAGGAATAGGGTTAGGGTTATGCTTAGGGTGAGGGTTATGGTTAGTGTGAGAGTTATGATTAGGGTTAGGGTTAGGATTACTGTTAGGGTAAGGGTTAGGGTGAGGGTTTGGGTTAGGGTGAGGGCTAGGGTGAGGGTGAGGGTTAGTGTGAGGGTTAGGGTGAGGGTTTCTTTTAGGTCAGGGTTAGGTTTATGGTGAGGATTAGCGTGAGAGTGAGGGTTAGGTTTAGGGTTAGCATGAGGGTGAGGGTTTAGGTGATGTTTAGGGTGAAGGTGAGGATTAAGGTGAGGGTGAAGGCTAGGGTGTGGTTGAGGATTAGGGTTAGGGTTTGGGTTAGGGTAATGGTGAGGGTAAGGTATAGGGTGAGGTTTATTGTGAGGATGAGGGTTAGGTTTATTGTTAGGGTTAGGGTGAGGTTTAGGGTGAGCGTAAGGGTTTGGTTTAGGGTTAGGGTGAGGGTGTGGTATAGGGTGAGTGTTAGTGTTAGGGTGAGGGATAGGGAAATGGTAAGGGTGAGGTTGAGGGTTAGGTTTAGAGTTAGGGTGAGGTTGAGGTTTACGATTAGGGTAAGGATTAGGTTTTGGCTGAGTTTGAGGGTGACTGTAAAAGTGAGGTTTAGGTTTAGGTTTAGGGTTAGGGCTAGGGTTAGGGTTAAGGTAAGGGTGAGGGTTAGGGTTAGGGGGAGGGTGTGGGTAAATATTAGAGTGAGGGTTAGTGCGAGAGTGAGGGTTAGGGTAAGTTTCAGGGTAAGGGTTAGGATGAGGGTAAGGGTTAGGTTGAGGGTTAGGGTGAGGGTGAGGGTTAGCATTAGTGTTAGGGTGAGGGTGAGGGTGAGGGTTATGGTGAGGGTTAGGCTTAAGGTTAGGGATGGGGTGAGGATTAGGGTTAGGGTTAGGTTTAGGGTGAGGTTTAGGATGAGGGGTAGGGTTAGTGAAAGAGTGATAGTTAGGGTTAGTTTGAAGATTAGGGATAGAGTGAGGTTAATTTTACTGTGAGGTTTAGGTTTAGGTTAGGGTTTAGATGAGTGTTAGGGTTATGTTGAGAGTGAGGGTGAGGGTGAGGGCTAGGTTTAGTGTTAGTGTGAGTGTTATTGTTAGGGTCTGGGTTAGGCTTAGGGTGAGGGTTAGGGTTAAAGTAAGGGTTAGAGTGAGGGTTAGGGTTAGGGTGAGGGTCAGGGTGAGGGTTTGGCTTAGGTTGAGAGTTAGGTTTAGGGTGAGGGTTAGGGTTAGGGTGAGAGTTAGGGTGATGGTGAGGGTTAGGGTGAGAGTGAGGGTTAGGTTTAGAGTTAGGGTTAGACTGAGTGTTAGGATTAGGGATAGGGTTAGGGTGAGCGTTAGGGTGAGGTGTCAGGATACGGTTAGGCGGAGGGTTAGGGTTAGTGTGAAGGTTAGGGGTAGGGTTAGGGTTAGTGTTAGGATAATGTTTAGGGTGAGGGTTAGTTTGAAAGTGAGGGTTAGAATGAGCGTTAGGGTTAGGTTCAGTGTGAGGTTTAGGGTTAAGGTGATGTTTAGGGTGATGTTGAGGGTTAGTGTGAGGGTGAGGGTGAGGGTGAGGCTGAGGGTGAGGGTTAGGGTGAGGGTGAGTTTAGTTTAGGATTAGGGTTAGAGTTAGGGTTAGGCTGAGGGTGAGGGGAAAAGTGAGGGTGAGGGTTAGGGTTAGGGCTAGGGTGAGGTTTAGGGTTAGTGTGAGGGTTAGTGCGATGGTGAGGGTCAGCGTGAAGGTGAGGGTTAGAATGACGGTGAGGGTGAGGTTGAGGGTTAGGGTTAGGATTAGTGTTAGGGTGAGTTTTAGGGTTAGGGCTTGGGTTAGAGTTATTGTTAGGGTTAAAGTTAGGATGAGGGTGAGGGTTATTGTTAGGGTTAGGGTTAGGGTTAGGGTGAGGGTGGGGTTGAGGGTTAGGGTTAGTCTTAGGGTTATGTTTAGGGTAAGGCTGATGGGGAAGGGGAGGTTGAGGGTGAGTGTTACAGTTAAGTTTAGGGTTAAGGTGAAGGCTTGGGTGAGGGTGAGGGTTAGGCTGAGGGTGAGGGTGAGGGTTTTGGTTAGGTAAAGTTTAGGGTTAGGGTGAGGATTCGGCTGAGGATGAGGATTAAGCTGAGGTTAGGTTCAGGGTGAGGGTTAGTGTTAGGGTTAGGTTGAGGGTTAGGGTTAGGGAGATGTTTAGCGTGAGGTTGAGGGTTAGGGTTAGGGTGAGGGTGAGGGTTAGGGTTAGGGTTAGGTTTAGGGTGAGGGTGAGGGTTAGGATTAGAGTGAGGGTGAGGGTGAGGGTTATGGTTAGGATTAGGTTTATGGTTAGTGTGAGAGCTAGGGTGAGGGCGAGGGTTAGGGTGAGGGTTAGGGTGAGTGTGCAGTTTTCTGTTAGGAAAGGGTTAGGGTTAGGTTTAGGGTGAGGATTAGGCTGAGGGTGAGGTTGAAGGTGAGGTTTAGGGTTAAGGTGAGGGTTAGGGTTAGTATTAGACTGAGCGTTAGGGTATGGGTGATGTTTAGGGTGAGGGTGAGGGTGAAGGTGAGGGTTAGGGTGTAGGTGAGGTTTGGGGTGAGGGTGAGGGTTAGGGTGATGGTGAGGTTAGGTTTAGGGTTAGTGTGAGGAAAAGGCTTAGGGTGAGGATTAGGATGAGAGTAAGTGTTAGGGTTAGGTTTAGAGTTTGGGTTAGGGTGAGGTATAGGGTTAGAGTTCGGGTTAGGGTTCAGTTGAGGGTGAGGATTAGAGTTAGGGTTAGGGTGAGTGTTAGGGTTGGGGTGAAGGTTAGGCTTACGGTTAGGGTGAGGGTGAGGGTGAGGTTCAGGTGAGGGTTTGGGTGTGGGTTAGGGTTAAGGTTATGTTGAGAGTAAGGGTTAGGGTGTGGTTTAGGGTGAAGGTTAGGGTTAGGGTTAGGGTTAGGTTTAGGGTGAAAGTTAGGGTGAGGTGTCGGGATACGGTTAGGCTGAGGGTTAGGGTTAGTGTGAAGGTTAGGGGTAGGGGTAGGATTAGTGTTAGGATAATGTTTAGGGTGAGGGTTAGTTTGAGGGTGAGGGTTCGAGTGAGTGTTAGGGTTAGGTTCAGTGTGAGGTTTAGGGTTAAGGTGATGTTTAGGGTGATGTTGAGGGTTAGTGTGAGTGTGAGGGTGAGGGTGAGGGTGAAGCTGAGGGTGAGGGTTAGGGTGAAGGTGAGTTTAGTTTATGTTTAGGGTTAGAGTTAGGGTTAGGCTGAGGGTGAGGGTGAGGGTTAGGGTTAGGGCTAGGGTGAGGGTTAGGGTTAGTGTGAGGGTTAGTGTGATGGTGAGGGTCAGCGTGAAGTTGAGGGTTAGAATGACGGTGAGGGTGAGGTTGAGTTTTAGGGTTAGGATTAGGGTTAGGGTGAGTTTTAGGGTTAGGGCTAGGGTTAGAGTTATTGTTAGGGTTAAGGTTAGGATGAGGGTGAGGGTTATTGTTAGTGTTAGGGTTAGGGTTAGGTGAGGGTGGGGTTGAGGGTAAGGGTTATGGTTAGGGTAAGGCTGATGGGGAAGGGGAGGTTGAGGGTGAGTGTTAGGGTTAAGTTTAGGGTTAAGGTGAGGGCTTGGGTGAGGGTGAGGGTGAGGCTGAGGGTGAGGGTGAGGGTTTTGGTTAGGTAAAGGTTAGGGTTAAGGTGAGGATTAGGGTGAGGATGAGGATTAAGCTGAGGTTGGTTCAGGGTGAGGGTTAGTTTTAGGTTAGTTTTAGTTTAGGTTGAGGGTTAGGGTTAGGGAGATGTTTAGGGTGAGGTTGAGGGTTAGGGTGAGGGTGAGGGTGAGGGTGAGGTTTAGGATTAAGGTTAGGTTTAGAGTTAGGGTGAGGGCTAGGGTGAGGGCGAGGGTTAGGGTGAGGGTTAGGGTGAGGGTGTGGTTTTCTGTTAGGAAAGGGTTAGGGTTAGTTTTAGGGTGAGGATTAGGCTGAGGGTGAGGTTGAAGGTGATGTTTAGGGTTAAGATGATGGTTAGGGTTAGCGTTAGGCTGAGCTTTAGGGTTTGGGTGATATTTAGGGTGTTGTTTAGGGTGAGGGTGAGGGTGAAGGTGAGGGTTAGGGTGTAAGTGAGGGTTAGAGTGAGGGTGAGGGTTACGGTGATGGTGAGGGTTAGGTTTAGGGTTAGTGTGAGGAAAAGGCTTAGGGTGAGGATTAGGATGAGAGTAAGTGTTAGGGTTAGGTTTAGAGTTTGGGTTAGGGTGAGGTATAGGGTTAGAGTTCGGGTTAGGGTTCAGTTGAGGGTGAGGATTAGAGTTAGGGTTAGGGTGAGGGTTAGGGTTGGGGTGAGGGTTAGGCTTACGGTTAGGGTGAGGGTGAGGGTGAGGTTCAGGTGAGGGTTAGGGTGTGGTTTAAGGTTAAGGTTATGTTGAGAGTAAGGGTTAGGGTGTGGTTTAGGGTGAGGGTTAGGGTTAGGGTTAGGGTTAGGTTTAGGGTGAGACTTAGGATGAGGTGTCAGGATACGGTTAGGCTGAGGGTTAGGGTTAGTGTGAAGGTTAGGGGTAGGGGTAGGGTTAGTGTTAGGATAATGTTTAGGTTGAGGGTTAGTTTGAAGGTGAGGGTTAGAGTGATCGTTAGGTTTAGGTTCAGTGTGAGGTTTAGGGTTAAGGTGATGTTTAGGGTGATGTTGAGTGTTAGTGTGAGGTTGAGGGTGAGGGTGAGGCTGGGGGTGAGGGTTAGGGTGAAAGTGAGTTTAGTTGAGGTTTAGGGTTAGAGTTAGGGTTAGGCTGAGGGCGAGGGGGAAAATGATGTTGAGGGTTAGGGTTAGGGCTAGGGTGAGGGTTAGGGTTAGTGTGAGGGTAAGTGTGATGGTGAGGGTCAGCGTGAAGGTGAGGGTTAGAATGATGGTGAGGGTGAGGTTGAGGGTTAGGGTTAGAATTAGGGTTAGGGTGAGTTTTAGGGTTAGGGCTAGGGTTAGAGTTATTGTTAGGGTTAAGTTTAGGATGAGGGTGAGGGTTATTGTTAGGGTTAGGGTTAGGGATAGGTGAGGGTAGGGTTGAGGGTAAGGGTTAGTCTTAGGGTTATGGTTAGGGTAAGGCTGATGGGGAAGGGGAGGTTGAGGGTGAGTGTTAGGTTTAAGTTTAGGGTTAAGGTGAGGGCTTGGGTGAGGGTGAGGGTTAGGCTGAAGGTGAGGGTGAGGGTTTTGGTTAGGTAAAGTTTAGGGTTAGGGTGAGGATTAAGGTGAGGATGAGGATTAAGCTGAGGTTAGGTTCAGAGTGAGGGTTAGTTTTAGGGTTAGGGTGAGGGTTAGGGTTAGGGAGATGTTTAGGGTGAGGTTGAGGGTTAGGGTGAGGGTGAGGGTGAGGGTTAGGGTTAGGGTTAGGGTTAGGTTTAGGGTGAGGCTGAGGGTTAGGATTTGGAATAGGATTAGGGTTAGTGTTAAACTGAGTGTGAGGGTCAAGGTTATGGTCAAGTTTAGGGTTAGGTTTAGAGTGAGGGTTAAGGTTATGTGAGCTTTATGGTTAGAGTTAGGGTGAGGGTAAGGGTTAGGGTGAGTGTGAGGTTCTGGAATTCGGCTTTGTGTTAGGGTTAGTATGAGGGGTAGGGTTCGGGTGAGGGTGAGGGTTCGGTTGAGAGTGAGTGTTAGTGTGAGGGTGAGTGTTCGGGTGAGGGTGAGGTTTAGGGTGTGGTTGAGTGTTTGGGTTAGGATGAGAGTCAGGGTGAGGTGTCGGGATAGGGTTAGGGTGAGTGTTATGGTTAGTGTGAATGTTAGCGTTAGGGTTAGGGTTAGGATAAGGGTTAGTGTGAGGGTTAGGGTTAGTGTGATGTTTAGGGTGAGGTTGAGGGTTAGTGTGAGGGTGACCATGAGGTTTAAGGTGAGGGTGAGCCTGAGTGGGAGAGTGACGGTGAGGGTTAGGTTTAGGGTTAGGTTTAGGGTGAGGGTAAGTGTTTGGGTTGCTATTAGGGTTATGGTAAAGCTTAGGTTGATTGTGAGGGTGAGGGTTAGGGTCTCGGTTACATAAGTGTTAGGGTTACGTTTAGGTTAGTACTGAGGTTTAGTTTTAGCGTTAGGGTTAGGGTGAAGGTTAGGATGGGGGTTAGGGTGAGGGTTAGGGTTCGGGTTAGGGTTGGGTGAGGGTAAGGGTGAGCATAAGGGTTAGGGTGAGGGTTAGGTTGTGGGTGAGGGATAGGTTTATCGTGAAGGTAAGGGTTAGGGTTAGGTTGAGAGTGATGGTGAGGGTAAGTGTAAGGGTTAGGGTCAGAATTAGGGTGAGGGTGAGGTTTAGGGTTAGCATTAGGGTTAGGTTTAGGATTAGGTTGAGAGTTAGGGTTAGGGTTAGGGTTAGGGTTAGGGCTAGGGTGCACGTTAGGGTTACGGTTAGAGTGAGGGTGAGGGTCAGGGTTAGGGTTAGGATTAGGTTTAGGGTTAGGGTGAGGCTGAGGCTGAGGCTGAGGGTGAAGGTGAGGGTGAGGGTGAGGATTAAGGTTAGGGTTAGGTTTAGGGTGAGGACTAATGTGAGGGTGATGTTTTTGTTTAAGAAAAGTTTAGGGTTAGGTTTACGGTGAGGATTAGGGTGAGGGTGAGGTTTAAGGTGAAAGTTAGGGTTAGGGTCAGTGTTAGGGTTAGGGTTAGGGTGAGGGTTAGGGTTAGGTTGATGTTTAGGGTGACGGTGAAGGTGAGACTGAGGGTTCGGGTGAGGGTTAGGGTTAGGGTGAGGGTTAGGGTTAGGGTTAGGTTTAGGTTTAGGGTGAGGGTAAGGGTCATGATGACAGGGTGAGGGTGAGGGTTAGGGTTAGGGTTAGGGTTAGGGTGAGGGTTGGGGTGAGGGTTAGGGTTAGGGTTAGTGTGAGGGTTAGGGTGAAGCTTAGGGTGAAGGTTAGGGTTAGGGTTAGGGTTTGGGGTAGGGTAAGGTTTAGGGGGAGGAGAAGGGGTAGGGTGAGGCTTAAGGAGAGGGTGAGGGATAGGGTTATGGTGAGAGTAAGGGTTAATCTAAAGGTTAGGTTGAGAGTGAGCATTTGTGTTAGCATCAGTGTTGGGTTGAGGGTTAGGGTTAGGGTTAGGCTGAGGGGTAGTTTTAGGGTTATTATGAGGTTTAGGGTTAGGGTTAGGGTGAGGGTAAGGGTCAGGATGACAGCTAGGGTGAGGGTCAGGGTTAGGGTTAAGTTTAGGGTTAGGGTGAGGGTTAGAGTGAGGGTTAGGGTTAGAATTAGTGTGAGGGTTAGGGTGAAGGTTAGGGTTAGGGTTAGGGTTTGGGGTAGGGTGAGGTTTAGGGGGAGGGGAAGGGGTAGGGTGAGGGTTAAGGAGAGGGTGAGGGATAGGGTTATGTTGAGGGTAAGGGTTAATCTAAGGGTTAGGTTGAGAGTGAGCATTTGTGTTAGCATCATGGTTGGGTTGAGGATTAGGGTTAGGGTTAGTTTAAGGTGTAGTTTTAGGGTTAGGGTGAGGTTTAGGTTTAGGGTTAAGGTGAGGTTAAGGGTTTGGTTGAGGGTGAGGGTGAGGGTTAGGCTTAGCCTTAGAGTGAGGGTGAATGTTATGGTTAGGGATAGGGTGAGTGTGAGTGTGAGGATTAGGTGTAGGATTAGGGTTAGGTTTAGGGTTAGGCTGAGGTTTAGCCTGATGGGTAGGGTTACAGTTAGGGTGAGGGTTAGGTTTAGTGGGAGTGTTAGGGTTAGGTTTAGGTTTAGGGTTAGGGTGAGGGTTCCGGTGAGGTTTCGGATTAAGTAGTGGGTGAGGGTTAGGGTTAGTGTGAGGACTACCTTTAGGGTTAGGGTTACTGTTAGGGTTAGGATTAGGGTGAGGGTAAGGGTTAGGGTTAGTTTTATGGTTAGGGTGAGGGTTCGGGTTAGTGTGAGGGTTAGGGTTAGGGTTAGGTGAAGGATCGGGTAAGGGTTAGGGTGAGGGTTAGGGTCAGGGTGAGTATTATGATTAGGTTAAGGACTAGGGTTAGGCTGAGGGTGAGGGTGAAGTTGAGGTTTATGATTAGGGTTACGGTGAGGGTTAGGTTTAGGGTGATGTTTAGGGTGAGGGTGAGGGTTAGGGTGAGGGTGAGGATTCGGGTGAGGGTGAGGATTAGGGTGTGGATGAGGGTTAGCATGAGGGTGAGGGTTACAGTTAGGTTTAGGGTTTCGGTTAGGGTTAGGGTTTGGATTAGGGTGAGGTTTAGGGTGAGGAGTAGGGTCAGGGTTGGGGTGAGGTTTAGGGTTAATGTGAGGTTTAGGGTTAGGTATAGGGTAAGTGTGAGGATAAGGGTTAGTGTGAGGGATAGGGTTATTGTTAGGGTTAGGGTGAGGGTGAGGGTGAGTGTTATGGTTAGGGTTAGGGTGAGGGTTAGGGTTAAGCTAAGGCTTAGGGTTGGGGATAGGGTAAGGTTGAGTGTGAGGGTGATGTTTAGAGGTAGTTTTAGGGTGAAGGTGAGGGGTCGGTTTAGGATTAGGGTTAGGGTTAGAGTTAGGGTGAGGGTTAGGTTTAGGATTAGGGTTAGGGTTAGCCTTAAGGTGAGGGTGAGGTTGAGGGTTAGGGAGAGGATTAGGGTTAGGTTTACAGTTAGGGTGAGAGTGAGGATTAGGTTGAGGTGAGGGTTCGTCTTTGGGTGAGGGTTAGGGTGATGCTGAGGGTTAGGGTGAGGGTGAGGTTTAGGTTTAGTGTTAGCTTTAGGGTGAGGGTTAGGATCAGGGTTAGGTTTAGGGTGAGGGTTAAGGTGAGGGTTAGGGTTAGGGTTAGGGTTAGGGTGAGGGTGAGAGGTACAGTTCGGTTTCGAGTTAGGGTGATGGTGAGGGTGAGGGTGAGGGTGAGGGTGAGGTTGAGGGTTAGGTTTTGGGTGAGGGTTAGGGTTAATATTAGAGTTAGGGTTAGAGTGAGGGATAGGGTTAGGATTAGGGTTAGGATGAGGGTTAGGCTGTGTGGTAGGGTTAGGGTCAGGGTGAGGGTTAGGGTTAGTGTGAGTTTTAGGGTTAAGATTAGGGTCAGGGTTAGGATTAGGGTAGGGGTGAGGGCTAGGGTGAGAGTGAGGGGTACGGTGAGGGGTAGGGTTAAGGTTAGGGTGAGGGTGAGGTTTAGGTTTAGTGTGAGGGTTAGGGTTAGTATGAGTTTGAGGGTGAGGGTGAGGGTTAGGGTGAGGGTGAGGGTTAGGTTTAGGGTGAGGGTTAGGGTGAGGGTGAGCGTTACGGTTAGGTTGAGGGTTAGGGTTTGGGTAGGGTTAGGGTAAGGGTGAGGGTGAGGCTTAGGTTTAGTGTGAGGGTTAGGGTTAGTGTAAGGTTAAGGGTTAGGGTGAGGTTTAGGGTAACAGTGAGGCTTAGGGTTAGCGTGAGTTTGAGGGTGAGGGTGAGGTTTAGGGTTAGGTTGAGGGTTAGGGTTAGGGTTAAGTTGAGGGTGAGCCGTAGCGTAAGAGTGAGGGTTCGGGTGAGGTTTTGGGTGAAGGGGGAGGTTTATGGTTAGGGTTCGGGTTAGAGTTAGGGTGAGGCTGTGGGTGAGGGTTAGGTTTAGGATTAGGGTTAGTGTTAGGGTTAGGCTGAGGGTGAGTGTGAGGGTGAAGGTGAGGGTTAGGTTTTGGGTGAGGGTGAGGGTTAAGGTTAGGGTTAGGGTTAGGTTGAGGGATAGGATTAGGGTTAGGGTTAGGTTGAGGATTAGGCTGTGGGGTAGGGTTAGGGTTAGGGTGAGGGTTAGGGTTAGTGTGAGTTTTAGGTTTAAGGTTAGGGTCGGGGATAGGATTAGGTTAGGGGTAAGGGATAGGGTGAGGGTTAGGATGAGGGTGAGGTTTAAGTTTAGGGATAGGGTTAGGATGAGGTTAGGGTGAGGGCTAGGGTGAGTGTGTGGGTTAGGGTTTTATTTAGGGATAGGTTAAGGATTAGGGTTAGGGTTAGGTTTAGGGTGAGATTTAGGCTGATGTGTAGGGTTACAGTTAGGGTGAGGCTTAGGTTTAGTGGGAGTGTTAGGGTTAGGTTTAGGGTTAGGGTTAGAGTGAGGGTTTGGGTGAGCGTTCGGGTTAATGTGTGGGTGAGGGTTAGGGTTAGTGTGAGGACTAGGTTTAGGTTTAGGGTTACTGTTAGGGTTAGGGTTAGGGTGAGGGTAAGGGTAAGGGTTAGTGGTATGGTTAGGGTGAGGGTTTGGGTTAGTGTGAGGGTTAGGGTTAGGGTTAGGTGAAGGGGGAGGTAAGGGTTAGGGTGAAGGTGAGTTTGAGGGTGAGGGTTAGGATTAGAGTTAGAGTTAGGATTAGGTTTAGGATGAGGGTGAGGTTGAGGTTCAGTGTTAGGGTGAGGGTTAGGGTTATTGTTGGGGTTAGGTTGCAGGTGAGGGTGAGGGTGAGGGTGTGGGTTAGGGTTAGGATTAGGGTAGGGTTAGGTTTGGCTGAGGGTGAGGGTGAGAGTGAGGGTGAGGGTTAAGTTTAGGGTTAGGTTTAGGGTGAGGGCTAGGGTGAGGGAGATATTTTTTGTTAGGAAATGTTTATTGTTAGGTTGAGGGTGAGGATTTGTGTGAGGGTGAGCTTTAAGGTGAGGGTTAGGGTTAGGGTGAGGGTTAGGGTTAGGGTTAGCGTGAGGTTTAGGGTTAGGGTGATGTTTCGGGTGAGGGTGAAGGTGAGAGTGAGGGTTCAGGTGAGGGTTAGGTTTAGGGTGAAGTTTAGGGTTAGGGTTAGTGTTAGGGTGAGGATAAGGGTTAGGATGACAGTTAGGGTGAGGGTTAGGGTTAGGTTTGGGTTAGGGTGATGTTTATGGTGAGGGTGAGGGTGAGAGTGAGGATTCGGTTGAGGGTGTGGCTTAGGGTGTTGGTGAGGGCTAGGGTGAGAGTGAGGGTGAGGGTGAGGGTGAGAGTTAGTGTGTTGGTGAGAGTTAAGGTGAGGGTGACTGTTAGGGTTAAGGTTGAGGGTTAGGGTTAGGGTTAGGGTGAGGGTTAGGGTGAGGGTTATGGTTAGGGATAGGGTGAGGATTAGGGTTAGTGTGAGGGTTAGGGTTAGGGTTGGTGTAAGGATAAGGGTTAGGTTGAGGTTTAGGGTGAGAGTGAGTGTTAGGGTTAGATTAAGGGTTAGGGTGAGGGTTAGGGTAAGGGTTAGGGTTAGGGTTAGGGTGAGTGTGAGGGATAAATTTAGGGTTAGGGTGAGGGTTATAGTTGGGGTGAGGGTTAGGGTTAGGGTTAGGGTGAGGGTTCAGGTGAGTGTGAGTGTTAGGGTGTGGGTGACGGTTAGGGTTAGGTTGAAGGATAAGGTTACGGTGAAGGTTAGGGTGAGGGTGAGGGTTAGGGTTAGGGTGAGTGATAGGGTGAGGGTATGGGTTAGGGTGAGGTTTAGGTTGAGGGTGAGGGTTAGGTTTAGCGTTAGGGTTAAGGCGAGAGTTAGGGTGAGGTTTAGGGTTAGGGTGAGTGTGAGGGTTAGGGTTAGGGTTAGGGTGATGTTTATGGTTAGAGTGTGGGTTAGGGATAGGTTTATGGTTAGGCGGAGGTTTAGGTTATAGTTAGGGTTCCAGTTAGGGTGAGTGTGAAGGTGAGTGTTAGGGTTAGGATTAGGGTTAGGGTTAGCGTTAGGCTGAGGGTGAGGGTGAGGGTGAGGGTGAGGCTGAGTGTTAGGGTTAGGGTAATGTTTAGGGTTAGGTTTAGATTGAGGGTTAGGGTTAGTGTTAGGATTAGGATTAGGGTGAGGATTATGGTTAGGGTTAGGGTGTGGGTTAGGGATAGGTTTATGGTTAGGGTTAGCATTAGGTTTAACATTAGGGTTAGAGTGAGGGTGAGGTTGAGGTTTAGGTTTAGGATTAGTTTTAGGGTTAGGGTGAGGCTGAGGTTGAGGATGAGTTTGAGGGTGAGGGTTAGGGTTAGGCTTAGGGTGAGGGCTAGAGTGAGGTTGAGGGTGAGTGTGAGGGTGCAGTTTTTAGTTAGGAAAGGGTTAGGGTTAGGGTTAGGTTTAGGGTGAGGATTAGGCTGAGGGTGAGGTTGAAGGTGAGGGTTAGGGTTAAGGTGAGGTTTAGGGTTAGGGTTAGGGTTAGTGTTAGGGTTAGGGTGATGTTTAGGGTGAGGGTGAGGATGAGGGTGAGGGTTGGGGTTAGGGTAATGTTTAGGGTTAGGGTTAGGTTGGGGGTTAGGTTTAGGGTTAGGATGAGGGTTAGGGTGAGGATTATGGCTAGAATTAGTGTGAGGGTTAGGTTTAGTGTGACGCTTAGGGTTAGGGTGAGGGTAAGCGTTAGGGTGAGGGTTAGGATCAGGTTGCAGGATAGGGTTAGTGTTAGGGTTAGGGTGAGCATTTGGATGAGGGTTAGGTGTAGGGTAAGGGTGTGGGTTAGTGTTAGGGTTGAGTTCAGTGTTAGCGTTAGGGTGAGGTGTAGGGTTAGGGTTAGGGTTAATGTGAGGATAAGGGACATATTGAGGGTTAGGGTGAGGGATAGGGTTAGTGTAAGGTTTAGGGTGAGTGTTTGTGTGAGGGTTAGGTTTAGTTTTAGGGTTACGTGAGGGTTAGGATGAGGGTAAGTTTTAGGGTGAGGTTTAGGGTGAGGTTGAGTATTAGGGTTAGCATTAGTGTTAGAGTGAGGGTTAGGGTTAGGTATAGCATTAGGCTTAGGATTAGGGTTAGGGTGAGGTTTAGGATTAGGGTTAAAATGAGGGAGAGGTTTAGGGTTAGCATTAGGTTTACGGTTACATTTAGAGTGAGGGTGAGGGTGAGGAATAGGGTTAGGATTAGGTTTAGGTTTAGGGTGAGGCTGAGGTTGAGGGTGAGGGTGAGGGTTAGGGTTAGGCTTAGGGTGAGGGCTAGGGTGAGGGCTAGGTTGAGGGCGAGGGTTAGCGTGAGAGTTAGGGTTTGGGTGAATGTTAGGATTACGGTTAGTTTGAGGGTGAGGGTGATGGTGAAGTTGAGGTTTAGGGTGTGGGTTAGGGTTAAGGTTATGGTGAGGGTAAGGGTTAGGGTGAGGTTTAGTGTGAGGGTTAGGGTTAGGGTGAGGATTATGGTGATGTTGAGTGTTAAGGTGACAGTGAGGGTTAGGGTGAGGGTGAGGTTTAGGTTTAGTGTTAGCATTAGTGTGAGGGTTAGGGTCAGGGTTAGGATTAGGGAAAGGGTTAAAGTGAGGGTTGGGGTTCGGGTTAGTTTTAGTGTTACTATGAGGATTAGGGTTAGTGTTAGGTTTATAGTGAAGGTAAGGGTTAAGGCTGAAAGGGTAGGTTTAGGGTAAGGGTGAGGGAGAGGGTGATGGTAAGGGTTAGGGTAAGGGTTAGGGTGAGGGTGAGGCTTAGTGTTAGCATTAATGTTAGGGTTAGGGTTAGAGTGAGTGTGAGGTTTAGGTTTAGGGTTAGGGTGAGGGTGAGGGTGAGGGTGAGGGTAATTTTAGGTTTAGGTTTAGGGTTATGGTTAGGATTAGTGTAAGGTTGAGGGCTAGTGTGAGGGTGAGGGTTAGGGTTTGGGTTAGGGTGAGGGTAAGGGTTAGGGTGAGGGGTACGGTGAGGTGTAGGGTTATGGTTAGGGTGAGGGTTAGGGTTAGCGTGAGGTTTATTGTGAGGTTTAGGGTTAGGGTGTGGGTTAAGGTTAGGGTGATGTTTAGGCTGAGGGTGAGCGTTAAGGTGTGAGTTAGGGTGAGGTTTAGGGTTAGTGGTAGGATTAGGGTTAGGGTGAGGGTGAGGTTTAGGGTTAGAAGAGGGTTAAATTGAGGGTCAGTTTTAGGGTTAGTGTTAAGGTTAGGGTTAGAATGAGCGTTAGGTTGAGGTTTAGGGTTAGGGTTAGGGTTAGGTTTAGGATGAGCGTTAGGCTGAGTGTTAGGGTTAGGGTTAGTTTGAGGGTTAGGGATAGGTTAGGGTTAGGGTTTGGGTTTGGTTATGGTGATGGTTAATTTTAGGTTTAGGGTTGGGTTCAGGTTTAGGCTGTGGGTTAGTGTTGGGGTTAGTGTGAGGGTTAGGTTTAGGGTTAGGTTTAGGGTGTGGACTGTGGTGAGGGTGAGGGTTATGGTGATCGTTAGGATTAGGGTTAGGGTTAGGTTCAGGTATAGGTTGAGGGTTAGGATTAGAGTAAGGACTTGGGTTGGGCTGAGGGTGAGGGAGATGTTGAGGGTGAGGGTTAGGGCTAGAGTGAGGGTTAGAGTGAGTGTGAGGGGGCGGGGAGAGTTTGGTTTTGGGTTAGAGTTAGGTTGAGGTTGAGGGTTAGGGTTAGGGTTAGCAATACGTTTAGGCTGAGGGTGAGGGTGAGTTTGAGGGTGAGGTTTAGGGTTAGGGTGAAGGTTAGGGTTAGGGTTAGGTTTAGGTTGAGGGTTAGGGTTAGGGTTAGTGTTAGGATGAGCGTTAGGCTCAGGGTTAAGATTAAGGTTAGTGTGAGGGTTAGGGTTAGGGTTAGGGTTAGGGTTTGGTTAGGGTGAAGTTTAGTTTTAGGTTTAGGGTTAGGATAAGGTTTAGGCTGAGTGTTAGGTTTAGGGTTTGGGTGAGGGTCAGGGTAAGGGTTAGGGTGAAGTTTAGGGTGAGGGTGAGGGTTAGGATTAGCTTTAGGGTTAGGATTAGAGTGAGGGTGAGGATGAGGGTTAGTGTTAGGGTGAGGGTTAGGGTTGGGGTTGGGGTGAGGGTTAGGGTTAGGGTTAGGATTGGGGTGAGGGTGAGGGTTAGGGTTAGAGTTAGGTTTAGGCTGAGGGTGAGGGTGAGGGTGACGTTGATGGTTAGGGTTATGTTTAGGGGGATGGTGAGGGTTAGGGTGAGGGTGAGGGTTAGAGTGAGTGTGAGGGTGAGGGTTTGCTTTATGTCAGGGTTATGGTTACGCTGAGGTTAGGGTTAGGGTTAGGGTTAGGGTTAGGGTTAGGGTTAGGGCAAGGGTTAGGTTGCGGGTTAGGGTTTGGGTGATGTTTAGTGTGAGGGAGAGGTTGAGGGTTCAAGTATGGGTGAGATTTAGGGTGTGGATGAAGTTTAGTGTTAGGTTGAGTTTTAGCGTTAGGTTTAGATTTAGTGTGAGGGTGAGGGTTAGGGCTAGGGTTAGGGTTAGGTTGAAGGTTAGTATTAGGGTTAGGGTTACTATGAGTGTTATGGTGAAGGGTAGGGTTAGGGTTAGGGTTAGGGTGAAGATTAGGGTGAGGTTGTAGGTGAGGGTTAGCGTTAGGTGCAGGGTTAGGGTGACTTTGAGGGTGAGGCTTAGTTTTAGGATTAGGGTTAGGGTTAGGAAGAGTGTTAGGGTTTCGGTGAGGGATCGGGTCAGGGTCCGGGTTAGAGTGTAGTTGAGGGTTATGTTTAGGGTGATTATTAGGGTTAGATTTAGATTTATGGTGAGGGTAAGTGTTAGGGTGAGGTTTAGTGTGAGGGTTAGGCTTAGGGTTAGGTTTAGGGTGAGGGTTAGGGATAGGTTTAGGGATAGGGTGAGGGTAAGTGTGAGGGTTAGTTTTGGTTAATGGTTAGAGTTAGGGTGAGGGTGAGGGTTAGTATTTGGGTTAGTATTAAAGTTAGCCTGATGGTGAGGGTGAGGGTTAGGTTCAGGGTGAGTGTTAGGGTTAGGGGTAGGTTTAGGGTGAGTGTTAGGGTTAGGGTTAGGTTTAGGATGAGCGTTAGGCTTAGGGTTAGGGTTTGGGTTAGTGTGAAGTTTAGGGTTAGTGTTAGTGTTAGTGTGAGGATTAGGGTTAGTTTTAGGTTTAGGATAACGGTTAGGTTGAGGGTTAGGTTTAGGGTTAGTGCGAGGGTTAGGTTTAGGGTTAGGGTTAGAGTCAGGGTAAAGGTTAGGGTTAGGGTTAGGGTGAGGGTGAGGGTAAAGGTTAGGGTGAGGGTTAGGGTTAGGGTGAGGGTTAGGATTAGGGTTAGCACTAGGTTTAGGCTGAGGGTGAGGTTGAGGATGAGGGTGAGGTTTACAGTTAGGTTGAGGGTTAGGGTTAGGATAAGGTTTAGGGTGAGGGTTAGGGTTAGGGTTAGGGTTAGGCTGAGGGTTAGTGTTAGGGATAGTGTTAGGTTTAGTGTGCGGTTAGGGTTAGGGTTAGGGTTAGGTTTAGGGTTTGGTTAAGGTGAAGTTTTGTTTTGGTTTAGGGTTAGGATAAGGTTTATCCTGAGGGTTATGGTTAGGGTTAGTGTGAAGATTAGGTTTAGGGTTAGGGTTAGGGTGTGGGCTAGTGTGAGGGTAAGTGTTAGGGTGAGAGTGAGTGTAAGGGTTTAGTTTAGGTAAGGGTTAAGGTAAGGTTAGGTTGAGGATTAGGGTGAGGTTGAGGTTTAAAGTGAGGGTTAGGGTTAGGTTTAGGGTTAGAGATAGGGTGAGGGTGAGGGTTAGGTTTAGTATTAGAGTTAGCCTGAGGGTGAGGGTGAGGGTTAGGGTTAGCGTGAGTTTTATGGGTAGGGTTACAGTTAGGGTGAGGGTTAGGATTAGGGTTAGGGTTAGGATGAGTGTTAGGCTGAGGGTTAAGTTTAGGGTTAGTGTGAGGATTAGGGTTAGGGTTAGGGTGAGGGTTAGGGTTAGGTTTAGGTTTAGGATAAGGGTTAGGTTGAGGGTTAGGTTTAGGGTTAGGGTTAGGGTTAGGGTTTGGGTCAGGGTAAAGGTTAGGGTGAGCATTAGGGCGAGGGTGAGGGTTAGGGTTAGTGTGAGGGTTGGGTGAGGGTTAAGGTGAGGGTTAGGGTGAGTGTTCACAATTGTTGTGAGAGTATGTTTTAGGGTGAGTGTGAGTGTTCAGTTGAGCTTGAGGGTTAGGATGAGGGTGAGGGTTAGGGTTACATTTAGTGTTAGGGAGAGGGGTAGGGTGATCATTACGGTTAGGATTAGGGTTAGAGTGAGGATGAGGGTGAGGATTAGGGTGTGGGCAAGTGTTATGGTTAGGGTTAGGGTTAGGGCTCAGGTGAAGGTGAGGGTTAGTGTGAGGGTGAGGGTTTCGTTTACCTTATGGTTAGGGTTAGGGTGAGGATTAGGTTGAGGGTGAGGGTTAAGCTGAGGTTAGGGTTAGGGTGAGGGTTAGGGTTAGGGTGATGACTGTTGTGAGAGTATGGTTTAGGGTGAGGGTGAGTGTTCAGGTGAGCTTGAGGGTTAGGATGAGGATGAGGGTTAGGGTTACATTTAGGGTTAGGGAGAGGTGTAGGGTGAGCATTATGGTTAGAATTAGTGTTAGAGTGAGGATGAGGGTGAGGGTTAGGGTTAGGGTTAGGGTTTGGTTAGGGTGAAGTTATGTTTTAGGTTTAGGGATAGGATAAGGTTTATCCTGAGGGTTATGGTTAGGTTAGAGTGAAGGTTAGGTTTAGGGTTTGGGTTAGGTTGTGGGCTAGGGTGAGGGTGAGGGTTAGGGTGAGGCTGTGGGTAAGGGTTTAGTTTAGGTAAGGATTAAGGTAAGGTTGGTTGAGGATTTGGGTGAGGTTGAGGGTTAAGGTAAGAGTTAGGGTTAGGTTTATGGTTAGAGTTAGGGTGAGGGTGAGGGTTAGGTTTAGTATTAGAGTTAGCCTGAGGGTGAGGGTGAGGGTTAGGGTTAATGTGATGGTTAGGGTTAAGGTTAAGGTGAGTGTTAAGGTCAGGTTTAGGCATAAGATAAGGATTAGGTTTAGGGTTAGGGTGAGGGTTAGGTTTAGGTTTAGGGTTAGGGTTAGGGTCAGGGTAAAGGTTAGGGTGAGGGTTAGGGTGAGGGTGAGGGTGAAGATTAGGGTGAGCATTAGGGCGAGGGTGAGGGTTAGGGTTAGTGTGAGGGTTAGTGTGAGGGTTAGGGTGAGGGTAAGGGTTAGGGTGATGGTAAGGTTGAGGGTAAGTGTTAGTATTATGTTGTGGGTAAGGGTTAGGGTGAGCGTTAGAGTACGGATTAGGGTTAGGGTGGGGGTTAGGGTTAGGATTAAGTTGAGGGTTAGCGTTAGGGTGATGACTGTTGTGAGAGTATGGTTTAGGGTGAGAGTGAGTGTTCTGTTGAGCTTGAGGGTTAGGATGAGTTTGAGGGTTAGGGTTTCATTTAGGGTTAGGGAGAGGGTTAGTGTGAGCGTTATGGTTAGGATTAGGGTTAGAGTGAGGATGAGGGTGAGGGTTAGGGTGTGGGTAAGTGTTATGGTTATGGTTAGGGTTAGGGCTAGGGTAAGGGTGAGGGTTAGTGTGAGGTTGAGGGTTTCGTTTACCTTAGGATTAGGGTTAGGGTGATGTTTAGGGTGAGGGTGACTGTTCGGTGAGGGTGAGGGTGAGGGTGAGGGTGAGGGTTAGGGTTAGGTTTAGGTTGAGGGTGATTGTGAGGGTTAGGATTAGCAATAGGGTTAGGGTTAGGGTGAGGGTGAGGGTCAGTGTGCGGGTGATAGGGTTAGGGTTAGGGTTAGGGTGATGGTAAGGGATAGTGTGAGGGTTATGATTAGGGTTAGGGTTAGGGTGAGGGTAAGGGTTACGGTGAGGGTTAGGGTGAAGTTGAGGGTAAGGGATCGGGTTAGGGTTAGGGTGAGGGCTAGGGTGAGGGTGAGGGTTAGTGTGAGGGTTAGGGTGAGATTTTCTTTTAGGTCAGGGTTAGGTTTATGATGAGGATTAGCTTGAGAGTGAGGGTTAGGGTTAGGGTGAAGGTTAGTGTGAGGGTCAGGTTGAGGGTTAGGGTTTGTGTGATGTTTAGGGTGATGGAGAGGGTTAGGGTGAGGATGAGGATGAGGGTGAGGGTGACGGTTGGGGTGAGGGTGAAGTTTAAGGTGTGGTTGAGGATTAGGGTTAGGGTTAGGGTTACGGTTATGGTGAGGGTAAGGTATAGGGTGAGGTTTATTGTGAGGATGAATGTTAGGGTTAGTGTTAGGGTTATGGTGAGGTTTAGGGTGAGGGTTAGGGTTTGGTTTAGGGTTAGTTTGAGGGTGAGGTATAGGATGAGTGTTAGGGTGAGGGTTAGGGATATGGTTTGGCTGAGGGTGAGGGTGACTGTAAGAGTGAGGGTTGTTAGGGTGAGGGTTAGGGTTAGGGTGAGGGTGAGGGTGAGGGTTAGGGTGAGGCTATGGGTTAGGTTGAGAATTAGTGTAAGGGTGAGGGTTAGGGTTAGCATTAGGGTTAGTGTGAGGGTTAGGGTTAAGGTTAGGGATAGGATGAGGATTAGGGTTAGGGTTAGGTTTAGGGTGAGGGTTAGGCTGCGGTATAGGGTTAGGGATAGAATGACTGTTATGTTTACTGTGAGGATTAGGGTTAGAGTGAGGTTCAGGTTTAGTGTGAGGTTTAGGTTTAAGGTTAGGGTTAGGATGAGTGTTAGGGTTAGGTTGAGGGGTAGGGGGAGGGGAAAGGCTAGGGTTAGGGTTAGTGTGAGGGTTAGTGTTAGGATGAGGGTTAGGTTTAGGGTACAGGTTATGGTTAAAGTAAGGGTTAAGGTGAGGGCTAGCGTTAGGGTTAGGGTGAGGGTCAGGGTGAGGTTTAGGTTAAGGTTGAGGGTTAGGTTTAGGGTGAGGGTTAGGTTTAGGGTGAGTGTTAGGGTGATGGTGAGGATCAGGGTGAGGGTGACGGTTAGGTTTAGAGTTAGGGTTAGGGTGAGTGTTAGGATTAGTGTTAGCTTTAGGGTGAGAGTTAGGGTGAGGTGTCGTGATATGGTAAGAGTGAGGTTTAGGGTTAGTGTGAAGGTTAGGGTTAGGGTTAGGTTTAGCTTGAGGATAATGTTTAGGGTGAGGGTTAGTTTGAGGATGAGGTTTAGGGTGAGCGTTAGGGTTAGGTTTAGTGTAAGGATTAGGGTTAAGGTGATGTTTAGGGTGAGGTTGAGGTTTAGTGTGAGGGTGAGGGTGAGGTTGAGGGTGAGGGGTAGGATGAGGGTGAGAGTGAGGTTTGTTTAGCATTAAGGTTAGAGTTAGGGTTAGGCTGAGGGTGAGGGGGAAAGAGAGGGTGAGGGTCAGGGTGAGGGTGAGGGTTAGAATGAGGGTGAGGGTAAGGTTGAGGGTAAGTGTTAGGATTAGGGTTAGGGTGAGTTTTGGGATTAGGGTTAGAGTTATTGTTTGGGTTAGGATTATGGTTAGGATGAGGGTGAGGGTTATTGTTAGAGTTAGGGTTAGGGTTAGGGTGATGGTGGGGTTGACGGTCAGGGTTATTATTAGGGTTATGTTTAGGTTAAGGCTGAGGAAGGGGAGGTTGAGGCTGATGTTTAGGGTTAAATTTAGGGTTAGGTTGAGGGCTTGTGTGAGGGTGAGGGTTAGGCTGAGGGTGAGGGTGAGGGTTTCGGTTAAGTAAAGGTTGGGGTTAGGGTGAAGATTAGGGTGAGGATGAGGATTAAGCTGAGGTTAGGTTCAGGGTCAGCGTTAGGGTTAGAGTGAGACTTAGGGTTAGGGTGATGTTTAGGGTGAGGGTGAGGTTTAGGGTTCTGGTGAGAGGGAAGGTGAGGGTTAGGGTTAAGTTTAGGTTTAGGGTGAGTGTGAAGTTTAGGATTAGGAATAGGATTAGGGTTAGGGTTAAGCTGAGGGTGAGGGTCAGGGTGAGAGTGAAGGTTAGGGTCAGGTAAGGGTTAGGATTAGAGTGAGTGTTATGGTTAGTGTGAGGGTTTTGGTTAGGGTTAGGTTGAGGGTTAGTGTTAGGGTGAGAATAAGCGTTAGGGTGTGGGTTAGGGTGAATGTGAGTGTATGGATTAGGGTCTGTGTTAGGTTTAGGGTGAGGGTTAGGGTTTGGGTGATGTTTAGAGTGAGGTGAGGGTTAGGCTGAGGATGAGGGTTTAGTTGAGGGTGAGGGTTCGTTTGAGGGTGAGGGTTAGGGTGTGGGTGAGGATTAGGGTTAGGGTGAGGTTTAGCATTAGGGGTAGGGTTAGTGTTAGGTTGAGGGTTAGGGTTAGCGTTAGGGTTAGGATGAGGGGTAGGGAGAGGGTAGGGTTAGATTTAGGGTAGGTTTCGGGTGAGTGTGAGGGTTAGGTTGAGGCTGAGGGTGAGCGTTAGGGTTAGAGTTAGGATGAGGGTTAGGCTGACGGTGAGGTTTAGGCTTAGGGTTAGGGTAAGGGTTAGGGTGACTGTGAGGGTTAGCTTTAGGATGAGGATTAGGGTTAGTGTTATCGTTAGGGTTAGGGTTAGGGTGAGTGTTAAGGTGAGGATTAGGGTTAGTGTTGGGGTGAGGGTTAGGGTGAGGGTTAGGTTTAGAGTTAGAGTTAGTGTGAGGATAAGGGTTAGGTAGAGGTTAAGGGTGAAGGGAAGGATGAGGGTGAGGGTTAGGGTGAGGGTGATGGTTATGGTTAGGTTTAGATTTAGGGTGAGAATGAGGTTAAGGGTTAGGTTTTGGATTAGGGTTAGGCTTAGGCTGAGGGTGAGGTTGAGGGTCAGGGTGAGGGTTAAGTTTAGTGTGAGTGTTAGGGTTAGGGTTAGGGTTAAGGTTAGGTTGAGGGTTAGGGTTAGGGTTAGGATTAGGATAAGGGTTAGGCTGAAGGTTAGGTTTAGGTTTAGGGTGAGGGTAAGGTTTAGGGTGAGGTTTATGGTGAGGTTGAGGGTTAGGATTAGTCTTAGGGTTAGGGTGAGGGTTAGGGTTAGGGATAGGTTTAGGGCTGGGTGAGGGTTAGGGTGAGGGAAAGGGTTAGGGTGAGAGTTAGGGTAAGGGGGAGGGATATGGTTATGGTGAGGGTAAGGGTTAGGGCAAGTTTTAGGGTGAGGTTGAGGGTTAATGTTAGCATTAGGGTTACGGTGAGCATGAGGGTTATGGTTATGTTGAGGGCTAGTGTGAGGTGAGGGTTAGGGTGAGGGTGAGTGTTTTGTTGAGAATTAGAGTTAGGGTGAGGTTTAGGGATAGGGTTAGTGTGAGCGTAAGGATTAGGGGCAGGGTTAGGGTGAGGGTGAAAGTTAGGGTTAGTGTGAGGGTTAAGGTTAGGGTTATGGTTTGGGGGAGGGCTAGGGTGAGCCGTAGTTTTAGGTTTAGGGTAAGTTTGCAGGTTAGGGTGAGGGTAAGGTTTAGGGTGAGGTTTAGGGTGAGGGTGAGGTTTAGGGTTAGGTTGAGGTTAGGGTGAGTGTTAGGGTTAGGGATAGGGTGATGATAAGCGTTAGTGTGAGGGTTAGGGTGAGGTTGAGGATTAGGGTTAATGTGAGGATAAGGGTTAGGTTGAGGGTTATGGTGAGAGTGAGGGTTAGGTTTAGGTCGAGGTTATGGTTTAAGGTTATGGTTAGGGTGAGGATTACGGTGCGGCGTACGTTTAGGGTTAGGGTTAGTTGGCGGGTTAGGGTGAGGGTAATGTTTAGGGTGTGGTTTAGCGTGAGGGTAAGAGTTAAGGTTAGAGTGAGGTTAAGGATTAGGTTGAGGGTTAGGGTTAGGGTTAGTGATATGGTGAGGATTAGGGTTAGTGTGAGGGTTAGGGTGAGGTTTAGGATTAGGTTCATTGTGAGGAGAAGTGTTAGGGTGAGGGTTAGGGTGAGGGTGAGTTGTTGGGTTAGCATTAGGGATAGGGTGAAGGTTAAGTTTAGGGTGAGCGTAGGGTTAGGTTTAGGCTTAGGGTTAGGGTTAGGTTGATATTTATGGTGAAGCTGAGTGTTACGGTGAGGGTGAGGGTGAAGGTTAGGTTAAGGGTTAGGGTTAGGGTTAGTGTGAGTGTGAGGATGAGGGTTAGGTTTTGGATTAGGGTTAAGGTTTTGCTTAGTGTGCATGTTAGGGTGAGGATGTGGGTTCGGGTGATGGTGAGGGTTATGGTGTGTGTGAGGTTTAGGGTTAGGCTGAGGATTAGGGTTAGGGTTAGGATTATGGTGAGGTTAAGGGTTAGGGTGAGGTTTACCGTGAAAGTGAGGGTTAGGGTTAGCATTAGAGTTAGGATGATGGTTAGGGTGAGCGTTAGGTTTAGGGTGAGTTTGAAGGTGAGGGTGAGATTTAGTGTTACGATTAGTGTTAGGGTTATGGTTAGAGTGAGGTTGAGAGTTTTGGTTAGGGTGAGGGTTAGGGTTAGGGTGAGGGTTATGGTTAGGGTGAGGGTTAGGGTTAGGTTGAGGGTTAGGGTTAGGGTGAAGTTTAGCGTTAGGGTGATGTTTATTATGAGGGTGAGTGTTAGGGTGAGGGTGAGTTTCAGGGTGAGGGTCAGGGTTTGGTTGATCATGAGGGTTAAGGTGTGGTTGAGAGTTAGGTTTAGGGTGAGGTAGGGTGACGGTGAGTGTTAGGGTGCAGGTTAGATTTAGTGTTAGGGTTAGTGTGATAGAGAGGGTGAGCGTGAGGGTGACGGTTAGGGTGAGTGTGATTGTGAGGGTTAGGGTTAGGATTAGGGTTAGGGTGAGTTTTAGGGTTAGGGTTAGGGTTAGGGTGTGGGTGAGGGTTACGGTTAAGGTTAGGGTTATTTTTAGGGTTAGAGTTAGGGTGAGGGTGAGGGTGAGGGTGAGGTTCAGCATTAGCGTTGGTGTTAGGGTTACGGTGAGTATGGGGGTGAGGGTTAGGTTTAGGATTAGGGTTAGGTTTAGGGTTAGGCTGAGTGGGAGGGGGAGATTTAGGGTGAGGGTTAGGGTTAGGGTTAGGTTAAGGCCTAGGGTGAGGGTGAGGGTTAGGGTGAGGGTGAGGGTAAGGGTTTCAGTTAGGTAAGGTTCAGGGTTAATTTTAGGGTGAGGATTAGGTTGAGTTTGAGGGTTAGTGTGAGTGTTAGTGTTAAGTTGAGGGTTACGGTTAGGATTTGGGTGAGTGTTGGTGTTAGGGTTATGTTTAGAGTGAGGTTTAGAGTTAGGGTGGGGTTAGGGGTCAGGTGATGGTGAGGGTTAGGGTGTGGGTGAGGGTTAGGGTTAAGTTGAGTGTTAGGGTGACGGTGAGGGTTAGGTTGAATGTGAGGGTTAGGGTTAGGTTGAGGGTGAGGTTTATGGTTAGGGTGAGGGTTAGGGTGAGGGTTAGTGTGAGGGGGTAGGGTTAGGGTTAGGGTGAGGGTTAGGGTTAGTGTGAGGGTTAGGGTTACAGTGAGGGTAAGTGTTAGGTTGAGGGGTACGGTTAGGGATAGGGTGAGGGCTAGGGTGAGGGTGAGGTTTAGGTTGAGTGTGAGGGTGAGATTTTCGGTAGGCAAGGGATAGGGTTAAGGTTAGGGTGAGGATTAGGGGAGCGGGAGGGTTAGGTAGAGGGTTAGTGTCAGGGTGAGTGTCAGGGTTAGGTTTAGGGTGAGGGGTAGGGTTAGGGTTAGGGTGAGGTTTAGGGTTAGTGTGAGGGTTAGGGTTAGCATTAGGGTTAGGGTTAGTGTGAGGATAAGGTTTAGTTTGAGGGTTAGGTTGTGGGTGAGGGTTAGGGTTATCGTTTGTTTTAGGTTGGGTTAGAGTGAGGTTTAGGGTCAGGGGTAGGGTAATGGTTAGGGTGAGCGTTAGGGTTCGTGTGAGGGTTAGTTTTAGGATTAGGGTTTGTGTGAGGATAAAGGTTAGTGTAAGCGTAAGTGTGAGAATGAGGGGTAGGGCTAGCGTTAGGTCTAAGTTAAGGGTTAGGGTAAGGGTTAGGGTTAGTGTTAGGGTTAGGGTGAGGGTGTGGGTTAGAGTTAGGGTTAGGGTTGGGTGAGGGTTCTGGTTAGGCTTAGGGTGAGAGTGAGGGTTCGGGTGAGGGTGAGGGTGACCGTGTGGGTGACGGTTAGGTTTAGGGTTAAAGTGATGGCACTTTTCAGGATGAGGGTGAGGATTAGTGTTAGGGTGATGGTTTGGGTGCCGGTTAGTGTTAGGGTTAGTGTTAGAATTAAGGTTACGGTTAGGGTTATTGTTATGGTGAGAGTAAGTGCTAGGGTAAGGTTTAGGGTGAGTGTGAGTGTTAGGGTTAGAGTTAGGGTTAGGGTTAGGGTTAGGGTGAGGGTTAGTGTTAGGGTGAGGGTGAGGTTAAGGGTTAGGTATAGGGTTAGTGTGAGTGTTAGGATTATGGTGAGGGTTAGGGATAGGGTTAGGGTTAGGGTGAGATTTAGGGCTGGAGTTAGGTTTAGAGTCAGGGTATGGGTAAGGCTTAGGGTGAGGGTTAGGTTCAGGTTGAGGCTTAAGGTAGGTTGTGTGTGAGGGTAAGTTTTAGGGTTAGGGCTAGGGTTAGGTTTGGGGTTACAAAGAGCGTTAGGGTTATGGTGAGGGTGAGGGTGATGGTTAGGTTTAGGATTAGGCTTAGAGTTAGTGTGAGGTTTAGGTATAGGCTTAGGGTTAGGGTTAGGGTTAGGGTTAGAGTTAGGGTGAGGTTCAGTGTGAGGGTTAGTGTTTGGATTACAGTTAGAGATAGGGTTAGGGTGAGGGTTAGACTGAGGGGTAGGATTAGTGTTAGAGTGAGGGTAATGGGGATGGTAAAGGTTACGGTGAGGGTTAGGGTGAGGGTGAGGTTTAGGGATAGCATTAGGTTTAGTGTTAGGGTTAGGGTGAGGGTTAGTGTTAGAGTTAGGTTGACGGTGATATTTAGGGTTAGCATTAGGGTTACGGTTAGGTTTATTTAGAGGGTTAGGATTAGGGTAGGGTTAGGATTATGGTTAAGGTTAGGGTTAGGCTGATTATGAGGGTGAGGGTGAGGGTTAGGGTTAGGGTTAGGTTTATGGTGTGGGCTACGGTTAGGTTTAGGGTGAGGGTGAGGTTTTAGGTTAGGAAAGGCTTAGGGTTAGGTTTACAATGAGGATTAGTGTGAGGGTGAGGTTTAAGGTGAGGATTAGGGTTAGGGTGAAGATTAGGGTTAGGTTTAGGGTGAGGTTTAGGTTTAGGATGATGTTTAGGGTGAGGGTGAGGGTTAGGGTGAGGGTGAGGGTGAGGGTGAGGGTGTTGGTGAGGGTTAGGGTTAGGGTTAATGGGACAGTGAGGTTTAAGGTGAAGGTGAGGATTATGGTTAGTTTTAGGGTGTGGGTTAGGGAAAGAATTAGGGTGAGAGGGAGGGTTAGGGTTAGGGTGAGGGTTAGGTTTAATGTGACGTTAGGGTTCGGTTAGGGTTAGTGTGAGGATAAGGGTTAGGGTGAGGGTTAGGGTGAGACTGAAGGTTAGGATTAGCGTTACGGTTAAGGTGAGATTTAGGGTGAGGGTTAGGGTGAGGGTTAGGTTTAGGGTGAGGGTGAGGGTTCGGGTGAGGGTGTGTGTTACAGTGTGGGTGAAGTTTAGGGTTAGGGTTATGGTTAAGGTGATGTTGAGTGTTAGGGTGAGAGTGAATGTTAGGGTTACGGTGAGCGTTAGGGTTAAGGTTAGGGTTAGGCGAAATGTGAGGATTAGGGTTAGAGTTAGGGTTAGGATTAGGTGTACGGTTAGGCTGAGGGTGAGGGATGGGTTTAGCATGAGGGTTAGCGTTAGGATTAGGGTTAGGCTGAGGTTTAGGGTGGGTGTTAGGGTTAGGGTGAGGGTGCATGTTAGGGTTTGGGTTAGGGTGAGGTTTAGGGTTAAGGTGAGGGCTAGGGATAGGGTTAGGGTTTGGGTGAGGGTCAGAGTTAGGGGTAGGTTTAGAGTTAGAGAGAGGGTGAGGGTTACAGTTAGGGTTAGGATTAGGTGTACGGTTAGGCTTAGGGTGAGGGTTAGGTTTAGCGTGAGGGTTAGGGTTAGGGTTAGGGTTAGGTTGAGGGTTAGGGTTAGGTTTAGGATGAGGTTTTGGCTGAGGGTTAGGGTTAGGGTGAGGGTGAGGGTTAGTGTTAGTGTGAGGGTTAGGGTTAGGGTTTTGTTTACAGTGAGAGTGAGGGTTAGGGTTAGGTTTAGGGTGAGGTGAGCGATAGGTTGAGGGTTTGGGTTAGGTTTAGTATTAGGGTGATGCTTAGGGTGAGGGTTAGTGTTAGGGTTAGGGTTAGGGTGAGGGTTAGGGTTAGGTTTAGAGTTAGGATGAGGGTGAGGTTGAGGGTTAGCGTTTGAATTAGGGTTAGGTTTAGGGTTATGCTGAGGGTGAGGTTGAGGGTGAGGGTGAGTTTTAGGGTTTGGGTGAGGGTTAGGGTTATGGTTAGGGTTAAGGTGAGGGTGAGGGTTAGGGTTAGAGTTAGAGTTAGGATGAGGGGTAGGCTGAGCGTTAGGTTTAGGCTTAGGGTGAGGGTAAGGATTAGGGTATTGGTGAGGGATAGTTTTAGGATTCAGGTTAGGGTTAGGGTGATGGTTAGGCTCAGGGTTAGGCTTAGGGTGAAGGATAAGGTGAGGGGTAGGGTTAGGGTTAGTGTTAGGGTGAGGATTAGGGTTAGGGTGAGGGTAAGGGTGAGGGGTAGGTTTAGGTTTAAGTTTAGTGGGAGGGTAAGGGTTAGGGAGAAGTTTAAGGTGAGGGTGAGGATGAGGGTGAGGGTTAGTGTGAGGGTGATGGTTACCGTTAGGTTTAGAGTTAAGATGAGAGTGAGTGTGAGGATTAGGTTTTGGATTAGGGTTAGGTTTAGGTTTACTATGAGGGTGAGGTTAAGGGTGAGGGTGAGTTTGAGGGTTAGGTTGAGAGTTAGGGTTAGGGTTAGGGTAAATGTTAGGGTGAGGGATAGTGTTAGGGTTAGGGTTTGGATCAGGATTAGGCTGAGGGTTAGGATTAGTGTTAGGGTGAGGATAAGGGTTAGGGTGAGGGTTATGGTCAGGGTGAGGGTTAGGGTTAGCTTAGGGTTAGGGTGAGGGTTAGGGTGAGGTTTAGGGTGAGGGTTAGGGTGAGGGTTAGTGTTAGGGTTAGGGATAGGGTTGGGTGAGGGAAAGTGTTAGGGTGAGGGTTAGTGTGGGGATGAAGGATATGGTTATGGTGAGGGTAAGGGTTAGGGCTAGGTTTAGGGTGAGGTTGAGGGTTAATGTTAGCATTAGGGTTATGGTGAGTGTGAGGTTTAGCGTGAGGGTTATGGTTAGAGTTAGGGTTAGGGTGAGGGTTAGGCTGAGGGATAGGGTTAGGGTAAGGGTTAGGGTTAAGTTTAGGGTAAGTGTGAGGGTGAGGGTGATGGTTAGGGTTAGGGTTAGGATTAATTGCTAGGGTTAGGGTTAGCCTGAGTGTGGTGTTGAGGGTTAGGGTTAGGGTTAGGTTTAGGGTTAGGGTTATGGTGAGGGTGAGGGTTAGAGTTAGGGTGTTGGTTAGGGTGAGTGTTAGGGTGACTGTGAGGGTTAGGGTTAGTGTGAGGGTTAGGTTTAGAGTGAGTGATAGGGTTATGGTTAGGGTTTGGGTGAAGGTTAAGTTTAGGGTTTGGGTTTAGGTTAGGTTGAGAGTTAGGCTGAGGGTTAGGTTTAGGTTTAGGGTGAGGATAAGTGTTAGGGTGACGGTGAGGCTTAGGATTAATGTTAGGGTTAGTTTTAGTGTGAGGGTAAGGGATAGGGCTAGGGTTAGGGTGAGGGTTTTGGTTAGGGTTACGTTTAGAGTTAGGGTGAGGGTGAGGGTAAGGGCTAGGTTTTGTATTAGGGTTAGGTTTAGGGTTAGGATGAGGGTTAGGCTGAGGTTTAGGGTTAGGGTTCGGTAAGGGTAAGGGTTAGGGTGAGAGTGAGGGTTAGGCTTAGGCTTAGGGTTAGGGTGCCGGTTAGGGTGACGTTTAATGTTAGTGTTAGGGTTAGGGTTAGAATGAGGGTTAGGGTGAGGGTAAGGGTTAGGGTTGGGGTTAAGGTGATGGTGATGGATGATGTTAAATTGAGGGTAAGGGTTAGGGCGAGGTTTAGGGTGAGGCTGAGGGTTAATGTTAGCATTAGGGGCATGGTGAGGGTGAGGGTTAGGGTGAGGGTTAGAGTTAGGGTTAGGGATAGGGTGCGGATTAAGGTTAGGGTTAGGTTTAGGGTTAGGGTTAGGCTGAGGGGTAGGGTTAGGGTTAGTGTTAGGGTTAGGGTTAGGGAGTGGGTTAATGTTAGGGTTAGGGTTAGGGTGAGGTTGAGGGTGAGGGTTAGGGTTAAGGTGAATGTTATGGATAGGTTGAGGTTTAGGGTTAGCATTAGGGTTAGGCTTAGGATTAGGGTTAGGGTGAGGGTGAGGGCTAGTGTTAGTATTAGGGTTATGGTTAGGGTTAATGTGAGGATGAGGTTTAGAGTGAGGGTAAGGGTTAGGGCGAGGTTTAGGGTGAGCTTGAGGTTTAATGTTAGAATTAGGGTTACTGGGAGGGTGAGGGTTAGGGTGAGTGTTATGGTTATGCTTAGGGATACAGTGAGGATTAGGGTTAGGGTTAGGTTTAGGGTGAGGGTAAGGCTGAGGGCTAGGGTTAGGTTTAGCGTTACGGTGAGGGTTAGGGTTAGGGTGAGGGTTAGGATTAGGGTTAGGTTCAGGTTGAGGTTGATAGTGAGGGTAACCGTTAGGTTGAGGGTCAGAGTGAGGTTGAGGTTTAGGGTTAGCATTAGGGTTAGGGTTAGTTTAGGGTGAAGGTTAGGATTAGGCTTACGGTTAGGGTAAGGGTTAGGGTTAGGGTGAGGGTTAGGGTTAGGGTGATTTTTAGGGTGACGGTGAAGGTTAGGGTTAGGGTGAGGTTGAGGGTCAGGTTGAGGTTGAGAGTGACGTTGAGGGTGAGGGTTAGGGTTGAGGTTATGTTTAGGGTGAGGTGAGGGTGAGGGTTAGGGTTAGGGTGAGGTTTAGGGTGAGGTTTAGGGTTAATGTTTCGTGTAGGGTAAGGGTGAGGGTAAGGGTTACAGTGAGAGTTATTTTGAGTGTGAGTGTTAGGGTTAGGGTGAGGGTAAGGGTTAGGATGAGGGTTATTGTGAGGGTTTGGGTTCGGGTTAGCATTAGGGTTAGGTTGAGGGTGAGGGTTTGTGTGAGGGTTAGGGTTACGGTTAGGGATAGGGTGAGGATTAGGGTTAGTGTGAGGGTGAGGGTCTTGGTAAGGGTTAGGGTTAGATTTAGGGTGAGGTTGAGGGTGAGCATTAGAATTAAGATTAGGGTTAGGGTTAGAGGTAGGTGAGATTGAGGGTGAGGGTTAGGGTTTAGGATAGAATTAGGGTGAGGGTGAGCGTGACGTTTAGGTTTAAGATTAGGGTTAGGCTTATGGTGAGGGTTAGGGTGAGGGTTAGAGTGAGGCTTAGGCTTAGGGTTAGGGTGAAGTTTAGGTTTACGGTGAGGGCTATGGTCCAGGTGAGTTTTAGGGTGAGTGTGTGGGTGAGGTTGAGGGTTTCGGTTAGGTAAGGGTTATGTTTAGGGTTATGGTGAGGATTAGGGTGAGGGTTAGGGTGAGGCTCAGGGTTAGGGTGAGAGTTAGGGATATGTTGAGGGTTACGGTTAGGGTTAGGTTGAGGCTGAGGGTTAGGTATAGGGTAAGGGTTAGGGTTAGTTTGAGGCTGAGGGTTAGGTATAGGGTAAGGGTTAGGGTTATGGTGAGGGTTAGGGTTAGGGGAAGTGTTAGGGTGAGGGTGAGGTTTAGGGTTAGGGTTAGGGTGAGGTTTAGGGTTAGGGTTAGGGTTAGTGTAAGGGTTAGAGTTAGGGTGAAGGTTAGGGTTAGAGTTAGGATTAGGGTTAGGGTAAGGGTTAGGGTGAGGGTGAGGGTTAGGGTTAGGTTTAGGGTGAGGGGTACGGTTAAGGTTAGGGAGAGGGTTAGGGTTAGGGTATGGGTTAGGGTTAGTTTGAGGGTTAGGGTGAAGTTGAGTTTGAGGTTGAGGGTTAGGGTGAGGGTGATGGTGACGGTGAGGGTTAGTGTTAGGATTCGGGTTAGGGTTAAGGTGATAGTTAAGGTTAGGGTTAGGGTTAGGGTGAGGTTGAGGGTGAGGATGAGGGTTAGGTTTAGGGTTAGGTTTAGGATTAGGGTGAGATTTAGGGGAAGGGTTAGGGTTAAGGTGAGGGTTAGGTTAAGGGTTAGGGTGAGGGTTACGGTTAGGGTTAGGTTTAGGGTGAGGTTAAGTGTTAGGGTGAGGGTGCGGGTGAAGTTGAGGTTTAGGGTTAGGGTGAGTGTGAGTGTGAGTGTGAGGGTTAGGTTTAGAATTAGGTTTAGGTTTATGGTTAGGCTCAGGTTGAAGGTATGAGTGAGGCTCACCCTAGCACTCACGGCTAGGGTTAGGCTGAGGGTTAGGATGCTGGGTAGATTTAGGGTTAGAATTAGGATGAGGGTTAGTTTTAGTGTGAGGGTTACGGTTAGGGTTAGGGTTAGGGTGATGGTAAGTGTTAGAGTGTGGGTTAGGGTGAGAGTGAGGGTTAGGGTGATGTTTAAGGTGAATGTCGAAGTTAGAGAGAGTGAGAGGTTTCGGGTGAGGGTGAGGGTTAGGGTGTGGGTGAGGGTGAGGATTAGGGTGAGGGTATGGGTTAGGGTCATGTTTAGGATGAGTGTGAGGTTTAGGGTGAGAGTTAGGGTTCAGGGAAGGGGAATTGTTAGGGTGTAGGTGAGGGTTAGGGTAAGGGTGTGGCTTAGGGTGACCGGGAGTGTTAGGGTTCAGGGGAGGATTAGGGTTAGGGTTAGTCTTTGGGTTTGGGTTCGGGTTAGGGTTAGGGTGAATGTTAGGGTGAGAGGTAGGATTAGTGTTAGGATGAGATTTAGACTTAGGGTGAGGGTTACGGTTAGGGTTAGGGTTAGGGTTAGGGTGAGTATAAGGGTTAGGGTGAGGGTTAGTGTGAGACTGAGGGTTAGGGCTAGGATGAGGGTTAGGGTGAGGGTTAGGGTTAGGGTTAGGGTTCGGTGAGGGTTAGGGTGAGTGAAAGGTTTAGGGTGAGGGTTAGGTTGAGGTTGAGGTATAGGGTTATGGTGAGGGTAAGGGTTAGGGCGACGGTTAGGGTGAGGTGGAGGGTTAGGGTTAGCATCAGTGTTAGGGTGAGGGTGAGCGTTAGGGTGAGGGTGAGGGGAAGGCTGAGGGATAGGGTTAGGGTTAGGGTTAGGGTGATGGTTACATATAGGGTTAGGGTGAGGGTGAGTGTTAGGTAATGGTTAGGGTCAGGGTTAGGGTGAGGGTGAGGGTTAGGGTTAGCATTAGGGTTTGGGTCAGATTGAGTGTTAGGGTAAGGGTTAGGGTGAGGTTGAGGGTTAGGGTTAGCATTAGGGTTACGGTTAGGGTTAGGGTGTAGGTTAGGTTTAGGTTTAGAGTGAGGGTGAGGGTCAGGGTTAGGGTTAGGATTAGGTTTAGGGTTAGGGTGAAGCTGAGGGTGAGGGTGAGGGTGAGGGTAAGCGTGAAGGTGAGGGTTAAGTTTAGCATTAAGTTTAGGGTGAGGTCTAGGGTGAGGGTGAGGGCTAGGGTGAGGGTTAGTGTGAGGGTTATGGTTAGTACTAGGTGAGGGTTAGGGTTAGGGTTAGTGTAAGGATAAGGGTTAGGTTGAGGATTAGGGTGAGAGTGAGTGTTAGGGTTAAATTAAGGGTTAGGGTGAGGGTTAAGGTAAGGGTTAGGGTTAGGATTAGGGTGAGGGTGAGTTTTAAAGTTAGGTTTAGGGTGAGGGTTAGGGTTGGGGTGAGGGTTAGGGTTAGGGTTAGGGTGAGGATGAGGATTCGGGTTAGGGTGAGTGTGAATGTTAGGGTTTTGGTGACGTTTAGGGTTAGGGTGAGGGTGATGCTGAGGTTTAGGCTTAGGGTTAGTGTGAGGATAAGGGTTAGGGTGAGGATTAGGGTGAGTGTGAGTGTTAGGGTTAGCATAAGGTTTAGGGTGAGGGTTAGGGTTAGGGTTAGGGTAAGGAATGGGGTTAGGTAAGGGTTAGGGTTAGGCTTAGGGTTAGGGTTAGGGTTAGGGTTAGGGTGAGTGTTAGGCTTAGGGTTAGGGTTAGGGTGAGGGTTAGGGTTAAGTTTAGGGTTAGGGTAAGGTTAGGGTTAGCATGAGGTTTAGGGTTAGGGTGATGTTTAGGGTGACGGTGAGGGTTAGGGTGAGGGTGAGGTTGAGCGTGAGGGTTAGGGTGAGGGTGAGGGTGAGTGGGAGGGTGACGGTGAGGGTTAGGTTTAGGGTGAGGGTAAGAGTTAGGGTTAGGGCAAGGGTTAGGCTGAGGGTGAGGGTGAGGGTGAGGTTAGGTAAGTGTTAGGGTTAAGTTTAGGATGAGGATTAGGGTGAGGGTGAGGGTTAGTGTTAGGTTGAGTGTTAGGGTTAGGGTTAGGGTGAGGGTTAGGGTGAGAGGTAGGGTTAAGGTTAGGATGAGGGTTAGGCTTAGTGTGAGTGTTCCGGTTAGGTTTAGAGTTAGTGTGAGGATAAGTGTTAGGGTGAGTGTTAGGTTGAGACTGATTGTTAGGGTTAGCGTTAGGGTTAGTGTGAAGGTTAGATTGGGGGTTAGGGTGAGGGTTAGGGTTCGGGTTAGGGTTGGGTGATGGTTAGGGTGAGGGTAAGTGTTAGGTTTAGGTTGAGAGTGAGGGTGAGGGTAAGGGTTAGGGTTAGGGTCAGGGTTAGGGTTAGGGTGTGGTTTAGGGTTTGCCTTAGGGTTACGGTTAGGGTTAGGTTGAGTGTTAAGTTTAGGGTTAGGGTGCAAGTTAGGTTTAGGGTTATTGTGAGGGTGAGGGTGAGGGAGAGGGTTAAGTTTAGGTTTAGTGTTCATGTGAGGGCTAGGGTGAGGGTGATGTTTTTGTTTAGGATAGGTCTAGGGTTAGGTTTAGGGTGAGGATTAGTGTGGGGTTGAGGTTTAAGGTGAGGGTTAGGGTTAGGGTTAGGGTGAGGGTTAGGGTTAGGGTGAGGGTTAGGGTTAGGGTGATGTTTAGGTTGAGTGTGAAGGTGAGAGTGAGGATTCGGGTGAGGATTAGGGTTAGGGTGATGGTTATGGTTAGGGTAACCTTTAGGGTTAGTGGGAGCGTAAGGGTTAGGATGACAGGGTGAGGGTGAGGGTTAAGGTTAGGTTTAGGATTAGGATGAGTGTTAGTGTGAGGGTTAGTGTTAGGGTTAGGGTGAAGGTTAGGGTGAAGTTTAGGTTTAGGGTTTGGGTTAGGGTGAGGGTTAGGTGAGAAGGAGTAGGGTGACGGTTAGGGGGAGGGTGAGGGATAGGGTTATGGTGAGGGTAAGATTTAGGCTGAGGCTTAGGTTGAGAATGAGCATTTGTGTTAGCATCAGTGTTGGGTTGAGGGTGAGGGTTAGTGTTAGGCTGAGGGGTAGTTTTAGGGTTAGGGTGTGGGTGAGGGTGAGGGTTAAGGCTAGACTTAGGGTGAGCATGAGGGTTAGGTTTAGGGTTAGGGTGAGTGTGAGGGTTAGGTTTAGGATTAGGGTTAGGGTTAGGGTTAGGCTGAGGTTGAGGTTATGAGTGAGGGTGAGGTCTAGTGTTAGGGGTAGAGGTAGAGTTAGGGTTAGATTTAGGGTTAGTATTAGAGTTAGGGTTAGGATTAGGCTGAGCATGAGGGTGAGGGTGAGGGTGAAGGTGAGGTTTAGGGTTAGAGTTAGGGGTAGATTTAGGGTTAGGTTGAGCGGTCGGATGAGAGTGAGGTTTAGGGTTTGCGTTAGTTTTAGGGTGAGGTTTAGGGTGAGAGTTGAGTGTTAGGGTTAGGGTTAGGGTGAGGGTGTGGGTTACGGTTAGTGTGAGGGTGAGGGTCTGTGTTAGGGTTAGGGTTAGGCTTAGATTTAGGATGAGGGTGATGGTGACGTTAGAATTAGGATTAGGGTTAGGGTTAGAGTTAGGTGAGAGTGAGGATGAGTGATAGGGTTTGGGTGAGAATTAGGGTGAGGGTGATCATGAGGGTTAGGGTTAGGATTAGGGTTAGAATTATGTTTAGGGTTAGGGTGAGAGTGAGGGTGAGGCTTAGGGTTAGGATTAGGTTTAGGGTTAGTGTGAGGATCAGGGTTAAGTGAGGGTGAGAAGGAGGGTGAGGGTTAGGGTGAGCTTTAATATTAGGGTTAGGGTGAGGGTTAGGGTGAGTTTTAGGGTTACGTTGAGGGTTAGGGTTAGGGTTAGGTTGAGGCTAAGGTTTAGGCTGAGGGTTAGGGTAGGTTTAGGGTGAGGTTTAGGTTTAGGGTGAGGGCTATTGTGAGGGTGAGTGTGAGGGTGAGTGTGAGGGTGAGGTTGAGGGTTTTGGTTAGGTAAGGGTTAGGGTTAGGGTTAGGGTGAGGATTAGGGTGAGGATGAGGTTTAGGTTGAGTGTTAGGTTGAGGGTGAGGGTTAGGGTGAGGGTGAGGGTGAGGGAGAGCATGAGGGTTCGGGTGAGCGTGAGAGTTCGGGTGAGGTTGAGGGTTCGGGTGTGGGTCAGGGTTAGGTTTAGGGTGAGGTTTAGGGTGACGGTGAGGGTTAGGGTGAGGGTGAGGTTTAGGATTGGGGTTAGGGTGAGGGTTAGGTTTAGGGTGATTGTTAGGGTGAGGGGTAGGGTTAGGGTTAGGCAGAGGGTTAGGGTTAGGGTGAAGGGTAGGGTTAGTTTGAGGGTTAGGGTGAAGGTGAGTTTGAGGATGAGGGTTAGGGTGAGGGTGATGGTGACGGTGAGGGTTAGGGTTAGGATTCGGGTTAGGGTTAGGTTGAGAGTTAGGGTTAGGGTTAGGTTTAGGATGTTGAGGGTGAGGGTGAGGGATAGGGTTAGGGTTAGGTTTAGGATTAGGTTTAGGTTTAGGGTAAGGGTTACAGTTAGGGTTAGGGTGAGGGTTAGGTTTAGAGTTAGGGTGAGTGTTAGGGTTAGGGTTATGTTTAGAGTGAGGGTTAGGGTTAGGATTAGGGCGAGGGTGAGGGTTAGGTTGAGGGGTAGGATTAGGTATAGGGTAAGGGTTAGGGTTAGGGTGAGGGTTAGGTTTAGGATTAGGGTGAGTGTGAGGGTTAGTGTTAGGGTTAGGGTAAGGGTTAGGTTTAGGGTGAGGGTTAGTTTTAGGTTTAGGTTTAGGTTGAGAGTGACGCTGAAGGTTAGGGTTAGGGTTAGTGTGAGGATCAGGGTTAGGGTGAGGATTAGGGTGAAGGTGAGGGTTAGGGTTAGCATAAGGTTTAGGGTGAGGGTTAGGGTTAGTGTTAGGGTTAGGGTAAGTGTTAGGGTTAGGGTAAGGGTTAGTGTTAGGGTGATGTTTATGATGATGTTGAGGGTTAGGGTGAGGGTGAGGTTGAGCGTGAGAGTTAGGGTGAGGGTGAGTGGGAGGGTGACGGTGAGGGTTAGGGTTAGGGTTAGGGTGAGGTTGAGGTTTAGGGTTAGCATTAAGGTTAGGGTTAGGGTTAGGCTGAGGTTTAGGGGTAGGGTTAGGGTTAGGGTGAGGTTCAGCGTGAGGGTGATGGTGAGGGTGAGTGTGAGGTTTAGGCTGAGGTGTAGGGTGAGGGTTAGGGAGAGGGTGAGGATTAGTGTTAGGGTGAGGTTTAGGGTGAGTGTTAGGTTTAGGGTTAGTGTGAGCGTTAGGGTGAGGGTTTGGGTTAGGGTTTGTGTGAGGTTGTGGTTTAGGGTTAGCATTAAGGTTAAGGTTAGTGTTAGGCTGAGGTTTAGGTGTAGGATTAGGTTTGGGGTGAGATAGAGGGTGAGGGTGAGGTTGAAGTTGAGTGTGAGGTTTAGTCTGACGTTTAGGGTTAGGTTTAGGCATAGGGTGAAGATTACGGTTAAAGTTAGGTTTAGGGTGAGTGTTAGGCTGAAGGGTAGGTTTAGGGTTAGTGTGAGGGTTAGGGTGAGGGTTAGGGTTAGGGTTAGAATTAGGGTGAAGTTGAGGGTGAGGGTAAGTTTTAGGGTGATTGTTAGGGTGATTTTGAGGTTTAGGGTTAGCATTAGATTTAGGGTTAGCCTTAGGCTGAAGTTTAGGGTTAGGATTAGGGTTGGGGTGAGGGTGAGGGCTAGTGTTAGCATTATGGTTAGTCTTAGGTTTAGGATTAGGGTTAGTGTGAGGGTTAGGGATAGGGTAACGGTAAGGATGAGGGTAAGGGTTAGGGTTACGGTAAGGGTGAGGGTGAAGGTTTGGTTTAGAGTTAGGATTAGAGTTAGGGATAGGGTTAGGCTGAGGGTGGGGGTGAGGTTGAGGGTGAGGGTTAGGGTTAGCGTTAGTTTTAGGGTGAGGGCTAGGGTGAGGGAGAGGTTTAGTGTGAGGGTTAGGTTGAGGGTATGGGTTTAGGTTAAGAAAGGCTTAGGTTTAGGGTTAGCGTGAGGATTGGGGTGAGGCTGAGGTTTAAAGTGAGGATTAGGGTTAGGTTGAGGATTAGGGTTAGGGTTAGGGTGAGGGTGAAGATTAGGATGATGTTTAGAGTGAGGGTGAGGGTTAGGGTGAGGGTGAGGGCTAGGGTGTAGGTGAGGGTTAGCGTTAGGTTGAGGTCTAGGGTTAGGGTTAGGGTTAGGGTGAGGTTTAGTTTTAGTGTGAGGGTGAGTGAGAGGGTTAGGTTTAGGATTAGGCTTAGGTGTAGGGTTAGGCTTAGGGTGAGGGTGAGGGTCAGGTTAGCATTAGGATGAGGTTTAGGGTTATGGTTAGGGTTAGGGTGAGGGTGAGGTTTAGGGTAAGATTGATGTTGAGGGTGAGGGTTAGGTTTAGGGTGAGGGATAGGGTTATGGTTATGGTTAGGCTGAGGGTGAGGGTGTGGGTTACGGTGAGGGTGATTGTGAGGTTGAGAGTGAGGGTGACGATTAGCGTTTGGGTGAAGGTTAAGTTTAGGGTTTGGGTTAAGGTTAGGTTGAGGGTTAGGGTTAGAGTTAAGATGAGGGTTAGGCTGAGGGTTAGGTTTAGGTTTAGGGTGAGGGTGAGGGTTAGAGTGAGGGTGAGCCTTAGGATTAGGATTAGGGTTAGTTTTAGGGTGAGGGTAAGGGATAGGGTTAAGCTTAGGGTGAGGGTTTTGTTTAGGGTTAGGTTTAGAGTTAGGTTGAGGGTGAGGGTTAGGTCTTGTATTAGGTATAGGGTTAGTGTTAGGCCGAGGGTGAGTTTGAGGTTGAGGGTGACAGGGTGAGGTTTAGGGTTACGGTTAGGGTTAGGATGAGAGTTAGGCTGAGGATTAGTGTTAGGGTTCGTTAAGAGTAAGGGTTAGAGTGAGAGTGAGGGTTAGGTTTAGGCTTAGGGGTAGGGTGACGGTTTGTGTGCGGTTTAGTGTTAGTGTTAGGGTTAGGGTTAGAGTGAGGTTTAGCATGAGGGTAAGGGTTAGGGTGAGTGTTAGGCTGATGGTGAGGGATAGGGTTAAGGTGAGGGTAAGGGTTAGGGCGAGGTTTAGGGTGAGGCTGAGGGTTAATATTAGCATTATGGGTAAGGCGAGTGTGTGGGTTAGGGTGAGGGTTAGTGTTAGTGTTAGAGACAGGGTGAGTATTAGGTTTAGGGTTAGGTTTAGGGTGACGGTTAGGATGAGGGATAGGGTTACGGTTAGTGTTAGGGTGAGGGTTAGGGTGTTGGTTTATGTTAGGGTTAAGTTTAGGGTGAGGTTGAGGGTGAGGGTAAGGGTTAGTGTGACGGTTATGGTGAGGTTGAGATTTAGGGTTAGGATTAGGGTCAGGTTTAGGGATAGAGTTAGGGTTAGGATTAGGGTTAAGGTGAGGGTGACGGCTAGTGTTAGTATTAGGGTTCGTTTTCAGGTTAGGGTGAGGGTGAGGTTTAGGTTGAGGGAGATGGTTAGGTTGAGGGTTAGGGTGAGGGTGAGGGATTTGGTTAGGAAAGGCTTAGGGCTAAGGTTAGGGTGAGTATTAGGGTTTGGGGTGAAATTTAACTTGAGGATTAGGGTTAGGGTGAGTATTAGGGTTAGGGTGATGTTTAGGGTGAGCGTGATGTTTAGGGTGAGGGTTAGGATGAGGGTGAGGGTGAGAGTGTAGGTGAGGGTTAGGGTCACGGTGAGGGTCAGTGTGAAGGTGATGGTTCGGGTTCGGTTTAGGGTTAGGGTGAGTGTTAGGGTTAAGGGTTAGGGTGAGGGGTAGTGTGAGGTGTAAGGTGAGGGTTATGGTTAATGTAAGGGTTAGGGTTAGGGTTAGTGTGAGGATAAGCGTTAGGGTGAGACTGAGGGTTAGGTTTAGCGTTAGGGTTAGGGTGAGGTTTATGGTGAGGGTTAAGTTGAGGGTTAGGGTTAGTATGAGTTTGAGGGTTAGAGTTAGGTTTTGGTTGAGGATTAGGGTTAGGGTGAGTTTTAAGGTAGGGTTAGGGTTAGGGTGAGGGTTAGGATGAGGGTGAGTTTCAGGTTGTGGGTGACGGTTAGTGTGAGGGTGAGGGTTAGGGTTATGGTGAGGTTTATGTTAGGGTTAGGGTTATGGTGAGGGTAATGGTTAGGATGACGTTTGAAGTGAGGGTGACAGTGAGGGATAGCGTTAGATTTAGGGTGAGGGTTAGGGTGAGGGTTAGGTTTCAGGTTAGATTGGGTGAGGGTGAGGGTTAGAGTTAGGTTTAGGCTGAGGTTAAGGATTAGGGTGAGGGTTAGCGTGAGGGTGAGGGTTAGGGTTAGGTTGAGGGTTAGGGTGAGCGTTAGGGTGAGGGTCAGATTTGGATTAGTGTTAGGGTGAGGGTTAGGGTGAGGTTTAGTTTTAGTGTTAGGGTTAGGGTAAGGGTTAGGGTGAGGGTAAGGGTTAAAGTGAGGTTCAGGGAGAGGGTGAGTGTTAGGGATAGCATTATGGTTAAGTTTAGATTTAAGGTGAGGGTTAGTATGAGGGTTAGGCTTACTGTGAGGGTGAGGGTTAGGGTTAGCATTAGGGTTAGGGTTAGGGTTAGGCTGAGGGTTAGGGTTAGGGTTAGGGTGAGGGTGAGTGTTAGGGTTAGGGTTAGGGTGAGGGTGAGGGTTAGGTTTAGGAATAGGCTTAGGTGTAGGGTCAGGCTTAGGGTGATGGTGAGGGTGAGGGTCAGAGGTTTAGTGTTATGGTTATGGTTATGGTTTGGGATAGGGTGAGGGTTACGATGAGGGTGATGGTGAGGGTGAGGGTGAGGGTTAGGTTTAGGGTGAGGATTAGGGTTATGGTTAGGGTTAGAGTGAGGATGAGTGTGAGGGTTAGTGTGAGTGTGAGGGTGAGGTTGAGGTTGAGGGTGAGGGTTAGGGTTTAGGTGAGGGTCAGGTTTACGGTTAGGGTAAGGTTAGGTTGAGGGATAGGGTTAGGTTTAGGGTCAGGGTTAGAGTTTGCGTTAAGGTTATCGTGAGGGTTAGGGTTAGGGTTAGGTTTAGGGTTAGGGTGAGGCATAGAGTGAGGGGTAGGGTTAGGTTTAGGTTGAGGGTTAGGGTTAATGTGAGGATTAGGATTAGGGTTAGTGTCAGTGTGAGGATAAGGGTAAGGGTGAGGGTTAGGGTGAGAGTGAGGGGTAGGGTTAGCATTAGGTTTAGGGTGAGGGATAAGGTGAGGTTTAGGGTTAGTATGAGGGTGAGGCTTAGAGTTAGGTTTAGGGTAAGGGTTAGGGTTAGGATTAGGGTTACGGTGAGGGCTAGGGTAAGGGTGAGTGTTAGAGTTAGTGTTAGGGTATGGTTTAGGGTTAGGGTTAGGGTTAGGGTTAAGCTTAGGATGAATGTTAGGTTTACAGTGTGGTTGAGGGTTAGGGTGAGGTTGATGATTAGGTTTAAGATTATGTTTAGGGTGAGGGAGAGTGTTAGGATTAGGGTTAGGGTTAGGGTTAGATTTAGGGTTAGGATTAGTGTTATTGTTAGGGTTAGGGTTAGAGTTATGGTCAGGTTTAGGGTGAGAGTTTTATTTCGTGTTATGTTTAGGTTTAGTTGAGGGTTAGGGTAAGAGTTACGGTGAGGGTGAGGGTTCAGGTTAGGTTGAGGGTTAGGGTTCGGATTAGGGTTAGGGTGAGGGTGTGGGTGAGAGTTAGGTTTAGTGTTTGGGTGCAGGTTAGGATGAGGGGTAGGGTTAGGATTAGGGTTAGGGTGAGGGCTTGGGTGAGGGTGAGGTTTAAGGTTAGGGTTAGTGTGAGGTTTAGGTTTAGGCTTAGTGTTAGATTTAGGATAAGGGTGAGGCTGAGGTTGAGGGTTAGGTTTAGGGTTAGTGTAAGAGTTAGGTTTAGAGTGAGGGTTAGGGTGAGGGAGACGGTTAGGCTTAGTGTTAGGATTAGGTTTAGGGTAAGGGTTTGGGTGAGGCTTAGGGTGAGGGTGAGGGTTAGGGTTAGTGTTAGGGTAAGGTTTAAGGTTAGGATGAGGGTTAGGGTTATAGTCAGGGTGAGTGTTAGGGTTAGGGTGAGGGTTAGGGTTAGGATTAGTCTTAGGGTGAGGGTGAGTGTTAGCATTAGGGTTAGGGTTAGGGTTAGGTTTAGGTTTAGGATTAGTGTTATTGTTAGGGTTAGGGTTATAGTTATTTTCAGGGTGAGGTTGAGGGTGAGGTTGAGGGTTAGGGTTAGGGTGAGGTTTAGGGTGCCGGTTAGGATTAGGGTTAGGGTGAGGGTGAGTTTTAGGGTTAGATTTAGGGTTAGTTGGAGGGTTAGGTCGAGGGTTAGGTTTAGGGTTAATGTTAGGGTTAAAGTTAGGGTGAGTGTTAGGTTGAGGTTTAGGGTGAGGGTTAGGGTTAGGGTGAGGTTGAGTGTGAGGGTTAGAGTTAGGCTTAGGCTTCGGCTTAGGGTTAGCCTGAGGGTGAGGGTCGGGGTGAGGATTAGGGTTAGGGTTATGGTTAGGGTTAGGGTTAGTGTGAGGCTTAGGATTAGTGTTTGGGTGAGGGCTAGGGTGAGGGTGAGTGTTAGGATAAGTGTTAGGCTTAGACTTAGGGTTAGGTTGAGGATGAGGTTGAGGGTGAGGTTTAGGGTTAGGGTTAGGGTGAGGTTTAGGGGTAGTGTTAGGGTTAGGGTGAGGGTTAGGGTTAGGGTGAGGGTTAGGGTTGGGTTGATGGTAAGGGTAAAGTTGAGGGTTAGGCTGAGGGTGAGGTTACTCTAAGGTGAGGGTTAGGGTTAGGTTGAGGTTTAAGGTTAGGTTTAGGGTGAGGGTGAGGTTTAAGTTAAGGATTAGTGTTAGGGTTAGTGTGAGGTTTAGGGTGAGGATGACGGTTAGGGTTAGGGTGAGGGCTGGGGTGAGGATGAGGTTTAGGGTTAGTGTTAGGGTGAGATTTAGGGTTAGGGTGATGGTGAGGGTTAGTGTGAGGGTTAGATTTAAGGTTAGGTTTAGTGTTAGGGTGAGGTTAAGTGTTAGGGTGAGGGTTAGGGTCAGGGTGAGGGTTAGTGTTAGGATTTTTGTAAGTGTTCGGGTTAGTGTTATGGTTACTGTGAGCGTGAGGGTGAGGGTTAGGTTTAGGGTAGGATGAGGTTTAGGGATAGGGTTAGGTTTAGGGTCAGGGTGAGGTTTACGGTTAGATTTAGGTTTAAGGTGAGGCTGAGCATGATGGTTAGGGTTAGGATTAATGTTAGGGTTAAGGTGAGGGTTAGGGATAGGGGGAGGGTTAGGATGAGCGTTAGGTTTAGGATTAGGGTTAGGATTTGGGCTAGGGAGAGGGTGAGGTTTAGGGTTAGGGTTAGCGTAAGGTTTAGGGTTAGGGTTAGGGTGGGGTTAGGGTGAGTTTGAGGTTTAGGTTTAGAGTTATGGTTATGGTGAGGCTGAGGGTGAGGTTTAGGGTTAGGGTTAGTGTTAGGTTTAGGGTTAGGGTTAGGGTGAGGGTGAGGGATAAGTTTAGGGATAGGATTAGGATTAGGGAGAGGGTTAGTGTGAGGGTTAGGGTTCAGATTAGGGTTGGGCTGAGGCTGAGGGTGAGGGTGAGGTTTAGGATTAGGTTTAGGTTTATGATGAGGGTCAGGATGAGGGTAGGGGTTAGGATTAGGGTTAAGGTGAGGGCTAGGGTGAGGGTGAGGTTTAGGGTTAGGGTTAGGGTGAGGTTTAGGGTTAGGCTTAATGTTAGGGTGAGGGTGAGTGTGAGGTTTAGGACTAGAGTTAGGGTTAAGGTGAGGCTGAGGGTTAGGGTTAGGGTTAGGGTTAGGATTAGGATTAGGATTAGTGTAAGGATTAGGGTGAGTGTGAGGGTTAGTGTTAGTGTTAGGGTTCAGCTTATGGTTAAACTGAGGTTGAGGGTGAGGGTGAGGGTTAGGGTTAGTATTTGGATTAGTGTGAGGGTGATTGTGTGTGTTAGGGTTATGTTTAGCGTTAGGCTTAGGGTTAGGCTGAGGATGAGGTTTTGGATGAGGGTTGGGTTTAGGGTGAGGGTTGGCGTAAGGGTTAGGGGGAGGGTTAGGATGACGGTTAGGGTTAGGCTGAGGGTGAGGTTGCCGGTGAGGTTTAGGGTTAGGGTGATGGATATGGTTAGGTTTAGGGTGAGTTTTAGGATGAGGGTTAGGCTTAGGGTGAGGATTAGTGTGAGCATGACAGTAAGAGTAAAGGTGAGGGTTAGGCTGAGGGTGAGTGTTCCACTAAGGGTGAGGGTTAGATTTAGGGTGAGGGTTAGGGTAAGGGTTAGGGTGAGGGTTAGGGTGAGGGTGAGGTTTAGATTGAGGATTAGGGTTAGTATGAGGTTTAGGGTGAGGATTACGGTTAGTGTTAGGGTTAGAATTAGGGTTAGGGTGAGGGTTAGGTTGAGGGTGAGGGTTAGGAATAGGGTTAGTGTTAGGGCGAGGTTTAGGTTTAGGTTGAGAGTTAGGGTTACTGTGAGGGTTAGTATTAGAGTTAGGGTTAGGGTAAGGTTTAGGGTAAGTGTTAGGGTGAGGGTTAGGTTTAGGGTGAGTGTTATTTTTAGGGTGAGTTTTAGGGTTAGGTTTAGGGTTATTGTTAGGTTTAGGGTTAGGGTTACAGTGAGAATGATGGAGAGGCTTAGTGTTAGGGTGAGGTTTAGGTTTAGGGTTAAGGTTTGAGTTAGGGTTAGTGTGAGGGTGAGGTTTAGGGTTAGGTTTAGGTTTAGGGTGAGGGCTAGGGTGAGGGAAAGGTTTAGGGTTAGGTTTAGTGTGAAGTTTAGGGTTAGGGTTAGGGTGAGTGTCAGGGTGAGTTTGAGGTTTAGGGTTAGAGATAGGGTGAGGGTGAGGGTTAGGGTAAGGTTTAATGTTAGGATTAGGGTTAGGGTGAGGGTTAGGGTGAGGTTGTGTGTTAGGGTTAGGGTTAGGATTAGGATTAGGGTTAGGGAGACAGTGAATGTGAGGGTTAAGTTTAGGGCTAGTTTTAGGCTTTGTTATATGCTGAGGGTGAGGGTGAGGATGAGGGTTAGGGTGAGGGTGAGGGTTAGGGTTAGGGTTAGGGGGATAGTTAGGGTTCGGGTTAAGTTTAGGGTTATGGTGAGATTTAAGTTGAGGGTGTCGGTAAGTTTAAAGGTGAGAGTTAGGCTGAGGATGAGGGTTACGGTAATGGTGAGAGTTAGGGTTAGGGTGAGGGTTAGGGTAAGGGTTAGGGTTAGAGTTAGGGTGAGGGTAAGGGTTAGATTGAGTATTAGGGTTAGGGTTAGTGTGAGGTTCAGGGTGAGGATGAGGGTTAGGGTTAGGGTGAGGTTTAGGGTTAGATTTAGGGTTAGGGTGAGGGCTAGGGTTAGGGTTTGGGTGAGGGTGAGGGTTAGGATTAGGGTGAGGGTTAGGGTTAGTGTGAAGGTGAGTGTAAGTGTTATGGTGAGGGTTAGGTTTAGGGTGAGTTTTAGGGTTAGGGTTACGCTGAGGGTGAGGGTGAGGATTAGGGTTAGGTTTAGGGTGAGATTTAGGGTTAGGGTTAGGGTTAGAGTTAGGGTTAGGGTGAAGTTGAAGTTTAGGGTTAGAGTTAGGGTTAGGGTGAGGGTGAGGGTGTGGTTTAGGGTTAGGGTTATTGTAAGGCTTAGTGTTCAGATTAGGAATACCTTAAGGGTTAGGGTGAGTGTGAGGGTTAGGGTTAGGTTTAGTGTTAGGGGTAGGGTGAGGGTGAGGGTTAGGTTGAGGTTTAGGGATAGGGTTAGGTTTATGAGTAGGGGTAGGGTGAGCATGAGTATGAGGCTTAGGGTGAGCGTTATGCTTAGGCTTAGGCTTACGCTGAGCGTGAGGCTGGGGGTGAGGATTAGGGTTAGGGTCATGGTTAGCGTTAGGGTTAGTGTTATTGTTAGCGTTAGGTTTTGATTTTTGGTGACGGTGGCCGTGCGGGTGAGGGTTAGGTTTAGGGTTAGGGTGGGGTTTAGGTTTAGGGTTAGGTTTACGGTGAGGGTGAGGTTTAGGGTTAGATATAGGGTTAAGGGGAGGGTTAGGTCGAGGGTTAGGGTTAGTGTTAAGTTTAGGGTCAGGTTGAGGGTTAGGTTTAGGGTTAGGGTTAGTTTGAGGGTGAGAGTGCGGGTGAGTGTGAGTTTTAGGGTTAGGTTTATGCTTAAGCTTAGGTTTATGCTTAGGGATAGGCTGAGGATGAGGGTGAGGGTTAGGTTTAGGGTCAGGGTTAGGGTTAGGGTAATGGGGAGGGTTAGGATGAGGGTTACGGTTAGGATTAGGGTTAGAGTGAGGACTAGGGTGAGGGTTATGTTTAGGGTTAGGGTTAGGGTGAGGTTTAGGGTTAGAGTTAGGGTTAGGGTTAGGGTGAGGGTGAGGTTTAGGGTTAGACTTTGGGTTAAGGTGAGGCTTAGGGTGAGGTTTAGGATTAGGGTTAGGATTAGCATTACAGTAAGGGTTACATTGAGTGTGAGTGTTAGTGTTACAGTTAGGTTGAGGGTTAGGGTTAGGTTGTTGGTTAGGGTTAGGGTTATTGTGAGGTTTAGAATTAGTGTTAGTGTGAGGGATAGGATGAGTATTAGGGTAAGGATTAGGGTTAGGGTGAGTGCTAGGTTGAGGGTTTAGTGTTAGTGTTAGGGTGAGGTTTAGGATTAGGGTTAGGTTTAGGGTGAGGGTTAGGGTGAGGGTTATGGTTAGGGTGAGGGTGAGGATTAGGGTTAGTGTTATTTTTAGGGTTAGGGTTACAGTTATGGTGAGGGTGAGGGTTAGATTTAGGGTTAGGATGAGGTTTAGGTTTAGGGTCAGGGTTAGAGTTCGGTTTAGGGTGAGGGTGAGGTTTAGGGTTAGAGTTAGTGATCGTGTTAGGGTTAGGGATAGGTTGAGGGTTAGGGTTAGGCTTAGGCTTATGCTTAGGCTTAGGCTGAGCATGAGGGTGAGTGTTAGGGTTAGGGTTAGGGTGAGGGTTAGGGTTAGGGTTAGAGTGAGGTTTAGGATGAGGTTTAGGGTTAGGATTAGGCTTAGGGTGAGGGCTAGGGTGAGTTTTAGGAATAGGTTTAGGTTTAGGATTTGGGTTAGGGTGAGGGTAAGTGTGAGGGTTAGGATTAGTGTTAGGGTTAGGCTTAGGGTTAGGGTGAGGGTTAGTGTTAGGATTTGGGTTAGGGTGAGGATGAGGCTGAGGATTAGGGTTAGATTTAGGGTTTGGTTTAGGGTTAGGCTTAGTGTTAGGGTTAGGGTTAAGGTTAGGGTTACCTGGAGTGTTAGATTTAGGTTTAGGGTTAGGGTTAGGCTGAGGGTGAGGGTGGGGGTGAGTATTAGGGTTAGGGATCGGGTTAGCGTTATTGTTAGTGTTATGGGTAGGGTTAAGTTTGCTGTGAGGGTGAGGCTGAGGTTTATGGTTAGGTTTAGGACTAGGGTTATGTTTCGTGTTATTTTTAGGGTTAGGGTTAGAGTTACAATGAGGTTGAGGTTGATGGTAAGGGTTAGGTTTAGGATGAGGTTTAGGGTTAGAGTTATGGTTAGGGTTAGGGTGAGGGTGAGGTTTAGGTTTAGAGGTAGGGTTAGGGGGAGGGTTAGGGTGAGGTTTAGGGTTAGGGTTAGTTTTAGGGTGAGGGTGAGGGGTAGGTTGAGGTTTAGGGATAGGGTTAGGGTTAGGATTAGGGTTACGGTGAGTGTGAGTATGAGGGTTAGGGTGAGGGTTAGGCTTAGGCTGAGGGTGGGGGTGTGGGTGAGGATTAGGGTTAGGGTGATGGTTAGGGTTAGGGTTAGTGTTATTGTTAGGGTTAGGGTTCGAATTCTGGTGAATGTGAGAGTGTGGGTGAGGTTTAGGGTTAGGGTTAGAGTGGGGTTTAGAGTTAGGGTTAGGGTTAGGGTTAGGGTGAGGGTCAGGTTTAGGGTTAGATATAGGGTTAGGATGAGGGTTAGGTTGAGGGTTAGGGTTAGGGTTAGTGTTAAGGTTAGGGTGAGGGTGAGGTTTAGGGTTAGATATAGGGTTATGGGGAGGGTTAGGGTTACGGTTACGGTTACGGTTAGGGTGAGGTTTAGGGTTAGGGTTAAGGTTAGGTTTAGAGTTACTGTAAGGGTGAGGGTTAGTGTTAGGGTTAGGGTTAGAGTTAGGGTGAGGTTTAGGGTTAGGGTTAGGTTTAGGGTTAGAATTACAGTGACAGTGAGGGTGCAGGTGAGTGTGAGGTTTAGGGTTAGAGTTAGGGTTAGGGTTAGGCTGAGTGTTAGGGTTAGGGTTTGTGTTAGGCTTAGGGTTAGGCTGAGCATGAGGTTGAGTGTGAGGGTTAGGGTTAGGGATAGGGTGAGGTTTAGTGTTAGGGTTAGGGTTAGAGTTATATTTAGGTTGAGGGTGAGGTTTAGGGATAGGGTTAGTGTCAGGGTGAGGGTTAGGTTTAGGGTTAGGGTAAGGGTAAGGGTTAGATTGACGGTTAGTGTTAGGGTTAGTGTGAGGTTTAGGGCGAGGATGAGGGATAGGGTTTGGGTGAGGGCTATTGTTAGGATGAGGGTGAGGGTTAGATTGAGGATTAATGTTAGGGTTAGTGTGAGGTTTAGGGTGAAGATGAGGTTTAGGGTTGGGGTTAGGGTTTGGATTAATATTAGGGTTAGGCTTAAGGTGAGGGTTAGGGTGAGGGTGTGGATTAGGGTTAGTGTTAGGATTAGGATTAGGGTTAGGTTTATGGTGAGTGTGAGGGTTAGAGTTAGGGTTACGTTTAGGCTTAGTGTTAGGCTGAAGGTGAGGGTTAGGTTTAGGGTGAGTGTTAGGGTTAGGATTAGGGTGAGAGTTAGCATTCCTGTTAAGTTTAGGGTTAGGGTGAGTGTTAGGGTTAGGGTTAGTGTTAGGGTGAGAGTTAGGATGACGGTTAGGGTTAGGATTAGGGTTAGGGTGAGGGCTATGGTGAGGGTGAGTTTTAGGATTAGGTTTAGGGTGAGGTTAAGGGTTAGTGTTAGGGAGAGGGTGAGGTTTAGAGTTAGAGTTAGGGTTAGGGTGAGTCTGAAGTTGAGGGTTAGGGTTAGTGTTAGAATTACGGTTACGGTGAGGGTTAGGTTGAGGTTGAGGGTAAGGCTTAGTGTTCTTTTTAGGATTAGGGTAAGTATTAGGGTGAGAGTGAGAGTTAGGGTTAGGGTTAGGTTTACGCTTAGAGTTAGGCTTAGTGTGAGGGTGAGGGTGAGCATTAGGGTTAGGGTGAGATTTAGGGGAAGGGTTAGGGTGAGAGTTAGGTTTCGGTTTAAGTTTAGTGTTAGGGTGAGGATTAAGGTTAGGGTTAGAGTTAGGTATAGTGTTAAGCTTAGGCTTAGGGTGAGGGTGAGGTTAATGATTAGGGTTAGGGTGAGAGTTATGGGTAGGGTTAGGGTGAGAGTTAGAGTTCGGGTTAAGTTTAGGGTTAGGGTGAGGGTTAGAGTTAAGGTTATAGTGAGGGTGAGGGTTAGGGTTAGGTTGAGGGTTAGGGTTAGGCTTAGGATTAAGGTGAGGGTTAGGGTTAGTGTTAGGGTGATGGTTAGGATGAGCATTAGGGTTATGATTAGGGTTCGGTTTAGGACTAGGGTGAGGGTGAGGGTTAGGATTAGTGTTTGGGTGAGGTTTAGGGTTAGGGTTAGGGTGAGGGTTAGGATATGGGTTAGGGTCACAGTGAGGTTGAGGGTTAGGGTTAGGGTGAGGGTTAGGGTTAGGATTTGGGTTAGGGTGAGGGTGAGTTTTAGGATTATATTTAGGGTTAGGGGGAGGGTTAGATCAAGGCTTAGGGTTAGGGTTAGTGTTAGGGTTAAGTTTAGGGTGAGGGTTAGGTTGAGGTTTCGGGTTAGGGTTAGGTTTAGGTTTACAGTAAGGATTAGGGTATGTGAGGGTTAGAGTTAGGGTTAGGCTTAGGGTTATGGTTATGCTGAGGGTGAGGGTGGGGATGAGGATTAGGGTTAGGGTGATGGTAAGGGTTATGGATAGGGTGTGGGTTAGGATGAGGGATAGGGTTAGGATTATTGTTAGGGTGAGGACTAGTGTGAGGGTGAGGGTAAGGTTAGTGTTAGGCTTAGGCTTAGGTTTAGGCTGAGTGTGAGGTTGAGGGTGAGGTTTAAGGTTAGGGTGATGGTTAGATTTAAGGTTAGGGTGAGGGTTAGGGTTAGGGTTTGGGTTAGGCTGATGGTGAGTTTGAGGGTTAGAGTTAGGGTAAGGTTGAGGCTGAAGTTGTGGGTTAGTGTTAGGGGTAGTGTTAGAGTTAGGGTTAGGGTGATGTTTAGTTTGAGGGTGAGGGTTAGGCTTAGGGTTAGGATTAGGATTAGAGTAAGATAAAGGTAGGTGTGAGGGTTAGAGTTAGGGTGAGGGTTAGTGTAAGGATTATGGGGAGGGTTAAGATGAGGGTTAGGGTTAGGATTAGCTTTAGGGTGAGGGCTAGGGTGAGGGTGATGCTTAGGCTTAGGGTTAGGGTGAGGTTTATGGTTAGGGTTAGGGTTAGGATTAGGGTGAGTGTGAGGTTTACGGTTAGACTTAGGGTTAAGTTGAGGCTGAGGGTTAATGTTAGGATTAGGGTTAGGATTAGGATTTTGGTAAGCGTTAGGGTGAGTGTGAGGGGTAATTTTAGGGTTAGGGTTAGGCTAAGCATTACACTGAGGGTGAGGGAGAGGGTGAGGTTTACGGTTAGGGTGAGGGTTAGTGTTAGGGTTAGGATGAGAGTTAGATTTCAGGTTAAGTTTAGGGTTAAGGTGAGGGTTAGGGTTAGGTTGTGGTTTAGGGTTAGGGTTAGGGTGAGCTTTAGGGTTAGGGTTAGGGTGAGGGTTAGGATGAGGATTAGTGTTAGGATTAGGGTTAGGTTGAGGGCTAGGCTGAGGGCGGTGTTTGGGTTAGAGTTAGGGTGAGGTTTAGGGTTAGGGTTAGGTTTAGGGTGATGGTTAGGTTGAGAGTTAGGGTTACAATAATGGTTAGGGTTAGGGTTAGGGTTAGGGTGAGGGTTAGTTTTAGGATTAGGGTTAGGGTGAGGGTGATGGTTAGGATTAGGGGTAGAGTTAGGGTTATTGTTAGGGTTAAGGTTAGGGTTATGGTGAGGGATAAGATTAGCGTTATTGTTAGGGTTAGGGTTAGACTGAGGGTGAGAGTGGGGGTGGGTGTGAGTATTATGATTACGGTTAGGGTTATTGTTAGTGTTATGGTTAGGGTTAAGTTTGCAGTGAGGGTGAGGCTGAGGGTGAGGTTTATGGTTAGGGTTAGGGTTAGGGTTAAGGTTAGTGTTATTGTTAGGGTTAGGGTTAGACTTATTGTGAGGTTGAGGGTGAGGGTGAGGGTTACGTTTATGGTGAGGTTTAGGGTTTGGGTTAGGTTTAGAGTTAGTGTTAGTGAGAGCGTGAGGTTTAGGTTTAGAGTTAGGGTTAGGGTGAGGTTTATGTTGAGGGTGAGGTTTAGGGTTAGTATTAGGGTTAGGTTTAGAGTGAGAGTTAGGGGGAGGGTTTGGGTTAGGGTTAGGGTTAGGGTAGGATTAGGGTTAGGGTGAGGGTGAGTGTGTGTGTTAGGGTTAGGTTTAGGGTTAGGTTTAGGGTTGGGCTGAGGGTGAGGTTGAGGGTGAGGGTTAGGTTTAGCGTGAGGGTTAGGGTTAGGGTTAGTGAGAGGGTTAGGATTAGGGTTAGGGTTAGGATTAGGCTTAAGGTAAGGGCAAGGGTGAGGGTTAGGTTTAGGGTTAGTGTTAGCATGAGGTTTAGGGTTAGGGTTAGGGTTAGGATTAGGTTGAGGTTGAGGTTTAGGGTTAGAGTTAGGGTTAGGGTGAGGCTGAGGGTGAGTGTTAGGTTTAGGGTTAATGATAGGATTAGGGTTAGGTTTAGGTGAGGGTTAGGGTGAGTGTGAGGGTTAGGGTTAGGTTTAGAATTACGATTAGGGTTAGGGTTAGTGTGAGTCTCAGGTTTAGGGTTAGGTTTAGGGTTAGGGTTAGGGTGCCGTGAGTATGAGGATTAGGGTGAGGGTTTGGCTTAGGCTTAGGGTTAGGCTGAGGCTGATTGTGAGCTTGAGGGTGAGGGTTAGGTTTAGGGTTAGGGTGGGGTTTAGGGTTAGGGTTAGGTTTAGGTTGAGGGTGAGGTTTAGGGTTAGATATTGGGTTAGGGTGAGGGTTAGGGTGAGGGTTAGTGTTAGGGATAGTGTTAGGGTTAGGGTGAGGGTGAGGTTTAGGGTTAGGATTAGGGTTCTGGTGAGGTTTAGGGTTAGGTTTAGGGTTAGGGATAGAATTACAGTGAGGGTGAGCGAGCGGGTGACTGTGAGGGTTACGGTTAAGTTTAGATTTAGGCTTAGGGTTAGGCTTAGGGTTAGGCTGACTGTGAGGGTGAGGGTGAGGGTTAGGGTTATAATGAGGGTTAGGGTTAGAGTTATGGGGAGGGTTAGTGTCAAGGTTATGGTTAGGATTAGGGTTAGGGTGAGGGCTAGGGTGAGGGTGATGTTTAGGGTTAGGGTTAGGGTGAGGATTAGGATTACGGTTAGGGTAAGGGTGAGGGTAAGATTTAGGGTTAGACTTAGGGTTAAGGTGAGGTTTAGGGTGAGGTTTAGGATTAGGGTTAGGATTAGGATTAGGGTAAGGTTTCGGGTTAGTGTTTGTGTTAAGGTTAGGGTGAGGGTTAGGTTGAGGTTTAGGGTTAGGGTTAGGGTTAGGATTAGGGTTAGGATGAGGGTGAGTGTGATTGTTAGGGTTAGGGTTAGGCTTAGGCTTAGTCTGAGGGTGAGTGTGGGGGTGAGGATTAGGGTTAGTGTGATGTTTAGGGTTAGGGTTAGGGTTAGTGTGAGGGTTAGAATGAGTGTTAGGGTTAGGAATAGGGTGAAGTTTAGTGTTAGGGTTAGGTTTAGAGTTAGGGTTAGGGTGAGGGTGAGGTTTAGGGGTAGGTTAGGGTCCGGGTGAGGGTTAGGGTTAGGTTTACTGTTAGGTTTAGGGATAGGGGGAGGGTTAGGATGAGGTTTAGATTTAGGATTAGGGTTATGGTAAGGGCTACGGTGTGGGTGAAGTTTAGGATTAGGGTTAGGGAGAGTTTTAGGGCTAGGGTTACGGTTCAGGTTAGGGTGAGTGTGAGGTTTCAGGTTAGGTTTAGGGTTAGGTTGAGGTTTAGGGTTAGGTTTAGGGTGAGGGTTCGGATGAGGATTAGGGTTAGGATTAGGGTTACGGTGAGGGCTAGGTTGATGGTGAGGTTTAGTGTTAGTGTTAGGGTGAGGTTCAGGGTTAGGGTTAGTGTTAGGGTGAGGGTTAGGTTGGGGGTTAAGGTTACAGTAAGTGTGAGGGTTAGGGTTATGGTGAGGGTTAGTGTTAGGATTAGGGATAAGGTGAGGGTGAGGGCTAGGATTAGGGTTATTGTTAGGGTTATTTTTAGGGTTAGGTTTAGGGTTACAGTGAGGGCTAGGGTTAATGTTAGGGTTAGGGTTAGGGTTAGGCTGAGGGTGAGGGTGGGGGTGGGGTTGAGGATGAGGATTAGGGTTAGGGATAGGGTAATTGTAAGTGTTATGGTTAGGGTTAAGTTTGCGGTGAGGTTGAGGCTAAGGGTGAAGGTTATGTTTAGGGTTAGGGTTAGGGTTAGGGTTAATGTTATTTTTAGGGTTAGGGTTAGAGTTATGTTGAGGTTGAGGGTGAGGGTGAGGTTTAGGTTTAGGGTGAGGTGTAGGTTTTGGGTTAGGGTTAGAGTTAGGGTTAGTGTGAGGGTGAGGTTTAGGGTTAGATTTAGGGTTAGAGTGAGGTTTAAGTTGAGGGTTTGGTTTAGGGTTAGTGTTAGGGCTAGGTTTAGATTGAGAGTTAGCGGGTGTGTTTGGGTTAATGTTAGGCTTAGGGATAGGATTAGGTTTAGGATGAGGGTGAGTGTGTGTGTTAGGATTAGGTTTAGGATTAGGTTTAGGGTTAGGCTGAGAGTAAGTTTGAGGGTGAGGTTTAGGGTTAAGGTGAGGGTTAGGGTTAGGGTTAGGGGGAGGGTTAGGATGAGGGTTAGTGCTAGGTTTTGGGTTAAGGTTAGGGCTAGGGAGAAGGTGAGGTTTAGGGTTAGGGTTAGGGTGAGGTTTAGGTTTAGGTTTAGGGTGAGGGTGAGGTTTAGTGGTATGGTTAGGGTTAGAGTTAGGGTTAGGGTGAAGATGAGGTTCAGGGTTAGAGTTAGGGTATGTTGAGGCTGAGGTTGAGGGTTAGGTTTAGTGTTAGTGTTAGAGTTAGGGTTAGGGTGAGGGTTAGGATGTGGTTAAGTTTGAGGGTGAGGGTTAGGCTTAGGGTTAGGATTAGGATTAGGGTAAGGGTTAGGGTGAGTGTGACGGTTAGGATTAGGGTTAGGCTTAGGCTTAGGGTCGGCTGAGAGTGAGGGTGAGTGTGAGGGTAAGGGTTAGGGTGAAGGTCAGGGTTAGGTTTAGGGTGAGAGTTACGGTTCGGTTAAGTTTTGGGTTAGGGTGAGGATTAGGATTAGGGTTAGGGTGAGGGCTAGTGTGAAGGTGAGGGTTAGGTTTAGTTTTAGGGTAAGGTTTAGAGTTAGGGTTAGGGTTTGGGTTAGGGTTAGGATGAGGGTTAGGGTTATGGTGAGGGAGAGGGTTAGGGTTAGGTTGAGGGTTAGGGTTAAGATTATGGTTAGGGTGAGGGTGAGTGTTAGGATTAGGGTTGGGTTGAGGTCTAAGTTGGGGGTGAGTTTTAGAGTTAGGGTTAGGGTTAGGGTGAGGTTTAGGATTAGGGTGAGGGTTAGGGTTAGTTTGAGGGTTAGTGTTAGTGTTAGGGTCAGTGTTAGGATGAGGGTAAGTGTTAGGGTGAGGGTTAATGTTAGGGTGAGAGTTATGGTTAGGGTGAGGGTTAGGGTTAGGGTTAGGGTTATTGTTAGGGTTAGGGTTAGGGTTACGGTTAAGGTGAGGGTGAAGTTGAGGGTTAGATTTAGGGTAAAGTTTAGAGTTAGGGTTAGGGTTAGAATTAGGGTTAGGGTGAGGGTGAGGTTTAGGGGTAGAGTTAGGGTTACGGTGAGGGTTAGGGTGAGCGTTAGCGTGGGGTTGATGGTAAGGGTAAAGATGAGGGTTAGGCTGAGGGTGAGGGTTACACTAAGGGTGAGGGTTAAGGTTAGGGTGAGGTTTTGGCTGAGGGCTAGGCTGAGGGTGAGTTTGAGGGTGAGGGTTTCGGTTAGTTAAGTGTTAGGGTTAGGGTGAGGATTCGGGTGAGAGTGAGTGTTAAGCTGAGTTTAGGTTTAGGTTGAGGGTTAGGGTTAGGGTGACGGTTAGCATTAGGTTTATGGTTAGTTTGAGGGTGAGGGTGAGGGGTAGGATTAGGGTTAGGTTGAGGGTTAGGGTTAGGGTTAGCGTTAGGGTTATGGTTAGGGAGAGTGGTAATGTTAGGGTTAGGGTCAGGTTTAGGTATGTGTGCCGGTTAGGTTTAGGTTTAGGGTTAGGTTGAGGGTTAAGGTTTAGGGTTAGGGTTAGGGTGTGGATTAATGTTAGAGTTAGTGTTAGGGCTAGTTTGAGGGTGAGGGCTAGGTTTAGAAATAAGTTTATGGTTAGGGTGAGGGTTAGTGTTAGTGTGGGATTAGGGTGATGGTTAGGGAGAGTGGTAATATAAGGTGTAGGGTGAGGTTTAGGTGAGTGTGAGGGTTAGGGTTAGTGTTATGGTTAGGGTGATGGTTAGGTAGAGGGGTAATGTTAGGGTTAGCCTTAGGTTTAGGTGAGTTTGAGTGTTAGCGTTAGGGTTAGGGTTAGGTTGAGGGTTAGGGTTAGTGTTATGGTTAGGGTGATGGTTAGGTAGAGGGGTAATGTTAGGGTTAGGGCGAGGTTTATGTGAGTGTGAGGGTTCGGGTGAGGGTGAGGGTTAGTGTGTGGGTGAGGGTTAGGGTTAGGGTGAGGATTAGTTTTAGGCTTAGGGTTAAGTTTATGGTGAGGGAAAGGGTTAAGGTGAGGTTTAGTGTGAGGATGAGGGTTAGGATTAGTGTTAAGTTTAGGGTGAGGGTTAGAGTGAGGGTTAGGGTTAGGGTTAGGATGAGGGTGACATATAGGGTGAGGGTTAGGGTTAGGATGAGGGTTAGGAATAGTGTTAGGTTAACGTGAGAGTTAGGGTAAGTGTTTTGTTGAGGGTGAGGGTGTGGGTTAGTGTGTGGGTGAGAGTTAGGGTTATGGTGAGGATTAGGTTTAGGCTGAGGGTTAAGGTTATGGTCAGGGTAAGGGTTATGCTTTGGTTTAGTGTGAGGGTGAGGGTTAGGGTTAGCGTTAGGGTTAGGGTGAGTGTTAGGGTTAGGGTTAGGGTGAGGGTGAGATATAGGGTGATGGTTAGGGTTAGGGTGAGGTTTAGGGATAGTTTTAAGTTAAGGTGAGGATGAGTGTGAGTGTTAGGTTTAGGTTTAGGTTTAGAGTTACGGTGAGGGTAAGGGTGAAGTTAGGATTAGGGTTAGGTTTAGGGTTAGGATGAGGGTTAGGCTGAGGGTTAGGTTTAGGTTTAGTGTGAGGGTTAGGGTTAGGGCTAGGTTTAGGGGTATGGTGAAGGTTAGGGTTAGATTTAGGGTTAGCATAAGTTTTAGGCTGAGGGTTAGGCTTAGGTTAGTGTGAGGGTTAGGTGTAGGGTTAGGGTAAGGGTTAGGGTGAGGGTAACGGTTAGGGTGAGGGTTAGGGTGAGAGTGAGGGTTAGGGTGAAGTATAGGTTTAGGGTTAGTGTTAGGGTGAGGGTGAGGGTGTGGGCAAGTGTTAGGGTGAGGGTTAGTGTGAGGGTGAGGTTTAGGTTTAGGGTTAGGTATAGGGTGAGTGTTAGGCTGAGGGGAAGGTTTAGGGTTATTGTGAGGGTTAGGGTTAGGGTTAGGGTGACTGTAAGGGATAGGGTTCGGGTTAGGGTGAGTGTGAGGTTTAGGGTTAGCATTAGGTTTAGAGTTAGGGTTAGGATGTGTGTTAGGGTTAGGTTTAGTGTTAGGGTTAGTCTGTGGGTGAGGCTTAGGTTTAGGGTTAGGATGAGGGTTCGTTTTAGGGTGAGGGCTAGGGTGAGGGTGAGGATTAGGGTGAGGGTGAGTGTGAGGGTGAGGTTTTCGGGTAGGTAAGGGTTAGAGTTAGGGTTAGGGTGAGGTTTAGGGTGAGGGTGTGGGTTGGGGTTAGGGTAAGGTTTAGGGTCATGGTGAGGGTTAGGGTGAGGGTGAGGGTTAGGGTTAGGGTTTGGGTGAGTGTTAGGTTTAGGGTGATGTTTAGTGTGAGGGCGAGGGTTAGCGTGAGGGTGAGTGTTCTTTTGAGAATAAGGGTTAGGTTTAGGGTGAGGGATAGGGTTATTGTGAGGGTAAGGGTTAGTGTGAGGGTTGGGGTGATGGTGAGGGTTAGGGTTAGGGTGAGGGTTAGGTTTAGGGTTAGGGTTTTGGTGAGGGTGAGGGTTAGGGTGTGCCGTCGGTTTAGGGTTAGGTTTAGTTTGTGGATTAGCGTGAGGGTAAGGGTTAGGGTGAGATTTAGGGTGAGGGTGATGGTTAGGGTTACGGTGCGGGTAAGAATTACGGTGAGGGTTAGGGTGAGGGTTTGGGTTAGGGTTAGGGATAGGGTGAGGATTAAGGTTAGTGTGAGGGTTAGGGTGAGGTTTAGGATTAGGGTAAGTGTTAGGATAAGGGTTAGTGTGAGGGTTTGTGTGATGATGAGGTGTTGGGTTTGTGTTAGGGATAGGGAGGGCATTAGGGTGAGGGTTAAGTTTAGGGTGAGGGTTAGGGTTAGGTTTAGGGTGAGGGTTAGGGTTATGGTGATGTTTTTGGTTAGGGTGAGTGTTAAGGTGAGGGTGAGTGTTAGGTTTAGGGTTAGGGTTAGGGTGACAGTGAAGTTGAGGGTGAGGGTTAGGTTTAGGATTAGGGTTAGGGTTAGCGTTAGGGTGAGTGTTAGGGTGAGGATAAGGGTTCCGGTGAATGTGAGGATTAAGGTGTGTGTGAGGGTTAGGGTTAGGGTGAGGATTAGGGTTAGGGTTAGGGTTAAGGTTATGGTGAGTTTAAGGGTTATGGTGAGATATAGGGTGAAGTTAAGGGTTAGGGTTATCATTAGAGTTAGGATGAGGGTTAGGGTTAGGGTTAGGTTTAGGGTGAGGTTGAGGGTGAGGGTGAGGGTTAGGATTTGTGTTAGTGTGAGGGTTAGGGTTCGTGTGAGGGTGAGGTTTAGGGATATGGTAAGTGTTAGGATGAGGTCTAGGGTTAGGTTGAGCATTAGGGTTAGGGTTAGGGTGGGGATAACAGTGAGGGTTAGGGTTAGGTTCAGGGTTATAGTTAGGGTAAGGGCTAGCGTTAGCGTGATTTTGATTGTGAGGGTGAGGTTTAGGGTCAGGGTGAATGTTAGGGTGAGGGTGAGGGTTCGGTTGAGGGGGAGAATTAGGGTGTGGTTGAGGGTTAGGTTTAGAGTGAGGGTTAGGGTGACTGTGATGGTTAGGGTGAGGGTTAGTGTTAGTGTTAGGGTTAGTGTGATAGTGAGGGTGAGGGTAAGGGTGAGGGTTAGGTTGAGGGTGAGTGTGAGGTTTAGGGTAAGGATTAGGGTTAGGGTGAGTTTTAGGGTTAGGGTTAGGTTGAGGGAGAGGGTTAGGGTTAGGGTTAGAGTTATTTTTAGGGTAAGAGTTAAGGTTAGGGTGAGTGTGAGAGTGAGGTTTAGCGTTAGGGTGAGGGTAAGTGTTTCAGTTAGGAAAGGCTTAGAGTTACGGTTAGGGTGAGGATTAGGTTGAGGGTGAGGTTTAAGGGGAGGATTAGGGTTAGGTTGAGGATTAGTGTTAGGATTAGGGTGAAGGTGAGGATTTGGGTTAGGGTTAGGTTTAGGGTTATGTGAGGGAAAGGGTTAGGGTGAGGTTTAGGGTGAGGGTGAGGGTTAGGGTTAGTGTTAGGGTTAGGGTGAGGTTTAGGGGGAGGGTTTGTGTTAGGGGGAGGGTTAGGGTTAGGGTTAGGCTTGGGGTGAGGGTACGGGTTAGGGTTAGGCTTGGGGTGAAAGTTAGGGTTAGGATGAGGGTTAGGGTGAGAGTGAGGATTAGGGTGAGGGTGAGGATTAAGGTGAGGTTTTCCGTTAGGAAAGCCTTAGGTTTAGGGTTAGTCTGAGGGTGAGGATTAGTGTGAGGGTGAGGTTTAATGTGAGATTTAGGGTTAGGGTGAGGGTTAGGGTGAGAGTGAGGATTAGGGTTAGTGTTAGGGTGAGGGTGAGGATGAAGGCGAGGGTTTCCGTTAGGAAAGCCTTAGGGTTAGGGTTAGTCTGAGGGTGAGGATTAGGGTGAGGGTGAGGTTTAAGGTGAGATTTAATGTTAGGGTGAGGATTACAGTTAGGTTTAGGGTGAGGGTTAGGATTAGGGTGATGTTTAGCGTTAGGGTGAGGGTTAGGGTGAGGGTGACAGTGAGGGTGAGGGTGTAGGTGAGTATTAGGGTTAGGGTGAGGGTTAGGGTGACAGTGACATTGAGGGTTAGTGGGAAGGTGAGGGTTACGGATAGGGCTAGGGTGAGGGTTAGGGTTAGGGTTAATGTGAGGGGTAGCATTAGGGTTAGTGTGAGTGTTAGGATTAATGTGAGGATTAGGGTTAGGGTTAGGGTTAGTGTGAATTTAAGGGTTAGGATGAGGGTTAGGGTGAGAGTGAGAGTTAGGGTTAGCTTTAGGGTTAGCATGAGGGTTAGGGTGAGGTTTAAGGTGATGGTTTGGGTTAGTATGAGGGTTAGGTTTAGAGTTAGGTTTAGGGTGAGGATTAGGATTCGGGTGAGGTTTAGGGTAGGGTTAGGGTGAGGGTTCGAGTTAGGGAGAGGGTGAGTTTTAGGGTGAGAGTGACGGTTAGGGTTAGGGTGAGGGTTAAGGTGACGGTGAGGGTTAGGGTGAGTTTCAGGGTTAGGGATATGGTTAGGATTAGTGTTAGGGTTAATGTTAGAGATAGGGTGAGTTTAAATTTTAGGGTGAGGGTTAGGGTGAGGGTGTGGTTTAGGTTTAGGTTGAGGGTTAGGGTGAGCGTTAGGGTGAGGGTTAGGTTTAGATTTAGGAATAGGGTGAGGGTTAGGGTGAGGTTTAGTGTTAGTTTTAGGGTTAGGGTTAGGGTGAGGGTTATGGTTAGGGTAAGGTTTAGAGTGAGGTTTAGGGTGACGGTGAGGGTTACGGATAGTATTAGGTTTAAAGTTAGGTTTAGGGTGAGGGTTAGGATTAGGTTTACTGTGACGATGAGTGTTAGGGTTAGCATTAGGGTTAGGGTTAAGGTGAGGGGGAGGATTAGGGTTAGTGTTAGGGTGAGGGCTAGGGTTAGGGTTAGGGTAAGGTTTAGGTTTAGGGTGAGGGCGAGGGTGAGGTTTAGGTGTAGGATTAGGCTTAGGTGTAGGTTTACGCTTAGGGTGAGGGTGAGGGTGAGTGTCAGAGTTAGGTTTAGGGTGAGGGTTAGAGTTATGGTTAGGATTAGGGTGAGGGTGAGTGTTAGGGTGAGGGTGATGGTAAGGGTGAGGGTGAGGCTGAGGTTGAGGGTGAAAGTGAGGTTTTGGGTGAGGGTTAGGGTTAGGGTTAAGGTTAGGGTGAGGGTTAGGGTTAGGGTGAGGATTAGTTTTAGGATTAGGTTTAGGGTTAGCATGAGGGTTAGGGATAGGGTTAGGTTTAGGGTGAGGGTTTTGGTTAGGTTTAGATTTAGGGTGAGGGTGAGGGTGAGGGTTAAGGTTTGGATTAGGGTTAGTGTTAGGGTTAGACTGAGGGTGAGGTTGAGTGTGAGTGTTAGGGTTAATGTGAGGGTTACCTTTATTGTTAGCGTTAAGGTTAGAGTGAGGGGTAGGGTTAGGGCTAGGGTTAAGATGAGGGTTAGGCTGAGAGTTAGTGTTCGTGTGAGGGTAAGGGTTAGGGTGATTGTTAACGTGAGAGTGAGGTTTAGGGTTAGGCTTAGGTTTAAGGTGAGGGTTAGGGTGAGGGTAAGTGTTAGGGTGAGGTTTAGGGTGAGTGTGAGTGTGAGGGTTAGGGTTAGGGTTAGGCTTAGACTTAGGGTTAGGCTGAGGCTGAGGGTGGGGGTGAGGATTAAGGTTAGGGTGATGATTAGGTTTAGGGTTAGTGTTATTGTTAGGGTAAGGTTAGATTTTCGTTGAGGGTGAGGTTGCGGGTGAGGGTTAGGGTTAGGGTTAGGGTGAGGTTTAGGTTTAGGGTTAGAGTTAGAGTTAGGTTTAGGGTGAGATTTAGGTTTAGGGTTAGGGTTAGTGTTAGGGTTAGGTTTAGGGTTAGGTTGAGGTTGAGGGTGGGGTTGAGAATTAGGGTTAGGTTTAGGGGTAGGGTTAAAGTTAGGGTTAAGGTTAGGGTTATTGTTAGTATTATGGTTAGGGTTTAGTTTCTGATGAGGGTGAGGTTTATGGTTAGGGTTAGGTTTAGGTTTAGGGTTAGGGTTAGCGTCATTGTTAGGGTTAGGGTTAGAGTTAAGTTGAGGGTGAGGGTGAGGGTTAGGGTTAGGGTGAGATTTATGGTGAGGTTTAGGGTTAGGGTTAGGTTGAGTGTGAGGATTAGGTTTAGAGTTATGTTTAGGGGGAGGGTTAGGTGAGGGTTAGGTTTAGGTTGAGGTTTAGGGATAGGTTTAGGGTTAGGATTAGGGATAGGGTAAGCATGAGTGTGAGGTTTAGGTTTAGGGTTAGGCTTAGTCTTAGGGTTAGGCTGAGGGTGAAGGTAGGTGTGAGGGTTAGGGATATGGTTAGGGTGAGGATTAGTGTTAGGGTGAATTTAGAATTTGGATTAGGCTTAAGGTGAAGGTGAGGGTTAGATTTAGGGTGAGGGTTAGGGTTAGGATTAGGGTTAGGGTGAGTGTGAGGTTTAGGATTAGGTTTTGGTTTAGGGTTATTGTTAGTGTTATGGTTAAGGTTACCTTTGCTATGAGGGTGACGCTGAGGGTGAGGTTTAGGTTTAGGATTAGCGTTAGGGTTAGGGTTAGGTTTAGAGTTAGGATTACTGTTATTGTTAAGTTTAGGGTTAGAGCTATGGTGAGGGTGAGGGTGAGGGTGAGGGTTAGGTTTAGGGTTAGGGTGAGGGTTTGGAGGAGGGTCAGGGTTAGGATTAGTGTTAGGGTGAGGGCTAGGGTGAGGGTTAGGGTTAGGGTTAGGGTTAGGGTTACGGTTAGCTTTAAGGTTAGCATGAGGTTTAGAGATAGGGTGATGGTTAGGGTGAGCGTGATATAAAGGTAAAGTTGAGGGTTAGGCTGAGGGTGAGGGTTAAGATAAGGGTGAGGGTTAGGGTTAGGGTGAAGGTTACGGTAAAGTTGAGGGTTAGGGGTTAAGGTGAGGGTGAGGGTTAGATTGAGGATTAGGGTTATGTTGAGGGATATGGTTAGAGTGAGGGTTAAGTTTAGGGTTAGGGTTATTGTTAGGGTTAAGGTTAGGGTTAAGGTTACGGTGAGGGTGAGGGTTAGTGTTAGGGTTAGGGTGAGGTAAAGGTTTAGGGTTAGGTTTAGAGTTAGGCTTACGTTGAGGGTGAGGTTTAGGGTTAGAGTTAGTGTTAGTTTTAGGGTTAGGGTTAGGGTGAGGGTTAGGGTAAGGGTTAGAGTTCGGGTTAGGCCTATTCTTAGGCTTAGGCTTAGGCCGAGCTTGAGGGTGAGGGTTAGGGTTAGGGTTAGGGTGAGGTTTAGGGTTAGGTTTAGGGTGAGGGTTAGGATGAGGTTTAGTGTTAGGGTTATGTTTAGGTTCAGGGTTAGGTTTAGGATTAGGGTTGGGGTTAGAGTGAGGGTTAAGGATAGAGTTTGGGTTAGGGTGAGGGTGAGGGTGAGGATTATGGATAGGGATAGTGTTAGGGTTAGGGTTAGGTTTAGGGTTTGGATTAGGGTTTGGGTTAGCGTTACAGTGAGGGTTGGGTTAGGGTTAGGGTTATTGTTAGTGTTATGGTTAGGGTTAAGTTTGCGTTGAGGGTGAGGGTTACGGTTAGTGTTAGGGTTAGGGTTAGGGTAAGGGTTAGCGTTATTGTTAGGTTTAGGGTTAGAGTTACAGTGACCGTGAGAGTGAGGTTGAGGGTGAGGGTTAAGGTGAGGTTTAGGGTTAGGGTTAGAGTTAGGGTTAGGGTGAGGGTGAGATTTAAGTTTACGGTTAGGGTTAGTGTTAGGGTAGGCTTAGGCTTAGGCTGAGGTTGAGGGTGGGGGTAAGAATTAGGGTTAGGGTTAGGGTTAAAATTAGGGTTAGGGTTAGGGTTATTGTTAGTGTTATGGTTACGGTTAAGTTTGCGTTGAGGGTGAGGTTTATGGTTAGGGTTAGATTTAGGGTTAGGGTTAGGGTTAGTGTTATTGTTAGGGTTAGGTTTAGAGTTAAGTTGAGGGTGAGGGTGAGGGTGAGGGTTAGGGTTAGGGTGAGGTTTATGGTGAGGTTTAGGGTTAGGGTTTGTTTGAGTGTGAGGTTTAGGTTTAGAGTTAGGTTTAGCTGGAGGTTTAGGGTGAGGGTTAGGGTTAGGTTGAGGTTTAGGGATAGGCTTAGGTTTTGGATTAGGGTTAGGGTAAGGGTGAGTGTGAGGGTTAGCGTTAGGGTTAGGTTTAGGCTTACGATTAGGCTGAGCGTGAAGGTAGGTGTGAGGGTTAGGGTTATGGTGAGGATGAGGATTAGTGTTAGGGTGAGTTTTAGAATTTGGATTAGGCTTAAGGTGAGGGTGAGGGTTAGGGTTAGGGTGAGGGTTAGGGTTAGGATTAGGGTTAGGGTGAGTGTGAGGGTTAGGATTAGGGTTAGGGTTATTGTTAGTGTTATTGTTAGTGTTATGGTTAAGATTCCCTTTGCTGTGAGGGTGAGGCTGAGGGTGAGTGTTAGGTTTTGGATTAGCTTTAGGGTTAGGTTTAGAGATAGGATTAGTGTTATTGTTAAGGTTAGGTTTAGAGTTATGGTGAGGGTGAGGGTGAGGGTGAGGGTGAGGGTGAGGGTGAGAGTTAGGGTTAGGGTGAGGGTTTGGATGAGGGTTAGGGTTAGGATTTGGGTTAGGGTGAGGGCTAGGGTGAGGGTGGGGGTTAGGGTTAGGGTTAGTTTTAGGCTTAGGCTAAGGGTGAGGTTGAGAGTGAGGTTTAGGGTTAGGGTGATGGTTAGGGTTACGGTTAGGTTGAAGGTTAGCATGAGGTTTAGGGATAGGGTGAGAGTTAGGGTGAGTGTGATGGTAAGGGTAAAGTTGAGGGTTAGGTTGAGGGTGAGAGTTAAGATATGTTTGAGGGTTAGGGTTAGGGGGAGGGTTAGGGTAAGGTTGAAGGTTAGGGGTTAAGGAGAGGGTGAGGGTTAGATTGAGGAATAGGGTTAGTTTTAGTGTGAAGTTTAGGGTGAGGATGAGGGTTAGGCTTAGGGTTAGGTTTAGGGTTAGGGTTTGGTTTAATGTGAGGGTGATGGTCAGGTTTAGGGTTAGGGTTAGGGTTAGTGATAGGATTACGTTTAGGGTTATAGTGAGGGTTAGGGTTAGGCTTAGGCTTAGGTGTAGTGTTAGCCTGAAGGTGAGGGTGGTGTGAGGATTAGGTTTAGGGTGATGGTTAGGTTTAGGTTTAGGGTTAGAGTTATGGTGAGGGTGAGGATGCGGTTGAGGGTTAGGGTTAGGGTTAGGATGATGTTTAGGGTTTGGGTTAGTGTTAGAGTTAGGTTTAGGGTGAGGTTGAGTTTTAGGGTTAGATTTATGGTTAGTGTTAGGGTTAGGCTTAGGGTTAGGGTAAGGGTTATTGTTAGTATTATGGTTATTGTTTAGTTTGCAGTGAGGGTGAGGTTTATGGTTAGGGTTAGATTTAGGGTTAGTGTTAGTGTTAGTGTTATTGTTAGGGTTAGGGTTAGAGTTATTGTGAGGGTGAGGTTGTGGGTGAGGATTAGGGTGAGGGTGAGGTTTAGGGTGAGGTTTAGTGTTAGGGTTAGGTTGAGGGTGAGGTTTAGGGTTAGTGTTAGTCTTAGGGTGAGTGTGAGGTTTAGGTTTCGGTTTAGGGTTAGGGTTAGGGTTAGGATTATTTACGGTGAGGGTGAGTGTCAGGGTTAGGGTTAGGGTTATGCTTAGGCTTAGGGTTAGGCTGAGGGTGAGGGTGGGGAAGAGGGTTAGTGTTACAGTCAGGGTGAGATTTAGGGTTAGAGTGAGGGTTTGGATGAGGTTTAGGGTTAGGGTTAGGGTTTGGTTTAGGGTGTGAGTGATTGTGAGGATTATTGTTAGGGTTAGGGTTAGGTTACGGTTAGGTTTATAGTGAGGTTTAGGGGTAGGGTTAGGCTTAGGCTTAGGCTTAGGGTTAGGCTGATGCTGAGTGTGGGGATGAGGCTTAGGTTTAGAGTGTTGGTTAGGGTTATGGTTACGTTGAGGGTTAGGATGAGGGTTACGGTTTGGATTAGGGTTACTGTGAGGGCTAAGGTGAGGGTGAGGGTTAGTGTTTGGCTTAGGATTAAGGTTAGGCTGAGGCTGAGGGTGAGGGTGAGGGTGAGGGTTAGGGTGATGGTTAGGGTTACGGTTAGGGTGAGGGTTAGGATGAGGGTTAGGGTTAGGGTGAGGGTTAGGGTGAGTGTGAGGGTTAGTGTGAGTGTGAGGGTGAGGTTGAGGGTGAGGGTGAAGGTTAGGGTTTAGGTGAGGGTCAAGTTTACGGTTAGGGTTAAGGTTAGGGTGAATGTTAGGGTTAGGGTTAGGATGAGGGTTAGACTGATAATTTAGGGCTAGGGTGAGGGAAAGTTTTAGAGTGATGTTAAGGGTTAGGGTGAGGATTAGGTTTTGGATTAGGGTTATGGTTAGGGTGAGGGTTAGGGATAGGTTTACGATTACGGTGAGGTTTTTGGTTAGCATTAGGTTTAGCATTAGGGTGAGGGGTAGGGTTAGTTTTGGATTAGGGTTAAGGTTAGGTTTAGGTTGAGGGTGAGGTTGAACGTGACAGATAGGGTTAGGGTTAATGTGAGGGTTAGGGTTACGGTTAGCATTAAGGTTAGGGTGAGGGTTAGGATTAGGGTTAGGGTTAGGATGAGGGTTAGCCTGAGGGTTAGGTTGAGCGTGAGGGTTAGGGTTAGGGTTAATGTGAGGGTTAGGGTTAGGATTAGCATTAAGCTTAGAGCGAAGGTTAGGGTTAGGGGTAGGTTTAGGATGAGGGTTAGGTTGAGGGTTAGGTTTAGGGTTCGGGTGAGGGTAAGGGTTAGGGTGAGGTTTAGGGTGAAGTTGAGGGTTAGGTTTAGGCTTATGTTTACGGTGAGGTTTAGGGTGAGGGTTAGGGTGAGGGTTAGAAACAGGGTTAGGGTTAGGTGAGGGTTAGGGATAGGGTTGTGTTTAGGGTGAAGTTCAGGGTTAGGTTTAGGGTTAGAATTAGGGTGAGGGTGAGTGTGAGGGTTAGGTTTAGGTTTAGCTTTAGGGTTAGGTTTAGGCTGAGGGTGAGGGTGAGTTTGGGGTTTAGGGTTAGGGTTAGGGTTAGAGTTAAGGTTAGGGTTAGGGTTGGGTTGAGGGTTAGGGTTAGGGTTAGGAAGTGCGTTTGGCTGAGGGCTAAGGTTATGGTTAGGGTGAGGTTTAGGTTTAGTGTGATGGTTAGGATGAGGTTAGGCTGAGTATTACAGTTAAGGTTAAGGTGAGGGTAAGGGTTAGGGTGAGTGTGAGGGTTAGGGTTAGGATAAGTGTTAGGGTGAGGGTGAGTGTGAGGGTTAGGGTTAGGGTTAGGCTTAGGCTTAGGGTTAGGCTGAGACTGAGGGTGAGGGTGAGGGTTAGGGTTAGGGTGATGGTTGGGGTTACCCTTATAGTCAGGGTTAGGATGAGGATTAGTGTTAGGGTGAGGGTTAGGGTGAGGGTGACAGTAAGGGTAAAGGTGAGGTTTTAGCTGAGTGTGAGGGTTATGGTAAGGGTGAGGGTTAGGGTAAGGTTGAGTGTGCTGGTTAGATTGAGAATTAGTGTTAGGGTGAGTTTGAGGTTTAGGGAGAGGATGAGGGTTAGGGTTAGGTTGAGGGCTAGGTTGACGTTGAGGGTTAGGGTTAGGGTGAGGTTTAGGGTTAGAGTGATGGTTAGGGTTAGTGTGAGGGTTAATATTAGGGTAAGGGTTAGTGTTAGGGTGAGGGTAAGTGTTAGGGTGAGGGTTAGGGATAGGGTGAAGGTTTTGGTTAGGATGAGGGTTAGGGTTAGGTTTAGGGTTTTTTAGTGCTAGGGTTAGGGTTAGGGTGAGGTTTAGGGTTAGGGTTAGGGTGAGGGTGAGGGTGAGTGTTTGGGTTAGGGTTAGTGTTAATGTTAGTGTGAGGTTTAGGGTGAGGGTTAGGATTAGTTTTATTGTTAGGGTTAGGATTAGAGTTATGGTGAGTGTGAGGGTGAGGTTTAGGGTTAGGGTGAGGTTTGGGTTAGGGTTAGGGTTAGGTTGAGGTTGAGGGTGAGGTTTATGTTTAGTGTTAATGTTAGTGTGAGGGTTAGGGTGAGGGTTAGGGTTAGGTTTAATGTTAGGTTTAGTGTGTGGGTTAGGATGAGTGTGAGGGTTAGGCTTAGGGTTAGGATTAGGATTAGGGCTAGTGTTAGGGTGAGGGTTTAGGTTAGGCTGAGGGTTAGGTTTAGGCTAATTGTTAATCTGAGGGTGAGGATGAGGGTAAGGTTTAGGGTTAGGGTGAGGGTTAGGTTTAGGGTTAGGGTGAGGGTTAGGACGAGGGATAAGGTTAGGATTAGTGTTAGGTTGAGGTTTAGGGTAAGGGTTAGGTTTAGGGTGAGGGATAGGGTGAGGTTTAGGGTTAAGGTTAGTGTTAGGGTTATTGTTAGGGTCAGCATTAGGGTTAGGATGAGGGTTAAGTTTAGGGTTAGGATTAGGATTAGGGTCAGTGTGAGGGTGAGTGTGAGGGTTAGGGTTAGGGTTTTGCTTAGGGATAGGCTGTGGGTGAGGGTGAGGGTGAGGGTTAGGTTTAGGGTGAGGGTGAGGTTTAGGGTTATTATTAGCGTTAGGGTGAGTGTTATTGTGAGGGTTAGTGTTAGGGTTAGTGTTAGGTTTAGGGTTAGGGTGAGGGTTAGGGTTAGGGTTAGGGTTAGGGTGAGGGTTAGGGTGAGGGCTAGCATGAGGGTGAGGTTTCGGGTTAGGTTTAGGGTGAGGTTTAGGGTTAGGGTTAGGTTTAGGGATAGGGTCATGTTTCGGCTTAGGGTTATGGTTAGCGTGAGGGTTAGGGTTAGGTTGAGAGTTAGGCTTAGGGCTAGGTTTAGGGCGAGGTTTAGTGTTAGGGTTAGGGTGAGTTTTTACATGAGAGTTCGGGTTAAGATTAAGTGTAGGATGAGGGATAGGGTGAGGATGAAGGTTAGGGTTAGGGTGAGGTTTAAGGTTCGGATTAGGTTTAGGTTAGGGTGAGGGTTATTGTTAGGGTTACGGTGAGGGTCAGGGTTAGGGTTACGTTGAGGATTAGAATTAGGTGTAAGGTTAGGTTGACGGTTAGGGTTAGGGTTATTGTGAGTGTTTGGATGAGGGTTAAGGTTGCAATTAATGTTAGGGTGAGGGCAACGGTGAGGGTGAGGCTTAGAGTTAGGGTTAGGGTGTGGTTAGGTTTTAGAGTTAGGGGTAGGGTTTGGTGAGGGTTAGGGTTCTGGTTACGGTTAGGGTGAGTGTTAGGTTTGGGGTGAGGGTTAGGGTGAGGCCTATTGTGAGGGTGAGGGTTAGGGTTAGTTTTAGGGTGAGGGTTAGGTTGAGGTTTAGGTTTAGGGTTAGTATTAGGATTAAGTTTAGGGTGAGGGTGACTGTGAGTGTTAGGGTTAGGGTTAAGCTTAGGCTTTGGGTTAGGCTGAGGGTGCGTGTGGGGATGAGGATTAGGTTTAGAATAATGGTTCAGGATATGGTTAGCTTGAGGGTTAGGATGAGGGTTAGGGTTAGGATTAGGTTTAGGGTGAGGGCTAGGGTGAGTGTGAGGTTTAGGGTTAGGTTTAGGCTTAGGCTTAGGGTTAGGCTGAGGCTGAAGGTGAGGGTGAGGTTTAGGGTTAGGGTGATGGTAAGGGTTACAGTTAGGGTGAGGGTTAGGATGAGGATTAGGTTTAGGGTGAGGTTTAGGATGAGGGTGACAGTAAGAGAAAAGGTGAGGGTTAGGCTGAGGGTTCGGGTTTTGGTAAGGGTGAGGGTTCAGGTTAGGGTTAGGGTGAAGGTTTGGGTTAGATTGATGATTAGTGTTAGTGTAACTGTGAGGTTTAGGGTTAGGATGAGGGTTAGAGATAGGGTGAGGGCTAGGGTGAAGTTGAGGGTTAGGGTTAGGGTTACAGTGAGGTTTAGGTTTCGGGTGAGGTTTAGGATTAGTTTTAGGGTTACGGATAGTGTGAGGGTGAGGTTTAGGGTTAGAGTTAGGTTTAGGGTGAGTGTTAGGGTTAGAGTTAGTGTTCTGGTGATGTTTAGTTTGGGGGTGAGGGTTGGTGTTAGGGTTAGGATTAGGATTAAGGTTAAGGTGAGGGTAAGTGTTAGGGTTAGGGTTAGGATTAGAGTTAGGGTGAGGGTGAGGGTGAGGGTTAAGTTTAGGGTGAGTGTTGGGGTTAGGGTTAGAGTGAGGGTTATGTTGAGGGTTAGGCTTAAGCTTATGGTTTGGGTATGGGCTAGGGTGAGGGTGAGGGTTAGGGTTAGGGTTTGGGTGAGCGTTAGGGTGAGGGTTAGGTTTAGTGTTAGGGTTAGGGTTGGGGTTAGAGTTAGGCTTAATGTTAGGCTGAGGCTGAGGGTGAGGGTGAGGGTTAGGGTTAGGGTGATGGTTGGGATTGCGGTTAAGGTGAGTGTTCAGATGAGGATTATGTTTAGGATTAGGTTTAGGGTAGAGTGAGTGTGAAGGTTAGGGTTAGGCTTAGGCTTAGGCTTAGGGTTAGGGTGAGGTTTCGGGTTAGGGTTTGGTTTAGGGTGAGGGTGAAGCTGAGGATTAGGTTTAGGTTTAGAGTTAGGGTTAGGTTTAGGGTTAGGGTTAATTATAGGGTTAGGGTTTAGGTGAGGGTTAGTCTTAGGGTTAGGGTTAGGCTTAGAGTTAGGCTGAGGATGAGGGTGGGGCTGAGGATTAGTGTTAGTGTTAGGGTTAGGGTTATTGTTAGTGTTATGGTTAGGGTTAAGTTTGCAGTGAGGGTGAGGCTGAGGGTGGGGTGAGGAATAGGTTTAGGGTGATGGTTAGGGTTAGGGTTAGTGTTATTGTTAGGGTTAGGGTTAGAGTTACGGTGAGGTTGAGGTTGCAGGTGAGTGTTAGGGTTAGAGTTAGGGTGGGGATTAGGGTTAGGTTTAGGGTTAGGTTGAGGGTGAGGTTTACGGTTAGATATAGGGTTAGGGGGAGGCTGAGGGTGAGGTTTAGGGTGAGGGTTAGGATGAGGTTTAGGGTTAGGATTAGGGTTAGGGTGAGGGCTAGCGTGAGGGTGAGGTTTAGGGTTAGGGTTAGGATGAGGTTTAGGTTTAGAGTGAGGGTTAGGATGAGGGTGAGGGTGAGGTTTTGGGTTAGGGTTAGGGTTAGGATGACACTGAGGGTGAGGTTTTGGGTTAGGGTTCATGTTACAATTAGGGTTAAGGTGAGGGTTAGGGTGAGTGTGAGGGTTAGGTTTAGGGTTACAATTAGGTTAGGGTTAGGGTTTGGGTTAAGTTTAGGTTTAGGGTGAGGGTTAGGGTAAGAGTTATGGTGATGGTGACAGTTAGGGTTAGGTTGAGGGTTAGGGTTATGTTTAATGTTAGGGTGAGGCTGAAGGTGAGTGTTAGGGTTAGTGTTAGAATGAGGGTTAGGATGAGGGTTAGGTTTGGATTCGGGTTAGGGTGAGGGCTAGGGTGAGGGTGAGGTTTAGGTTTAGGGTTAGGCTGAGGTTTAGAGTTAGGGTTAGGGTTAGGGTTAGGGTTAGAGGGAGGGAGAGGTTTAGGGTTAGAGTTAGGGTTAGGGGGTAGCTGAGGGTGAGGGTTAGGGTTAGGGTTAGTGTTAGCGTTAGGGTTAGGGTGAGGGTAAATGTTAGGGTGAGGGTTAAGGTTAGGGTGAAGGATATGGTTAAGATGAGGGATAGGGTTAGGGTTAGTGTTATTTTAAGGGTTAGGTTAGGGTTATGGTTACAGTGAGGGTGAGGGTGAGAGTTAGGATTAGGTTAGAGTCAGTTTTAGTTTTAGGGTTAGGGTTTAAGTTAGGGTAAGGTTTAGGTTTAGGGTTAGGGTGAGGGTTAGGGTTATTGTTAGTGTTATGGTTTGGGTTAAGTTTGCGGTGAGGGTGAGGCTGACGGTGAGGGTTATGATTATGGTTAGGGTTAGGTTTAGTGTTAGGGTTAGGGTTAGGGTGAGGTTGAGGTTTAGGTTTAGGGTTAGGGTTAGGATTAGGGTTAGGATTAGGGTTAGGGTGAGGGTTAGTGTTAGGGTGAGGGATAGGGTGAGTGTGAGGTTTAGGTTTAGGGTTAGGCTTAGGATTGGGGTTAGGCTGAGGCTAAAGCTGAGGATGAGGGTTAGGGTTGGGGTGATGTTTAGGGTTACGGTTAGTGTGAGGGTTAGGATGAGTGTTAGGTTTAGGGTTTGAATGAGGGTGACTCTAAGAGTAAAAGTGAGGTTTAGGCTGAGGGTGAGAGTTATGGTAAGGGTGAGGGTTCACATTAGTGTTAGGGTGAGGGTGAGGGTTAGATTAAGGATTAGTGTTAGGATTAGTGTGAGGTTTTGGGTGAGGATGATTAGGGTTAGTGTGAGGGTTAGGGTGAAGTTGATGGTTAGGATTAGAGTTATGGTGAGGTTTAGGGTTAGGGTTAGTTTTAGGGTTATGGTGAGGGTTAGGGTTAGGGTTAGGGTGAGTGTGAGGGTTAGATTAGAGTTAGGCTTAGGGTTATTGTTAGTGTTATGGTTAGGGTTAAGTTTACAGTGAGGGTGGGGCTGAGGGTGAGAGTTAGGGTTAGTGTTAGCGTGAATTTTAGGGTTAGGGTTAGTGTTAGGGTTAGGGTGAGGGTTTGGGTTAAGGTTAGGGTTAGGATGAGGGTGAGGGTTAGGGATAGGGTTAGGATTAGTGTTTTTGTTAGGGTTAGGATTAGAGTTATGTTGAGGGTGAGGGTGAGGTTGTGCATTAGGGTTAGGGTGAGGTTTAGGGTTAGGATTAGGGTTAGGGTTAGGGTGAGGTTGAGGGTGAAGTTTAGGGTTAGAGTTAGGTTTAGGGTGAGGTTTAGGGTGAGGGTTAGGGTTAGGGTGAGGTTTAGGATGAGGGGGAGGGTTAGGGTTAGGTTTAGGATTAGGATTAGGGTTAGTGTTAGGGTTAGTGGGTTAGGCTTAGGGTTAGGGTTAGGCTAAGGGTTAATCTGAGGGTGAGTGTAAGGGTAAGGGTTAGGTTTAGTTTTCGGGTTATGGGTAGCGTTAAGGTGAGAGTTAGGGTTCAGGTTAAGTTTAGGGTTTGGGTGAGGTTTACGGTTCAGGTTACAGTGAGGGTGCGGGTTAGGGTTACTTTGAGGGTTAGGGCTAGGGTGAGGGTTAGGGTTTGGGTTAGGCTGAGTGTTAGGATGAGGATTAGGGTTAGGATTAGCATTAGGGTGTGGGCTATGGTGAGGGTGAGCATTAGGTTTAGTGTTAGGGTGAGGTTTAGGTTTAGGGTTAGGGTTAGGGTGAGGGTTAGGATGAGGTTTAGGGTTATTGTTAGTGTTATGGTTATGGTTATGTTTGCAGTGAGGGTGAGGCTGAGGTTGAGGGTTGGATATAGGATTAGGGTTAGGGTTAGGTTTAGGGTTAGGATGAGGGTTAGGGTTAGGGTGGGGGTTAGGGTGAGGGTTAGAATTAGGGTTAGGTTGAGTGTGAGGTTTAGGGTTAGAGTTAGGCTTAGGGGGAGGGTTAGGGTTAGTGTTAGGGTTAGGGTTAGGGGGAGGTTTAGGTTGAGGTTTAGGGTTAGGGTTAGGGTTAGGATTAGGGTTAGTGTTATTGTTAGGGTTAGGGTTAGAGTTAAAGTGAGGTGGGGGGTGAGGCTGAGGGTGAGTTTGGGTGTGAGGATTAGGTTTCGGGAGATGGTTAGGGTTAGGGTTAGGTTGAGGGTTAGGATGAGGGTTTGGATAAGGATAAGGGTTAGGGTGAGGGCTAGGGTGAGGTTGAGGGTTAGAGTTAGATTTATGCTTAGGCTTAGGATTAGTCTGATTGTCAGGTTGAGGGTGAGTGTTAGGGTTAGGGTGATGGTTAGGTTACGGTTAGGGTGAGGGTTAGGATGAGGGTTAGGGTTAGGGTGGGGGTTAGGGTGAGGCTGATGATACCGTAAAGGTGAGGGTTAGTTTAAGCATGAGAATTAAGATAAGGGTAAGGGTTGGGGTTAAGGCGAGGGTTAGGGTAAGGGTTACAGTTAGGGTTAGGGTGAGGGTGAGGGTTAAATTGAGAATTAGGGTTAGGGTTTGTTTGAAGTTTAGGGTGAAGGTTAGGGTTAGGGTTAGGGTTAGGGTTACAATTAGGGTTAGGGTGAGGGCTAGCCTGAGGTTGTGAGTTAGGGTTAGGTTTAGGGTGAAGTTTAGGGTTAGGTTAAGGGTTAAGATTAGTGTGAGGGTTAGTGTTAGGGTTAGGGTTAGTGTAAGGGTGAGGGTAAGTGTTAGGGTGAGGGTTAGAGTTAGGGTTAGGGTTATTGTTAGGGTTAGGGTTACCATTACAGGGAGGGTGAGGGTTAGGGTTAGGTTTAGGGTGAGGTTTAGGGTTAGGATTATTGTGAGAGTTTGGGTTAGGGTTAGGATTAGGGTTAGGGTGAAGGCTAGGGTGAGGGTTAGGGTTGGGGTTAGGGTTAGGATTAGAGTTAGGGTGAAGGTGAGTGTGTGGGTTAGGGTTAGGTTTAGGGTTAGCCTTAGGGTTAGTCTAAGTTTGAGGTTGAGTGTGAGGGTTAGGGTTAGGGTGAGGGTTAGGGTTAGGGGATAGGGTGAGGTTGAGTGTGTTGGTTAGTGTTAGGTTTAGGATTAGGCTTAGGCTTCGGCTAAGGATGAGGTTAAGGGTGAGGGTTAGGGTTAGGGTGAGGTTTAGGATGAGTGTTAAGGTTAGGATTAGGGTTAGGGTGAGGGCTAGGGTAAGGGTGAGGTTTAGGGTTAGGTTCAGGTTTAGGGTGGGGGTGAGGTTCAGGGTTAGAGTTAGGGTTAGGTTGAGGGATAAGGTGAGGTTTAGTGTTAGGGTTAGTGTTAGTGTTAGGATTAGGGTGAGGGTTAGAGTTAGGATGAGGGTTAGGTTTAGGTTTAGGTTTAGGATTAGGGTTAGGGTGAGGGTGAGTCTAAGGGTTAGGGTTAGGGCTAGGCTTAGGGAAAGGCTGTGGGTGAGGGTGAGTGTGAGGTTTAGGGTTAGGGTGAGGGTGAGTTTTAGGGTTAGAGTTAGCGTTAGGGTGACGGTTAGTGTGACGGTTAGAGTTAGGGTTAGTGTTATGGTTAGGGTTAGGGTGAGGGTTAGGGTGAGGGTTAGGGTTAGTGATATGGTTAGGTTTAGGATTAGCATTTGGGTGAGGGTGCGTGTGAGGGTTAGGGTTAGGGTTAGGGTGAGGTTTAGTGTTAGTGTTAGGGTTAGGGATACGGTGAGGTTTCGCTTTAGGTTTATGCTGAGTGTGAGGGATAGGTTTAGGTTGAGGGTTAGGGTTAGGTTGAGGGTAAGGGTTAGATTGACGATTAGTGTTAGGGTTAGTGTGAGGTTTAGGGTGAGGATGATGGTTAGGGTTAGGTTCCGGTCTAGTTTGAGGGTGAGGGTTAGGGTTAGGGTGAGGTTTAGGGTTAGGTTTCGAGTAAGGTTTAGTATTAGGGTGAGGGTTAGGGTTAGGGTTATGGTAAGGTTCAGGATTACAGTTAGGTTGAGGGTTAGAATTAGGTTTAGTGTTAGGTTAAGGTTTAGGATTTGCGTTAGGGTGAGTGTTTGGATGAGTTTTAGGGTTGCACTTAGGGTTAGGGTGGGGGCAAGGGTGAGGGTGAGGGTTAGTGTTAGGCCTAGGTTTAGGTTTAGGTTTAGGGTTAGGGGTAGAGTTAGGGTGAGTGTTAGGGTTCGGGTTCCGGTGAGGGTTCAGGTTAAGTTTGGGGTGGGGTTAGGGTGAGGCCTAAGGTGAAGGTGAGGGTTAGGGTTAGGGTTAGGGTGACCATTAGGTTGAGGTTTAGTTTTAGGGTTAGGGTTAGGATTAAGGTTAGGGTGAGTGTGAGTGTGAGGGTTAGGGTTAGGGTTAGGCTTCAGCTTTGGGTTAGGCTGAGGGTGAGTGTGGGGATGAGGATTAGGTTTAGAGTGATGGTTCATGTTATGGTTAGCTTGAGGGTTAGGATGATGGTTAGGGTTAGGATTAGGGTTAGTGTGAGGGCTAGGGTAAGTGTGAGGTTTAGGGTTAGGTTTAGGCTTAGGCTTAGGGTTAGGCTGAGGCTGAAGGTGAGGGTGAGGTTAGGGTTAAGTTGATGGTTAGGGTTAAGGTTAGAGTGATTGTTAGGAAGAGGGTTACGTTTAGGGTTACGTTGAGGGTTAGGATTAGGGTTATGGTTAGGGTTACAGTAAGGATGAGGGTTTGGCTGAGGATTAGGTTTAGGGTGAGGGTTAGGATGAGGGTGACAGTAAGAGAAATCTGAGGGTTATGCTGTGGGTGAGGGTTATGGTAAGGGTGAGTGTTCGGGTTAGGGTTAGGGTGAGTTTGAGTGTTAGAATGAGGATTAATGTTAGCGTTAGTGAGAGGTTAAGGGTTAGGATGAGGGTTAGAGTTAGGGTGAGGCTTAGGGTGACATTGAGTGTTAGGGTTAGGGTTAGGATGAGGTTTAGGTGTACGGTGATGGTTAGCATTAGTGTGAAGGTTAATGTTAGGGTTAGTGTTAGTATTAAGGTGAGGGTAAGTGTTAGGGTAAGGTTTAGGTTTAGGCTGAGGTTTAGGATTAGGGTTAGGGTTATGGTTAGGGTGAGGGTGAGGTTTAGGGTTAGAGTTAGGTTTAGAGTGAGGGTTAGGGTTAGGGTTAGGTTTAGTGTTAGGGTTAGGGTTAGGGTGAGGTTCAGTGTGGGGGTGAGAGTTGGTCTTAGCGTTAGGATTAGGATTAGGCTTAAGGTGAGGGTGAGTGTTAGGGTTAGGGTTAGGATTAGTGTTAAGATGAGGGTGAGGTTGAGGGTTACCATTAGGGTGAGTGTTGGGGTTAGGGTTAGAGTGAGGGTTAGGGTGAGGGTTAGGCATAGGCTTAGGGTTTGGGTATGGGCTAGGGTGAGGGTGAGAGTTAGGGTCAGAGTTAGGGTGAGCGTTAGGGTGATGGTTAGGGTTATTGTGAGGGTTAGTGTTAAGGTTAGGGTTAGTGATAGGGTGAGGGTAAGTGTTAGGGCGAGGGTTAGGGTTAGGGTGAAGGTTATCTTTAGGATGAGGGTTAGGGTTAGGTTTAGGGGTATTATTATGGTTATGGTTACGGTGAGCGTGAGGTTGAGGGTGAGGTTTAGGCCTAGGATGAGGTTTAGGTTTCTGGTTAGGATTAGAGTTAGGGTTAGGGTGGGTGTGAGGTTTAGGGTTGGAGTTAGGGTTAGTGATAGTGTTGGGGTTAAGGTGAGTGTTAGAGTTAGTGTTAGGCTTAGGCTTAGGCTTAGGACGAGCATGAGAGTGAGGGTTAGGTTTATGGTTAGGGTGGGGTTTAGGGTTAGGGTTAGGTTGAGGGTGAGGGTGAAGTTGAGGGTTAGGTATAGAGTTAGGGGGAGGGTTAGAGGGAGGGTTACGATTAGGGTTAGAATTAGGGTTATGGTGAGGTTGAGGGTTAGGTTGAGTTTTAGGGTTAGGGTTAGTGTTAGCATTAGTGTGAGGGTTAGGCTTAGGGTTAGGTTTAGTGTTAAGGTGAGGGTAAGTGTTAGGGTGATGTTTTGGGTTAGAGTGAGGGTTATGGTTAAGGTGAGGGTTGGGATTAGGGTTAGGGTTATTGTTAGGGTTAGGTTTAGTGTTACCGTTACTGTGAGCGTGAGCATGAGTGTTAGTGTTAGTGTTAGGGTGAGGTTTAGGGTTTCCCTTAGGGTTAGAGTTAGGGTTAGGGTGAGGGTTAGGTTGAGGGTTAGGGTTGGTGTTCGTGTTAAGTTTAGGGTTAGGGGGAGAGTTAGGGGGAGGGTTAGGTTTAAGGTTAGGATTAGTGTTAGGGTGAGACTGAGTGTGTGTGTTAGGGATAGGTTCAGGGTTAGGCTTAGGGTTAGGCTAAATGTGAGGGTGAGCGTGAGGGTTAGGGTTAGGATGAGGGTTAGAGTTAGAGTTAGGGTGAGGTTTATTGTTAGGGTTAGGGTTAGAGTTAGGGTTAGGCTGAGGGTGAGGTTTAGGTTTAGAGTTAAGGTTAGGGTGAGGGTTAGGGATAGGATTAGGGTTAGGGTGAGGATGAGGGTGGGGGTGAGGATTAGGATTAGGGTTTGGGTTAGGGTTATTGTTAGTGGTATGGTTAGGGTTAAGTTTGAGGTGAGGGTGAGTCTCAGGGTGGGGTGAGGATTAGGGTTATGGTGATTGTTAGGGTTAGGGTTAGTGTTATTGTTAGGGTTAGGGTTAGAGTTATGGTGAGGTTGAGGGTGCGGGTGAGGGTTAGGGTTAGGATTAGGGTGAGGTTTATGGTTAGATATAGGGTAGGGGGAGGGGGAGGGTGAGGTTTAGGGTTAAGGTTAGTGTTAATGTTAAGGTGAGGGTGAGGTTTAGGTTGAGGTTTAGGGTTAGGGTTCGGTTTAATGTGAGGGTTAATTTTAGGGTTAGAGTTATTGTTAGTGTGAGGGTAAGTGTTAGGGTGAGGGCTAAGGTTAGTGTAAAGGATATGGTATGGATGAGGCTTAGGGTTAGGGTTAGGGTTATTGTAAGGGTTAAGTTTAGTGTTATGGTTACTGTGAGGGTATGTGTGAGGGTTAGTATTAGGGTTATGGTCAGGTTTAGATTTAGGTTTAGGTTTAGGGTTAGGGTTAGGTTTAGGGTTAGGGTTAGGGTTAGGGTGAGGGTTTGAGTTATTGTTAGTGTTATGGTTTGGGTTAAGTTTGCGGTGAGGGTGAGGCTGAGGGTGAGGGTTATGGTTAGGGTTAGGGTTAGGGTTAGGGTTAGGGTGAGTTTTAGGGTGAGGGTGAGGGTGAGGGTTAAGGCTAGGATTAGTTCTTGGGTTAAGGTGAGGGTGAGTGTGAGGGTTAGGGTTAGGGTGAGTGTTGCGGTTAGGGTTATATTGAGAGTTAGGGTGAGGGTTATGCTTAGGCTTAGGTTTAGGGTGTGGGCTAGGGTGAGGTTGAGGTTTAGGGTGAGGGTTGGGGTGAGGTTTAGCATTAGGGTTAGTGTTATGGTTAGGGTTGGAGTTAGGGTTAGGCTTAGTGTTAAGCGGAGGGTGAGGGTGAGGTTGAGGGTTAGGGTTAGGTGCGGGTGAGGTTTAGGGTTAAATTTAGTGTTAGGTTGAGGGCTAGTGTAATGGTTAGCCTTTTAGGTTTGGGGTGAGGGTTAGGATGAGGTTTAGGGTTATAATTAGGGTTAGGGTGAAGGCTAGAGTGAGGGTCAGGCTTATTGTTAGCGTTAGGGTGAGGTTTAGGGTTAAGGTTAGTGTTAGAATTATGGTGAGTGCAAGGGTTAGGGTTAGGTTTAGGGTTAGGGTTATTGTTAGGGTTAGGGTTAGAGTTAAGTTAAGGGTAACGGTGAGGGTGAGGATTAGGTTTAGGGTTAGGGTGAAGTTTAGGTTTAGGGTTAGGGTTAGTGTGAAGGTTAAGGTTAGGGTCAGGTGAGGTTTAGGATGAGGTTTAGGGTTAGGATTTGGGTTAGGTTGAGGGCTAGGGTGAGGGTTTGGGTTGGGGATAGGGTTATGTTTAGGATTAGAGTTAGGGTGAGGGTGAGTGTGAGGGTTAGGGTTAGGGTTAGGCTTAGGGTTACGGTGAGGGTTAGGGTTATTGTTTGGGTTAAGGTGATGGTGAGGGTGAGGTTTGGGGTTAGGGTTAGTGTTAGGTTTGGGGTTAGGGTTAGGGTTTCGGTTAGGGTTAGGGTTACGGTTAGGGTTTGGGATACGGTGAGGATTAGGGTTAGGGTTATTCTTAGGGTTAGGCTGAGGGTGAGGTTGGGAGTGAGGATAAGGCAAGGTTTAGGGTTCGAGTTAGGTTTAGAGTTATGGTTAGGGTTATTGTTAGTGTTATGGTTAGGGTTAATTTTGCGGTGAGGGTGAGGCTGAGGGTGAGGTTTATGGTTAGGGTTAACGTTAGGGTTAGGGTTAGGATTAGGGTTAATCTTATTGTTAGGTTTTGGGTTAGAGTTACAGTGAGTTTGAGGGTGATGTTGAGGGTGAGGGTTAGGGTGAAGTTTATGGTGAGGGTTAGGGTTAGGTTGAGGGTAAGTTTTAGGGTTAGAGTTAGGGTTAGGTGGAGGTTTAGGGTGAGGGTTAGGGTTAGGTTTATTGTTAGGGTTAGGGTGAGGGTGAGGTTTATGTTGATGTTTAGGGATATGGTTAGAGTAGAATTAGGGTTAGCGTGAGAGTGAGTTTGAGGGTTAGGTTTAGGGTAAGGCTTAGGCTAAGTGTAAGGCTGAGGGTGAGTTTGGGGGTTAGGATTAGGGTTATGGCGATGGTTAGGGTTGGGGTTAGTGTTATTCTTAGGGTTAGGGTTATAGTTACGGTGAGGGTAGCGGTGCGGGTGAGTGTTAGGGTAAGGTTGAGGTTTAGGGTTCGGGTTAGGGTTGGGGTTAGGGTGAGGGTGAGGGTGAGGTTTAGGGTTAGTGTTAGGGCTAGGGTTATGGTGAGGTTTAGGGTTAGGGTTAGGGTTATTGTTAGGGTAAGGTTTATGTTTACGGTTACATTGAGGGTGTGGGTTAGGGTTAGGGTTACGGTGAGGTTTAGGTTTTGTGTTAGGTTTAGAGTTAGGGTTAGGGTGAGGGTGAGGTTTAGGGTTAGAGTCAGGGTTAGGATGAGGGTTAGGATGAGGTTTAGGGTTAGTGTTAGTGTTAGGGTTAGGGTTAGGGTGAGAGTTAGGGGTAGGGATAGTGTTAGGGATAGGGTTAGGATTAGGGTTAGGGTGAGGGTGACTGTGTGGGTTAGGGTTAGGTTTAGGTTTAGGATTAGGGTTAAGGTTAGGGTGAGTGTGAGTGTTAGGGTTAGGTTTAGGCTTAGGCTTAGGATTAGGCTGAGGGTGAGGGTGAGGGTGAGGGTTAGGTTTAGGGTGAGGTTTAGGGTTAGGTTTAGGGTGAGAGTTAGGTTTCGGGTTAAGTTTAGTTTTAGGGTGAGGGTTAGGGTAAGGGTTACTCTGAGGATGAGGGTTAGTGTTAGGGTTAGGCTTAGGCCTAGGTTGGGGATGAGTATTAGGTTTAGAGTGATGGTTCTCGTTATGTTTAAGTTGAGGGTTAGGATGAGGGTTAAGGTTAGGATTAGGGTTCGGGTGAGGTCTAGGGTGAGTGTGAGGTTTAGGTTGAGTTTAGCCTTAGGTTTAGGATTAGCCTCAGGCTGAAAGTGAGGGTGAGGGTTAGGGTTAGGGTGATGTTTAGGGTTAGGATTGAGGATTAGGGTTAGGATTAGGATGAGGGTTAGGTTTAGGGTGAGGGTTAGGAAGAGGTGATAGTAAGAGTAAAGGTAAGGGTTAGAGAGAGTGTGAGGGTTAGGGTTAGGATTAGGGTTAGGGTTAAGGTTAGGGTGAGTGTGAGGGTTAGGGTTAGGCTTAGGGTTAGGTTTAGGCTGAGGGTGACAGTGAGGGTGTGGGTTAGGTTTAGGGAGAGGGTTAGGGTTAGGTTTAGGGTGAGAGTTAGGTTTTGGGTTAAATTTAGGGTTAGGGTTAGGGTTAGGGTGAGGGTTAGGTTGAGGTTTAGGTTTAGGGTTAAGGTTAGGATTAGAATTAGGGTTCTGGTGAGGGTGAATGTGAGGGTTAGGTTTAGGGTCCGGCTTAGGTTTAGGATTAGGCTGAGGGTGAGTGTGGGGATGAGGATTAGGTTTAGAGTGATGGTTCATATTATGGTTAGGTTGAGGTTTAGGATGAGGGTTAGGGTTAGGATTAGGGTTAGGGTGAGGGCTAGGGTGAGTGTGAGGTTTAGGGTTAGGGTTAGGCTTAGGCTTAGGGCTAGGCTGAGGCTGAAGGTGAGGGTGAGAGTTAGGGTTAGGGTGATGTTTAGGGTTACGGTTAGGGTGAGGGTTAGGATGAGGTTGAGTGTTAGGATGAGGGTGACAGTAAGAGTAAAGGTGAGAGTTATGCTGAGGGTGAGGGTTATGGTAAGGGTGAGGGTTCGGGTTAGATTGAGGATTAGTGTTAGGGTTAGTGTGAGGTTTAGGGTGAGAATGATAAGGGTTAGGGTGAGAGCTAGGGTGAGGGTTAGGGTTTGGGTTAGGGTGAGATTTAGGGTTAGGGTTAGGTTTAGGGTTAGGGTGAGGTTTAGGGTTAGGGTTACAATGAGCGTGATTTAAGTTTACGGTGAAGATGTGGCTGAGGGTGATGTTTAGGGTTAGGGTTAGGGTGAGGATTAGGGTGAGCGTTAGCTTTAGGGTTAGGGTTTGGATTAGTATTATTGTTAGCGTTAGGATTAGAGTTATGCTGAGGGTGAGGGTGAGGGTGAGGGTTAGGGTTAGGGTTAGATTTAGGGTTAGGGTTAGGTTTAGGGTGAGGGTGAGGGTGAGGTTTAGGGTTAGAGTTATTGTTAGGGTGAGGGTTAGGGTGAAGGTTAGGGTTAGGATTAGTGTTAGGGTTAGGGTGAGGGTTAGGATGAGGGTGAGGGTTAGGGTTAGGGTTAGGATTAGTATTAGGTTTAGTTTTAAGGTGAGTGTTTGTGTTAGGCTTAGGTTTAGGGTTAGGCTAAGGGTTAAGCTGAGGGTGAGAGTAAGGGTGAAGGTTAGGGTTAGAGTTCGGGTTAGGGTTAGCGTTAGGGTGAGAATTAGCGTTCGGGTTAATTTTAGTTTTTGGGTGAGGTTTAGCGTTCAGGTTACAGTGAGGGTGGGAGTTAGGGTTATTTTGACGGTTAGGGTGAGGATTAGGGTTAGGGTGAGGGTTAGGGTTAGGGTTAGGGTGAGTGTTAGGATGAGGATTAGGGTTAGTATTAGGGTTAGGGTGAGGGGTAGGGTGAGGGTGAGGGTTAGGGTTAGTGTTAGGGTGAGGTTTAGGGTTAGGGTTAGGGTTAGGGTTAGGGTGAGGGTTAAGGTTAGGATAAGGGTTAGGGTGAGGGTGATTGTTAGGGTTAGGTTTAGGGTTACGATTATTTTTAGTGTTATGGTTTTGGTTACGTTTGCAGTGAGGGTGAGGCTGAGGGTGAGGGTTAGATATATGATTAGGGTTATTGTTAGGTTTAGGGTTAGGATTAGTGTTATTGTTAGGGTTAGTGTTAGAGTTACGGTGAGGGTGAGGGTGAGGGTTAGGGTGAGGTTGGGTTTGAGGATTTCGGTTGGAGTGATGGTTAGTGTTAGGGTTAGGGTGAGGGTTAGGAGGAGGGTTAGGGTTAGGATTAGGGTTAGGGTGAGGGCTAGGGTGTGGTTGAGGGTTAGGTTTAGGTTTAGGCTTAGGGTTAGTCCGAGGGTGAGGTTGAGGGTAAGGGTTCGGGTTAGGATGATGGTTAGGGTTACGGTTAGGGTGAGGGTTAGGATGAGGGTTAGGGTTAGGGTGAGGGTTAGGGTGAGGGTGACGGTACCATAAAGGTGAGGGTTAGGCTGACGGTGAGGGTTAAGATAAGGATAAGGGTTAGGGTTAGGGTGAGGTTTAGGGTTAGGGTTAAACTTAGGGTTAGGGTAAGGGTGAGGGTTAGATTAAGAATTAGGGTTAGGGTTAGTGTGAGGTTTATGGTGAGGGTTAGGATTAGGGAGAGGGTTTGGGTGACAATTAGGGTTATGGTGAGGGTGTGGGTTAGGTTTAGGGTTAGGGTGAGTTTTAGTGTTAGGTTAAGTTTTAAGATTAGTGTGAGGGTTAGTGTTAGGGTTAGGCTTAGTGTAAGGGTGAGGGTAAGTGTTAGGTTGAGGGTTAGGGTTAGGGTGAGTGTTATGGTTAGGGTGAGGGTTAGAGTTAGGGTTAGGCTTATTGTTATGGTTAGGGTTAGGGTTACCCTTACAGTGAGGGTGAGGGTTAGGGTTAGGTTTAATGTGAGATTTAGGGTTAGGCTTATGGTTAGTGTTTGGGTTAGGGTTAGGATTATTGTTAGGGTGAAGGCTAGGGTGAGGGTGAGGGTTAGGGTTGGGGTTAGTGTTGGGAATAGTGTTAGGGTGAGGATGAGTTTGTGGTTTATGTTAGGGTTGGAGTTAGGGTTAGGCTTAGTGTTAGGCGTAGGGTGAGGGTGAGGGTGAGGGTTAGTGTTAAGTGAGGGTGAGATTTAGGGTTATATTTAGCTAGTGTGATGGTTAGGCTTTTAGGGTTAGAGTGAGGGTTAGGATGAGGTTTAGGGTTAGGATTAGTGTTAGGGTGAGGGCTAGAGTGAGGGTGAAGTTTATGGTTAGCACTAGGATGAGGTTTAGTGTTAAGGTTATGGTTAGAGTACGGTGAGTGTGAGGATTAGGGTTAGGTTTAGGTTTAGGGTTATTGTTAGGCTTAGGGTTAGAGTTAAGTTGGGGGTAAGGGTGAGGGTGAGGATTACGTTTAGGGTTAGGGTTAGGTTTAGGATGAGGTTTAGGGTTAGGATTAGGGTTTGTTTGAGGGCTAGGGTGAGGATTAAGGTGAGGGTTAGGGACAGTGTTAGGTTTAGGATTAGGGTTAGGGTGAGGTTTAGGTTTTGGGTTAGGTTTAGAGTTAGGGTTAGGGTGAGGGTGAGGTTTAGGGTTAGAGTCAGGGTTAGGGTGAGGGTTAGGTTGAGATTTAGGGTTAGGGATAGTGTTAGGGTTAGGGTAAGGGTGAGAATTAGGGGGAGAGGTAGTGTAAGGGTTAGGGTTAGGATTAGGGTTAGGGTGAGGGTAAGTGTGTGGGTTAACGTTAGTTTTAGGTTCAGGCTTAAGGTTAGGCTGAGGGTGAGTGTTTGTGTTAGCGTCAGGGTTAGGGTTAGGCTTAGGGTTAGGCTGAGGGTGAGGTTGAGGGTGAGAAAGTTAGCCTTAGGGTGAGGGTTAGTCATAGGGTTAGGAGGAGGGTTAGGTTGAGGTTTAGGGTTAGGATTAGGGTTTGGGTGAGCGCTAGGGTGAGGGTTAGGTTTAGGGTTAGGGTGAGCGAGAGGTTTAGGGTTAGGGTTAGGGTGAAGCTGAGGGTGTGCGTTAGGGCTAGGGTTAATGTTAGCGTTAGGGTTAAGATGAGGGTTAGGGTGAGCATGAGGGTTAGGGTTAGGTTTAGGGTTAGGATTAGGGCAAACGTGAGGGTGAGTATGTGTGTAAGGGTTAGGTTTAGGGTTAGGCTTAGGGTTAGGCTGAGGGTGAGGTTGAGGGTGAGGGTTAGCATTAGGGTGAGGTTTAGGTTTAGGGTTAGGGGAAGGGTTAGGATGAGGGTTAGGGTTAGGATTAGGGTTAGGGTGAGGGCTAGGGTGAGGGTGAGCTTTAGGGCTAGGGTTAGGATGAGGTTTGGGTTTAGGGTGAGGGTTAGGATGAGGGTGAGGTTTAGGGTTACTGTTACGGTTAGGATGAGATTGAGGTGAGGAATAGGGTTATGGTTAGTGTTAGGCTTAAGGTTAAGGTGAGGGTTAGGGTGAGGGTCAGGGTTAGGGTTAGGGTTAGGATTAGGATTAAGTTTAGGGTTAGGGTGAGGTTTATTGTTATGATTAGGGTTATGGTTATGGTGATGGTTAGGGTGATGGTAATGTTTAGGGTTAGGGTTAGGCTGAGGGTGAGGGTGAGGGTTCAGGTTAGGGTGAGGGTTAGGGTTAGGGTTAAGGTGAGAGTTAGGGTTTGGGTTAAGTTTAGGGTTAGAGTGATTTTTAGGGTAAGGATTTTGGTGACGGTGACGGTTAGAGTTAGGTTGAGGGTTAGGGTGAGGGTTAGGATAAGGGTTAGGGTTAGGATTAGGTTTAGGGTGAGGGCTAGGGTGAGGGTGAGGTGTAGGGGTAGGGTTAGGGTGAGGTTTAGGTTTAGGTTTAGGGTTAGGGTTAGGGTTAGGGGGAGTGGGAGGTTTAGGGTTAGAGTTAGGGTTAGGGGGTGGCTGAATGTGAGGGTTAGGGGTAAGGTTAGTGTTAGGGTTAGGGGGAGGGTTAGGGTGAGGGTGAGTGTTAGGCATAGGGTTAGAATTAGGATTAGGGTAAGGATTAGGGTGAGTGTAAGGGTTAGGGTTAGGGTTAGGATGAGGGTAAGTGTTAGGGTGAAGGTTAGGGTTAGGGTGAAGGATTTGGTTAGGATGAGGGATAGGTTTAAGGTTAGGGTTATTGTAAGGGTTAGGGTTAGTGTTATGGTTACTTTGAGGGTGTGGCTGAGGGTTAAGATTAGGGTTAGGTTTAGGTATAGGTTTAGGTTTAGAATTAGGGTTAGGGTTAGGTTTAGGTTTAGGGTTAGGTTTAGGGTTACGGTGAGGGTTAGGGTTATTGTTAGTGTTATGGTTTGGGTTAATTTTGCGGTGAGGGTTAGGCTGAGGGTGAGGGTTATGCTTAGGGTTAGGGTTAGGGTTTCTGTTAGTGTTAGGGTTAGGGTGAGGTTTAGGGTGAGGGTGAGGGTTAGGGATAAGTTTAGGATTAGGTCTAGGGTTAAAGTGAGGGTGAGTGTGAGGGTTAGGGTTAGAGTTAGGGTTAGGATTAGAGTTAGGGTCAGGGTGAGGTTTAGGATTAGGGTGAGGGTTGGGGTTATGGTTAGAGTGAGAGTTAGGGTGAGGGTTAGGCTTATGCTTAGATTTAGGGTGTGGGCTAGGGTGAGGTTGAGGGTTAGGATGAGGGTTAGGGTTAGGGTTAGTGTTAGGGTTAGGGTTGGAGTTAGGGTTAGGCTTAGTGTTAGGCAGAGGATGAGGGTGAGGGTGAGGGTTAGGGTTAGTTGAGTGGGAGGTTTAGGGTTAGATTTAGTGTTAGATGGAGGGCTAGTGTGAGGGTTAGGGTTTTAGGGTTAGGGTGAGGGTTAGGATGAAGTTTAGGGTTATGATAAGGGTTAGTATTAGGGTTATGGTAAGGGCCAGAGTGAGGGTGACGCTTATGGTTAACGTTAGGGTCTGGTTTAGTGTTAGGGTTAGGGTTAGAGTTACTGTGAGTGTGAGGGTTAGGGTTAGCTTTAGAGTTAGGGCTATTGTTAGGGTTAGGTTTAGAGTTTAGTTGAGGGTAAGGGTTAGGTTTAGGTTTAGGGTTTGGGTTTCTTGTTAGGGTTAGGGTTAGAGTTAAGTTGAGGGTAAGGTTGAGGGTGAGGTTTAGGTTTAGGGTTAGGGTGAGGGTTAGGGTTATTGTTACTGTTATGGTGTGGGTTAAGTTTGCGGTGATGGTGAGGCTGAAGGTGAGGGTTATGGTTTTGGTTAGGGTTAGGGTTAGTGTTAGGGTTAGGGTCAGGGTGAGGTTTATGGTTTGGGTTAGGGTTAGCTTTAGGGCTAGGCTGAGGGTGAGGTTGAGGGTTAGAAAGTTAGGGTTAGGGTGAGGGTTAGTCATAAGTTTAGGTGGAGGTTTAGAATGAGGTTTAGGGTTAGGATTAGGGTTTGGGTGAGGGCTAGGGTGAGGGTGAGTGTTATGGTTCGGGTGAGGGTGAGGTTTAGGGTGAGGGTTAGATTGAGGGTTATGGTGAGGGTTAGGGTTAGCTTTAGTGTGAGGGTGAGGTTTAGGATTAGAGTTAGGGTTAGGGTGAGGCTGATTGTGAGGGTTAGGGTTAGGGTTAGGGTTAGAGGTAGGGATAGGTTGAGGGTTAGGGTGTGGGTGAGGGTTAGGATTAGGTTTAGGGTAAGGTTTAGGGTGAGTGTGAGGTTTAGGGTAAGGGTTAGGGTTAGGTTTAGGGTAGGATGAGGGGGAGGGGGAGGGTTAGGGTTAGGGTGAGTGTTAGGGTTAGGGTTAGGGTGAGAGTTAGGGTTCAGGTTAAGTTTAGGGTTAGGATGAGGGTTAGGGTTAGGGTTAGTGTTAGGGTGAGGGTTAGGGTTAGGGTTAGGGTGAGGGTGAGGGTTAGGATGAGGATTAGGGTTAGGATTAGGGTTAGGGTGAGGGCTATGATGAGGGTGAGTGTTAGGGTTAGTGTTAGCATGAGGTTTAGGTTTAGGGTTAGGGTGAGTGTTAGGATGAGGGTTAGGGTTACAGTGAGGGTGAGGGTTAACGTTAGGTTTAGGGTTAGGATTAGGGTAAGGGTTAGGGTGAGTGTTTGTATTAAGGTTAGGTTTAGGGTTATATTTAAGGTTAGGATTATTGTTATTGTTATTGTTAGGGTTAGAGTTAAGGTGTGGGTGACGGAGAGGGTGAGGGTGTGGGTTACGGTGAGGTTTAGGGTTAGGGTTAAGATTAGGGTTACAGTGAGGGTGAGGTTTAGGGTTAGATTTAGGGTTAGGGGGAGGGTTAGATCGAGGGTTAGGGTTAGGGTTAGTGTTAGGTTTAAGGTTAGGGTGAGGGTTAGCTTGAGGTTTAGATTTAGGGTTAGGGTTAGGATTAGGGTTATGGTGAGCATGACTGTGAGGGTTAGGGTTAGGGTTAGGCTGAGGGTGAGGCTGGGGGTGAGGATTAGGTTTAGGCTAATGGTAAGCGTTAGGGTGATGGTGAGGGTTAGTTTGAGGGTTAGAGTTAGGATTAGGGTTAGGGTGAGTGCTAGGGTGAGGTTGAGGGTTAGGGTAAGGCTTAGGCTTGGGCTTAGGCTTAGGCTGAGTTTGAGTTTGAGGTTGAGCGTTAGGGTTAGGGTGATGGTTAGGTTTACGATTAGGGTGTTGGTTAGGATGAAGTTTAGGTTTAGGGTAAGGGTTAGGGTGAGGAGGATGGTAAGGGTAAACGTGAGGGTGAGGGTTAAGATAAAGGTGAGGGTTAGGTTTAGGTTTAGGGTTAGGGTAAGGGTTAGGTTTAGGGTTAGGGTGAGGTTTAGATTGAGCATTAGGGTTAGGGTTAGTGTAAGGTTTCGGGTGAGAATGAGGGTTAGGGTTAGGGTGAGGGTGAGGGTTAGAACTAGGGTTCAGGTGAGGGCTAGGGTGAGGGTGAGGGTTAGTGTTATGCTTAGTGTTAGTGTTAGGGTGAGTGGATGTGTTAGAGTGAGGGTTAGGGTTACGGTGAGGGTTAAGGTTAGGGTTAGGGTTAGGGTTTGGGTTAGGGTTTTTGTTAGGGTTAGGGTTACGGTTACGGTTATGGTGAAAGTGAGGGTGAGGTTTAGGGTTAGTTATAGTGTTAGGGTTATGGTGAGGGTTACGTTGAGGGTTGGGTTTAGGGTTAGTGTTAGTTTTAGATTTAGGGTGAGAGTTAGGGGCAGGCTGAGGGTTAGGGTTAGGGTTAGGGTTAGGATTAGTGTTAAGGTGAGGGTGAATGTATGTGTTAGGGTTAGATTTAGGGTTAGGCTTAGGGTTAGCCTGAGCGTGCGGTTCAGGGTGAGGGTAAGGGTTAATGTGAGGGTTAGGTTTAGGGTTAGGTTGAGGGTTTGCATGATGGTTAGGGATACAGTGAGGGTGAGGTTTAGGGTTAGTGTGAGGGTTAGGGTTAGGATTAGGGTTAGGTTGAGGGTAGGTTTTAGGATTAGGGTTAGGTTTAGGGTTAGGGTTTGGTTTAGGGTTAGGATTAGTGTTATTGTTAGGGTTAGGATTAGAGTTACTGTGAGGGTGAGGGTGAGGGTGAGCGTTAGGGTAATGTTTAGGGTGAGGTTTTGGGTTAGGGTTAGGATTAGGGCTAGGGTAAGGTTAGGTTTATGGTTAGACTTAGGGTTAGGGGAAGGGTTAGGATGAGTGTTAGGGTTAGGGTTAATGTTAGGGTTAAGGTTAAGGTGAGGGTTAGGTTGAGGTTTAGGGTTAGGGTTAGGGTGAGGTTTAGGGTTAGGGTTAGAGTTAGGGTGAGGGTTGGGTTTAGGGTTAGATTTAGGGTTAGGGTGAGGCTTAGGGTGAGGGTTAGGGTTAGGGTTAGTGTTAGAGTTAGGGAGAGGGTGAGGATTAGGGTGAGGGTGAGGGATAGGCTTAGGTTTAGGATTTGGTTTAGGATAAAGATTAGGGTGAGGGTTAGGGTGAGGGTTAGGGTTAGGGATAGGGTTAGGTTTAGGATTAGGGTTAGGGTGAGTGTGAGTGTGAGGGTTAGGTTTAGGGTTAGTGTTAGGTTTTGGGTTAGGGTTAGTGTTAGTGTTAAGGTGAGGGTTAGGGTTAGGTTTATGTTTAGGATTAGGCTTAGGTTTAGGCTGAGGGTGACAGTGGGTGTGAGGATTAGGTTTAGGGTTATGGTAGGGATAAGGTTATTGTTAGTGTTATGGTTATGGTTAAGTTTGTGGTGAGGGTGATGCTGAGGGTGAGGGTTATGTTTAGGTTTAAGATTAGGGTTAGGATTACGGTTAGGCTTAGGCTTAGGCTGAGGGTAATGGTGGGGGTGAGGATTAGAGTTAGGGTTAGGGTTATTTTTAGTGTTATGGTTAGGGTTAAGTTTGCAGTGAGGTGAGGCTGAGGGTGAGGGTTATGTTTAGGTAAGGGTTAAATTTAGGCTTAGTGTTAGTGTTAGGGTAAGGGTTAGAGTTATGGTGAGTTTGAGGGTGAGGGTGAGGGTTAGGGTTAGGTTGAGGTATAGGGTGAGGTTTAGGGTTAGTGTTAGGGTGAGGGTGAGGGTGAGGTTTAGGGTTAAACTTAGGGTTAGGGGGAGTGTTAGGGTGAGGTTTAGGGTAGGGTTAGTGTTAGGGTTAGAGTGAGGGAAAGGGTTAGGTTCATGTTTAGGGATAGGGTTAGGTTTAGGAGTAGGCTTAGGGTGAGGGTGAGTGTGAGGGTTAGGGTGAGGGTAAGGTTTAGGGTTATGGTGAGGGTTTGGATGAGGTTTAGGGTTAGAGTGAGGGTGAGGTTTAGGGTTAGTGTGAGGGTTAGGGTTAGGATTACTGTTAGGGTGAGGTAGGTGTTAGGATTAGGGTTATGGTTAGTGTTAGGGTTAGGTTAAGGGTTAGGATTAGTGTTATTGTTAGGGTTAGGATTAGAGTTACTGTGAGGGTGAGGCTGAGGGTGAGCGTTAGGGTTATGTTTAGGGTGAGGTTTAGGATTTGGGTTAGGATTAGTGTTAGGGTAAGTCTGAGGTTCATGGTTAGACTTAGGTTTAGGGGGAGGGTTAGGTTGAGGGTTAGGTTTAGGGTTACTGTTAGGGTTAGGGTTAAGGTGAGGGTTAGGTTGAGGTTTAGGGTTCGGGTTAGGGTGAGGTTTAGGGTTAGTGTGATAGTTAGGGTGAGGGTGTGGTTTAGGGTAAGAGTTAGGCTGAGGGTGAGGGTTAGGGTTACGGTTAGTGTTAGAGTTAGGGATAGGGTGAGGGTTAGGGTGAGGGTGAGGGTTAGGCTTAGGGTTAGGATAAGGGAAAGGGTGAGGGGTAGGGAGAGGGTTAGGGTTAGGGATAGGGTTAGGTTTAGGATTTGGGTTTGGGTCAGGGTGAGTGTGAGGATTAGGGTTAGGGTTAGGGTTAGGGTGAGCGTTAGGGTTAGGGTTTGGGTTAGGGTGAGGGTGAGGCTGAGGATTATGGTTATGTTTAGGGTTATGGTTATGTTTAGGGTTAGGTTTAGGTTTAGTGATAGTGTTACGGTGAGGTTTAGGGTTAGGTTTAGGGTTTGGATTAGGCTTAGGTTTAGGCTGACGGTGAGAGTGGGGGTGAAGATTAGGATTAGGGTTAGGGTTAGGGATAGGGTTATTGTTAGTGTTATGGTTAGGATTAAGTTTGTGGTGCGGGTGACCCTGAGGGTAAGGGTTATTGTTAGGGTTAAGGTTAGGGTTAGGATTAGGGATAGGCTTAGGGTTAGACTGAGGGTGATGGTGGAGGAGAGGATGAGGGTTAGGGTTAGGGTTATTGTTAGTGTTATGGTTAGGGTTAAGTTTGCGGTGAGGGTGAGGCTGAGGGTGAGGGTTATGTTTAGGGTTAGGGTTAAGTTTAGGGTTAGTGTTATTGTTAGGGAAAGGTTTAGATTTACGGTGAGGTTGAGGCTGAGGGTGAGGGTTAGGGTTAGGGTGAGGTGTAGGGTGAGATTTAGGGTTAGGGTTAGGGATAGGGTGAGGGTGAGGTTTAGGGTTAGAATTAGGGTTAGGGGTAGGGTTAGGGTGAGGTTTAGGGCTAGGGTTAGTGTTAGGGTTAGGGTTAAGGAAAGGGTTAGTTTGAGGTTTAGGGATAGGGTTAGGCTTAGGGTGAGGGTGAGTGTGACAGTTAGGGTGAGGGTTAGGTTTAGGCTTAGGTTTAGGCTGAAGCTGAGGGTGGGGTTAGGATTACGGTTAGGGTGACGGTTAGGTTTAGGGTTAGGTTGAGGGTTAGGATGAGAGTTAGTGTTAGGATTGGGATTAGGGTGACGGCTAGGGTGAGGTTGAGGGTTAGGGTAAGGCTTAGGCTTAGGCTTAGGGTTAGGATGAGTGTGAGGTTGAGGGTGAGGGTTAGGTTTAGGGTTATGATTAGGTTTATGGTTAGGGGGAGGGTTAGGACGAGGTTTTGTGTTAGGTTGAGGGTTAGGTTGAGGATGATGGTAAAGGTAAAGGTGAGGTTTCGGCTGAGAGTGAGGGTTTCGTTAAGGGTGAGGTATAGGGTTAGGTTTAGGGTTAGAATAAGGGTTAGGGTTAGGGTAAGGGTTAAATTGAGGATTAGGTTTAGGGTTAGTGTGAGGTTTAGGGTGACGATGAGGTTTAGGGTTAGGGTGAGGGTGAGGGTTAGAATTAGGGTTTGGGTGAGGGCTATGCTGAGGGTGAGGGTGAGGGTTAGGGTTTTGGTTAGGCTGAGGTTTAGGGTTTGGATTAGGGTTAAATTTAGGTTTACGGTGAATTGTGAGGTTTAGGGTTAGAGTTAGGGTTAGGATTATGGTTGGGGTTAGAGATAGGGTGAGGTTTAGGATTAGGATGAGTGTTAGGGTTAGTGTGAGCGTGAGTGTTAGTGTTAGGGTTAGTGTTAGGGTGAGGGTAAGCGTTATGGTGAGGCTTAGGGTTAGGTTTAGGGTTTTGGTTAGGGTGAGGGTTAGGGTTAGGGTTAGGGTTAGTGTGAGGTTGAGGTTTAGGGTTAGATATAGGGTTAGAGGGAGGTTTAGGGTGAGGGTTAGGGTTAGGGTTAGTGTGAGGGTGAGGTTTAGGTTGAGGTTTAGGGTTAGGGTTAGGGTTAGGGTTAGTGTGACGGATAGTGTTAGGGTGAGGGTAAGTGTTAGTGTGAGGGTTAGGGTTAGGGTGAGTGTTATGGTTAGGATGAGGGTTAGTATTAGGGTTAGTGTTATTGTTAGGGTTAGGTTTAGGGTTACGGTTACAGTGAGGGTGACGGTTAGGGTTAGGGATAGGGTGAGGTTTAGGGTTAGGGTTAGGGTAAGGGTAAGGGTTTGGATGAGGGTTAGTGTTACGGTGAAGGTGAGGGTTAGGGTTCGGGTGAGGGTTAGGTTTAGGATTAGGGTTAGGGTGAGGGTGAGTTTTAGGATTAGGGTTAGGGTTAGGTTTAGGTTTAGGTTTAGGTTTAGGATTAGTGTTATTGTTAAGGTTGTGGTTAGATTCATGCTCAGGGTAAGGGTGAGGGTGAGGGTTAGGGTGAGGGTTAGGTTATGGATTAGGGTTAGGGTTAAGATTAGGTTTAAGGTGAGGGTGAGGTTTAAGGTTAGATTTACAGTTAGGGGGAGGGTTAGTTCGTGGGTTAGTGTTAGTGTTAGTGTTAGTGTTAGGGTTAAAGTTAGGGTGAGGGTTAGATTGAGGTTAAGGTTTAGGGTTAGGATGAGGGTTAGGTTGAGGTTGACTGTGAGGGTTAGAATTAGGGTTAGGTTGAGGCTGATTTTGAGGTTTAGGGTTAGAGTTCTTGTTAGAGTTAGTGTTAGGATGAGGGTTAGGGTGAGTGTGAGGGTTAGGCTTTGGGTTAGGATTGAGATTAGGATAAGGGTTATGGTTATTGTGAGGGTTAGGGTTAGGGTTAGGGTTAGGGTGAGGGTGAGGGTGAGGGTGAGGGTGAGGGTTAGGGTGAGGGTTAGGGTTAGGGTTAGGGTGAGAGTTAGGTTTCGGGTGAAGTTTGGAGTTTGGATGAGGGTTAGGATTAGGGTTATGTTGAGTGTGAGGGCTAGGATTAGGTTGAGGGTTAGGGTTAGGTTTAGGGTTAGGGTGTGGGTTTGTGTTAGGTTTAGTGTGAGGGTTAGCGTTAGGGTGAGGGTTTGGATGAGGGTTAAGTTTATGGTGAGGGTGAGGGTTAGGATTATGTTTAGGATTAGGTTTAGGGTGAGGGTGTGTGTTAGGATTAGGGTTATGGTTAGGGTTAGGGTTAGGTTTAGGATTAGGATTAGTGTTATTTTTAGGGTTAGAGTTAGAGTTCAAGTGAGGGTGAGGGTTAGGGTGAGGTTTGGTTAGGGGTAGGATTAGGGTTAGGGTAAGGGTGAGTTTTATGGTTAGATTTAGGTTTAGGGGGAGGGTTAGTTCGTGGGTTAGGGTTAGGTTTAGTGTTAGGGTTAAGGTTAGGGTGATGGTTAGGTTGAGGTTAAGGTTTAGGTTTAGGGTTAGGTTTATGATTAGGGTTAGGGTGAGGATAAGTGTGAGTGTTAGGCTTAGGGTTAGGCCTCGGCTTAGGTTTAGGCTGAGGGTGAGTGTGGGCGTGAGGATTAGGGTTAGGGTGATGGTTAGGTTTAAGGTTAGGTGACGGTTAAGATGAGGGTTAGGGTTAGGATTAGGGTTAGGGTGAGGGCTAGGGAGAGGGTGAGGGTTAGGGTAAGGGTTAGGCTTAGGCTTAGGGTTAGGCTGAGTTTGAGGTTGAGGGTGAGGATTAGGGTTAGGGTGATGTTTAGGTTTATGGTTAGGGTGAGGGTTAGGATAAGGTTTATGGTTAGGGGGAGGTTTAGGGTGAGGATGATCGTAAGGGTAAAGGTGAGGTTTAGGCTGAGGGTGAGGGTTAAGATAAGGTTGTGGGTTAGGGTTAAGTTTAGGTTAGGGGAAGGGTTAGGGTTAGGGTTAGGGTGAGGGCTAGATTGAGGTTTAGGGTTAGGGTTAGTGTGAGGTTTAGGGTCAGGATGAGGGTTAGGGTTAGGGTGAAGGTGAGGGTTAGAATTAGGTTTAGGGTGAGGACTAGGGTGAGGGTGATGGTTTGGGTTGGGGTGTGGTTTAGATTAGGTTGAGGGTTAGGGTTAGTGTGAGGGTTAGTGTTAGGGTTAGTTTTAGTGTTAGGGTGAGAGTAAGTGTTAGGGTGAGGGATAGAGTTAGGGTGAGGTTTATGGTTAGGGTGAGGGTTATGGTTAAGTTTGTTGTTAGGGTTAGGGTTACTTTTTCAATGAGCGTGACGGATAGGGTTAGGGGGAGGGGAGGCTTATTATTTGAGTTAGGGTTAGGGTGAGGCTGAGGGTGAGGGTTAGGTTTAGGGTTAGTGTTAGGTTTAGGGTTAGTGTGAGGGTTAGGGTTAGACTTAGGCTTTGGCTTAGGCTTAGCCTTAGGCTGAGCATGAGGGTGAGGGTTAGGGTTAGGGTGAGGGTTAGAATAAGGTTTAGGGTTAGGATTAGTGTTAGGGTGAGAGCTAGGCTGAGGGTTAATGTGAGTGTTAGGTTTAGGGATAGGGTTAGGTTTAGGATTAGAGTTAGGGTGAGGGTGAGGGTGAGGGTTAGGTTTAGGGTTAGGCTTAGGGTTAGGGTGAGGGTAAGGGTTAGGGTTTGTGTTAGGGTGAGGGTGAGGCTGAGGATTAGGGTTTGGTTCAGATTTTGGGTTAGGGTTGGGGTTAGGTTTAAGGTGATGGTTAGGGTTAGGGTTAGGCTTAGGATTAGGGTCAGGCTGAGGGTGAGGGTGTGGGTTAGGGTTAGTTTTGGGTTAAGGTGAGGGTGAGGCTGTGGATTAGGTTTACGTTTAGGGTTAGTGTTAGGGTTAGGGTTATGTTTAGGCATAGGGTTTGGGTTAGCGTGAGGTTTAGGTTTAGATATAGGGTTAGGCGGAGGGTTAGGGCAAGGGTTAGGAATAGGATTATTGTTAGGGTTAGGGTGAGGGTGAGGGTTAGGTTGAGGTTTAGGTTTAGGGTTAGGGTTAGGGTTAGTGTGAGGGTTAGTGTTAGGGTTAGGGTTAGTGTTAGTGTAAGGGTAAGTGTTAGGGTGAGGGTTTTGTTTAGGGTGAGGGTTATGGTTAGGGTGAGGGTTAGGATTAGCTTTAGGGTTATTGTTAGGGTTAGGTTTAGGGTTACAGTTACAATGAGGGTGAGTGTGAGGGTTAGGGTTAAGTTTAGGGTGATGTTTAGTGTTTGAGTTAGGGTTAGAGTGAGGGTTAGGGTGAGGGTGAGGTTTAGGGAAAGAGTTAGGGTTAGGGTGAGTGTTAGATTGAGGTTTAATGTTAGGGTTAGTGTTATTGTTAGGGTGAGGGTGACAGTTGGGGGTTGTTATTGTTAGCGTTAGCGTTAGGGTTATGGTGTGGGTGAGGTTTAGTGTTAGAATTAGGGTTAGGGTGAGGCTGAGTGTGAGGGTTAGCTTTAGGGTTAGTGTTAGGGTTAGGGTGAAGGTTAGGGTGAGGGTGAGGGTTAGGGCTAGGGTTAAGATTAGGATTAGGTTTAGGGTTAGAGTGAGTGTGATGGTTAGGTTTAGGGTTTGGGTTAGCCTTATGTTTAGGCTGAGGGTGAGGGTGAGGGTTAGGTTTAGGGTGAGGGTTAGAGTTAGGGTTAGGGTAAGGTTTAGTGTTAGGTTTAGGGTTAGGATGATGGTGAGGTTTAGGGGTAGAGTTAGGATTAGGGTGAGGTTGAGTGTGAGTGTTAGGGTTAGGGTTAATGTTAGGCTTAGGTTTAGTCTGAGGGTGAGGGTGAGTTTTAGGGTTAAGTTTAGGATGAGGTTTAGGTTTAGGGTTAAGGTTAGAATTAGTGTTATGGTGAGATTAATTGTAGGGTTAGGGTTAGGGTCAGTGTTAGGGTTAGGTTTAGGGTGAGTGTTAGGGTTAGGCTTAGGCTTAGGCATAGTCCGAACATGAGGGTGAGGGTTAGGGTTAGGGTTAGGGTGATGGTTCGGGTTAGGGTTAGTGTTATTGATAGGGTTAGGGTTAGAGTTACAGTGAGGGTGAGGGTGAGGGTGCGGGTGAGGTTTAGGGTTAGGGTTAGGGTTAGAATTAGGGTTAGGGTGAGGGTGAGTGCGTGGGTTAGGGTTAGGTTTAGGGTTAGGCTTAGGGTTAGACTAAGGGTGAGGTTAGGGGTGACTGTTAGGGCTAGGGTGAGTGTTAGGTTTAGGGTTAGGGTGAGGGGTAGGATGAGGATTAAGGTTAGGATTAGGGTTAGGGTGAGGGCTAGGGTGAGGTTGAGGGTTAGGGTTAGGTTTACCGTGAGGGACAGGTTTAGGGTTAGAGTTAGGGTTAGGGTGAGGGATAGGGTGAGGTTTAGGGTTAGGATTAGTGTTATGGTTAGGGTGAGGGTGAGGGCTAGTTTTAGGATGAGGGTTAGGTTTAGGGTGATGGTTAGGGTTAGGGTTACGGTGGGTTCAGTGTTAGGGTTAGGTTGAGGGTTAGAATTAGGTTTAGGGTTAGGTTGAGAGTTAGGGTTAGGATTAAGGTGAGGGTTTGGATGAGGGTTAAGGTTACAATTAGTTTTAAGGTGAGTGCTAGAGTGAGGGTGAGGGTTATTGTTAGGGTTAGGGTGAGGTTTAGGGTTAGGGTTAGGTTTACAGTGAAGGTGAGGGTTAGGGTTAGGGTTAGAGTTACACTGAGGGTGAGGGTAAGGATCAGGGTTAGGGTGAGGTTTAGGGTTTGGGTTATGGTTAGGGTGAGGGTGAGGTTTAGGGTTAGAGTTAGGGTTAGGGGGAGGGTTATGGTGAGTGTTAGAGTTAGGGTTAGTGTTAGGGTTAGGGTTAGGGTGAGTGTTAGATTGAGGTTTAATGCTAGGGTTTGGGTTATGTTTAGGATTAGGTTGACTGTGAGGGTGAGTGTGAGGGTTAGGGTGAGTTTGAGGTTTATGGTTAGGGTTACAGTGAGGGTGAAGGTTAGGGTAAGGGTGAGAGTTTGGGTTCGGGTCAGGGTGAAGTTTAGGATTAGGATTAGGGTTAGGTTTAGAGTTACAGTGAGGGTGAGGGTGAGGGTGAGGGTAAGGATCACGGTTAGGGTGAGGTTTAGGGTTAGGGTTATGGTTAGGGTCATGGTGAGGTTCAGGGTTAGAGTTAGGGTTAGGGGGAGGGTTAGGGTTAGTGTTAGGCTGAGTATTAGATTGAGGTTTAATATTAGGGTTAGGGTTACGTTTAGGATTAGGTTTACGGTGAGGGTGAGTGTGAGGGTTAGGGTTAGGGTTCGGATTAGGCTTAGGGTTAGGCTGAGGATATGGTTGGGGATGAGGATTAGGTTTAGAAAGATGGTTAGGGTTAGGGTTAGGTTAAAGGTTAGGGTGAGGTTTAGGGTGAGTGCTTGGGTGAGGGTGAGTGTTAAGTTTAGGTTTAGGCTTAGGCTTAGGTTTAGGCTGAGGCTGAGGGTGAGGGTGAGGGTAGGATTAGGGTGATGGTTGGGATTCCCGTTAGGGTGAGGGTTAGGATGAGGATTAGGGTTAGGGTGAGGGTTAGTGTGAGGGTGACGGTAAGGTTAAAAGTTATCGTTAGGCTGAGGGTGAGGGTTATGGTAAGTGTGTGGGTTAGGGTTAGGGTGAGGTTGAGGGTTAGGGTTAGCACGATGGTTAGGGTTAGTGTGAGGGTTAGTGTTAAGGTGAGTGTTAGTGTTAGGGTGAGGGTAAGTGTTAGGGTGAGGGTTAGTGTTAGGGTGATGGTTATCCTTAGGATGAGGATTAGGGTTAGGGTTAGGGTTATTGTTAGGGTTAGGGTTAGGGTTACGCTTGAGGGTGAGGGTGAGTTTGAGGTTTAGGGTTAGGATGAGGTTCAGGATTAGGGTTAGGGTTAGAGTTAGGGTTAGGGTGATGGTTAGGGTTTGAGTTAGGTTTAGTGTTATTGTTGGGGTTAGGGTGATGTTTAAGGTTAGTTTTAGGATTAGGCTTAGGTTTAGGCTTAGGCTGAGCATGAGGGTGAGGGTTAGGGTTAGGGTTAGGGTGGGGTTTAGGGTTAGGTTTAGGGTGAGGGTGAGGTTGAGGGTTAGATATAGGGTTAGGGGGAGGGTTAGGGTTAGTGTGAGAATGAGGGTAAGTGTTAGTGTGAGGGTTAGGAATAGGGTTAAGGTTATTCTTAGGGTTAGGTTTAGGGTTACGGTTACCTTGAGGGTGAGGATGAGGGTTAGGGTTAGGGTTAGGGTGAGGTTTAGGGTTTGGGTTAGTGTTAGAGTTAGGTTTAGGGTGAGGGTGTGGTTTAGGTTACATTTCGGGTTAGGGTAAGGGTTAGGGTGAGGGTTAGGGTTAGTGCTCCTTTTTAGTTTAGGGTTAGGGTGAGAGTTAAGGGGAGGGTTAGAGGAAGGGTTAGGATTAGGAATAGAGTTAGGGTGAGGGTGAGGGTTATGTTTAAGGTGAGTATTGGGGTTAGGGTTCGAGTGAGGGTTAGGGTGAGGGTTAGGCTTAGGCTTAGGGTTTGGTTATGGGCTATGGTGAGGGTGAGGGTTAGGGTTAGGGTTAGGGTGAGGGTTAGGTTGAGGGTTGGTCTTAGTGTTAGGGTGGGGGTTGGGGTTAGGTTTAAGTTTAATATTAGGTAGAGGGTGAGGTGACTGTGAGGTTAGGGTTAGGGTGAGGGTGAGGTTTAGGGTTAGAGTTAGCATTAGGGTGAGGGTTAGTGTGAGGGTTAGGGTTAGGGTAAGTGTTACAGTTAGGGTTAGGGTGAGGGTGAGTGTGAGGGTCAGTGTTTGTCTTAGGCTTAGGCTTAGGCCGAGCATGAGCGTGAGGGTCAGGTTTAGGGTTAGCATTCGGGTTAGGGTGAGGGTTAGAGTGAATGTGACGGTTAAGTTAGCGTTAGGGTGAGGTTTAGGGTTAGGGTTAGGGTTATGGTGAGGGTGAGAGTTAGGGTTAGGGTTAGGGTTAGGGTGAGGGTGAGGGTTAGGATTAGGGAAAGGGTTAGAGTTACAGTGAGAGTGAAGATGAGGGTGAAGGTTAGGATCAGGGTTAGGGTGAGGTTAAGGGTTAGGGTTATGGTTAGGGTTATGGTTAGGGTGAGGGTGTTGTTTAGGGTTAGATTTATGGTTAGGGGGTGGGTTAGGGTGAGGGTTAGGTTTAGGGTTAGTGTTAGGGTTAGGGTTAGGGTGAGGGTCAGGTTGAGGTATAATGCTAGGATTAGTGTTAGGTTTAGGATTAGGTTTACGGTGAGGGTGAGTGTGAGGGTTAGGGTTAGGGTTCGGCTTAGGCTTAGGGTTAGGCTGAGGGTATGGGTGGGGATGAGGATTAGGTTTAGAAAGATGGTTAGGGTTATGGTTAGGTTAAGGGTTCGGATGAGGGTTAGGTTTAGGATTAGGGTTAGGGTGAGTGTGAGGGTTTGGGTTAGGGTTAGGCTTAGGCTTAGGGTTAGGTTGAGGCTGAGGATGAGGGTGAGGGTTAGGATTAGGGTGATGGTTGGGGTTACCGTTAGGGTGAGGATTAGGATGAGGATTAGGGTTAGGCTGAGGGTTAGGTTGAGGCTGAAGGTAAGGGTAAAGGATGAGGATTAGGCTGAGGGTGAGGGTTAGGGTAAGGGTGAGGTTTAGGGTTAGGGTGAGTGTGAGGGTTAGATTGAAGATTAGTGTTAGGGTTAGTGTGAGGTTTAGGGTGAGGATAAGGGTTAGCGTTAGGTTGAGGGCTAGTTTGAGCGTGAGGGTTAGGGTTAGGGTGCGGTTAAGGTTTAGGGTGAGGTTTAAGGTTAGTGTGAGAGTTAGAGTTAGGTTCAGGGTTTGTGTTAAGATGAGGGTAAGTGTTAGGTTGAAGGTTAGGTTTAGTGTGAAATTTATGGTTAGGATGAGGGTTAGGGTTAGGGTTAGGGTTATTGTTAGGTTTAGGGTGACGGTTACGGTTACGGTGAGGGTGTGGTTGGGGGTGAGGGTTACGGTTAGATTGAGGCTTAGGTTTAGGTTTAGGGTTAGAGTTAGGTTTAGGGTGAGGGTGAGGTTTAGAATTAGGGTTTGTGTTAGTGTTGGGGTTATGGTGAGGGTTAGGGTTAATGTTAAGATTAGGTTTAGGCTTAGGCTGAGCATGAGGGTGAGGTTTAGGGTCAGGGTTAGGGTGGGGTTTAGGGTTAGGGTTAGGGTGAGGGTGAGGTTGAGGTTGAGGGTTAGGTATAGGTTGAGGGGGAGGTTTAGGGTTAGGGTTATGTTTAGGGTTATTGTTAGGGTTAGCGTTAGGGTTAGGTCTTCGATTAGTGTGAGGGTTAGTGTTAGGTTTAGGGTTAGAGTTAGAGTGAGGGTAAGTGATAGGGTGATGGTTTGGGTTAGGGTGAGGGTTATGGTTAGGGTGAGGGTTTGGAATAGGGTTAGGGTTACTGTTAGGGTTGGGTTTAGGGTTAGGGTTAAGGTGAGGGTGAGGATGAGGGTTAAAGTTAGGGTAAGGGTGAAGTTTAGGGTTTGGCTTAGGGTTAGAGTAAGGGTTAGGGTTATGGTTAGATTGAGGGTTAGGGTTAGGGTGAGAGTTAGGGGGAGGGTTAGGATTAGGGTGAGGGTTAGGGTTAGTGTAAGTGTGAGGGTTAGGATGAAGGTTAGGGTTAGGATTAGGGTTAGGGTGAGCGCTAGGGTGAGGGTGAGGTTTAGGGTTAGGGTTAGTGTGAAGTTTAGGTTTAGGGTGAGGGTAAGTTTGTGTTAGGGATAGGTTTAGGGTTAGGTTTGGGTTAGGCTGAGGGTGGGCTGAGGGTGAGGGTTAGGGTTAGGGTGATGGTTAGGGTTATCTTAGGGTGAGGTTTAGTGTTAGTGTTAGGGTTAGAGTTAGGTTTAGGGTGAGGTTGAGGTTTAGGAGTAGGTTTAGGGTTAGGGTGAGGTTTAGGGTTAGGATTCGGCTTAGGGTGAGGGCTAGGGTGAGGGTTACGGTGAGGATTAGGTTTAGGGGTACTGTTAAGTTTACGGGTAGGGTTAGGGTTAGGGTGAGTGTTAGGGTGAGGGTTCGGGTGAGTGTGATGGTAAGGCTAAAGGTGAGGATTAGGCTGAGGCTGAGGGTTAAGATAAGGGTGAGTGTAAGTGTTAGGGTGAGGGTTAGGGTTAGGGTGAGTGTTATGGTTAGGGTGAGGGTTAGATTTAGGGTTATGGTTATTGTTAGGGTTAGGGTTAGGGTTACCCTTACAATGAGGGTGAGGGATAGGGTTAGGTTTACGGTGAGGTTTAGGGTTATGGTTATGGTTAGAGTTTGGGTTAGGGTTAGGATTAGGGTTAGGGTGAAGACTAGGGTGAGGGTGAGGGTTAGGGTTAGGGTTAGGGTTTGGGTTAGGATTAGGGTTAGGCTGAGGGTGAGTGTGTGGGTTCGGGTTAGGTTTAGGGTTAGGCTTAGGGTTAGGCTAAGGGTGAGGTTGATGGTGAGGTTTAGGGTTAGGGTGAGGGTTAGCTTTAGGGTTAGATTGAGGGTGAGTGTGTTGGTTAGTGTTAGGTTTAGGATTAGGCTTAGGGTTAGACTAAGTGTGAGGTTAAGGGTGAGGGTTAGGGTTAGGGTGAGGGTTAGGTTTAAGTTTAGGGTGAGGGTTAGGATGAGGGTTAAGGTTAGGATTAGGGTTAGGTTGGAGGCTAGGGTGACGGTGATGTTTAGGGTTAGGGTTACGGTTAAGGTGAGGGTCAGGATTAGGGTTAGATTTATGGTTAGTTTGAGGGATAGGGTGAGGTTTAGGGTTAGGATTAATGTTAGGGTTAGGGTGACGGTGAGGGTTAGGGTTAGGATGTGTGTTAGGTTTAGGGTGAGTGCTAGGGTTAGGGTTACATTGGTGTCTGGGTTAGTGTTAGGTTGAGGGTTAGAATTAGGTTTAGGGTTAGGTTGAGGGTTAGGGTTAGGGTTAGGGTGAGGTTTAGGGTTAGATATAGGGTTAGGGGAGGGTTAGGGTAAGGGTTAGGAATAGGGTTAGTGTTAGGGATTGGGTGAGGGTGAGGGTTAGGTTGAGGTTTATGGTTAGGGTTAGTGTGAGGGTTAGTGTTAGGGTGAGGGTAAGTGTTAGGGTGAGTGTTTGGGTGAGGGTAAGTGTTAGGGTGAGTGTTTGGGTTAGGGTGAGGGTTATGGTTACGGTGAGGGTTAGCATTAGCTTTAGGGTTATTGTTAGGGTTAGGTTTAGTGTTACGGTTACTGTGAGGGTGAGTGTGAGGGTTAGGGCTAAGGTTAGTGTGAGATTTAGTGTTTGGATTAGGGTTAGAGTTAGGGTTAGGTTGAATCTGAGAGCTAGCGTTAGGGTTAGGGTTAGTGTTAGAGTTATGGTTAGGGTGAGGGTTAGGGTGAGGGTGAGGGTTAGGCTTAGGGTTAGGATTAGGCTTAGGGTAACGTTTAGGGTGAGTGTGAGGTTTAGGGTTCGGGTTAGGGTGAGGGTAAGTGTTAGGGTGAGGGTTAGGTTTAGGGTGAAGGATATGGTTAGGATGAGGGTTAGGGTTAGGGTTATTGTTATTGTAAGGTTTAGGGCTGGGGTTATGGTTACGGTGAGGGTGAGGTTTAGGATTAGGGTTAAGGTGAGGTTGAGGTTTAGGTTTAGGGTTAGATTTAGGGTTAGGGTGAAGGTTAGGATGAGTGTTAGGGTTAGGGTTAGGGTGAGAGTTATGTGGAGGGTAAGGATTAGGGATAGGGTTAGGATTAGTGTTAGGGTGAGGGTGAGTGTGTATGTTAGGGTTAATTTTAGGGTTAGGCTTAGGGTTAGGCTGAGGGTGATATTGAGGGTGAGGGTTAGGGTTAAGATGAGGGTTAGATTTAGGGTTAGGGGGAGGGTTAGTATGAGGGTTAGGATTAGGGTTAGGGTTAGGTTGAGGGCTATGGTGAGGGTGAGGGTGAGGTTTAGGGTTAGGGTTAGGATGAGGTTTAGGGTTAGGGTTAGGGTGAGGGTGAGATTTAGGTTTAGATTTTGTTTTAGGTTGAGGCTGAGGGTGAGTGTTATGGTTAGGGTTTGTGTTAGGGTTAGGGTTAAGGTGAGGGTTAGGGTGAGGGTGAGGGTTAGGGTTATTGTTAGGATTAGGATTAGGGTAATAGGGTGAGTGTGATGGTTTTGGTTAGGGTTAGTTTTAGGCTTAGGTTAGGCTGAGTGTGAGGGTGAGGATGAGGGTTAGGGTAAGGGTGAGGGTTAGGGTTAGAGTTAGGGTGAGAGTTTGGGTTCAGGTTCAGTTTAGGGTTAGGATGAGAGTTAGGGTTACAGTTACGGTCAGCGTGAGGGTTAGGGTTAGGTTGAGGGTTAGGGTTAGGGTGAGGGTTAGGGTGAGGTTAGGATGAGGATTAGGGTTAGGATTAGGGTGAGGGTGAGGGCTAGGGTGAGGATGAGGTTTAGTGTTAGTGTTATTGTGAGGTTTAGTTTTAGAGTTAGGGTTAGGATGAGGTTTTGGATGAGGGTTAGGGTAACGATACGGGTCAGGTTTAGGGTGAGGGTGAAGGTTAGGGCTAGGATTAGGGTTAGGTTGAGGGTGAGTGTTAAGATTAGGGTTAGGGTTAGGTTTAGGGTTAGGTTTAGGGTTACCATTAGTGTTATTGTTAAGGTTATGGTTAGAGTTACGGTGAGGGTGAGGGTGAGGGTCAGGGTGAGGTTTAGATTTACGGTGAGGTTTAGGGTTAGGGTTAGGGTGAGGGTGAGGTTTAGGGTTAGATTTAGGGTTAGGGGGAGGGTTAGTTCGTGGGTTAGTGTTAGGGTTAGTGTTAAGGTAAAGGTTAGGTTGAGGTAAAGGGTTAGGGTTAGGATTGGTTAGGGTGAGGGTGAGTGTGAGGTTTAGTGTTAGGGTTAGGCTTAGGCTTAAGGTGAGGCTGAGGGTGAGGGTGGGGCGGAGGATTAGGGTTAAGTTGATGGTTAGGGTTTGGGTTAGGGTGAGGGTTAGGCTTTGGGTTAGTGCTAGAGTTAGGTTTAGGGTGAGGTTGAGGTTTATGGTTAGAGTTACGGTTAGGGTGAGGGTTAGGTTGAGGGTTAGGGTTAGGGTTATTTTTAGGGTTATGTTTAGGGTGAGATTTAGGGGGACGTTTAGGGTTAGGGATAGGGTTAGGATTAGGGTTACAGTGAGGGTGAGTGTGTATGTTTGCTTTAGGTTTAGGTTTATGCTTAAGGTTAGGCTGAGGTTGAGGTTGAGGGTGAGGGTTAGGGTTAGGTGAGGGTTAAGGGGAGGGGGAGGTTGAGGGTTAGAGTTGGGGTTAGGGTGAGGGTGAGCGTGAGGTTTAGGGTTAGTGTTAGAATTAGGGTTAAGGTGAGGGTTAGGGTGAGTGTCCTATTTCGGGTTAGGGTTAGGATTAGGATTAGGATTAGGCTTAGGGTGAGTGTGAGGATTAGGTTTAGGGTTAGGCTTAGGCTTAAGCTTAGGCTGAGGGTGAGGGTGAGGGTGAGGGTTAGGGTTAGGGTGAGGGTTAGGGTTAGGGTTAGGGTGTGAGTTAGGGTTCAGGTTAAGTTTAGGGTTACGGTGAGGTTTAGGGTTAGGGTTCGGTTGAACGGTAGGATTAGTGTTAGGGTTAGGGTGATGATGAGGATTAGGTTTAGGATTAGGTTAGGGTGAGGGTGTGTGCTAAGATCAGGATTAGGGCTGTGGTTAGGGTTAGGTTTATGGTTAGGATTAGTGTTATTGATAGGGTTAGAATTAGAGTTAAGGTGAGGGTGATGGTCAGGGTTAGGTTTAGGTTGAGGTTGAGGTTTAGGTTTAGGGGTAGTATTAGGGTTAGGGTGGGGGTGAGGTTTATGGTTAGATTTAGGGTTAGGGGGAGGGTTAGTTCTTGGATTAAGGTTAGGGTTAGTGTTAGGGTTAAGGTTAGGGTGAGGATTAGGTTGAGGTTAAGGGATAGGGGTAGGGGTAGGGTTAGGATTAGGGTTAGGGTGGGGGTGAGTGTGAAGGTTAGGTTTAGGGTTAGGATTATGCTTAGGGTTAGGCTGAGGGTGAAGGTGAGGGTGAGGGATAGGCTTAGGGTGAAGGTTAGGGTTAGGTTTATTGTGAGGGTGAGTGTGAGGGTTAGGGTTAGGCTTAATGTTCGGCTTAAGTTTAGGCTTAGTTTAAGTTTAGGGTGAGTGTTAGAGTTAGGGTAAGGATGAAGTTTAGGGTTAGGTTTAGGGTTAGAATTAGTGTTAGGGTGAGGGTGAGGTTTAGGGATAGAGTTAGGGTTAGTGTTAGGGTTAGGGCTAGGGTGAGGGTTAGGGTTAGGCTTAGGCTTAGTCCGAGCATGACGGTGAGGGTTAGGGTTAGGGTTATGGTGATGGTTTGTGTTAGGGTTAGTGTTATTGATAGGTTTAGGGTTAGAGTTACCGTGAGGGTGTGGGTGCGGGTCACAGTTAGGGTTAGGGTTAGGGTGGGGTTTACGGGAAGGATTAGGGTGAGTGTTAGGGTGAGGGTTCGGGTGAGTGTGATGGTAAGCCTAAAGGTGAGGTTTAGGCTGAGGCTGAGGGTGAAGATAAGGGTGAGTGCGTTAGGGTGAGGGTTATGGTTAGGGTGAGTGTTATGGTTAGGGTAAGGGTTAGAGTTAGGGTTACGGTTATTGTTAGGGTTAGGGTGAGGTTTAAGGTTAGAGTTAGGGTTAGGGGGAGGGTTAGGGTGAGCGTTAGAGTTAGGGTTAGTATTAGGGTTAGGGTTAGGGTGAGTGTTAGATTGAGTTTTAATGTTAGGTTTTGGTTTATGTTTAGGATTAGGTTTACGGTGAGGGTGAGTGTGAGGGTTAGTGTGAGGGTGAGGGTTAGATTGAGGATTAGTGTTAGGGTTAGTGTGAGCTTTAGGGTGAAGATGAGGGTTAGGGTTAGGTTGTGGGCTAGGTTGAGGGTAAGGGTTAGGATTAGGGTGAGGTTTAGCGTTAGGGTTATGCTTAGGGTTAGTGTGAGGGTTAGTGCTAGGGGGAGGGTTAGTGTTAGGATGAGGGTAAGTGTTAGGGTGAGGGTTAGGTTTAGGGTGAAGGTTATGGTTAGGATGAGGGTTAGGGTTCGGGTTCGGGTTATTTTTAGGGTTAGGGTTAGGGTTATGGTTACGATGAGGGTGAGAGTGAGGGTTAGTTTTAGGATGAGGTTTAGGTTTAGGGTTAGGGTTAGTGTAAGGGTTAGGGTGAGGGTGAGGTTTAGGGTTGGAGTTAGGTTTAGTGTTATTGTTGGGGTTAGGGTGAGTTTTAGGGTTAGTGTTAGACTTAGGCTTAGGCTTAGGCTTAGGCTGAGCATGAGAGTGAGGGTTAGGGTCAGGGTTAGTGTGCGATTTAGGGTTAGGGTTAGGGTGAGTGTGAGGTTGAGTGTTAGATATAGGGTTAAGGGGAGGGTTATTGTGTTGGTTAGGGTTAGTGTTCGGGTGAGGGTAAGTGTTAGGGTGAGGGTTAGGAATAGGGTTAAGGTTATTCTTAGGGTTAGGTTTAGGGTTACGGTTACGGTGAGGGTGAGGATGAGGGTTAGGGTTAGGGTTGGGGTGAGGTTTAGGGTTTGGGTTAGTTTTAGAGTAAAGTTTAGGGTGAGGGTGAGGTTTAGGTTAGTGTTAGGGTTAGGGTGAGGGTTAGGTTGAGGGTTAGGGTTAGTGTTCATGTTAAGGTTGGGTTAGGGTGAGAGTTCAGGGGAGGGTTAGGGTTAGGGTTAGGGTTAGGAATTGAGTAAGGGTGAGGGTGAGGTTTATGTTTAAGGTGAGTGTTGGCGTTAGCGTTAGAGTGAGGGTTAGCGTGAAATTTAGGCTTAGGCTTAGGGTTTGGTTATGGGCTATGTTGAGGGTGAGGGTTAGGGTTAGGGTGAGGGTTAGTCTTAGTGTTAGCATTAGGGTTGGGGTTAGGGTTAGGTTTAATATTAGGCAGAGGGTGAAGGTGAGGGTGAGGGTTAGGGGGAGATTTAGGGTTAGGGTGAGGTTTAGAGTTAGGAGTAGGGTTAGGGTGAGGGCTAGAGTGAGGGTGAGGTTTTAGGGTTAGGGTTGGGGTGAGGTTTAGGGTTAGGGTAAGGGTTAGAGTTAAGGTTAGGGTGAGGCTGATTTTGAGGGTTAGGGTTAGGGTTAGTGTTAGATTTAGGGATAGGTTGAGGGCTAGGGTGAGCGTGAGGGTTACACTTACCCTTATGATTATTATTAGGGTAAAGTTTAGGGTGAGGGTGAAGGTTAGGATTAGGATTAGGGTTAGGGTTAGTGAGGGTGAGGGTGAGGTTGAGGGTTAGGGTTAGGGTGAAGTTTAGGGTTAGGGTTAGGGTGAGAGTTAGGGTTCTGGTTAAGTTTAAGATTAGGGTGAGGGTTAGGGTTAGGGTTACGGTGAGCATGAGGGTTAGGGTTAGGTTGAGTGTTAGGGTTACTGTTAGGGTTAGGGGGTGAGTTAGTGTTAGGTTTAGGGTGAGGGTTAAGAGGAGAATTAGGGTTACCATTATGGTTAGGGTGAGGGCTAGAGTGAGGTTGAGGGTTAGGGTTTGTGTTAGGGTGAGCTTTAGGGTTAGGGTTAGGTTTAGTGTGAGGGTTTGGTTGAGGGTTAAGGTTATGTTGAGGGTGAGGTTTCGGGTTAGGGTTAGGGTTAGGGTTAGGGTTAGGGTTATTGTTAGGGTTAGGGTTCAGGTTATGGTTATGGTTAAGGTGTGGGTGAAGGGTAGGATTAGCGTAAGGATTAGGATGAGGTTTAGGTTTAGATTTAGGGTTAGGGTGAGAATAAGGTTTAGGGTTAGATTTTGGGTTAGTGTTAGGGTTAGCATTAGGGTGATGGTTAGGGTTAGGGTTCGGCTTAGGCTTAGGCCGAGCATGAGGGTGAGGGTTTGGTTTAGGGTGAGGGTTACAATGATGTTTAGGGTTAGGATTAGGGTTAGGGTGAGGGCTAGGGTGAGGGTTAGGGTGGGCGTTAGGGTTAGGGATAAGGTTAGGTTTAGGATTATGGTTAGGATGTGGGTTAGGTTTAGGGTTTTGGTTATGGTGAGGGTGGGCTGAGGATTAGGGTTAGGTTTAGGTTTAGGGTTAGTGTTAGTGTTAGGCTTAGGGTTACAGTGAGGGTTAGGCTTAGGGTTAAGGTTATTGTTAGAGTTAGGGTTAGGGTTACAGTTACAGTGAGGGTGCGGGTGAGGGTTAGCGTTAGGATTATGGTGAGATTTAGTGTTAGGGTTAGGGTTAGAGTTAGGGTTAAGGTGAGGGTGAAATTTAGGTGTAGAGTCAGGGTTAGGGTGAGGGTTAGGGTGAGGGTTAGGGTTAGGGTGAGGGTTAGCGTGGGGGTGACAGTACGGGTAAACGAGAGGGTTAGGCTGAGGGTGGGGGTTATCATAAGGGTGAGGGTTAGGGTTAGGGTGAGAGTTAGGGTTAGAGGTAGGGTGAGGATGAGGGTTAGATTGAGGATTAGTGTTAATGTTAGTGTGAGGTTTAGGGTGAGGTTGATTGATAGGGTTAGGGTGAGGGCTAGGGTGAGGGTGAGGTTTAGGGTTAGGTTTAGGTTAAGGTTTAGGGTTTGGGTGATGGTTAGGGTTAGTGTGAGTGTTAATCTTAGGGTTAGGGTGAGGGTTAGGATGAGGTTTATGGTTAGGATTAGGGTTAGAGTGAGGGCTAGGATGAGGCTTAGGGTGAGGGTTATGGTAAGGTATAGGGTTATGTTTAGGATTAGGTTTAGGGTGAAGGTGAGTGTGAGGGTTAGGGTTAGGGTGAGGGTTAGGGTTAGGGTTGCAGTGAGGGATCAGCTTAGTGGTAGGGTTAAGATTAGGGTTAGGCTGAGGGTGAGGGTGGGGGTGAGGATTAGGTTTCGGTTAGGGTTAGGTTTAGGGTTATTGTTAGTGTTATGGTTAGGGTTAATTTGTGGTGAGGGTGAGGCTGAGGGTGAGGGTTATGGTTGGGTTAGGTTTAGTGTTAGGTTTAGTCGTAATGTTAGGTTTAGGGTTAGAGTTACGGTGAGGTTGAGGTGAGGGTGAGGGTTAGGATAAGGGTGAGGTTTAGGGTGAGGTTTAGGGTGAGTGTTAGGGTTAGGGTTAGGGTGAGTGTAAGGGTTAGGTTGAAGGTTAGGCTTAGGTTTAGGGTGAGGATGAGGGTGAGGGTGGGGGTGAGGATTAGGGTAAGGGTGATGGTTCGGGTTAGTGTTAGTGTTATTGTTATGGTTAGGGTTAGAGTTCCTGTGAGGGTGAGGGTGCGGGTGAGGGTTAGCGTTAGGGTTTGGATGGGGTTTAGGGTTAGAGTTAGGGTTAGTGTTAGTTTGATGATGAGGTTTAGGTTTAGATATATGGTTCAGGAGAGGGTTAGGTATAGGGTTAGTGTTAGGGTTAGTGTTAGGGTTAGGTTGAGGGTGAGGGTTAGATTGAGGTTTAGAGTTCGGTTTAGGGTTAGTGTGAGGGTTAGTGTTAGGGTTAGGATTAGTATTAGGGTCAGGGTAAGTGTTAGGGTGATGGTTTGGGTTAGTGTGAAGGTTATGTTTAGGGTTAGGGTGAGGTTTAGGTTTTGGGTTAGAGTTAGGTTTAGGGTGAGTGGTAGGTTGAGGGTTAGGGTTAGGGTTAATGTTAGGGTTAGGGTTATGGTGAGAGTCAGGGGGAGGTTTAGGGTTAGGGTTAGGGTTCGATTAGGGTTAGGGTGAGGGTGAGTGTGTGTGTTAGGGTTAGGTTTAGGGTTAGGCTTAGTTTTAGGCTCAGGGTGAGGTTGAGGATGAGGGTTAGGGTTAGGGTGAGGGTTAGGCTTCGGGTTAAGTTTAGGGTTAGGGTGAGGGTTAGGGTAAAGGTTATGGTGAGGGTGAGGTTTAGGGTTAGGTTGAAGGTTATGGTTAGCGTGAGGGTGAGGATGAGGTTTAGCGTTAGGGTTAACGTGAGAGTTAGGATGAGGGTTAGTTTTAGGATTAGGGTTAGAGTGAGGGCTATTGTGTGTGTGAGGTTTAGGGTAAGGGTTAGGGTGAGGTTTAGGGTTACGGTAAGCGTTAGGGTTAGGGTGAGGGTGAGGTTTAGGGTTAGATTTAGTGTTAGGGTGAGGCTGAGGGTGAGGATTAGTGTTAGGGTTAGTTTTAGATTTAGGGTTAGGATGAGGGTTAGGGTTAGGCTTAGGGTAAGGCTTAGGGTTAGGATTAGGATTAGGGTAAGGTTTCAGGTAAGTCTGAGGGTTTGGGTTAGGTTTAGGGTTAGGCTTTGGGTTAGGCTGAGGGTGAGGGTGAGTGTGAGAGTTAGGGTTAGGGTGAGGTTTAGGGTTAGGGTTAGAGTGAGTGTTAGGGTTAGGTTGACGGTTAGGCATAGGGTTATGGTGAGGGTTAGGGTTAGGGTTAGGGTGATGGTTAAGATGAGCATTAGCGTTAGGATTAGAGTTAAGGTGAGGGCTAGGGGGAGGGTGAGGGTTAGGGTTAGGGTGAGGTTTAGAGTTAGGGTTAGGGATAGCGTGAGGGTTAGGATGAGGGTTAATTTTACGGTGACATGAGGGTTAGGGTTAGGGTGGGGCTTAGGCTTAGGGTTAGGCTGAGGGTGAGGGTGGGGTGAGGATTAGGGTTAGTGTGATGGTTAGGATTAGGGTTAGGATGAGGGCTAGTGTGATAGTGAGGTTTAGGGTAAGGCTTAGGATTAGGCTTAGGTTTAGGCTGAGCGTGCGGTTGAGGGTGAGGCTTAGGGTTAGGGTGATGTTTAGGTTTAAGTTTAGGGTGAGGGTTAGGATGAGTTTTAGTGTTAGGGTGAGCGTAAGGGTGAGGATGATGATAAGGGTAAAAGTGAAGTTTAAGCTGAGGGTTAGGGTTAAGATAAGGCTGAGGGTTAGGGTTAGGTTTAGGGTTAGGGTAAGGGTTAGGGTTAGAGTTAGGGTGAGGGTTAGATTGAGTATTAAGGTTAGGTTGAGTGTGAGGTTTAGGGTGAGAATGAGGGTCTGGTTTAGGTTGAGGGTGAGGGTTAGAATTTGGTTTAGGGTGAGGGCTAGGGTGAGGGTGAGGGTTAGGGTTAGGGTGAGGTTTAGGAGTAGGGTGAATGTTAGGGTTAGTTTGAGGCTTAGTGTTAGGGTTAGGGTTAGTGTTAAGGTGAGTGTAAGTTCTAGGGTGAGGATTACGGTTAGGGTGAGGTTTATGGTTAGGGTGAGGGTTAGGGTTAGGGTTAATGTAATTGTTAGAGTTAGGGTTAGGTTTAAGGTTACGGTGAGAGTGAGGGTGATGGTTAGGTTTAGGGTTAGGGTGCGGTTTAGTGTTAGGGTTAGGGTTAGAGTTAGGGTTAGGTGAGGGTGAGGTTTAGGGGTAGATTTAGGGTTAGGGTGAGGGATAGGGTGAGGGTGAAGTTTATGGTTAGTGTAGGGTTAGGGTTAGTGTTAGGGTGAAGGTAAGAGTTAGGGTGAGGGTTAGGGTGAGATTTAGGGTGAGGGTTAGGCTTATGGATTGTGTTAGGTTTAGGATTAGGGTTAGGATGAGGGTGAGTGTGAGGTTTAGTGTTAGGGTTAAGCTTAGGGATAGGGTTAGGGTTTCATTGAGGGTGAGGGTGAGGCTAAGGATTAGGGTTAGGTTGAGGGTTAGGGTTAGGATTATGGTGATGGTTAGAGTTAGGGTTAGGCTTAGGCTGAGGGTGAGGGTGATGGTGGGGGTGCAGAATAGGGTTAGGGTTAGGGTTAGGTTTATTGTTAGTGTTATGGTTAGGGTTAAGTTTGCTGTGAAGTTGAAGCTGAGGGTGAGGTTTATGTTTAGGGTTAGGGTTAGGGTTAGTGATATTGTTAGGGTTAGGGTTAGCGTTCCAATGAGGTTGAGGGGGAGGGGAGGTTTAGGGTTAGGGGGAGGGTTAGGGTGAGATTTAGGGTTAGAGTTAGTGTTAGGGTTAGGGTGAGGGTGAGGGTTAGGTTGAGGTTTAGGGATAGGGTTAGGTTTAGGATTAGGGTTAGGGTGAGATGAGTATGTGGGTTAGGATGAGGGATAGGCTTAGGCTTAGGGTAAGGATGAGGTTGAGTGTGGGGGTGAGGATTAGGGTTAAGTTGATGGTTCCGATTAGGCTTAGTGGTATTGTTAGGGTTAGGATTAGAGTTCCGGTGATGGGGAGGGTGCGGGTGAGGGTTAGGGTTAGGGTTAGTGTGGGGTTTACGGTAAGGTTTAGGGTAAGGGTTTTGGTGAGGGTGAGTTTTAGGGTGAGATATTGGTTTAGGGGGTTAGTGTTAGGGTTAGTGTTAGGGTTAGGGTGAGGGTGAGTATTAGGTTGAGGTTTTGGGTTAGGATTAGTGTTAGGATGAGGGCAAGGGCGAGGGTGAGGTTTAGGGTTAGGGTGAGGGCTAGAGTGAGGGTAAGGTTTAGGGTTAGGTTTAGGGTTAGGATTAGGTTTAGGTTTAGGATGAGTGTTAGGGTTAGTGTGAGGGTTAGTTTTAGGGTTAGGGTTAGTGTTAGGGTGAGGTTAAGTGTTCGGTTGAGGGTTAGGTTTAGGGTGAGTGTTATGGATAGTGTTAAGGTTAGGGTTACGGTTACATTGAGTTTGAGTGTGAGGGTTAGGGTTAGGGTGAGGTTTAGTGTTCGTGTTAGGGTTAGGGTTAGTGTTAGGGTGAGGTTTAGGGTTAGGGTGATGGTTAGGGTTAGTGTGAGGGTTAGTGTTAGGGTTAGGGTTAGTGTTAGGGTGAGGGTTAGTGTTAGGGTGAGGGTTAGGATGAGTGTGACGGTAAGAATAAAGGTGAGGGTTAGGCTGAGGGTGCGTGTTCCCTTAAGTGTGAGAGTTAGGATTAGCGTGAGGGTTAGGGTAAGGGTTAGGGTGAGGTTTAGGGTGAGGGTGAGGGTTAGATTGAGGATCAGTGTTGGGGTTTGTGTGAGGTTTATGGTGAGGATGAGGGTTAGGCTTAGGTTGAGGGTTAGGGTTAGAATTAGGGTTAGGGTGAGGGCTAGGGTGAGGCTGAGGGTTAGGGTTAGGGTTAAGGTGAGGTTTAGGGTTAGGGTGAGAGTTAGGGTTACTGTGAGGGTTAGTGTTAGAGTTAGAGTTAATGTTAGGGTGAGGGTAAGTGTTAGGGTGAGGCTTAGGGTTAGGGTGAGGGTTATGGTTAGGGTGAGGGTTAAGGTTAGGTTTAGGGTGAATGTTAAGTTTAGAGTTAGGGTTACGGTGAGGGTGAGGGTTAGGGTTAGCATGAGGTTTAGGGTTAGGTTTAGGATTAGAGTTAGGGTGAGGGTGAGGGTGAGGTTTAGGGTTAGAGTTAGGGTGCAAGTGAGGGTTAGGATGAGGGTGCAGGTGAGGTTTATTGTTAGGTTTAGGGTTAGGGTGAGGCTTAGGGTTAGGGTGAGCGTTAGGGTTAGGGTGAGGGTTAATGTTAGGGTTAGGATTTGTGTTAGGGTGAGGTTAAGTGTTAGGTTGAGGGTTAGGTTTAGGGTGAGTGTTATGGATAGTGTTAAGCTTAGGGCTACGGTTACGTTGAGTATGAGTGTGAGGGTTAGGGTTAGGGTGAGGTTTAGGTTTCGGGTTAGGGTTAGGTTTAGCATTAGGGTTAGGGTGAGGTTGAGGTTTTGGGTTAGAATTAGGGTTAGGGTGAGGCTGAGGGTGTGGATTAGGGTTAGGGTTAGTGTTAGGGTTAGGGTTAGGATGAGTGTTAGGGTGAGTGTGAGGGTTAGTGTTAAGTTTAGGTTGAGCCTTAGGTTTAGGCTGAGGGTGAGGGTGAGGGTGAGGTTGAGGTTTAGAGTTAGTGTTAGTGTTACGGTTAGGATTAGGGCGAGGGTCAGGTTTACAGTTAGGCTTAGGATTAGGCTTAGGCTTAGGCCGAGCATGAGGATGAGGTTTAGGGTTAGGGTGAGGGTTAGGGTGGGGGTGATGGTAAGGGTAAACGTGAGGGTTAGGCTGAGCGTGAGAGTGACTGTAAGGGTGAGGGTTAGCATTAGGGTGAGCTTAAGGGTATTGGTAGAGTGAGGGTGAGGGTTAGATTGAGGATTAGTGTTAGGGTTAGGGTGAGGGTTAGGGTGGGGGTGACGGTAAGGGTACATGTTAGGGTTAGGCTGAGCGAGAGGGTTACTGTAAGGGTGAGGGTTAGCGTTAGGGTGAGGTTTATGGTTAGGTGTAGAGTGAGGGTGAGGGTTAGATTGAGGATTAGTGTTAGGGTTAGGGTGAGGTTTAGGGGGAGGATGAGGGTTAGGGTTAGGGTGAGGGCTAGGGTGAGGGGTAGGGTTAAGGTTAGGTTTAGCTTTAGGGTTAGGGTGATGGTTAAGGTTAGTGTGAGGGTCAGTGTTAGTGTTAGGGTTTGGGTTAAGGTGAGGGTAAGTGTTAGGGTGAGGGTTAGGGTTAGTGTGAGGGTTACGTTGAGGGTGAGGTTAAAGGTTAGGATTAGGATTAGGATGAGGTTTAAGTTTAGGTTTAGGGTTAGAGTTAGGGTTAGGGTGAGAGTGAGGTTTATGTTTAGAGTTAGGGTTAGTGTTAGGGTTCGGGTTAGGGTGAGGGTCAGGTGTACGGTTAGGCTTAGGCTTAGGCTTAGGCTTAGGCCCAGCATAAGAGTGAGGTTAGGGTTAGGGTTTGGGTGAGTGTTAGGATGAGGTTTAGGGTTAGGATTAGGGTTAGGGTGAGGGTTAGGTTTAGGATTAGGGTTAGGGTGAGGGCTAGGGTGAGGATGAGGGTTAGGGTTAGTGTGATCGTTAGGTTTACGGTTAGGGTGAGGGTTAGAATGTGGGTTAGGGTTAGGGTGAGGGTTAGGGGGAGGGTGACATTATGGGTAAAGGTGAGGGTTAGGCTTAGGTTGAGGGTTAGGATGAGGATTAGGGTTAGGGTTAGGCTGTGGGTGAGGGTTAGATTGAGTATTAGTGTTAGGGTTAGTGTGAGGTTTAGGGTGAGGATGAGGGTTAGGGTTAGTGTGAGGGCTAGGGTGAGGTTGAGGTTTAGGTATAGGGTTAGGTTGAGGTTTAGGGTTAAGGTGATGGTTAGGGTTAGTGTGAAGGTTCGTGTTAGTATTAGGGTGAGTTTTAGGGTGAGGTTTAGCATTAGAGTGAGGGTTATATTTAGGGTTACTGTTAGGGTTAGTGTTAGGGTTATTGTTAGGGTTAGGGTTACGGTTACGGTGAGGGTGATGGTTAGGGTTAGGGTTAGGGTGAGGTTTAGGTTTATGGTCAGGTTTAGAGTTAGGGTTAGGGAGAGGGTGAGGTTTAGGTTTAGGGTTAGGGTTAGTGGGAGGGTTAGGGTGAGGGTTAGGGTGAGTGTTAGTGTTAGGATTAGGGTTAAGGTGAGGGTGATTGTGAGGGTTAGGGTAGGCTTAGGTTTAATATTAGGCTGAGGGTGAGGGTGAGGGTGAGGGTTATGATTAGCTTGAGGGTTAGGGTTAGGTTGAGGGTTAGGGTTATTGTTAGGGTGAGGGTTAAGATGAGGTTTAGGGTTAGGATTAGGGTTAGGATGAGGGCAAGGGTGAGGGTGAGGTTTAGGGTTAGCATTATGGTGAGGTTTTGGATTAGGGTTGGGTTTAGGGTTAGGGTGAGGTTTAGGGTTAGTGTTACGGTGAGGGTGAGGGTTAGGTTTAGGTTGAGGGTTAGGGTTAGGTTTAGGGTGAGGGTTAGTGTTAGTGTTAATGTTAGAGTTAGTGTTATTGTTAGGGTTAGGGTTAGAGTTATAGTGAGGTGGTGGGCAAGGGTGAGGGTTAGGGTGAGGGTATGGTTTAGGGTTAGAATTAGGGTTAGGGGGAGGGTTAGGGTGAGGTTTAGGGTTAGGGTTAGTGTTAGGGTTAGGGTGATAGTGAGGGTTAGTTTGAGGTTTAGAGATAGGTTTAGGGTTAGGATTAGGGTTAGGTTGAGGGTGACTGTGAGGGTTAGGGTGAGGGTTAGGCTTATGGTGAGGGTAGGAGTGAGGATTAGGTTTAGGGTGATGGTTAGGTTTAGGTTTAGTGTTATTGTTAGGGTTAGGGTTACAATTATGTTGAAGTTGATGGTGCGGGTGAGGATTAGGTTTAGGGTTAGGGTGGTGTTTAGGGTTAAGTTTAGGGTTAGGGTGAGGGTGAGGTTTATGGTTAGATATAGGGTTAGGGGGAGAGGGAGGGTGAGATTTAGGGCTAGGGTTAGTGTTAGGGTTAGGGTGAGGGTCAGGGTTAGTTTGAGTTTTAGGGTTAGGGTTAGGGTTAGGGTTAATGTGAGGGTTAGCTTTAGGGTTAGGGTTAGTGTTGGGGTGATTGTAAGTGTTAGGTTGAGGGTTTGGGTTAGGGTGAGTGTTATGGTTAGGGTGAGGGTTAGGATTAGGGTTAGGGTTATTGTTAGGGTTAGGTTTAGGGTTACAGTTACGCTGAGGGTGAGGCTGAGTTTTAGGTTTAGGGTTAGGGTGAGGTTTAGGCTTTGGGTTAGGGTTAGAGTTAGGTTTAGGGTGAGGGTGAGGTTTAGGGGTAGAGTTAGGGTTAGGGTTAGGGTTAGGTTGAGGGTTAGGGTTATGGTTAGGGTTAGGGTTAGGGTGAGGGTGAGTGTGAGGGTTAGGGTTATTGTTAGGGTGAGGGTTAGTGTGAGGGTTAGGGTTAGGCTTAGGGTTATTGTTAGGGTTAGGGTTAGGGTGAGTGTGAGGTTTAGGTTTATAGCTAGGGTTAGGGTGAGGGTGAGGGTGAGGGTTAGGGTCAGGGTGATGGATATGGTTAAGATGAGCGTTAGGGTTAGGGTTAGGGTTATTGTTAGGGTTAGGGTTAGTGTTATTGTTAGGGTAAGGTTTATATTTATAGTTAAGGTGAGGGTGAGGATTTGGTTTATGGTTAAGGTGAGGTTTAGGGTTTGGGTTAAGGTTAGAGTTATGGTTAGGGTTAGGGTGAGGTTTAGGGTTAGAGTCAAAGTTAGGTTGAGTGTTAGGTTGAGGGTTAGGGTTAGGGTTAGTGTTAGGGTTAGGGTTAGGGTGAGAGTTAGGGGGAGGGATAAGGTTAGGGTTAGGCTTAGGCTTAGGGTTAGGCTGAGGGTGAGTGTGTGTGTTAGGGTTAGATTTAGGGTTAGGTTTAGGGTTAGGCTGAGGGTGAGGTTGAGGGTGAGAACGCTAGGGTTAAAGTGAGGGTTATGCTTAGGTTTAGAGGGAGGTTTAGGATGAGGTTTATGGTTAGGATTAGGGTTAAGGTGAGGGCTAGGGTGATGTTGAGGTTTAGGTTTAGGGTTAGGGTGAGGTTTAGGGTTAGGTTTAAGGTTAGGGTCAGGGTGACCTTTAGATTTAGAGTTAGGGTTAGTGTGAGGCTGAGGGTGTGGGTTAGGTTTAGGTTTAATGTTAGGGTTAGGATTAAGGTGAGGGTTAGGGTGAGGGTGAGGGTTAGGGTTAGGTTCAGCATTAGGATTAGGGTTAGGGTTAGGGTGAGTGTGAGGGGTATGGTTAGGGTTAGGCTTAGGCTTAGGCTGAGGGTGAGGGTGAGTGTGAAGTTTAGGGTTAGGGTGAGGGTGAGGGTTAGGGTTAGGGTGAGGGTTAAGGTTCGGATTAGGGGGAGGGTTAGGATGAGGGTTAGGGTTAGGTTTAGTGTTAGGGGGAGGGCTAGGGTGAGGGTGAGGTTTATGATGATGATTAGGGTGAGGTTTAGGGTTAGGGTTAGAGTGAGGGTGAGATTTAGGGTTAGAGTTAGGGTTAGGGTGAGGCTGAGGGTGAGGGTTAGGTTTAGGGTTAGTGTTAAGATGAGTGATAGGGTGAGGGTGAGGGTTAGGCTTAGGGTTAGTATTAGTATTAGGATTAGGATTAGAGTTAGGGTGAGTGTGAGGTTTATTGTTCGGGTTAGGCTTAGGCTTAGGCTGAGGCTGAGAGTGAGGGTTAGGCTTAGGGTGAGTTTTAGGGATAGGGTTAGGGTGAGAGTTAGGGTTAGTGTTAAGTTTAGGGTTAGGGTGAGGGGTACGGTAAGGGTTTTGTGAGGGTGATGGTTAGGGTTAGGGTTAGTGTTAGGGTGAGGATTAGGGTTAGTATTAGCGTTAGGATGAGGTTTAGGGTTAGGGTTATGGTGAGGTTTATGGTTAGGGTTAGGTTTAGGGTGAGAGTGAGGTTTAGGGTTAGAGTTAGGTTTAGGGTGAGGCTGATTGTGAGGGTTTGGGTTAGGATTATTTTTAGATTTAAGGTTTGGGTGAGGTTTAGGGTAAGGGTGAGTGTTAGGCTTAGAGTTAGGATTAGGATTAATGTTAGTGTTAGGCTGAGGGTGAGGGTGACGGTGAGGGTTAGGGTTAGGATGTGGTGTAGGGTTAGGATTAGGGTTAGGGTGAGCACTAGGGTGAGGGTTACTGTGAGGGTTAGGTTTAGGTTTAGGATTAAGTTTAGGTTGAGGGTGAGTGTGAGGATTAGGGTTAGGGTTAGGGTTAGGCTTAGGGTTAGGGTGAGAGTTAAGGTTAGGGTTTGGTTTAGGGTAAGGGGGAGGGTTAGACTTAGGGTGAGGGTGAGGTTTAGGGTTAGGGTTAGAGTGAGTGTTAGGGTTACGGTGAGGGTTATGGTTAGGGTGAGGGTTAGGTTTAGGGTTAGGGTTAGGGTGAGGGTTAGTGTGGGGGTGAGGTTTAGTGTTAGGGTGAGGGTGAGGTTTAGGGTGAGGGTGAGGTTTAGGGTTAGGGGTCGGGTGAATTTTAGGGTTACGGTTAGTGTTAGGGTTAGGGCAAGTGTGAGGTTTAGGGTTAGAGTTAGGGTTAGTGTGTGGGTTAGGGTGAGGTTCAGGGTTAGTGTGAGGGTCAGGGGTAGGGTTAGGTTGAAGGTTAGCATTTGAGTGAGGGTTAGGGTTAGGTTTAGGTTTAGAGTGAGGGTTAGGGTAAGCGTTAGGGTTAGGATTAGGGTTAGGGTATGTGCTAGGGTGAGTGTTAGCGTTAGGGTTAGGGTTATGTTGAGGGTTAGGGTTAGGGTTAGTGTTAGGTTTAGGGTTGGGGTTAGGGTTAGGACTAGGGTTAAGGTGAAGGTGAGTGTGAGGGTTAGGGTTAGTGTTACCCTTAGGGTTAGGCTGAGGCTGAGGGTGAGATTGAGGGTTAGATTAAGGTTGAGGGTTAGGTTTGTTAGGTTTAGGGTTAGAGTGAGGGTTAGTGTGAGTGTTAGGGTTAGGATTAGGGTTAGGGTATGTGCTAGGGTGAGGGATTGGGTTAAGGTTAGGCTGAGGGTGAGGGTGGCGATAAGGATTAGGTTTAGAGTGGTGGTTCAGGTTATCGTTAGTTTGAGGATTAGGATGAGCGTTAGAGTTAGGATTAGGGTTAGGGTGAGGGCTAGGCTGAGTGTGAGGTTAAGGGATAGGTTTAGGCCTCGGCTTAGGTTAGGCTGAGGCTGAAGGTGAGGGTGAGGTTTAGGGTTATTGTGATGGATAGGTTATGGTTAGGGTCACGTTTAGGATGAGGGTTTGGATTAAGGTGAGGGTTAGGATGAGGGTGACAGTAAGACTAAAGGTGAGGGTTAGGCTGAGGGTGAGGGTGCGGGTTAGATTGAGGATTAGTTTTAGGGTTAGTGTGAGGTTTAGTGTGAGAGTGAGGGGTAGGGTCAGTGTGAGGGCCAGGGTGAAGATGAGGGTTAGGGTTAGTGTTAGGGTGAGGTTTAGGTTTAAGGTGATGGTTAGCGTTAGTGTGAGGGTTAGTGTCAGTGTTAGTGTTAGGGTGAGGTTAAGTGTCAGGGTAAGGTTTAAGTTTAGGGTGACGTTTAGCATTAGGCTTAGTGTTAGGGTTAGGGTGAGGGTGAGGTTTAGGTTTAGAGTTAGGGTTAGGATGAATGTTAGCGTTAAGGTTAGGGTTAAGGTTAGGGTGAGGTTTAGGGTTTGGTTTAGGGTTAGAGTTAGGGGTAGGGTGAGGGTGAGATTTAGGGTTAGAATTAGGGTTAGGGTGAGGGTTAGGTTGAGGGTTAGGGTTAGGCTTAGTCTTAGGGTTAGGGTGAGGGTGAGAGTTAGGGGGAGGGTTAGGGTTACGGTTAGGGTTAGGGTTAGGATTAGGGTTAGGGTGAGGGTGACTGTGAGGGATAGGGTTAGGGTTAGTCTTTGGCTTAGGGTTAGGCTGAGGGTGAGGGTGGGGATAAGGATAAGTTTTAGAGTGATGCTTCAGGTTATTGTTAGGTTGAGGGTTAGGATGAAGGTTACGGTTAGGATTACGGTTAGGGTAAGGGCTAGTGTGAGTGTGAGGTTTAGGGATAGTGAGGGTGAGGGTTAGGGTTAGTGTGATGGTTAGGGTTATGGTTAGGTTGAGGTTTAGGATGAGGGTTTGGTTTAAGGTGAGGGTTAGGATGAGAGTGACAGTAAGAGAAAAGGTCAGGGTTAGGCCGAGGGTGAGGGTTATGGTAAGGGTGAGGGTTCGGTTTAGTTTTAGGGTGAGGGTGAGGGTTAGATTGAAGATTAGTGTTAGGGTTAGTGTGAGGTTTAGTGTGAGGGTGAGGGTTAGGGTGAGGGCCAGGGTGAAGTTAAGGGTTAGGGTTAGGGTTAGGGTGAGGTTTAGGTTTTGCAGGATGGTTAGCGTTAGTGTGAGTGTTAGTGTTAGTGTTAGTGTTAGTGTTAGGGTGAGGGTAAGTGTTAGGGTTATGTTTAGGTTTAGGGTGATGTTTAGCATTGGGTTAGGGTTAGGGATAGGGTGAGGGTGAGGTTAAGGTTATAGTTAGGGTTAGGGTGAATGTTAGGGTTAGGGTTAGGGTTAGGGTGAGGTTTAGGGTTTGGTTTAGGGTTAGAATTAGGGTTAGGGTGATGGTGAGATTTAGGGTTAGAGTTAGGGTTAGGGTGAGGGTTAGGTTGAGGGTTCGGGTTAGGCTTCGTCTTAGGGTTAGGGTGAGGGTGAGAGTTAGGGGGAGGTTTAGGGTTAGGGTTAGGGTTAGGATTAGGATTTGGTTTAGGGTGAGGGTGAGTGTGAGGGTTAGGTTTAGGGTTAGTCTTTGGCTTAGGGTTAGTCTGAGGGTGATTGTGGGGATAAGGGTTAGAGTTAGGGTTAGGGTGAATGTTAGGGTTACGGTTATGGTTAGGGTTAGGGTGAGTTTTAGGGTTTGGTTTAGGGTTAGAGTTAGGGTTAGGGTGAGGGTGAGATTTAGGGTTAGAGTGAGGGTTAGGTTTAGGGTTAGGGTTAGGCTTAGTCTTAGGGTTAGGGTGAGGTTGAGAGTTAGGGGGATGCTTAGTGTTAGAGTTAGGATTAGGGTTAGAGTAAGGGTGAGTGTGTGTGTTAGGGTTAGGTTTAGGGTTAGGCTTAGGGTTAGGCTGAGGGTGAGGTTGAAGGTGAGGGTTAGGGTTAGGGTTAATATTAGGGTTAGGGTTACGGTGAGGGTTAGGGTGAGGGTGAGGGATAGGGTTAGGGTTAGGATTAGGTTTAGGTTTAGGGTTAGGGTTAGTGTGAGGGTTAGGGTTAGGGTTAGGGTTAGGCTTAGGGTTAGGCTGAAAGTGAGGGTGAGGGTGAGGTTTAGGGTTATGGTGAGGGTTAGGGTTAGGGTTAGGGTGAGGTTTAGTTTTAGGGTTAGGGTTAGAGTTAGGGTTAGTGTTAGTGTTAGGGTTAGGGTGGGAGTTAGGGGGAGGGTTAGGGTTTGGGTTAGGTTTAGGGTTAGGTTTAGCATTAGGGTTAGGGTGAGGGTGAGGTTTAGGGTTAGAATTAGTGTTAGTGTGAGACTGAGGGTGAGGGTTAGGGTTAGGGTTAGTTTTAGGTTTAAGGTTAGGGTGAGGTTTAGGGTGAGGGTGAGGGTTAGGGTTAGGGTTAGGATTAGGATTAGGGTTAGGGTTATTTTGAGTGTGAGGGTTAGTTTTAGGTTTAGGGTTAGCCTTAGGTTTATGGTGAGGGTGAGGGTTAGGGTGCGGTTTAGGTTTGAATTAGGGTTAGTGTTAGGGTTAGGGTAATGTTTAGCTTAGTGTGAGGGTCAGTGTTAGTTTTAGGTTTTGGGTTAGGGTGAGGGTAAGTGTTAGGTTGAGGGTTAGGTTTAGGGTGAGGGTTACGGTGAGGGTGAGGGTGAATGTTACGTTTAGGGTAGGATGAGGTTTAGGTTTAGGTTTAGGGTAGAGTCAGGCTTAGGGTGAGAGTGAGGTTTAGGTTTAGAGTTCGGGTTAGTGTTAGGGTTAGGGTTAGGGTGAGGGTCAGGTGTACGGTTAGGCTTAGGCTTGGGCTTAGGCTTAGGCCGAGCATGAGGGTGATGGTTAGGTTTAGGGTTAGGGTGAGTGTTAGGATGATGTTTAGGGTAAGGATTAAGGTTAGGGTGAGGGCTATGGTGAGGGTTACGTTTAGGGTGATGTTTAGATATATGGTTAGGTTTAGGATTAGGGTTAGGGTAGAGTCAGTGTGAAGGTTAGGGTTAGGCTTAGGCTTAGGCTTAGGGTTCGGGTGAGGGTGAGGGTTCGGGTTTGGATTAGGGTGAGGGTAAAGCTTAGGATTAGTGTTAGGTTTAGGTTTAGATTTAGGTATAGGGTTAGGGTTAGGGTTAGGCTTACTGTGAGCGTTAGTGTTAGGGTTATAGTTAGGCTTAGGGTTAGGCTGAGGATGAGGGTGGGGATGACGATTAGGGTTAGGCTTAGGGTTATAGTTATTGTTAGTGTTATGGTTAGGGTTAAGATTGCGGTGATGGTGAGGCTGAGGGTGAGGGTTATGGTTAGGTTTAGGGTTAGTGTAAGGGTTATGGTTAGTGTTATTATTAGGGTTATGGTTAGAGTTACTTTGAGGTGGTGGGTAAGGGTGAGGGTTAGGGTTAGGGTGAGGTTTAAAGTTAGGGTTAGTGTTAGGGTGAGGGTGAGATTTAGGGTTAGAGTTAGGGTTATGGAGATGTTAGGGTGAGGTTTAGCGTTAGGGTTAGTGTTAGGGTTAGGGTGAGGGTTAGGGTTAGGGTCAGGTTGAGGTTTAGGGTTAAAGTTAGGGTTAGGGGGAGGGTTAGGTTGAGATTTAGGGTTAGGGTTAGGGTAAGGTTTAGGGTGAGGGTTAGGTTGAGCTTTAGGGATATGGTAAAGGTTAGTTTTAGGTTTAGGGTGAGGTTGAGTGTGATGGTTAGGGTGAGGGTTAGGCTTAGGCTTAGGGTTAGGCTGAGGGTGAGGGTGGAGGTGAGGATTATGTTTAAGATGATGGTTAGGGTTAGGGTTAGGGTTACTGTTAGGGTTAGGGTTATAGATATGGTGAAGTTGAGAGTACGGGTGAGGGTGGTGTTTAGGGTTAAGGTTAGGGTTAGGGTGAGGGTGAGGTTTACGGTTAGATATAGGGTTATGGGAAGAGGGAGGGTGAGGTTTAGGCTTAGGGTTAGTGTTAGGCTTAGGGTGAGGGTGAGGGCTAGGTTGAGGTTTAGGTTTAGTGTTAGGGTTAGGGTTTGTGTTTGGGTGAGGGTAAGTGTTAGGGTGAGGGTTTGGGTTAGGGTGAGGGTTATGGTTAGGGTGAGGGTTAGGATTAGGGTTAGGGTTATTGTTAGGTTTAGGTTTAGGGTTACAGTAACTGTGAGGTTGAGGGTGAGGATTAGGGTTATCGTTAGGGTGAGGTTTAGGGTTTGGTTTAGGGGTAGCGTTAGGTTTAGGGTGAAGGTGAGGTTTAAGGTTAGTGTTAGGGTTAGGGTGAGAGTTAGGTTGAGGGTTAGGGTTAGGGTTAGTGTTAGGGTTAGGTTGAGGGTGTGGTGAGGGTTAGGTTTAGGGTGAGTGTTAGGGTTAGGGTTAGGTTGGGAGTTAGGATTCAGGTTTAGTTTAGAATTAGGTTGAGGGTTAGGGTACGGGTTATGGTGAGGGTGAAGTTTAGGGTTAGGTTGAGGGTTATGGTTAGGGTTAGGGTTAGGGTGAGGGTGAGTGTGAGGGTAAGGCTTAGGGTTAGCATTAGGATTAGGGTAAAGGTTAGGGTGAGTGTGAGGGTTAGGGTTAGGGTTAGGTTGAGGGTAAGTGTTAGGGTGAGGGTGAGGGTTCGGGTGAATGATATGGTTAGGATGAGGGTTAGAGTTAGGGTTATTGTTTGGGTTAGGGTTAGGTTTATTGTTAGGGTAAGGTTTATATTTACGGTTACAGTGAAGGTGAGGGTTAGTGTTAGGGTTGGGGTTTGTTTTAGGGTTTGGGTTAGGGTTTGAGTTAGGGTTAGGGTGAGGGTGAGGTTTAGGGTTAGAGTCAGGGTTAGGGTGAGGGTTAGGTTGAGGGTTAGGTTTAGGGTTAGTGTTAGGTTTAGTGTTAGGGTGAGAATTAGGGGGAAGTTTAGGGTTAGGGTTAGGGTTAGTATTAGGTTTAGGGTGAGGGTGAGTGTGTGGGTTAGGGTTATATTTAGGGTTAGGCTTAGATTTAGGCTGAAGGTGAGTGTGTGTGTTAGGGTTAGGTTTAGGGTTAGGCTTAGGGTTAGGCTGAGGGTGAGGTTGAGGGTGAGGTTTAGGGTTAGGGTGAGGGTGAGGTTTAGGGTTAGGGGGATGTTAGGGTGAGGTTTAGCGTTAGGGTTAGTGTTAGGGTTAGGGTGAGGGTTAGGGTTAGGGTGAGGTTGAGGTTTAGGGTTAGAGTTAGGGTTAGGGGGAGGGTTAGGTTGAGATTTAGGGTTAGGGTTAGTGTTAGGGTTAGGTTTAGGGTGAGGGTTAGGTTGAGCTTTAGGGATATGTTTAAGGTTAGTTTTAGGTTTAAGGTGAGGTTGAGTGTGATGGTTAGGGTGAGGGTTAGGCTTAGGCTTAGGTTTAGGCTGAGGGTGAGGGTGGAGGTGAGGATTATGTTTAAGGTGATGGTTAGGGTTAGGGTTAGAGTTACTGTTAGGGTTAGGGTTATAGATATGGTGAAGTTGAGAGTACGGGTGAGGATTAGGTTTAGGGTTAGGGTGGTGTTTAGGGTTAAGGTTAGGGTTAGGGTGAGGGTGAGGTTTACGGTTAGATATAGGGTTATGGGAAGAGGGAGGGTGAGGTTTCGGCTTAGGGTTAGTTTTAGGCTTAGGGTGAGGGTGAGGGCTAGGTTGAGGTTTAGGTTTAGTGTTAGGGTTAGGGTTAGTGTTTGGGTGAGGGTAAGTGTTAGGGTGAGGGTTTGGGTTAGGGTGAGGGTTATGGTTAGGGTGAGGGTTAGGATTAGGGTTAGGGTTATTGTTAGGTTTAGTTTTAGGGTTACAGTTACTGTGAGGTTGAGGGTGAGGATTAGGGTTATCGTTAGGGTGAGGTTTAGGGTTTGGGTTAGGGGTAGCGTTAGGTTTAGGGTGAAGTTGAGGTTTAGGATTAGTGTTAGGGTTAGGGTGAGAGTTAGGTTGAGGGTTAGGGTTAGGGTTAGTGTTAGGGTTAGGTTGAGGGTGTGGTGAGGGTTAGGGTTAGGGTGAGTGTTAGGGTTAGGGTTAGGTTGGGAGTTAGGATTCAGGTTTAGTTTAGAATCAGGTTGAGGGTTAGGGTAAGGGTTATGGTGAGGGTGAAGTTTAGGGTTAGGTTGAGGGTTATGGTTAGGGTGAGGGTGAGTGTGAGGGTAAGGCTTAGGGTTAGCATTAGGATTAGGGTAAAGTTTAGGGTGAGTGTGAGGGTTAGGGTTAGAGTTAGGTTGAGGGTAAGTGTTAGGGTGAAGGTGAGGGTTAGGGTGAAGGATATGGTTAGGATGAGGGTTAGAGTTAGGGTTATTGTTTGGGTTAGGGTTAGGTTTATTGTTAGGGTAAGGTTTATATTTACGGTTACGGTGAGGGTGAGGGTTAGTGTTAGGGTTAGGGTTTGTTTTAGGGTTTGGGTTAGGGTTTGAGTTAGGGTTAGGGTGAGGGTGAGGTTTAGGGTTAGACTCAGGTTTAGGGTGAGGGTTAGGTTGAGGGTTAGGTTTAGGGTTAGTGTTAGGTTTAGTGTTAGGGTGAGAGTTAGGGGGAAGTTTAGGGTTAGGGTTAGGGTTAAGTTTAGGTTTAGGGTGAGGGTGAGTGTGTGGGTTAGGGTTATATTTAGGGTTAGGCTTAGATTTAGGCTGAGGGTGAGTGTGTGTGTTAGGGGTAGGTTTAGGATTAGGCTTAGGGTTAGGCTGAGGGTGAGGTTGAGGGTGAGAAGGTTAGGGTTAAGTGAGCGTTTTGCTTAGGTATAGGGGGAGGGTTAGGATGAGTTTTAGGGTTAGGATTACGGCTAGGGTGAGGGCTAGGGTGAGGGTGATGCTTAGGTTTAGGGTTAGGGTTGGGTTTAGGGTTAGGTTAGGGTTAGGGTCAGGGTGACGTTAATGGTTAGAGTTAGGGTTAGGGTGAGGCTGTGGGTGTGGGTTAGGGTTAGGGTTAATGTTAGGTTAGGGTTAAAGTGAGGGTTTGAGTGAGGGTGAGGGTTAGGGTTAGTGTCAGCTTTAGGATTAGTTTTAGGGTTAGGGTGAGTGTGATGGTTAGGGTTAGGATTAGGCTTAGGCTTAGGCTGAGGGTGAGGCTGAGGGTGAGAGTTAGGGTTAGAGAGAGGGTTAAGGTTAGGGTTAGGGGAAGGATTAGGATGAAGGTTAAGGTTAGGGGGAGAGCTAGGTTGAGGGTGAGGTTTATGGTTATGGTTAGGGTGAGGTTTAGCGTTAGGGTTAAGGTGAGGGTGAGATTTAGGGTTAGAGTTAGGGCTAGGGTGAGGCTAGGGTGAGGGTTAGGTTTCGGGTTAGTGTTAGGGTTAGGGTTAAGGTGAGGGATAAGGTGAGGGTGAGGGTTAGGGTTAGGATTAGGATTAGGGTTAGGGTTAGGGAGAGTGTAAGGGTTAGTGTTAGGGTTAGGCTTAGGCTTAGGCTGAGGCTGAGGCTGAGGCTGAGTGTGAGTGTTAAGCTTAGGGTGAGGGTTAGTGTTAGGATTAGGGTGAGAGTTAGGGTTTGGGTTAAATTTAGGGTTAGGGTGAGGGGTAGGTTAAGGGTTTTGGTGACGGTGAGGTTTAGGGTTAGGGTGAGGGTTAGGATGAGGGTTAGGGTTAGGATTAGGGTGAGGGTGTGGGCTAGGGTGAGGATGAGGATTAGGGTTAGGGTTAGGGTTAGGGTGAGGTTAAGGGTTAGGGTTAGGGTTAGGGTTAGGTTGAGAGTCATTTTTAGGGTTAGAGTTAGGGTTAGGTTGAGGCTGATTTTGAGAGTTTGGGTTAGGGTTATTGTTAGATTTAGGGTTAGGGTGAGGGTTAGGGTGATGGTGAGGGTTAGGCTTAGGGTTAGGATTAGGATTAGAGTAAGGGTTACCGTGAGTGTGAGGGTTAGGATTAGGGTTAGGGTTAGGATGAGGGATATGGTTAGGCTTTCGGTTAGTGTTAATGTTATGGTGATTGTGACGGTTAGGTCGAGGTTTTGGGGTAGGTTTAGGTTCAGATTTAGGGATAGGGTAAGGGTGAGTGTGTGTGTTAGGGTTAGATTTAGGGTTAGGCTTAGTGTTAGGCTGAGGATGAGGTTAAGGGTGGGGGTTAGGGTTAGAGTGAGGTTTAGGGTTTGGGTTAATTTAGGGTTCGGGTGATGTTTAGGGATAATGTTATGGTGAGAGTGAAGGTTAGGATTAGGTTGAGGGTTAGGGATAGGGTTAAGGTAATGGTTAGGGTTAGGGTTAGGGTGAGGGTTATGATGAGGATTAATGTTAGGATTAGGGTGAGGGCTGGGGTGAGGGTGAGGGTTAGGGTTAAGATGAGGTTTAGAGTTAGGATTAGGGTTAGGGTGAGGTTTAGTGTTAGAGTTAGGGTTAGTGTTCAGGTTAACATTAGGTGGGGGTTACGGTTAGGCTTAGGCTTAGGCTTAGGCCTAGCATGAGGGTGAGACTTAGAATTAGATTTAGGGTGAGCGTTAGGCTTAGGGTGAGGGTTAGGTTGAGGTTTAGGGTTAGGATAAGTTTTAGGGTGAGCACTAGGTTGAGGGTTAGTGTGAGGGCTAGGGTTAGGGATAGGGTTAATTTTAGGATTAGGTTTAGGTTGAGGGTGAGTGTGAGGGTTAGGATTTGGGTGACGCTTAGGGTTAGGGTTTGATTTAGGGTGAGGGTGAGGGTTAGGGTTAGGGTGAGGCTGTGGGTGAAGGTGAGGGTTAGGGTTAGGGTTAGGGTTAGTGTGAGTGTTAGGGTTAGGGTGAGGGTTATGGTTAGGATGAGGGTTAGTGTTAGGTTTAGGCTTAGGCTTAGTCTTAGGGTAAGGCTGAGTGTTAGGGTTAGGGTGAGTGTGATTGTTAGGGTTTGGGTTAGGTTTAAGCTTAGGGATAGGCTGAGGGAGAGGGTGAGGGTGAGGGTTAGGGTTAGGGTGAGTGTGAGGTTTAGAGTTAGAGTTTGTGTTAAGGTGAGGGTTAGTGTGAGGGTTAGTGTTAGGCTTAATATTAGGTTTAGGGATAGGGTGAGTTTTAGGGTGAGGTTTAGGGTGAGGTTTAGGGTTAGTTTTAGGATTAGGGTTTGGGTGAGGGTGAGTGTGAGGGTTAGGGTTCGGGTTAGTGTTAGGGTTAGGCTGAGGGTTAGGCTGAGTGTGAGGTTGAGGGTTAGGATGAGGGTTAGGTTTAGGATTAGGTTTAGTGTGACGGCTATTGTGAGGGTGAGGTTTAGGGTTAGGGTAAGGGTGAGGTTTAGGGCTCGGGTTAGGTTTAGGGTTAGGTTGAGGATTAGTGTTAGGGTTATGGTGAGGGTCAGGGTTAGGTTTAGTTTGAGGGTTAAAATTAGGTTTAGGCTTAGGATGAGGTTTAGGGTGACGGTTAGGATGAGGTTTAGAGTTACAATTAGAGTTAGGTTGAGGGCTAGGGTGATTGTGAGTTTTAGTGTTAGGGTTATGTGAGGTTTAGTGTTAACTTTAGGCGTAGGTTTAGGGTGAGGGTTAAGGTTCGGGTTTGGGTGAGGGTGAAGGTTAGGTTTGGTGTGAGGGTTAGGGTGAGGAGTAAGGTGAGGGTGAGGGTTAGGGTTAGTGTTAGGTTTAGGGTGAGGGTTAGGTTGAGGTTTAGGTTTAGGTTTAGGGTTAGTGTTAGGATTAGGGTTTGGGTGAGGGTGAGTTTGAGCCTTAGGGTTATGGTTAGGCTTAGGCTTAGGGTTAGTCTGAGGGTGAGTGTGGGGATGAGGATTAGGTTTAGAGTGCTGGTTTAGTTTATGGTTAGGTTTAGGGTTAGGATGATGGTTAGGGTTAGGATTAATGTTAGGGTGAGGGCTATGGTGAGTGTCAGGTTTAGTGATTGGTTTAGGCTTAGGCTTAGGGTTAGGCTGAAGCTGAAGGTGAAGGTGAGGGCTAGGTTTAGGGTGATGGTTAGGGTTACTGTTAGGCTGAGGGTTAGGATGAGGGTTAGGGTTAAGTTTAGGGTAAGGCTGACAGTAAGGGTAAAGGTGAGGGCTAGAGTTAAGTTGTGGGTTAGGGTGAGGATTAGGGTTAGGGTTAGGGTGAGGGTGAGGGTTAGATTGAGTATCAGTGTTAGGGTTAGTGTGAGGTTTAGGGTGAGGATTAGGTGTAGGGTTAGGGTGAGGGCTAGGGTGAGGGTGAGGGTTAGGGATAGGGTTAGGTTGAGGTTTAGGGTAAAGGTTATGGTTTGGGTTAGGGTGAGGGTTAGTGTTCAGATTAGGGTTAGTTTTAGGGTGAGGGTAAATGTTAGGGTTAGCGTTAGGGTTAGGGTGAGAGTTATGGTTAGGGTTAGGATTAGTATTACGGTTAGGGTTATTTTAGGGTTAGGGATAGGTTTATGGTTACGGTGAGTGGGAGGGGGAGGGTTAGGGTTAGGGTTAGGGTGAGGTTTAGGTTTTGGGTTATGATTAGAGTTAGGGTTAGGTTGAGGGTGAGGTTTAGGTTTAGAGTTAGGATTAGGGGGAAGGTTAGGGTGAGGGTTAGGGTTAGGGTTAGTGTTAGGATTAGGGTGAGGGTGAGTGTGAGTGTTAGGGTTAGGGTTAGGCTTAGGCATACGGTTACGCTGAGGGTACGGTTGAAGGTGAGAGTTACGGTTAGGTTGAGGTTAGGGTTAGGGTTAGGGTGAGGGTTTTGATGAGGTTTAGAGTTAGGTTTAGGGTTAGGATGAGGGCAAGGGTCAGGGTGAGGTTTAGAGTTAGCATTATGGCGAGGTTTAAGATTAGGGTTAGGTTTAGGGTGAGGGTGAGTGTTAGGGTTAGGGTTACTGTGATGGTGAGGTTTAGGGTTAGGGTGAGAGTTAGGGTTAGTTTGAGGGTGAGGGTTAGGATTAGGGTTAGGGTTATTGTTAGTGTTATGGTTAAGGTTAAGTTCAGAGTGAGGGTGAGGTTGAGGTTGAGGTTTAGGGTTAGGGTTAGGGTGAGGTTTACGGTTAGGGTTAGGGTTAAGGTTAGTGTTATTGTTAGAGTTATGGTTAGAGTTATGGTGAGGGTGAGGGTGAGGGTGAGGTTTAGGGTTAGGGTTAGGTTTAGGGTGAGGGTGAGATTTAGGGTTAGAGTAAGGTTTAGGGTAAGTGTTATGGTTAGGGTTAGGGTGAGGGTTAGGTTGAGGTTTAGGGTTAGGTTTAAGGTTAGGTTGAGGATTAGGGTTATGGTGAGGGTGAGTGTGAGGGTTAGGGTTAGGGTTAGGCTTAGGCTTAGGCTTAGGCTGAGAGTGAGGGTGGGGATGACGATTAGGTTTAGGGTGATGTTTAGGGTTATGGTTAGATTTAGGGTTAGGATTAGGGTTAGGGTTAGGATTAGGGTTTGGTTGAGGGCTAGGGTGAGGGTGAGTGTTAGGGTTAGGTTTAGGCTTAGGGTTAGGTTTAGGCTGAGGCTGTGGGTGAGGGTGAGGTTTAGGGTTACAGTGATGCTTAGAGTTACAGTCAGGTGAGGGTTAGGGTTAGGGTGAGTGTTAGAATCAGGGTGACGGTAAGGGTAAAAGTGAAGGTTAGGCTGAGAGTGAGGATTATGGTAAGGCTGAGGGTTAGGTTTAGGTTGAGGGTTAGGTTTAGGGTTAGGGTGAGGGTGAGGTTAAGATTGAGGATTAGTTTTAGGTTTAGTCTGAGGTTTAGGGTGAGGGTGAGGGTTAGGGTTAGGGTGAGGGCTAGGGTGAAGGGTAGGGTTAGGGTGAGGTTTATGGTTAGGGTGTCGGTTAGGGTTATGGTGAGGATTAGTGTTAGTGTTAGGTTTAGTGTTAGGGTGAGGGTTAGTGTCAGGTTGAGGTTTAGGTTTAGGGTGAGGGTTATGGTTAAAATGAGGGTTAGGGTTTTGTTTAGGGTTATTGTTAGGGTTAGGGTTATGGTTACAGTGAGGGTGAGGTTTAGGGTTAGGTTTAGGGTGAGGTTTATGTTTAGGGTTAGGGTTAGAGTTAGGGTTAGGGTGAGGGTGAGGTTTAGGGTTAGAGTTAGCGTTAGTGTTAGTGTTAGGGTTAGGGTGACAGTTAGTGTGAGGGGTAGGGTTAGGCTTAAGCTTAGGTTTAGGCTTAGGCTTAGGCCGAGCATGAGGGTGAGGATTAGGGTTAGGTTGAGTGTGAGGATTAGTGTTAGTGTTAGGGTTAGGGTTAGGGTTAGTGTTAGTATGAGGTTTAGGGTTAGGATTCAGGTTAGGGTGAAGGCTACGTTGAGGGTGAGTTTTAGGGTTAGGCTTAGGCTTAGGTTTAGGCTGAAGGTGAGGGTGAGGTTGAGGGTTATGGTCAGCGTGATGGTTAAAGTTACAGTTAGGCTGAGGGTTAGGATGAGGGTCAGGGTTAGGATGAGGGTTAGGGTGAGGGTGACAGTAAGGGTAAAGGTGAGGATTAGGGTTAGGGTGAAGGTTAGGGTGAGGATTAGGGTTAGGGTTAGGGTGAGTGTGAGGGTTAGATTGAGTATTAGTGTTAGGGTTAGTGTGAGGTTTAGGGTGAGGATGAAGGGTAGTGTTAGGGTGAGGGCTAGGGTTAGGGTCAGGGTTAGGGATAGGGTTAGGTTGAGGTTTAGGCTTAAGGTGATGGTTAGTGTTAGTGTGAGCGTTAGTGTTAGGATTAGGGTTAGTTTTAGGTTGAAGGAAAGTGTTAGGGTGAGGGTTAGTGTTAGGGTGAGAGTTATGGTTAAGGTTAGGATTAGTGTTATTTTTAGGGTTAGGGTTCATATTATGGGTACAGTGAGGTTGAGGGTGAGCATCAGGGTTAGGCTTAGGCTGAGGTTTAGGTTTGGGGTTATGGTTAGAGTTAGGGTTAGGTTGAGGGTGAGGTTTAGGTTTAGAGTTAGGGTTAGTGGGAGGGTTAGGGTGTGGGTTAGGGTTAGGGTTAGGGTTAGTGTTAGGATTAGGGTTAGGGTGAGGGTGAGTGTGAGGGTTAGGGTTAGCGTTAGGCTTAGGCTTAGGGTTAGGCTGAGGTTGAGGGTGAGGGTGAGGGTTAGGGTTAGGGTGAGGGTTAGATTTAGGGTTAGGGTGAGTGTGAGGTTTAGGGTTAGGATTAGGGTTAGAGTTAGGGTTAATGTGAGGGTGAGGTTTAGTGTTAGATTTAGACTTAGGGTGAGGATTAGTGTGAGGGTTAGGTTTAGGGTTAGTGTTAGGTTAGGGTTAGGGTGAGGGTTAGTGTGAGGGTTAGAGTTAGAGTTAGGGTTAGGGTTAGGATTAGGGTTAGGTTGAGGGTGAGTGTGTGGGTTAGGGTTAGGTTTAGGGTTAGGCTTATGTTTAGGCTGAGGGTGAGGTTGAGGGTGAGGGTTAGGTTTAGGTTGAGGGTTAAAATTAAGGTTAGGGTGAGAGTTAGGATGAGGGATAGGGTTAGGATTAGGGTTAGGGCTAGTGTGAGGGTGAGGTTTAGGGTTAGGGTTAGGGTGAGGTTTAGTGTTTGGGTTAGGGTGAGGGTGAGGTTTACTGGTAGATTTAGGGTTAGGGTGAGGTTTAGGGTTAGGGTTTGTGTTAGGCTTAGGGTTATTGTGAGTGTTAGGTTTAGTTTGAGGGTTATGTTTATGGTTAGGATTAGGATTGAGGTTAGGGTGAGGGTGAGTGTGAGGATTAGGGTTAGGGTTAGGCTTAGGATTAGGCTGAGGGTGAGGGTGAGGGTGAGGGTTAGGGTTAGGTTGAGGGTGAGAGTTAGGGTTAGGTTGAGGGTGAGGTTTAGGTTTAGACTTAGTGTTAGTGTGAGCAGTAGTGTGAGGTTTAGTGTTAGGTTTAGTGTGTGGGTGAGGTTTATGGTTAGGGTGATGCTTAGGTTTACGGTCAGGGTGAGGGTTAGGATGAGGGTTAAGGTTAGTGTGAGGTTTAGGGTGAGGGTGACAGTAAGCGTAAAGTTGAGGGTTAGGCTGAGAGTGAGGATTAGGGTAAAAGTGAGGATTGGGTTAGGGTGAAGGTGAGTGTTAGGGTTAGGGTGAGGGTGTGGTTTAGGTGGAAGATTAGTTTTAGGGTTAGTGTGAGGTTTAGCGTGAGGATGAGGGTTAAGGTTAGGGTGAGGGCTAGTGTGAGGGTGAGGGTTAGGGTTAGGGTTAGGGTGAGTGTTAGGGTTAGCGTGATGGTTAGGGTTAGTGTGAGGGTTAGTGTTACGGTTAGGGTTAGTGTTAGGGTGACAGTAAGTGTTAGGGTGAGGGTTAGGGTTAGGGTTTGGGTTATTGTTAGGGTTAGGGTTAGGATGAGGGTTAGGGTTTGGTTTAGGTTTAGGGTGAGGGCTAGGGTGAGGGTGATGGTTAGGGTTAGGGTTAGGTTTAGTGTTATTCTGAGGGTGAGGGTCAAGTTGAGGGTTAGTGTTAGGGTCATAGTTTGGGTTACGGTTAGGATGAGGGTTAGGATGAGGGTTAGGTTTAGGGTGAGGGTTAGAGTTAAGGGTAAAGTTGAGGGTTAGGGATAGGGTGAGGGTTTGTGTGAGGATTAGTGTTAGGGTTAGTGTGAGTTATAGGGTAAGGATGAGGGTTAGGTTTAGGGTGAGGGCTAGGTTGAGGGTGAGGGTTAGAGATAGAGTTAGATTGAGGGTTAGGGTTAAGTTGATGGCTAGGGTTAGTATGAGGGTTAGTGTTAGGATTAGGGTTAGTTTTTACGGTAAGGGTAAGTGTTAGGGTACGGGTTAGTGTTAGGTTGAGGGTTATGGTTAGTGTTAGGGTTAGTGTAATTGTTATGCTTAGGGTTATGGTTACTGTTACCGTGAGGGTGAGGGTGAGGGTTAGGGTTAGGGTGAGGTTGAGTGTGAGGATTAGGGTTAGTGTTAGCCTTAGGATTAGGCTGAGGTTGAGGGTGAGGGTGAGGTTTAGGGTTAGACTCAGTGTTAGTGTGAGCATTAGTGTGAGGTTTAGTGTTAGGTTTAGGGTATGGGTGAGGTTTAGGTTAGGGTGATGCTTAGGTTTATGGTCAGGGTGAGGCTTAGGATGAGGTTTAAGGTTAGTGTGAGGTTTAGGGTGAGGGTGACAGTAAGGGTAAAGTTGAGGGTTAGGCTGAGAGTGAGGATTAGGGTAAATGTGAGGATTGGGTTAAGGTGAAGGTGATTGTTAGGGTTAGGGTGAGGGTGTGGTTTCGGTTGAGGATTAGTTTTAGGGTTAGTGTGAGGTTTAGCGTGAGGATGAGGGTTAGGGTTAGGGTGAGGGCTAGGGTGAAGGTGAGGGTTAGAGTTAGGGTTAGGGTGAGTGTTAGGTTTAGCGTGAGGGTTAGTGTTACGGTTAGGGTAAGTGTTAGGGTGACAGTAAGTGTTAGGGTGAGGGTTAGGGTTAGAGTTAGTCTTAGTGTTAGTCTGAGGGCGAGGGTCAGGTTGAGGGTTAGTGTTAGGGTGATGGTTTGGGTTACGGTTAGGATGAGGGTTAGGATGAGGCTTAGGTTTAGGGTGAGGGTTAGGGTGATGGTGACAGCAAGGGTAAAGTTGAGGGTTAGGGTTAGGGTGAGGGTTATGGTTAATGTTAGGGTTAGGGTTATTGTTATGTTTAGGGTTATGGTTACTGTTAAGGTGAGGGTGAGGTTTAGGGTTAGGGTTAGGGTGAGGTTTAGGTTTAGGGTTAGGGTTACAGTTAGTGTTTGGGTGAGGGTGCGGTTTAAGGTTTAGAGTTAGAGTTAGGGGGAGAGTTAGGGTGAGGGTTAGGGTTAGGGTTAGTGTTAGGATTACGGTTAGGGTGAGGGTGTGTGTGAGGGTTAGGGTTAGGGTTAAGCTTAGACTTAGGGTTAGGCTGAGGGTGAGGATGAGGGTGAGGTTTAGGGTTAGGGTTACTGTGAAGTTGAGGGTTAGGGTTCGGGTGAGAGTTAAGGTTAGGGTTAGGGTGAGGGTGACGGTTAGGATTAGGGTTAGGATTAGGGTTATTGTTAGTGTTATGGTTAAGGTTAAGTTTACAGTGAGGATGAGGCTGAGGGTAAGGGTTAGGGTTAGGATTACGGTTAGGGTGAGGGCTTGGGTTAGGTTTAGGGTTACGGTGAGGGTGAGGGTTTGGGTTAGGTTTAGGGTTAGTGTTATTTTTAGGGTTAGGGTTAGGGTTAGAGGGTGAGGATGAGGGTGAGGTTTAGGGTTAGGTTTAGATTTAGGGTGAGCGTGAGGTTTAGGGTTAGAGTTAGGTTTATGTGGAGGGTTAGGGTGAGGGCTAGGGTTAGGGTTAGTGTTAGGTTTAGGGTTAGGGTGAGGGTTAGTTTGAGGTTTAGTGTTAGAGTTAGGGTTAGATTTAGGATTAGGGTTATGGTGAGGGTGATTGTGAGGTTTAGGGTTAGGATTAGGCTTAGGCTTAGGGTTAGGCTGAGGGTGAGGGTGGGGATGAGGATTAGGTTAAGTGTGATGGTTAGGGTTAGGGTTAGGTTTAGGGTTAGTGTTAGGGTTAGGGTTAGGATTAGGGTTATGGTGAGGGCTAGGGCTAGTGTGAGGGTTAGGGTTAGGGTGAGGTTTAAGGTTAGGATGATGTTTAGGGTTAGTGTGAGGATTAGTGTTAGGGTTAGGGTTAGTGTTAGGGTGAGGGTACGTGTTAGGATGAGGGTTAGGGTTAGGGTGAGGGTTATGGTTAAAATGAGGGTTAGGGTTTTGTTTAGGGTTATTGTTAGGGTTAGGGTTATGGTTACAGTGAGGGTGAGGTTTAGGGTTAGGTTTAGGGTGAGGTTTATGTTTAGGGTTAGGGTTAGAGTTAGGGTTAGGGTGAGGGTGAGGTTTAGGGTTAGAGTTAGCGTTAGTGTTAGTGTTAGGGTTAGGGTGACAGTTAGTGTGAGGGGTAGGGTTAGGCTTAAGCTTAGGTTTAGGCTTAGGCTTAGGCCGAGCATGAGGGTGAGGATTAGGGTTAGGTTGAGTGTGAGGATTAGTGTTAGTGTTAGGGTTAGGGTTAGGGTTAGTGTTAGTATGAGGTTTAGGGTTAGGATTCAGGTTAGGGTGAAGGCTACGTTGAGGGTGAGTTTTAGGGTTAGGCTTAGGCTTAGGTTTAGGCTGAAGGTGAGGGTGAGGTTGAGGGTTATGGTCAGCGTGATGGTTAAAGTTACAGTTAGGCTGAGGGTTAGGATGAGGGTCAGGGTTAGGATGAGGGTTAGGGTGAGGGTGACAGTAAGGGTAAAGGTGAGGATTAGGGTTAGGGTGAAGGTTAGGGTGAGGATTAGGGTTAGGGTTAGGGTGAGTGTGAGGGTTAGATTGAGTATTAGTGTTAGGGTTAGTGTGAGGTTTAGGGTGAGGATGAAGGGTAGTGTTAGGGTGAGGGCTAGGGTTAGGGTCAGGGTTAGGGATAGGGTTAGGTTGAGGTTTAGGCTTAAGGTGATGGTTAGTGTTAGTGTGAGCGTTAGTGTTAGGATTAGGGTTAGTTTTAGGTTGAAGGAAAGTGTTAGGGTGAGGGTTAGTGTTAGGGTGAGAGTTATGGTTAAGGTTAGGATTAGTGTTATTTTTAGGGTTAGGGTTCATATTATGGGTACAGTGAGGTTGAGGGTGAGCATCAGGGTTAGGCTTAGGCTGAGGTTTAGGTTTGGGGTTATGGTTAGAGTTAGGGTTAGGTTGAGGGTGAGGTTTAGGTTTAGAGTTAGGGTTAGTGGGAGGGTTAGGGTGTGGGTTAGGGTTAGGGTTAGGGTTAGTGTTAGGATTAGGGTTAGGGTGAGGGTGAGTGTGAGGGTTAGGGTTAGCGTTAGGCTTAGGCTTAGGGTTAGGCTGAGGTTGAGGGTGAGGGTGAGGGTTAGGGTTAGGGTGAGGGTTAGATTTAGGGTTAGGGTGAGTGTGAGGTTTAGGGTTAGGATTAGGGTTAGAGTTAGGGTTAATGTGAGGGTGAGGTTTAGTGTTAGATTTAGACTTAGGGTGAGGATTAGTGTGAGGGTTAGGTTTAGGGTTAGTGTTAGGTTAGGGTTAGGGTGAGGGTTAGTGTGAGGGTTAGAGTTAGAGTTAGGGTTAGGGTTAGGATTAGGGTTAGGTTGAGGGTGAGTGTGTGGGTTAGGGTTAGGTTTAGGGTTAGGCTTATGTTTAGGCTGAGGGTGAGGTTGAGGGTGAGGGTTAGGTTTAGGTTGAGGGTTAAAATTAAGGTTAGGGTGAGAGTTAGGATGAGGGATAGGGTTAGGATTAGGGTTAGGGCTAGTGTGAGGGTGAGGTTTAGGGTTAGGGTTAGGGTGAGGTTTAGTGTTTGGGTTAGGGTGAGGGTGAGGTTTACTGGTAGATTTAGGGTTAGGGTGAGGGTTAGGGTTAGGGTTTGTGTTAGGCTTAGGGTTATTGTGAGTGTTAGGTTTAGTTTGAGGGTTATGTTTATGGTTAGGATTAGGATTGAGGTTAGGGTGAGGGTGAGTGTGAGGATTAGGGTTAGGGTTAGGCTTAGGATTAGGCTGAGGGTGAGGGTGAGGGTGAGGGTTAGGGTTAGGTTGAGGGTGAGAGTTAGGGTTAGGTTGAGGGTGAGGTTTAGGTTTAGACTTAGTGTTAGTGTGAGCAGTAGTGTGAGGTTTAGTGTTAGGTTTAGTGTGTGGGTGAGGTTTATGGTTAGGGTGATGCTTAGGTTTACGGTCAGGGTGAGGGTTAGGATGAGGGTTAGGGTTAGTGTGAGGTTTAGGGTGAGGGTGACAGTAAGCGTAAAGTTGAGGGTTAGGCTGAGAGTGAGGATTAGGGTAAAAGTGAGGATTGGGTTAGGGTGAAGGTGAGTGTTAGGGTTAGGGTGAGGGTGTGGTTTAGGTGGAAGATTAGTTTTAGGGTTAGTGTGAGGTTTAGCGTGAGGATGAGGGTTAAGGTTAGGGTGAGGGCTAGTGTGAGGGTGAGGGTTAGGGTTAGGGTTAGGGTGAGTGTTAGGGTTAGCGTGATGGTTAGGGTTAGTGTGAGGGTTAGTGTTACGGTTAGGGTTAGTGTTAGGGTGACAGTAAGTGTTAGGGTGAGGGTTAGGGTTAGGGTTTGGGTTATTGTTAGGGTTAGGGTTAGGATGAGGGTTAGGGTTTGGTTTAGGTTTAGGGTGAGGGCTAGGGTGAGGGTGATGGTTAGGGTTAGGGTTAGGTTTAGTGTTATTCTGAGGGTGAGGGTCAAGTTGAGGGTTAGTGTTAGGGTCATAGTTTGGGTTACGGTTAGGATGAGGGTTAGGTTTAGGGTGAGGGTTAGAGTTAAGGGTAAAGTTGAGGGTTAGGGATAGGGTGAGGGTTTGTGTGAGGATTAGTGTTAGGGTTAGTGTGAGTTATAGGGTAAGGATGAGGGTTAGGTTTAGGGTGAGGGCTAGGTTGAGGGTGAGGGTTAGAGATAGAGTTAGATTGAGGGTTAGGGTTAAGTTGATGGCTAGGGTTAGTATGAGGGTTAGTGTTAGGATTAGGGTTAGTTTTTACGGTAAGGGTAAGTGTTAGGGTACGGGTTAGTGTTAGGTTGAGGGTTATGGTTAGTGTTAGGGTTAGTGTAATTGTTATGCTTAGGGTTATGGTTACTGTTACCGTGAGGGTGAGGGTGAGGGTTAGGGTTAGGGTGAGGTTGAGTGTGAGGATTAGGGTTAGTGTTAGCCTTAGGATTAGGCTGAGGTTGAGGGTGAGGGTGAGGTTTAGGGTTAGACTCAGTGTTAGTGTGAGCATTAGTGTGAGGTTTAGTGTTAGGTTTAGGGTATGGGTGAGGTTTAGGTTAGGGTGATGCTTAGGTTTATGGTCAGGGTGAGGCTTAGGATGAGGTTTAAGGTTAGTGTGAGGTTTAGGGTGAGGGTGACAGTAAGGGTAAAGTTGAGGGTTAGGCTGAGAGTGAGGATTAGGGTAAATGTGAGGATTGGGTTAAGGTGAAGGTGATTGTTAGGGTTAGGGTGAGGGTGTGGTTTCGGTTGAGGATTAGTTTTAGGGTTAGTGTGAGGTTTAGCGTGAGGATGAGGGTTAGGGTTAGGGTGAGGGCTAGGGTGAAGGTGAGGGTTAGAGTTAGGGTTAGGGTGAGTGTTAGGTTTAGCGTGAGGGTTAGTGTTACGGTTAGGGTAAGTGTTAGGGTGACAGTAAGTGTTAGGGTGAGGGTTAGGGTTAGAGTTAGTCTTAGTGTTAGTCTGAGGGCGAGGGTCAGGTTGAGGGTTAGTGTTAGGGTGATGGTTTGGGTTACGGTTAGGATGAGGGTTAGGATGAGGCTTAGGTTTAGGGTGAGGGTTAGGGTGATGGTGACAGCAAGGGTAAAGTTGAGGGTTAGGGTTAGGGTGAGGGTTATGGTTAATGTTAGGGTTAGGGTTATTGTTATGTTTAGGGTTATGGTTACTGTTAAGGTGAGGGTGAGGTTTAGGGTTAGGGTTAGGGTGAGGTTTAGGTTTAGGGTTAGGGTTACAGTTAGTGTTTGGGTGAGGGTGCGGTTTAAGGTTTAGAGTTAGAGTTAGGGGGAGAGTTAGGGTGAGGGTTAGGGTTAGGGTTAGTGTTAGGATTACGGTTAGGGTGAGGGTGTGTGTGAGGGTTAGGGTTAGGGTTAAGCTTAGACTTAGGGTTAGGCTGAGGGTGAGGATGAGGGTGAGGTTTAGGGTTAGGGTTACTGTGAAGTTGAGGGTTAGGGTTCGGGTGAGAGTTAAGGTTAGGGTTAGGGTGAGGGTGACGGTTAGGATTAGGGTTAGGGTTAGGATTACTCTTAGGGTGAGCGCTGGGGTGATGGTTAGTTTGAGAGTTAGTGTTAGGGATAGGATTAAGTTTATGATTTGGGTTAGGTTGAGGGTGAGTGTGAGGTTTAGGGTTAGGGTTAGGGTTAGTTTTAGGATTAGGGTTATGGTGAGGGCTAGGGTGAGGGTGAGGTTTAGGGTTAGGGTTAGGCTTAGGATTAGGGCTAGGCTGGGGCTGAGGGTGAGGGTGAGGGTTAGGGTTAGGGTGATGCTTAGGGTTACAGTCAGGGTGAGGGTTAGTATGAGTGTTAGGGTTAGGTTGTGGGATTAGTGTGAGGAAAACGGTAAGGGAAAAGTTGAAGTTTAGGCTGAGAGTGAGGATAAAGGTAAGGGTGAGGGTTAGGGTTAGGTTGAGGGTTAGAGTTAGGGGTAGGGTTAGGGTGAGGTTAAGATTGAGGATTAGTTTTAGGGTTAGTTTTAGGTTTAGGCTAAGGATGAGGGTTAGGGTTAGGGTGAGGGCTGGGTGAGGGTGAGGTTTAGGGTTAGGGTGAGGTTTAGTGTTAGGGTGATGTTTAGGTTTAGTGTGAGGATTAGTGTTAGGGTTAGGGTTAGTGTTAGGGTGAGGTTAAATATTAGGGTGAGGGTTAGGGTTAGGGTGACAGTTATGGTTACAATGAGGGTTAGGGTTAGGTTTAAGGTTGTTGTTTGGTTTAGGGTTAGGTTTACAGTTACTGTGAGTGTGAGGGTTAGGGTTATGTTTATGGTGAGGTTTATGTTAAGGGTTAAGTTTAGAGTTAGGTTTAAGGTGAGGATGGGATTTTGGGTTAGATTTAGCGTTAGTGTTAGTGTTAGGGTTAGGGTGAGGGTTAGTGTAAGTTTTAGGGTTAGGCTTAAGCTTAGGGTTAGGCTTAGGCTTAGGCCGAGAGTGAGGGTGAGGGTTAGGGTTAGGGTTAGGGTGAGGGTTAGGGTTAGGTTTAGGGTGAGTGTTAGGATGAGGTGTAGAGTTAGGTTTAGGGTTAGGGTGAGGGCTAGGGTGAGGTTGAGGTTTAAGGTTAGCGGTAGGGTGAGGTTTAGGCTTAGGGTGAGGGTGAGGGTTGGTGTGAGGGTTAGTGTTAGGGTTAGTGTTAGGGTGAGGGTAAGTTTTAGGGTGAGGGTGAGGGTGAGGGTGAGGGTTATAGGTAGGGTGAGGGTTAGGTTTAGGTTTAGGTTTATTGTTAATTTTAGGTTTCGGCTTATGTTGAGGGTGAGGGTGAGGGTGAGGTTTAGGGTTAGGGTTAGGGTGAGGTTTAGGGTTAGGTTTAGTGTTAGAGTTAGGGTTAGGGTGAGCGTGAGGTTTAGGTTTAGAGCTAGGCTTAGGGTGAGGGTTAGTGTGAGTGTTAGGGTTAGGGTTAGTGTTAGGTTAGTGTTAGGTTGAGGGTTAGTGTGTGGGTTAGGGTTAGAGTTAAGGTTATGGTTAGGATTAGGGTTACGGTGAGGTTGAGTGTCTGGGTTAGGTTTAGGTTTAGGGTTAGGCTTGGGATTAGGCTGAGGGTGAGGTTGAGGGTGAGGGTTAGGGTTAAGGTGAGGGTTAGGATTAGGGTTACTGTGAGGGATAGGACGAAGGTTAGGGTTAGGATTAGGGTTAGAGTGAGGGCTAGGGTGAGGGTGAGGTTTAGTGATTGGGTTAGGGTTAGGTATAGGATTAGGGTTAGGGTGAGGGTGAGGTTTATTGTTAGAGTTAGGCTTACGTTGTAAGTTAGGATTAGGATTAGTGTTAGGGTTAGGGTTAGGGTGAGTGTTAGGGTTAGGGTGAGGGTTATGGTGATGGTTTGGATTAGGATTAGGGAAGGGTTAGGGTGAGTGTGAGGGTTAGGGTAAGGGTTAGGCTTAGGTTAGCCTGAGAGTGAGGGTGAGGGTGAAGGTTAGAGTTAGGGTGAGGGTGAGTGTGAGGGTTAGGGTTTGTGTTAGGGTTAGCCTTAGGTTTAGGCTGAGGGTGAGGGTGAGGGCGAGGGTTAGGGTTAGGTGAGTGTTAGGGTTAGGGTTATTGTGAGGTTTAGTTTTAGAGTTAGGGTTACAGTAAGGGTTAGGGTGAGGGTGAGTGTTAGGTTAGTGTTAAAATTAGGGTGTGGGTAAGGTTTAGGATTAGGGTGATGCTTAGGGTTACGGTCAGGGTGAGGGTTAGGATGTGGGTTAGGTTTAGTGTGAGGGTTAGGGTGAGGGTGACAGTAAGGGTAAAGTTGAGGGTTAGGCTGAGAGTGAAGATTACGTTAAATGTAAGGTTTAGGGATAGGGTGAGGTTTAGGGTTAGGGTTAGGGTTAGGGTGTGGTTGTGGTTTAGATTGAGGATTAATTTTAGGGTTAGTGTGAGGTTTAGGGTGAGGATGAGGGTTAGGGTTAGGGTGAGGGCTAGGGTGAGGGTGAGGTTTAGAATTACGGTTAGGGTGAGTGTGAGGATTAGGGTGAGTGATAGGGTTAGCCCTAGGTTTAGGCTGAGGGTGTGGGTGAGGGTGAGTTTTAGGGTTAGGTTGAGGGTTAGGGTTAGGGGAATGATGAGGTTTAGTGTTAGGGTTAGGGTTAGGGTGAGGGTAAGGTCTAGGGGTAGAGTTGGGCTTATGGTGAGGGTTAGGGTTAGGGTGAGGGTTAGGGTGGGGGTGACGGTAAGGGTAAACTTTACGGTTAGGCTGAGGGTGAGAGTTCCTGTAAGGATTAGGGTTAGGGTTAGGGTGAGGTTTAGGGTTAGGGGTAGGGTGAGGGTGAGGGTAAGTTTGAGGATTAGTGTAAGGGTGAGGTTTAGGGTGAGGATGAGGGTTGGGTTAGGGTTAGGGTTATTGTTAGTGTTATGATTACAGTTAAGTTTGCGGTGAGGGTGAGGCTGAGGGTGAGTTTATGGTGAGGGTTAGGTTTAGGGTTAGGGTTAGGGTTAGTATTATTTTTAGGGTTAGGGTTAAATTTACAGTGAGGCTGTGGGTGAGGGTTAGGGTTAGGGTGAGTTTTACGGTGAGGTTTAGGGTTAGGGTTAGGTTGAGGGTGAGGTTTAGAGTTAGAATTAGGTTTATGGGGAGGGTTATGGTAAGAGGAAGGGTTAGGGTTAGTGTTAGTCTTAGGGTTAGGGTGAGTGTGTTTGTGAGGGTTAGGTTTAGGCTTAGGCTTAGGGTTAGGTTGAGGGTGAAGGTAGGTGAGGGTTGAGGGTTATAGTTACGGTGAGCGTGAGGATTAAGATTACAGTGAGGGTTAGGTTGGGTTAGGATAAAGGTGAGGGTGAGGGTGAGGGTTAGGGTTAGGATTAGGATTAGGGTGAGGGTAAGTGTGAGGTTAGGGTTAGGGTTAGTGTTAGATTAGGGTTAAGGTGAGGCTTAGGATGAGGGTTAGGTTTAGGATTAGGGTTAGGGTGATGGCTAGGGTGAGGGTGAGGTTTAGGATTAGGGTTAGGGTGAGGTTTAGTGTTAGGGTTAGGGTGAGGGTGAGGTTGAGTGTTAGAGTTAGGGTTACGTTTAGGGTTAGGGTTAGGGTTAGTGTTAGGGTTAGGGTTAGGGTGAGTGATAGGTTTAGGGTGAGGGTTATGGTTATGGTCAGGATTAGGATTAGCGTTATGGTGAGGGTGAGTGTGTGGGTTAATGTTAGGTTTAGTGTTAGGCTTAGGGTTAGGTTTAGGTTGAGGTTGAGGCTGAGGGTTAGGTTTAGCGTGAGTGTTTGGGTTTCAGTGAGGGCTATGTTTAGGGTGACAGTTACGGTTAGGTTTAGGGTTAGGTTCAGGGCTACATTGAGGGTGAGGTTTAGCGTTAGATTTAGGGTGAGGTTTAGGGTGAGGGTGAGGTTTAGGGTTAGGGTTAGGCTGAGGTTTAGGATTATAGTTAGGGTTAGGGTTAGGGCGAGTGTGAGGTTTAGGGTTAGAGTTAGAGTTAGGATGAGGGTTAGGGTGAGGTTTAGGGTTAGAGTTATTGTTAGGGAGAGGGTTAGTGTGAGTGTTAGGTTTACGGTGAGGGCTAGGTTGAGGGTGAGGGTTAGGGTTTGGCTTAGGCTTAGGCTTATGGTTAGGCTGAGGGTGAGGTTGAGGTTGAGGGTTAGGTTTAAGGTGATGGTTAAGGTTACGGTTAGGTTGAAGTTTACCATGAGGTTTAGGGATAGGGTGAGGGTTAGGGTGAGGGTGATGGTAAGGGTAAAGTTGAGGGTTAGGCTGAGGGTCAGGTTACAGATAAGGGTGAGGGTTAGGGTTAGGGTGAGGGTTAGGGTAAGTGTGAGGGTTAGGGGTAAGGGTGAGGGTGAGGGTTAGATTGAGGATTAGGGTTAGGGTTAGTGTGAGGTTTAGGGTGAGGATGAGGGTTAGCGTTAGGGTGAGGGTTAGGGTTAGAATTAGGATTAAGATGAGGGCTACGGTGAGGGTGAAGGTCAGGGTTAGGTTAGGGTTAGGGTGAGTTTTAGGGTTAGGGTGAGGGTTAAGGTTAGTGTGAGGGTTAGTGTTAGGGTTAGGTTTAGTGTTAGGGTGAGGGTAAGTGTTAGGGTGAGGGTTAGTGTTAGGGTTATTGTAATTGTTATGATTAGGATTACATTGCGGGTGAGTGTGAGGGTTAAGGTTAGAGTTAGCGTGAAGTTTAGGTTTAGGATTAGGGGTAGAGTTAGGGTTAGGGTGAGGGTGAGGTTTAGGGTTAGAGTTAGGCTTAGGGTGAGGGTTAGTGTTAGGATTAGGGTTAGGGTTAGTGTTAAGTTAGAGTTACGGTGTGGGTTAGTATAAGGGTTAGGGTTAGAGGGAGGGTTAGGGTTAGGCTGAGGCTGAGGTGGAAGGTGAGGGTTAGGGTTAGGTGAGGGTTAGGTTTAGGGTTAGGATGAGGGTTAGGTTGAGGGTTAGGTTTAGGATTAGGGTTAGGATGAGGGTGAGTGTGTGGGTTAGGGATAGGTTTAGAGTTAGGCTTAGGGTTAGGCTGAGGCTGAGGTTGAGGGTGAGGGTTAGGGTTAGGGTGAGGTTTAGAGTAAGGGTTGGAGATAGGGTTAGGGTGAGGGTGATGTTTATAATTAGAGTTAGGTTTAGTGTGGGCTTTGGGTTAGGCTGAGTGTGAGAGTGGGGGTGAGGATTAGGGTTAGGGTTAAGGGTAGAGTTAGGGTTTGGGTTAGGGTTAGGGTTATTGTTAGTGTTATGTTTAGGGTTAAGTTTGCAGTGAGAGTGAGGCTGAGGGTGAGGTATATGGTTAGGGTTAGGGTTAGTGTTAGGGTTAGTGTTAGTGTTATTGTTAGGGTTAGAGTTACGGTGAGGTGAGCGTGAGTGTGAGGGTTAGGGTTAGGGTGAGGTTTGGGGTGACGTTTAGGGTTAGGGTTAGGTTGATGGTGAGGTTTAGGTTTAGAGTGAGTGTTAGTGGGAGGGTTAGGGTGATGGTTAGGTTTAGGTTTAATGTTAGTCTTAGGGTGAGGGTGAGGGTTAGGTTGAGGTTTAGGGATAGGGTTAGGGTTAGGATTAGGCTTACAATGTTGGTGAATGTGAGGGTTATGGTTAGGTTTAGGCTTAAGCTTAGGCTTAGGGTTAGGATTAGGATGAGGGTGAGATTTAGGGTTAGGGTTAGATTGAGGTGTATGGTTAGGGTGAGTATTAGGGTTAGTGTGAATGTTAGTGTTAGGGTTAGGTTTAGTGTTAGGGTTAGGTGGAGGGTTAGGGTCAGGTTTAGAGTAAGGGTTAGTGTTAGGGTTACGGGGAGGGTTAGGGTTAGTTTGAGGTTTCGGGTTAGGGTTATGTTAAGGATTAGGGTTATGGTGAGGGTGAGGGTGAATGTTAGGGTTAGGGTTAGGCTTAGGCTGAGGGTGAGGATGAGGGTGACCATTAGTTTTCGGGTGATGGTTAGGGTTAGGATTAGGGTGATTGTTAGGATGAGGGTTAGGGTTAGGATTAGCGTTAGGGTGAAGGCTAGGGTGAGGGTGAGGGTTTTGGTTAGGGTTAGGGTGAGATTTAGGGTTAAGGTGAGGGTTAGTGTTAGTGTGAGTGTTAGTGTTAGGTTTTGGTTTAGTGTTAGGTTTAGGGGAAAGATTAGGGTCAGGGTTAGAGTTAGGGTTAGTGATAGGGTTAGGGTTAGGGTGATGGTTAGGGTTACTGTTAGCTTGAAAATTAGGATGAAGTTTCAGGATAGGGTGAGGGTTAGGGTAAGGGTGATGGTAGGGATAAATTTGAGGGTTCGGCTGAGGGTGAGGGTTAAGGTTAGAGTGAGGGTTACAGTTGGGATGAGGGTTAGGGTAAGGGTGAGGTTTAGGGATTAGGGTGAGGGTGATGGTTAGATTGAGGATTAGGGTTAGGGTTAGTGTGTAGTTTAGGGTGAGGATGAGGGTTAGGGTTAGGTGAGGGTAAGTGTTAGAATTAGGGTAAGGGTGATGGTGAGGGTTAGGGTTAGGTTTAGGGTGAGGTTTAGGCTTAGGGTGAGGGTTAGGGTTAGTGTAAGGGTTAGTGTTAGGGTTCGGGTTACTGTTAGGGTGAGGGTAATTATTAGGGTGAGGGTTACGGTTAGGGTGAGGGTTATAGTTAGGGTGAGGGTAAGGGTTAGGGTTAGGAGTATTAGTTTTAGGTTTAGTGTTACCTTGACGGTGAGGGTGAGGATGAGGGTTAGGTTTAGGGTTAGGGTGAGGTTTAGGATTAGGATTAGGGTGAGAGTTAGGGTTAGGGTGAGTGTGAGGTTTAGGTTTAGATTTAGGCTTAGGGTGTGGGTTAGTGTTAGGGTTAGTGTTAGGTGTGGGTTAGGGTGAGGGTTAGTGTGAGGGCTATGGTTAGGGTTAGGGTTAGGCTTAGCGTTAGGCTGAGGGTGAGGTTGAGTGTTAAGGTTGGGGTTAGGGTGAGGGTTAGGATTAGGGTTAGGGTGAGGGTTAGGATGAGGTTTAGGGTTATGATTAGGATTGGAGTGAGGGCTAGGGTGAGGGTGACGTTTACTGTTAGGGTTAGGGTAAGGTTTAGTGTTAGGGTGAGGATGAGGGTAAGGTTTAGTGTTAGAGTTAGGGTTAGGGTGAGGGTTAGGGTTAGGGATAGTCTTAAGGTTAGGGATAGGGTGAGTGTTAGTTTTAGGGTGAGGGTTATGGTTTTGGTTAGGATTAGGATTAGGTTTAGGGTGAGGGTAAGTGTGAGGGTTAAGTTAAGGGTTAGGCTTAGGTTTAGGTTGAGGGTGAGGGTTAGGTTTAGGGTGAGGGTGAGTGTGAGGGTTAGGGTTAGTGTTAGGGTTAGGGTGAGGGTAAGTGTGAGGGTTAGTCTTAAAATTATGGTGTGGGTGAGGGTTAGGTTTAGGGTGAGGCTTAGTGTTACTCTCAGGGAGAGGGTTAGCATGACGTTGAGAGTTAGTGTGAGGGTTAGGATGAGGGTGACAGTAATGGTACTGTTGAGGGTTAGGCTGAGAGTGAGGATTATGGTAAATGTGAGGGTTAGGGTTAGGGTTAGGGAGAGGGTTAGGGTTAGGGGTAGGGTGAGGGTGAGGGTAAGATTGAGGATTTGTGTTAGGGTGAGGATGAGTGTTAGGATTAGGGTTATTGTTAGTGTTATGTTTACAGTTATGCTTGCAGTGAGGGTGAGGCTGAGGGTGAGGTTTATTTTTAGGTTTAGATTCAGCGTTAGGGATAAGGTTAGTATTATTTAGAGGGATAGGTTTAGATTTACAATGAGGGTGAGGGTGAGGGTGAGGTTTACGGTGAGGTTTATGGTTAGGTTTACGTTGAGGGTGAGGTTTAGAGTTAGAATTAGATTGATGAGGAGGGTTAGGGTGACAGGTAGGGTTAGGGGTAGTGTTAGTCTTAGGGTGAGGGTGAGGGTTAGGTTGAGGTTTAGGGATAGTCTTAGGTTTAGGATTAGGGTTAGGGTGAGGTTGATTGTGAGGGTTCAGTTTAGGCTTAGGCTTGCGGTTAGGTTGAGGGTGAAGGTAGGTGTGAGGGTTATGGTTAGGTGAGGGTGAGGATTAGGGTTAGAGTGAGGGTTAGAATTTGGGTTACGATTAAGGTGAGGGTGAGGATGAGGGTTAGGGTGAGGGTTAGGGTTAGGATTAGGATTAAGGTGAGGGTGAGGGTTAGGATTAGGGTTAGGGTTATTGTTAGTGTTATGGTTAAGGTTACCTTTGCAGTGATGGTGAGGCTGAGGGTGAGGTTTAGGGTTAGGATTAGGGTTAGGGTTAGGTTTAGGGTTAGGATTAGTGATTTGTTAAGGTTAGGGTTAGAGTTATGGTGAGGGTGAGGGTGAGGGTGAGGGTTAGGGTTAGGGTTAGGGTGAGGTTTAGGGTTAAGGTGAGGATTAGGGTTAGGGTGAGGGTGAGGTTTAGGGTTAGAGTTAGGGTTAGGGCGAGGGGTAGGGTGATGGTTAGGGTTAGGGTTAGGGTTTTCTTTAGCTTTAGGATTAGGATTAGGGTGAGGGTGAGTGTGAGGGTTAGGTTTAGGCTAAGGCTTAGGGTTAGGCTGAGGATGACGGTGGGGTTGAGGATGAGGGTTCAGGTGATGGTTAGGGTTAGGATTAGGGTGACTGTTAGGATGAGGGTTAGGGTTAGGATTAGGGTTGGGGTGAAGGCTAGGTTGAGGGTAAAGGTTAGGGTTAGGCTTAGGCTTAGGCTTAGAGTTAGGCTGAGGGTGAGGTTGAGGGTGAGTTTTAAGGTTAGGGTGATGGTTAGGGTTATCCTTATGTTGAAGGTTAGCATGAGGTTTAGGGATAGGGTGAGGGTTAGAGTGAGGGTGATGGTAAGGGTAAAGCTATGGGTTAGGCTGAGGGTGAGAATTAAGATACGGGTGAGTGTTAGGGTTAGGGTGAGTGTTAGGGTAAGGGTGATGGTTAGGGTTTATGGTGATTGTGAGGGTTAGATTGAGGATTAGGGTTAGGTTTCGTGTGAGGTTTAGGGTGAGGATGAGGGTTAGTGTTAGGGTGAGGGTTAGGGTTAGAATTAGGTTTCGGGTGATGGCTAGGGTGAGGGTGAGGTTTACTGTTAGTGTTAGGGTTAGGGTGAGTTTTAGGGTTAGGATGAGGGTTAGGATTAGTGTGAGAGTTAGTGTTAGGTTTAGGGTTAGGGTTAGGGTGAGGGTAAGTGTTAGGGTGAGGGTTAGGGTTAGGGTGAGGGTTATAGTTAGGGTGAGGGTTAGGGTTAGGGTTATTGTCATTGTTAGGTTTAGGGTTATGTTGACGGTGAGGGTGAGGGTAAGGGTTAGGTTTAGGGTTAGGGTTAGGGTGAGATTTAGGGTTAGGATTCGGGTTATAGTTAGGGTTAGGGTGAGTGTTAGTGTGAGGGTTAGGTTTAGGGTTAGTGTTACGTTAGGATTAGGGTGAGGGTGAGTGTGAGGGTTAGGGTTAGGTTTAGTGTTAGGCTTAGGGTTAGGGTGAGGGTGAGTTTGAGGGTGAGGGTTAGGGTTATGGTGAGGGTTAGAGTTAGGGTTAGATTGAATGTTAGGCAGAGGGTTAGGGTTAGGAATAGGGTTAGTTTGAGCGCTGGTGTGACGGATAGTGTGAGTGTTAGGGTTACGATAGGGTTAGGTTGAGGGTGAGTGTGAGGGTTAGGGGTAGGGTTAGGGTTAGGCTTAGTGTTAGGGTTAGGGTTAGGGTTTGGTTTAGGGTGAGGGTGAGGGTGATTATTAGGGTTAGTGTTAGGGTTAGGGTTAGGTTTAGGCTAAGGGTGAGGTTGGGGGTGAGGATTAGGTTTAGGTTGATGGTTAGGTTTAGGGTTAGTGTTATTGTTAGGGTTAGGGTTAGAGTTAAGGTGAAGGTGAGGGTGAGGGTGCGGGTGAGGTTTAAGGTTAGGGTTAGGTGAGGTTTATGGTTAGGGTTAGGGATAGGGTTAGGGTGAGGGTGAGGTTTACGGTTAGATTTAGGCTTAGGGTGAGGGTTACTGTTAGGGTTAGGGTTAGGATTAGTGTTAGGTTTGGGTTAGGGTGAGGGTTAGGGTGTGGGTTATGGTTAGATTTAGGGTTAGGGTTAGGATTTGGGTTAGGGTGAGGTTTAGTGTGTGGGTTAGGGTTAGGTTTAGGGTTAGGCTTAGCGTTAGGCTGAGCGTGAGGTTGAGTGTGAGGGTTTGGGTTAGGCTGAGGGTTAGGATTAGGGTTAGTGTTAGGGTTAGGATGAGGGTTAGGGTTTGTATTAGGATTAGAGTGAGGGCTAGGGTGAGGGTGCCCTTTACTGTTAGGGTTAGGGTGAGGTGTAGGGTTAGGGTTAGGGTGAGCATGAGGTTTAGTGTTAGAGTTAGGGTTAGGGTGAGGTTTAGGGTTAGGGTTAGTGTTAGGGTTAGGGTTAGGTTGAAGGTTATGGTTATGGTTAGGATTAGGATTGAGGTTAGGGTGAGGGTAAGTGTGAGGGTTAGGGTAAGCTTTAGGCTTAGGGTTAGGTTGAGGGTGAGGGTTAGGTTTAGAGTGTGGGTGAGTGTGAAGGTTAGGGTTAGTGTTAGGTTTAGGGTGAGGGTTAGTGTGAGGGTTAGGTTTAGGCTTAGGCTTAGGATTAGGTTGAGGGTGAAGGTAGGTGGGAGGGTTATGGTTACGGAGAGGGTGAGAATTAGGGTTAGTGTGAGGGTTAGGATTTGGGTTAGGATTAAGGTGAGGGTGAGGGTTAGGATTAGGGTGAGGGTTAGGGTTAGGATTAGGATTAGGGTGAGGGTGAGGATGAGGGTTAGGATTAGGGTTAGGGTTATTGTTAGTGTTATGGTTAAGGTTACCTTTGCAGTGATGGTGAGGCTGAGGATGAGGGTTAGGTTTAGGATTAGAGTGAGGGTTAGGTTTTGGCTTGGTATTAGTGTTTATGTTAAAGTTAGGGTTAGAGTTATGGTGAGGGTGAGAGTGAGGGTGAGGTTTAGGGTTAGGGTGAGTTTAGGGTTAGGGTGAGGATTAGGGTTAGGGTGAGGGTGAGGTTTAGGTTAGAGTGAGGGTTAGGGGTAGGGTTAGGGTGAGGGTTAGGGTTAGGGTTAGGGTTAGGTTTAGGATTAGGGTTAGGTTGAGGGTGAGTGTGAGGGTTTGGGTTAGGCTTAAGCTTAGCCTTAGGGATATGCTGAGGATGAGGGTGGGGTTGAGGATTATGGTTTGGGTGTTGGTTAGGGTTAGGGTTAGGGTTAGGGTTAGGGTTAGGGTTAGGTGAGGGTAAGGGTTAGAATTAGGGTTACGGTGAGGGCTAGGATCAGGGTGAGGGTTAGGGTTAGTGTTAGTGTTAGGGTGAGGGTGAGGCTTAGGGTGAGTGTGAGGGTTAGTATTAGGGCTAGTGTTAGTGTTAGTGTTAGGGTGAGGGTAAGTGTTAGGTTGAGGGTTAGGGTTAGGGTGAGGGTTATAGTTAGGGTGAGGGTTAGGGTTAGGGTTAGGGTTTGTGTTAATTTTAGGTTTACGGTTATGTTGAGGGTGAGGGTGAAGGTGAGGGTTAGGGTTAATAATAGGTTAGGGTTAGGGTGAGTGTGTGGGTTAGGATTAGGTTTAGGGTTAGGCTTAGTTTTTGGCTGAGAGTGAGGTTGAGGGTGAGGGTTAGGGTTAGGGTGAGGGTAAGGATTTCGGTTAGGGTGAGGATTAGGATGAGGGTTAGGTGATGGCTAGGGTGAGGGTGAGGTTTAGGGTTAGGGTTAGGGTGAGGTTTAGTGTTAGGGTTAGGGTGAGGGTGAGGTTGAGTGTTAGAGTTAGGGTTAGGGTGAGGGTTAGGGATCTGGTTAGTGTTAGTGTTAGGGTTAGGGTTAGGGTGAGTGATAGGGTTAGGGTGAGGGTTATGGTTATGGTTAGGATTAGGATTAGGGTTACGGTTAGGGTTAGTGTGTGGGTTAATGTTAGGTTTAGTGTTAGGCTTAGGGTTAGGCTGAGGGTAAGGTTGAGGCTGAGGGTTAGGTTTAGTGTGAGTGTTTGGGTTACAGTGAGGGTTATGTTTAGGGTGACGGTTACGGTTAGGTTTAGGGTTAAGTTGAGGGCTACGTTGAGGGTGAGGTTTAGGGTTAGCTTTAGGGTAAAGTTTATGGTGAGGGTGAGGTTTAGGGATAGGGTTAGGCTGAGGTTTAGGGTTATATTTAGGGTTAGGGGTAGGGCGAGTGTGAGGTTTAGGGTTAGAGTTAGGGTTACGGTGAGGGTTAGGGTGAGGTTTACGGTTAGAGTTAGGGTTAGGGGGAGGGTTAGGGTGAGGGTTAGGTTTAGGGTGAGGGCTAGGTTGAGGGTGAGGGTTACGGTTAGTGTTAGGCTTAGGCTTATGGTTAGGCTGAGGGTGAGGTTGAGGGTGAGGTTAGGGTTAGGGTGAGGTTAGGGGTACGGGTAGGTTGAAGGTTAGCATGATTTTTAGGGATAGGGTGAGGGTTAAGGTGAGGGTGATGGTAAGGGTAATGTTGAGGATTACGCTGAGGGTCAGGGTAAAGATAAGGGTGAGGGTTAGTTTAGGGTGAGGGTTGAGGTAAGGTTGAGGGTTAGGGGTTGGGGTGAGGGTGAGGGTTAGATTGAGGATTAGGGTTAGGGTTAGTGTGAAGTTTAGGGTGGTGATGAGGGTTAAGGATAAGGTGAGGGTTACGGTTAGAATTAGGGTTAGGATGAGGGCTAGGGTGAGGGTGAGGGTTAGGGTTAGGTCGGGGTTAGAGTGAGTTTTAGGGTTAGGGTGAGGGTTAGGGTGAGGGTTAGGGTTAGTGTGAGGGTTAGTGTTATGGTTAGGGTTAGTGTTAGGGTGAGGGTAAGTGTTAGGGTGAGGGTTAGGGTTAGGGTGAGCATTACAGTTAGGGTGACGGTTAGGGTTAGGTTTAGGGATATTGTTATTGTTAGGTTTAGGGTTACATTGAGGGTGAGGGTGAGGGTGAGTGTTAGGGTTAGAGTTAGGGTGAGGTTTAGGTTTAGTATTAGGGGTAGAGTTAGGGTGAGGGTGAGGTTTTGGGTTAGAGTTAGGATTAGGGTGAGGGTTAGTGTGAGGATTAGGGTTAGGGTTAGTGTTAAGTTAGGGTTAGGGTGAGGGTTAGTGTGAGCGTTAGGGTTATAGGGAGGGTTAGGGTTAGGATTAGGGTTAGGGTGAGGTTGAGTGTGTGGGTTAGGGTTAGGTTTAGAGTTTGGCTTAGGGTTAGGCTGAGGCTGAGGTTGAATGTGAGGGTGAGGGTTAGGTTTAGGGTAAGTTTGAGGGTTAGGATGAGGGTTAGGGTTAGGATTAGGGTTAGTGTGAGGGTCAGTGTGTGGGTTAGGGTTAGGTTTAGATTTATGCGTCGGGTTAGGCTGAGGCTGAGGTTGAGGGTGAGGGTTAGGGTTAGTGTGAGGCTTAGGGTTAGGCATAGGGTTAGGTTTAGGATTAGGGTTAGGTTGAGGGTCAGTGTGAGTTTTAGGGTTAGAGTTAGGGTTAGGCTTAGTGTTAGGGTTAGGTTTAGGGTTAGGGTTTGGTTTAGGGTGAGGTGTAGGGTGAGGATTAGGGTTAGTGTTAGTGTTAGGGTTAGGGTTAGGCTGAGGGTGAGGGTGGGGGTGAGGATTAGGCTTAGGGTGATGGTTAGGTTTAGGGTTAGTGTTATGTTAGGGTTAGGGTTAGAGTTACGGTGAGGGTGAGGTTGTGGGTGAGGGTTAGGGTTAGGGTTTGGGTGAGGTTTAGAGTTAGGGTTGGAGATAAGGTTAGGGTGAGGGTGATGTTTAGGGTTAGAGTTAGGGTTAGTGTTAGGATTGGGCTTAGGGTTAGGCTTAGGGTGAGAGTGGAGGTGAGGATTAGGGATAGGGTTAGGGTTAGATTAAGGGTTAGGGTTAGGGTTAGGGTTATTGTTAGTGTTATGTCTAAGGTTAAGTTTGCAGTGAGGGTGAGGCTGAGGGTGAGGTTTATGGTTAGGTTTAGGTCTAGGGTTAGGGTTAATGTTAGTTTTAGTGTTAGTGTTAGGGTTACAGTTACGGTGACAGTGAGCGTGAGGGTGAGGGTTAGGGTTAGGGTGAGATTTAGGGTTAGATTTAGGTTGAGGGTGAGTTTTAGGCTTAGAGTGAGGGTTAGTGGGAGGATTAGGGTGAGGGTTAGGTTTAGAATTAGTGTTAGTCTTAGGGTGAGGGTGAGGGTTAGGTTGAGGTTTAGGGATAGGGTTAGGTTTACGATTAGGGTTAGGGTGAGGGTGAATGTGAGGGTTAGGATTATGTTTAGGCTTAGGCTTATGGTTAGAATTAGGATGAGGGTGAGGGTTAGTGTTAGGGTTAGATTGAGGTTTAGGGTTAAGGTGTGGGTTAGGGTTAGTGTGTTAGTGTTAGGGTTTGGTTTAGTGTTAGGGTTAGGGGGAGGGTTAGGGTCAGGTTTAGGGTTAGGGTTAATATTAGGGTTAGAGTTAGTTTAAGGGTTAGGGTTAAGGTGAGGGTGAGGGTGAGTGTTAGGGTTAGGCTTAGGCTTAGGCTGAGGGTGAGGGTGTGGGTCAGGATTAGTTTTCGTGTGATGGTTAGGGTTTGGTTTAGTGTTAGGGTTAGGGGGAGGGTTAGGGTCAGGCTTAGGGTTAGGGTTAGTGTTAGGGTTAGGGTTAGGGTGATGGTTAGGGTTACGTTTAGCTTGAAGTTTAAGATGAGGTTTAGGGATAGGGTGAGGGTTAGGGTAAGGGTGATGGTAAGGGTAAATTTGAGGGTTACGCTGAGGGTGAGGATTAGGATAAGTGTGAGGGTTACGGTTAGGGTGAGGGTTAGGTTAAGGTTGAGGGTTAGGTATTAGGGTGAGGGTTAGATTGAGGAGTAGGGTTATGGTTAGTGTTGTTGTTTAGGGTGAGGATGAGGGTTAGGGTTAGGTGAGGGTAAGGGTTAGAATTAGGGTTAGGGTGAGGGCTAGGTTGAGGGTGAGGGTTAGGGTTAGGGTTAGGGTGAAGTGTAGGCTTAGGGTGAGGTTTTGGGTTAGTGTAAGGGTTAGTGTTAGGGTTAGGGTTAGTGTTATGGTGAAGGTAAGTGTTAGGGTGAGGGTTATAGTTAGGGTGAGGGTTAGGGTTAGGGTTAGGGTTATTGTTAGATTTAGGTTTAGATTTACGTTAAGGATGAGGGTGAGGGTGAGGGTTAGGGTTAGGGTTAGGGTTAGGGTGAGGTATAGGTTTAGGATTAGGGTTAGAGTTAGGGTTAGGGTTTGGGTGAGGTTTAGGGTTAGATTTAGGCTTAGGGTGAGCGTTAGTGTTAGGTTTGGGTTAGGGTAAGTGTCAGTGTGAGGGTTATGGTTAGAGTTCGGGTTAGTGTTAGGATTAGGGTTAGGGTGATGTTCAGTGTGTGGGTTAGGGTTAGGTTTAGGGTTAGGCTTAGCGTTAGGCTGAGGGTGAGGTTGAGGGTGAGGGTTGGGGTTAGGGTGAGGGTTAGGATTAGGGTTAGTGTGAGGGTTAGGATGAGGGTTAGGGTTATGATTACGGTTAGAGTGAGGGCAAGGGTGAGGGTGACGTTTACGTTTAGGGTTAGGTTGCGGTTGTGGGTTAGGGTTAGGGTGAGGGTTAGGTTTAGTGTTAGAGTTAAGGTTAGGGTGAGGGTTAGGGTTAGGGTTAGTGTTAGGTTTAGGGATAGGGTGAGTGTTAGGTTTAGGGTGAGGGTTATGGTTATGGTTAGGATTAGAATTATGGTTAGGTTGAGGGTGAGTGTGTGGTTAGGGTAAGGGTTAGGCTTAGGGTTAGGTTGAGCGTGAGGGTTAGGTTTAGGGTGAGGGTGAGTGTGAGGGTTAGGTTTAGTGTTAGTGTTAGGTTGAGGTTTAGTGTGAGGGTTATTGTTAAAGTTAGGGTGTGGGTGAGGGTTAGGGTTAGGGTGATGCTTAGGTTTACGGTCAGGGAGAGGGTTAGCATGAGGGTGAGGTTTAGTGTGAGGGTTAGAGTGAGGGAGACAGTAAGGGTAAAGTTGAGGGTTAGACTGAAAGTGAGGATTACTGTAAATGTGAGGGTTAGGGTTAGGGTGAGGGTTAGGGTTAGGGTTAGGGTGAGGGTGTGGTTTAGTTTGAGGATTAGTTTTAGGGTTAGTGTGAGGTTTAATGTGAGGATGAGAGTTAGGGTTAGGGTGAGGGCTAGGGTGAGGGTGAGGGTTAGGATTTGGGTTAGGGTGAGTGTGAGAGTTAGGGTGAGTGTTAGGGTTAGGGTGAGGGTTAGTGTGAGGGTTAGTGTTAAAGTTAGGGTGTGGGTGAGGGTTAGGGTTAGGGTGATGCTTAGGGTTATGGTCAGGGAGAGGGTTAGCATTAGGGTGAGAGTTAGTGTGAGGGTTAGGGTGAGGGTGACAGTAAGGGTAAAGTTGAGGGTTAGGCTGAGAGTGAGGATTACGTTAAATGTGAGGATTAGGATTACGGTTATGGTGCGGGTTAGGGTTAGGGGTAGTGTGAGGGTGAGGGTAAGATTGAGGATTAGTGTTAAGGTGAGGTTTAGGGTGAGGATGAGTGTAAGGGTTAGGGTTAGGGTTATTGTTAGTGTTATGGTTACAGTTAAGTTTGCAGTGAGGGTGAGGCTGAGGGTGAGGTTTATGGGTAGGTTTAGGGTTAGGGTTAGGGTTAGTATTATTTTTAGGGTTAGGGTTAGATTTACAGTGAGGGTGAGGGTGAGGGTTAGGTTTAGGGTGAAGTTTACAGTGAGGTTTAGGGTTAGGGTTAGGTTGAGGGTGAGTTTTAGAGTTTGAATTTGGTTTATTGTGAGGGATAGCGTGAGAGGTAGGGTCAGGGTTAGAGTTAGTGTTAGGGTGAGTGTGAGGGTTAGGTTGAGGTTTAGGGATAGGCTTAGGGTTAGAATTAGGGTTTGGGTGAGCATGAGTGTGAGGGTTAGGTTTAGGTTTATGCTTAGGTTTAGGTTGAAGGTGAAGGTAGGTGTGAGGGTTATGGTTACAGTGAGGATGAGGATTACAGTTAGGGTGAGGGTTAAGATTTGGGTTCGGATTAAGGTGAGGGTGAGGGTTAGGGTTAGGGTGATGGTTAGGGTTTGGATTAGGATTAGGGTGAGGGTGAGTGTTTGGATTAGGGTTAGGCTTATTTTTAGTGTTATGGTTAAGGTTACCTTTGCAGTGATGGTGAGGCTGAGGTTGAGGTTTAGGATTAGGATTAGGGTTAGGGTTAGGTTTAGTGTTAGCATTAGTGTTTTTGTTAAGTTTAGGGTTAGAGTTATGGTGAGGGTTAGGGTGAGGGTGAGGGTGAGGCTTAGGTTTAGGGTTAGGGGGAGGTTTAGGGTTAGGGTGAGGATTAGGGTTAGGGTGAGGGTGAGGTTTAGGGTTAGAGTTAGGGTTAGGGGGAAGGTTAAGGTGAGGGTTAGGGTTAGGGTTAGGGTTAGGTTCAGGATTAGGGTTAGGGTGAGGGTGAGTGTGAGTGTTAGGGTAGGCTTAGGCTTAGGCTTAGGGTTAGGCTGAGGATGAGGGGGGGTGGGGTTTAGGGTTCGGGTGATGGTTAGGGTTAAGATTAGGGTGAGGGTTAGGATGAAGATTAGGGTTAGGATTAGGGTTAGGGTAAGGGCTAGGGTGAGGGTGAGGATTAGGGTTAGGATTAGGCTTAGGCTTAGGGTTATGCTGAGGTAGAGGTTGAGGATGAGGGTTATGGTTCGGGTGATGGTTAGTGTTACCGTTAGGTTGAAGGTTAGCATGAGGTTTAGTGATAGGGTGAGGGTTGGAGTGAGGGTGATGATAAGGGTATAGTTGAGGGTTAGGCTGAGAGTGAGAATTAAAATAAGGGTGATGGTTAGGGTTAGGGTGAGGCTTAGGGTAAGGGTGAGGGTTAGGGGTTATGCTGAGGGTGAGGGTTAGATTGAGGATTAGGGTTAGGTTTATGGTGAGGATGAGGTTTAGGGTTATGGTGAGGGTTAAGATTAGAATTAGGTTTAGGTTGAGAGCTAGGGAGAGGGTTAGGGTTAGGGTTAGTGTTAGGGTTAGGATGAGTTTTAGGATTAGGGTGAGGTTTAAGGTTAGTGTGAGGTTTAGTGTTAGGGTTAGGGTTAGTGTTAGGGTGAGGGTAAGTGTTAGGGTGAGGGTTAGGGTTCAGTTGAGGTTGATAGTTAGGGTGAGGGTTACGGTTAGGGTTATTGTTATTGTTAGGTTTAGGGTTACATTGAGGGTGAGGGTGAGGGTGAGGGTTAGGTTTAGGATTAGGGTTAGGGTCAGATTTAGGGTTAGGATTAGGGTTAGAGTTAAGGTTAGGGTGAGGGTGAGGTTTCAGGTTAGAGTTAGGCTTAGGGTGAGTGTTAGTGTGAGGGTTAGGGTTAGGGTAAGTGTTAGGTTAGGGTTAGGGTGAGGGTTAGTTTGAGGGTTAGGGTTAGAGTGATAGTTAGCATTAGTATTAGGGTTATGGTGAGGGTGAGTGTTTGGGTTAGGGTTAGGTTTAGTGTTAGGCTTAGGGTTAGGCTGAGGGTGAGGTTGAGGGTGACGATTAGGGTTAGGGTGAGGGTTAGAGTTAGGGTTAGATTGAGGGTTAGGATGAGGGTTAGGGTTAGGATGAGGGTTAGGTTGACCGCTGGTGTGACGGTTAGTGTGAGGGATAGGTTTAGGTTTAGGATTAGGGTTAGGTTGAGGGTGAGTGTGAAGGTTAGGCTTAGGGTTAGGGTTAGGCATAGGGTTAGGGTTTGGGTTAGGGTTTGGTTTAGAGTGAGGGTGATGGTGAGGATTAGGATTAGTGTTAGGGTTAGGGTTATGGTTAGGGTTAGGCTAAGGGTGAGAGGGTGGGGTTGAGGATTAGGGTTAGGGTTAGGTGAGGTATAGGGTTAGTGTTAGAGATAGGGTTAGGGTGAGGGTAAGGTTTAGGGTTAGAGTTAGGGTTATTTTTAGCGTTAGGCTTAGGTTTAGGCTGAGGGTGATCGTGGGGGTGAGGATTAGGTTTAGAGTTAGGGTTAGGGTTAGAGTTCGGGTTAGGGTTAGGGTTAGGGTTTTTCTTAGTGTTATGGTTAGAATTAAGTTTGCAGTGAAGGTGAGGCTGAGGGTGAGGTTTATGGTTAGGGTTAGGTTTAGAGTTAGGGTTAGTGTTAGTGTTGTTGTTAGGGTTAAGGTTAGAGTTATGGTTAGGGTGAAGGTGAGGGTGAAGGTTAGGGTTAGGGTGAGTTTTAGGGTGAGGTTTAGGGTTAGGATTAGGTTGTGGGTTAGTATTATTCTTAGGGTGAGGGTGAGTGTGAATGTGAGTGTTAGGGTTAGAATTAGGCTTAGGCTTAGGTTTGGGATTATGGTGAGGGTGACTGTTAAGTTTAGGTTTAGGGTGAGGTTTAGGGTTAGGGTGAGGGTTTGGTTTAGTGTTAGGGTTAGGGGGACGGTTACGGTCAGCGTTAGGGTTAGGGTTACTGTGAGGGTTAGGGTTAGTTTGAGGGATAGGTTGAGGTTTAGGGTTAGGGTTAGGGTTAGGTTTAGGATTAGGGTTAGAGTGAGGGTGAGTGTGAGTGTTAGGGTTAGGTTTAGGCTTAGGCTGAATGTGAGGTGAGGGTGAGGCTTAGTGTTTGGGTGATGGTTAGGGTTAGGATGAAGGTGAGGGATAGGATCAGGTTTAGGGTTAGGATTAGGTTTAGGGTGAAGGCTAGGGTGAGGTTGAGGGTTAGGTTTAGGGTTAGGGTGAGGTTTAGGCTTACGGTGAGGTTTAGAGTTAGTGTGAGTGTTAGTGTTAGGGTTCAGTTTACTGTTAGGGTTAGGGGGAGGGTTAGAGTCAGGTTTAGGGTTAGGGTTAGGGTTAGAATTAGGGCTAGGGTGATGGTTAGGGTTATGGTTAGTTGAAAGTTAGGATGCTGTTTAGGGATAGGGTGAGGGTTAGGGTGTGAGTGATGGTCAGTTTAAAGTTGAGGGTTAGGCTGAGGGTGAGGGTTAAGATAAGGGTGAGGGTTACGGTTAGGGTGAGGGTTAGGATAAGGGTGAGGGTTAGGGATTAGTGTGAGGGTGTGGTTAGACTGAGGATTAGGGTTTGGGTTAGTGTGTGGTTTAGGGTGAACATGAGGGTTAGGGTTAGTTGAGGGTAAGGGATCGAATTCGGAATAGGGTGAGGGCTAGGGTTAGGGTGAGGGTTATAGTTAGGGTGAGGGTTAGTGTTAGGGTTAGGGTTTTTGTTACTTTTAGGTTTAGGGTTATGTTTATGGTGAGGGTGAGGGTGAGGGTGAGGGTGAGGGTTAGGGTTAGGGTGAGGGTTAAGGTTAGGGTTAGTGTTAGGTTAGGGTTAGGGTGAGTGTGTGGGTTAAGGTTAGGTTTAGGTTTAGACTTAGTGTTAGGCTGAGAGTGAGGTTGAGGGTGAAGTTTAGGGTTAGGGTGAGCGTTAGAATTATGGTTAGGGTGAGATTTATGATGACGGTTAGGGTTAGGATTAGGGTTAGAGTGATGGCTAGGGTAAGGGTGAGGTTTAGGTTTAGGGTTAGGGTGAGGTTTAGTGTTAGGTTTAGGGTGAGGTTGAGTGTTAGAATTAGGGTTAGGGTGAGGGTTAGGGATCGGGTTAGTGTTAGGGTTAGGGTGAGTGATAGTGTTAGGGTGATGGTTATGGTTATGTTTAGGATTAGGATTAGGGTTAGGGTGAATGTGTGGGTTAAGGTTAGTTTTAGTGTTAGGCTTAGGGTTAGGCAGAGGGTGAGTTTGAGGCTGAGGGTTAGGTTTAGTGTGAGTCTTTGGGTTACAGTGAGGGTTATGTTTAGGGTGACGGTTACGATTAGGTTTAGGGTTAGGTTGAGGGCTACGTTGAGTGTGAGATTTAGGGTTAGGGTTAGGGTGAAGTTTATGGTGAGGGTGCTGTTTAGGGTTAGGGTTAGGCTGAGGTTTAGGGTTATAGTTAGGTTTAGGTTTAGGGCGAGTGTGAGGTTTAGGGTTCGTGTTAGTGTTAGGGTGAGTGTTAGGGTGAGGTTTAAGGTTAGAGTTAGGGTTATGGGGGAGGGTTAGGTTGAGGGTTAGGTTTAGGGTGAGGGCTAGTTTGAGGGTGAGGGTTAGGGTTAGTGTTAGGCTTAGGCTTATGTTTAGGCTGAGTGTGAGTTTGAGGGTGAGGGTCAGGGTTAGGGTGAGGTTAGGGTTACGTTTAGGTTGAAGGTTAGCCTGAGGTTTAGGGATAGGGTGAGGGATAGGTTGTTGGTGATGGTAAGGGTAAAGTTGAAGGTTAGGCTGAGGGTCAGGGTAAAGATAAGGGTGAGGGTTAGGGTTAGGATGAGGGTTAGGGTAATGGTGAGGGTTAGGGGTTAGGGTGAGTGTGAGTGTTAGATTGAGGATTAGGGTTAGGTTTAGTGTGAGGTTTAGGGTGAGGATGATGTTAGGGTTAGGGTGAGGGTTAGGCTTAGAATTAGGGTTAGGATGAGGGCTAGGCTGAGCGTGAGGGTGAGGGTAAGTTTAGGGTTATGGTGAGTTTTAGGGTTAGGGTGAGGATTAGGTTTAGTGTGCGGGTTAGTGTTATGGTTAGGGTTAGTGTTAGGGTGAGGGTAAGTGTTAGAGTGAGGGTTAGGGTTAGGGTGAGGGTTATAGTTAGTGTGAGGGTTAGGGTTAGGGTTAGGGTTAGGGTTATTGTGATTTTTAGGTTTAGGGTTACATTCAGGGTGAGGGTGAGTGTGAGGGTTAGGGTTAGAGTTAGGGTGAGGTTTAGGTTTAGGATTAGGGATAGAGTTAGGGTTAGGGTGAGGGTGAGGTTTAGCGTTAGAGTTAGGCTTAATGTGAGGGTTAGTGTGAGGATTAGTGTTAAGGTTAGTCTTAGGTTAGGGATAGGGTGAGGTTTATTGTGAGAGTAAGGTTTAGAGGGACTGTTAGAGTTAGGATTAGGGTTAGGATGTGGTTGAGTGTGTGGGTTAGGGTTAGGTTTAAAGTTAGGCTTAGGGTTAGGCTGAGGCTGAGGCTAAAGGTGAGGGATAGGGTTAGGTTTAGGGTAAGGTTGAGGGTTAGGATGAGGGTTAGGGTTAGGATTAGGGTTAGGGTGAGGGTGAGTCTGTGGGTTATGGTGCAGTTTAGTGTTAGGGTTAGGGTTAGAGTTAGGGTTATGGTGAGGGTGAGGTTTAGGGATACAGTTGGGGTTAGGGTGAGGGTTAGGGTTAGCGTGAGTGTTAGGGTGGTGGTGAAGGTAAGAGTAAATGTTATTGTTGGGCTGAGTGTGAGAGTTACTGTAAGGCTGAGGGTTAGTGTTAGGGTGAGGGTTAGGTTTAGGGGTAGTTTGAGGGTGAGGTTTAGATTGAGGATTAGTGTTAGGATTAGGGTGAGGTTTAGGGTGAGGATTAGGGTTAGGGTTAGGGTTATTGTTAGTGTTATGGTTAGGGTTAAGTTTGCGATGAGGGTGAGGCTGAGGGTGAGATTTATGGTTAGGGTTAGGTTTAGGGTTAGGGTTTGGGTTAGTGTTATTGTTAAAGTTAGGGTTGGTGTTACAGTGAGGGTGAGGTGAGTGTGAGGGTTAGGTTGAGGGTTAGGTTTAGGATTAGGTTGAGGGTGAAGATAGGTGTGAGTGTTAGGGTTATGGTGAGGGTGAGGATTAGGTTTAGGTTGAGGTTTAGGATTTGGGTTAGGATTAAGTTGAGGGTGAGGGTTAGGGTTAGGGTGAGGGTTAGCATTAGGATTAGGGTTAGGGTGAGGGTGAGGGTTAGGATTAGAGTTAGGGTTAGGGTTATTGTTAATGTTATGGTTAAGGTTACCTTTGCAGTGATGGTGAGGCTGAGGGTGATGTTTAGGGTTAGGATTACGGTTAGGGTTAGGTTTAGGGTCAGGATTAGTGTTATTGTTAAGCTTATGGTTAGAGTTATGGTGAGGGTGAGGGTGAGGGTGAGGGTGAGGGTTCGGGTTCGGCTTAGGGTGACGTATAGGGTTAGGGTTAGTGTGAGGTTTAGGGTGAGGATGAGAGTTAGCGTTAGGTTGAGGGCTAGGTTGAGGGTGAGGGTAAGGGTTAAGGTGAGGTTTAGGGTTAGGGTTATGGTTAGTGTTAGTGTGAGGGTTAGTGTTGGGGGAGGTGAGGGTTAGGGTTAGGGTTAGAGTTAGGATTAGGGAAAGGGTTACGGTGAGGGTTAAGGTGAGGGATAGGTGGAGGTTTAGGGTTAGGGTTGGGGTTAGCTTTAGGATTAGGGTTAGGGTGAGGGTGACTGTGAGGGTTAGGGTTAGGCTTCGGCTTAGGCTTAGGGTTAGGCTGGGGGTGTGGGTGGGGGTGAGGATTAGTTTTTGGGTGTTGGTTAGGGTTACGATTAGGGAGAGGGTTAGGATGAGGGTTAGGGTTAGGATTAGTGTTAGGGTGAGGGCTAGAGTGAGGGTGAGGGTGAGGGTTAGGGTTAGGGTTAGGCTTAGGGTTCGGCTGAGGGTGATGTTGAGGGTGAGGGTTAATTTTATGGTGATGGTTAGGGTTACAGTTAGGTTGAAGGATAGTATGAGGTTTAGGGGTAGGTTGAGGGTTAGAGTGAGGATGATGGTAAGGGTAAAGTTGAGGGTTAAGCTGAGAGGGAGGGTCAAGTTAAGGGTGAGGGTTAGGGTTAGGGTAAGCATGAGGGTTAGGGTTTATTGTGAGGGTGAGGGTTACATTGAGGATTAGGGTTAGGTTTAGTTTCAGGTTTAGGGTGAGGATGAGGGTTAGGGTTTGGGTGAGTGTTATGGTTAGGGTTAGTGTTATTGTTAGGGTTAGGGTTAGAGTTATGGTGAGGGTGAGGTTGCGGGTCCGGGTTAGGGTTAGGGTGAGGGTGAGGTTTAGGGTTAGAGTTAGGCTTAATGTGAGGGTTAGTGTGAGGATTAGTGTTAAGGTTAGTCTTAGGTTAGGGTTAGAGTGAGGTTTATTGTGAGGGTAACGGTTAGAGGGACTGTTAGGGTTAGGATTAGGGTAGGGTGAGGTTGAGTGTGTGGGTTAGGGTTAGGTTTAAAGTTAGGCTTAGGGTTAGGCTGAGGCTGAGGCTGAAGGTGAGGGATAGGTTTAGGTTAGGTTTAGGTTTAGGGTAAGTTTGAGGGTTAGGATGAGGGTTAGGGTTAGGATTAGGGTTAGGGTGAGGGTGAGTCTGTGGGTTATGGTGCGGTTTAGTGTTAGGGTTAGTGTTAGAGTTAGGGTGATGGTGAGGGTGAGGTTTAGGGGTGCAGTTGGGGTTAGGGTGAGGGTTAGGGTGAGGGTTAGTTTTAGTGTGAGTGTTAGCGTGGTGGTGAAGGTAAGAGTAAATGTTAGGGTTCGGCTGAGGGTGAGAGTTACTATAAGGCTGAGGGTTAGTGTTAGGGTGAGGGTTAGGTTTAGGGGTAGAGTGAGGGTGAGGTTTAGATTGAGGATTAGTGTTAGGATTAGGGTGAGGTTTAGGGTGAGGATTAGGGTTAGGGTTAGGGTTATTGTTAGTGTTATGGTTAAGGTTAAGTTTGCGATGAGGGTGAGGCTGAGGGTGAGGTTTATGGTTAGGGTTAGGTTTAGGGTTAGTGTTTGGGTTAGTGTTATTGTTAAGGTTAGGGTTAGAGTTACAGTGAGGGTGAGGTGAGGGTTAAGGTTAGGTTGAGGTTTACGGTGAGGTTTAGGTTTAGGGTTAGGTTGAGTGTGAGGTTTAGGTTTCGGGGGAGGGTTAGGGTGAGGGGTAGGGTTAGGGTTAGTTGTAGTCTTAGTGTGAGGGTGAGGGTTAGGTTGAGGATTTGGAATAGGCTTAGGGTTAGAATTATCGGTTAGGGTAAGGGTGAGTGTGAGGGTTAGGTTGAGGGTTAGGTTTAGGATTAGGTTGAGGGTGAAGATAGGTGTGAGTGTTAGGGTTATGGTGAGGGTGAGGATTAGGTTTAGGGTGAGATTTAGGATTTGGGTTAGGATTAAGTTGAGGGTGAGGGTTAGGGTTAGGGTCAGGGTTAGCATTAGGATTAGGGTTAGGGTGAGGGTGAGGGTTAGGATTAGAGTTAGGGTTAGGGTTATTGTTAATGTTATGGTTAAGGTTACCTTTGCAGTGATGGTGAAGCTGAGGGTGATGTTTAGGGTTAGGATTACGGTTAGGGTTAGGTTTAGGGTTAGGATTAGTGTTATTGTTAAGCTTATGGTTAGAGTTATGGTGAGGGTGAGGGTGAGGGTTCGGCTTAGGGTGAGGTTTAGGATTAGGGTTAGTGTGAGGTTTAGGGTGAGGATGAGGGTTAGGGTTAGGTTGAGGGCTAGGTTGAGGGTGAGGGTAAGGGTTAGGTTGAGGTTTAGGGTTAGGGTTATGGTTAGTGTTAGTGTGAGGGTTAGTGTTAGGGTGAGAGAGTGTTAGGATGAGGGTTAGGGTTAGGGTTAGAGTTAGGATTAGGGAAAGGGTTACGGTGAGGGTTAAGGTTAGGGATAGGTGGAGGTTTAGGGTTAGGGTTGGGGTTAGGTTTAGGATTAGGGTTAGGGTGAGGGTGACTGTGAGGGTTAGGGTTAGGCTTCGGCTTAGGCTTAGGGTTAGGCTGAGGGTGAGGGTGGGGGTGAGGATTAGTTTTTGGGTGATGGTTAGGGTTACGATTAGGGTGAGGGTTAGGATGAGGGTTAGGGTTAGGATTAGTGTTAGGGTGAGGGCTAGAGTGAGGGTGAGGGTGAGCGTTATGGTTAGGCTTAGGCTTAGGTTTAGGCTGAGTGTGAGGTTGAGGGTGAGGGTTAGGGTTATGGTGATGGTTAGGGTTACAGTGAGGTTGAAGGTTAGCATGAGTTTTAGGGATTGGGTGAGGGTTAGAGTGAGGGTGATGGTAAGTGTAAAGTTGAGGGTTAGGCTGAGGGGGAGGGTTAAGATAAGGGTGATTGTTAGGGTTAGGGTGAGGGTTATTGTAAGGTTGAGGGTTAGGGTTTATTGTGACGGTGAGGGTTAGATTGAGGATTAGGGTTAGGTTTAATGTGAGGTTTAGGGTGAGGATGAGGGTTAGGGTTAGGGTGAGGTTTAGGGTTAGGGTTAGTGTTATTGTTATGGTTAGGGTTAGAGTTACGGTGAGGGTGAGGTTGCGGGTCCGGGTTAGGTTTGGGTTTAGGGTAAGGTTTAGAGTTAGGGTTGGAGATATGGTTAGGTTCAGGGTGATGTTTAGGTTTAGAGTTCGGGTTAGTTTTAGGGTTGGGCTTAGGTTTAGGCTGAGGGTGAGAGTGGGGGTGAGGATTAGGGTTGGGTTTAGGGTTAGGGTTAGAGTTAGCGTTAGGGTTAGGGTCGGGATTAGGGTTAGGGTGAAGGTGAGGGTGAGTGTTAGGGTTAGGTTTAGGCTTCGGCTGAGGGTGAGGGTGGGGGTGAGGATTAGTTTTCTTTGAGGATTAGTGTGAGGTTTAGGGTTAGAATTAGGGTTAGGGTGAGGTCTAGGGTTAGTGTTAGTGTTAGGGCTACGGTTAGGCTGAGGGTGAGTGTGATTGTGAGGGGTAGGGTTAGGGTTGGCGTAGGATTAGACTGAGGGTGAGGGTGAGGGTGAGGTTTAGGGTTAGGGTGAGGGGAGGTTTAGCCTTATAGTTTGTGTTAGTGTGAGGGTTAGTGTGAGGTTTAGTGTTAGGGTTAGGGCGTGGGTGAGGGTTAGGGTTAGGGTGATGCTTAGGGTTACAGTCAGGGTGAGGGTTAGGATGAGGGTTAGGTTTAGTGTGAGGGTTAGGGTGAGGGTGAAAGTAAGGGTAAAGTTTAGGGTTAGGCTGAGAGTGAGGATTACGGTAAATGTGAGTGTTAGTGTTAGAGTGAGGATTGGAGTTAGGGTTAGGGTGAGGGTGTGGTTTAGATTGAGGATTAGTTTTAGAGTTAGTGTGAGGTTTAGGGTGAGGATGAGGGTTAGGGTTAGGGTGAGGGTGAGGGTTAGGGTTAGGGTTAGGGTGAGTGTTACGGTTAGGGTGATGGTTAGGGTTAGTGTGAGGGTTAGTGTAAGAGTTAGGGTTAATGTTAGTGTGAGGGTAAGTGATATTGTTCGGGTTAGGGTTCGGGTGAGGGTTATGGTTAGAATTAGGGTTAGGGATAGGGTTAGGGTTATTGTTAGAGTTAGTGTTCGTGTTAGGATGAGGGTTAGGGTTAGCATTAGGTTTAGGGTGAGGACAAGGGTGAGGGTGAAGTTTAGGGATTCAGTCAGGTTTAGATTTAGGGTTAGGCTGAGGCTGAGGGTGAGGTTGAGGGTTAGGGTTAGCGTGATGGTTAGGGTTACAGTTAGGCTTAGGGTTAGCATGAGTGTTAGGGTGAGGGTTAGGCTGAGGGTGACTGTAAGGGTAAAGGTGATTATTAGGGTTAGGGTGAGGGTTAGGGTGAGTATTAGGGTAAGGGTTAAGGTGAGGTTGAGGCTTAGATTGAGGACTAGTGTTATGGTTAGTGTGTGGTTTAGGGTGAGGATGAGGGTTAGGGTTAGGGGGAGAGCTAGGGTGAGGTTGAGGGTTAGGGATAGAGTTAGTTGAGGTTTAGGTTTAAGGTTATTTTTAGGGTTAGTGTGAGGGTAAGTGTTAGGATTAGTGTTACTGTTAGGGTGAGGGTAAGTGTTAGCATGAGGGTTAAGCTTAGGGTGAGGGTTATGGTTAGGTTTAGGCTTAGTGTTAAGGTTAGGGTTATTGTTAGGGTTAGGTTTAGGGTTACGGATACTGTGATGGTGAGGGTGAGGGTGAGGGTTAGGGTTAGGGTTAATGCTGGGGTTAGGGTTAGGGTGAGGGTTAGGTTGAGTTTAAGGGTTAGGTTTCGGGTTAGGTTTAGGATTAGGGTTATGATGTGGGTGAGTGTGAGGGTTAGGGTTAGGGTTAGGCTTAGGCTTAGGATTAGGCTGAGGGTGAGGGTGGGAATGAGGATTAGCTTTAGGGTGATGGTTAGGTTTAGGGTTAGGTTTAGGGTTATGGTTAGGGTTAGGAGTAGGGTTAGGGTGAGGGCTAGGGTGAGGGTGAGGGTTAGGCTGAGAGTTAGGCTGAGTCTGAGGGTGAGGGTGAGGGTTAGGGTTAGGTTGAGGTTTAGGGTTAGGGTTAGGGTGAGGTTGAGGTTAAGAATGAGGATTAGTTTTAGGCTTAGTGTGAGGTTTAGGGTGAGGATGAGGGTTAGGTTTAGGGTGAGGGCTAGGGTGACGTGAAGGTTAGGGTTAGGGTGAGGCTTAGGATGAGGTGTAGGGTTAGGATTAGGGTTAGGGTGAGCGGTAGGGTGATGGTTATTGTGAGGGTTAGGGTTAGGGATAGGGATAGGTTTAGGATTAGGTTTAGATTGAGGGTGAATGTGAGGGTTAGGTTTAGGGTTATGCTTAGGCTTAGTGTTAGGGTGAGTGTTAGGTTTAGTGTGAATGTTAGGGTTATGGTGAGGGTTATGGTTATGGTGAGGGTTAGAGTTAGGTTTAGGGTTAGGGTTAGGGTGAGGTTTAGGGTGAGGATGAGGTTTCGCGTTAGGGTTAGGGTGTGGTTTAGGGTTATGGTTAGGGTTATTGTTAGGTCGATGGTGAGGGTTAGGGTTAGAGTTAGGGTTAGGTGAGGGTTAGGGTGAGGGTTAGGGTTAGTGTTAGTGTTAGGGGTAGGGGTAGGATGAAGGTTAGGGTGAGGGTGAGGGTTAGGGTAAGGGTTAGGATTAGGATTAGGGTTAAGGTGAGGGTGAGTGTGAGGGTTAGTGTTAGGTTTAGGATTAGGGTTAGGGTGAGGATGAGGGTTAGGGTTAGGGTTATGTATAGAGTGAGCGTTAGGGTGAGGGTTATGGTGAGAGTAAGTGTTAGGATTAACATTAGGTTATGTGTTAGGATGAGCAATAGGGTTAGGGCTAGGGTTAGTGTGAGGGTTAGTTTGAGAGTTAGGGTTAGGGTTAGTTTTAAGGTTAGGGTTGGTGTTAGGGTTAGGATTAGGGTTAAGGTGACTGTGAGTGTAACAGTTAGGGTTAGGGTTAGTTTTAGGCTTAGGGTTAGGCTGAGGCTGAGTGTGAGGGTGAGGGTTAGATTTAGGCTGAGTTTTTGGTTTAGTGTTAGAGTGAGGGTTAGGGTGAGGGTTAGGGTTAGAATTAGGGTTAGTGTATGTCCTAGGGTGAGGGTTAGCCTAACGCTAACGTTTAGGTTTAGGTTGAGGTTTAGCTTTAGGGTTATGATCAGGATTAGGGTTAGTGTGAGGGTTTGGGTTAAGGTTAGAGTTACGGTGAGGGTGAGGTTTAAGTTTAGATTTAGGGTTATGGTTATTGTTAGGGTTAGGGTTAGGGTTAAGGTTAAGGTAAGGGTGAGGGTTAGGGTGATGTTGAGTGTTAGGATTAGGGTTAGGATTAGGTTTAGTGTTAGGGTGAGGGTGAGGTTTAGGGTTATTGTTAGGGTTAGGGTTAGGTTTAGTGTGAGTGTTAGGGTTAGGTTTAGTGCTATGGTTAGGTTTATGGTGAGGGCTAGTGTGAGGGTGAGGGTATTGTTAGGGTTAGGCTTAGGCTTACGGTTAAGCTGAGGGTGAGGGTGAGGGTGAGGGTTAGGGTTAGGCTTAGGCTTAGGGTTAGGCTGAGGTTGAGTGTGAGTATTAGGGTTAGGGTTTGGGTTAGGGTTAGGCTTAGTGCTAGGCGGAGGATGAGGGTGAGGGTGAGGGTTATCTTTAGGTTGAGGGTGAGGATTAGGTTTAGGGTTAGCGTTATGGTGCGGGTTAGTGTGAGGGTTAGGGTTAGTGTTACGGTTACGGTGAGGGTGAGAGTGAGTGTGAGGGTTAGGGTTAGCCTACGGCTTAGGCTTATGCTTTGGCCGAGATTGAGGGTGAAGCTGAGGGTTAGGGTTACAGTGATTGTTAGGGTTTTAGGGTTAGGGTGAGGGTTAGGGTTAGGGTTCGGGTGAGGTTTTGGGTGACGTTTAGATTTAGGATTAGGGCTAGGGTGAGTGCTAGGGTGAGGGTGAGGGTTAGAGTTAGGTTTAGTGTTATTTTTAGTGTTATGGTTACGTTTAAATTTACAGTGAGGGTGAGGATGAGGGTGAGGTTTAGGTTTAGGGTTAGGGTGAGGTTTAAGTTAGGGTTAGGGTAAGGGTTAGGGTGAGGGTTTGGGTAAGGTTTACGGTTACGGTAAGGGTGAGTGTTAGGGTTAGGGTGAGGGTTAGTGTGATTGTTAGGGTTAGAGTTAGGGTGACGGTTTGGATGAAGTTGATGGTTAGGGTCTGGATTAGCTTTAAGGTTAGGACTTGGATTAGATTTAGTGTTAGGTTGAGTGCTTGGGTTAGGCTTAGGTTTAGGGTTAGGCTTAGTGTTAAGCTGAGGGTGAGGGTGAGAGTGAGGTTTAGGGGTAGGGTTTGGGTTAGGTTTAGCGTTTGGGTGAGAGTTAGGGTTCGGGTTAAGTTTAGGTTTAGGATGAGGGTTAGGGTTAGGCTTATGGTGAGGTTGAGGTTTAGGGTTAGGTTGATGGTTAGTGTTAGGATTATGGTCAGGGTGAGGGTTCCGGTTAGGATTAGGGTGAGAGTTAGGATCAGGATTAGGGTTAGGATTAGTGTTATTGTGAGAGCTAGAGTGAGGGTGAGGGTTAAGGTTAGTGTTAGAGTGAGATTTAGGGTTAGGGTGAGGGTTAGGATGAGGGTTAGGGTGAGGGTTAGGGTTAGGGTTAGGGTGAGGGTTAGGATGAGGGTGATGTTTAGGTTTAGGGTTAGGGTGAGGGTAAGGTTTAGGGTTAGAGTTAGGGTTAGGGTTAGCTTGAGGGTTACTGTTAGTGTGAGGGTTAGGTTTAGGGTTAGGATTAGGATTAGGGATAGGCTGAGGTTCAAGATCAGGGTTAGTGTTAGGGTTAGGGTTAGCTTGAGGGTTACTGTTAGTGTGAGGGTTAGGTTTAGGGTTAGGATTAGGATTAGGGTTAGGGTGAGGTGAGTATGAGGGTTAGGGTTAGGTTTAGGCTTAGGGATAGGCTGAGGGTGAGGGTGAGAGTGAGGGTTAGGGTGAGGGTGAGGCTGCGGTTTAGGGTTAGAGTTAGTGTTAAGTTGAGGGTTAGTGTGAGGGTTAGTGTTAGGGTTAGGTTTAGGGTGAGGGTTAGGTTGAGGGTTAGGGTTAGGGATAGGGTTAGGTTTAGGATTAGGTTTTGGGTGAGGGTGAGTGTGAGGGTTATGGTTAGGGTTAGGATTAGGCTTAGGTTTAGGCTGAGGGTGAGGGTGAGGGTTAGGGTTAGGGTGAGGGTTAGGTTTAGTGTTAGGGTGAGGGTTAGGATGAGGGTTAGGTTTAGGATTAGAGTTAGGGTGAGGGCTAGCATGAGAGTGAGGGTTAGGGATAGGGTGAGGTTTAGGGTTAGGGTTAGGTTTAGGTATAGGGTGAGGGTTAGGGTTAGGGTTATGTTGAGGGTGAGGGTTAGGGTTAGGTTGAGGATTAGGATTAGGTCTAGGTTTAAGGTGAGGGTTAGGGTTAAGGTGAAGCTTAGCATTAGGGTCCGGGTTAGGATTAGGTTTAGGATGAGTGCTAGGTTGAGGCTGAGTGTTAGTGTTAGGGTTACAGTGAGGTTTAGGGTTATGTTTAGGTTTAGGGTGAGGGTTAGGGTGAGTGTCACGGTGAGGGTCAGTTTTAGGGTTAGGGTGAGGGTTAGAACTTGGTTTAGGGTTAGGATGCGGGTTAGTTTTAGGGTTAGGGTGAGGATTAGTATGAGGGTTAGGGTTACAATTTGGGTTAGGGTGAGGGCTTGGTTGAGGGTGAGGTTTAGTGTTAGGGTTAGGGTGAGGTTTAGGATTAGGATTAGGGGTAGTGTTAGGGTTCGGGTTACAGTGAGGGTGATGGTTAGGTTTGGGGTGAGGGTTTGTGTGAGGACTAAGGAGAGGGTGAAGGTTAGTTTTAGGGTTAGGGTGAGGGTTAGGTTTAGGTTTAAATTTAGAGTTAGGGTTAGGGTTAGGATTAGGGTGAGGGTGAGTGTGAGTGTGAGGGTTAGTATTAGAGTTAGGCTTAGGTTAGGGTTAGGCTGAGGGTGAGGGTTGGGATGAGGATTAGGTTTAGAGTGATGGTTCCAGTTTTGGTTAGGTTGAGGGTTAGGATGAGGTTTAGGGTTTGGATTAGGGTTAGGGTGAGGGCTAGGTTGAGTGTGAGGTTAAGGGTTAGGTTTAGGCTTAGGCTTAGGTTTAGGCTGAGGCTGAAGGTGAGGATGAGGGTTAGGTTTAGGGTGATGTTTAGAGTTACGGTTAGGGTGAGGGTTAGGATGAGGTTTAGGATTGGGGTGAGCATTAGGATGAGGGTGACAGTAAGAGTAAAGTTGAGGGTTAGGCTGAGTGTGAGAGTTATGTTTAGGGTGAGAGTTCGGGTTAGGGTTAGGTTGAGGGTGAGGGTTAGATTGAGTTTTAGTGTTAGGGTTAGTGTGAGGTTTAGGGTGAGTATGAGGGTTAGTGATAGGGTGAGGGATAGGGTGAAGTTGAAGTTTAGGGTTATGGTTAGGGTGAGGTTTAGGTTTAGGGTGATGGTTAGCGTTAGTGTGAGGGTTAGTGTTAGGGTTAGTGTTAGTGTTAGGGTGAGGTTAAGTGTTAGGGTAAGGTTTAGGTTGAGAGTGAGGTTTAGAATTCGTGTTAGGGTTAGGGTTAGGGTGAGGGTGAGGTTTAGTGTTAGAGTTAGGGTTACTGTGAGGGTTAGGGTTAGGGTTAAGGTTACTGTTAGGATTAGGGTTAGTGTGGGGTTTAGTGTGGGGGTGAGGGTTACTGTTAGGGTTAGGATTAGGATTAGGGTTAAGGTGAGGGTGAGTGTGAGAGTTAGGATTAGGGTTAGGATTAGGATAAGATTTTGGGTGAGCATGAGGGTGAGGGTTACCATTAGGGTGAGTTTTGGGTTTAGGGTTAGAGTGAGGGTTAGGGTCAGGGTTAGGCTTAGGCCTTGGGTTTGATTATGGCCTGTTTTGAGGGTGAGGGTTAGGGTTAGTTTTAGGGTGATGTTTAGGGTGGGGGTGACGTCAAGGCTAAAGGTTAGGGTTAGGCTGCGGTTGAGAGTTACTGTAAGGGTTAGGGTTATGGTTAGGGTGAGGGTTAAGGGAAGGGGTCGGGTGAGGGTGAGGGTTAGATAGAGGATTAGTGTTAGGGTTAGGGTGATGTTTAGGGTGAGGATGAGTGTTAGGGTTATTGTTAGTGTTATGGTTAGGGTTAAGTTTGCGGTGAGGGTGAGTCTGAGTGTGAGGTTTATGGTTAGGGTTAGGTTTAGGTTTAGGGTTAGGGTTAGTGTTATTGTTAGGGTTAGGGTTAGAGTTACAGTGAGTGTGAGGTTGAGGGTTAGGGTTAGAGTGAGGTTTACGGATAGGTTTAGTGTTAGGGTTAGGTTGAGGGTGAGAGTTAAGTTTAGAATTAGGTTTAGGGGGAGGGTAAGGGTGAAGGGTAGGGTTAGGGTTAGTGTTAGTCTTAGGGTGAGGGTGAGGGTTAGGTTGAGGTTTAGGGATAGGCTTAATGTTAGGATTAGGGTTAGGTGAGGGTGAGTGTGAGGGTTAGGGTTAGGCTTAGGCTAAGGGTTAGGTTGAGGGTGTAGGTAGGTGTGAGGGTTAGGGTTACAGTGAGAGTTAGAATTATTGTTTGGGTGAGGGTTAGGATTTGGTTTAGGTTTAAGGTGAGGGTGAGGGTTAGGTTTAGTTTGACGGTTAGGGTTAGGATTAGGGTTAGGGTGAGGGTGAGGGTTACGATTAGAGTTAGGATTAGGGTGAGGGTGAAGGTTAGGATTAGGGTTTGTGTTATTGTTATTGTTATGGTTAAGGTTACCTTTGCTGTGATGGTGAGGCTGAGGGTGAGGATTAGGGTTAGGATTAGGGTTAGGGTTAAGTTTGGTGTTAGGATTAGTGTTATTGTTAAGGTTAGGGTTAGAGTGATGGTGAGGGTGAGGGTTAGGTTTAGGGTTTTGGTTAGATTTAGGGTTACGGTGAGGATTAGGGTTAGGGTGAGGGTGAGGTTTAGGGTTAGAGTTATGGTTAGGGGGAGGGTTAGGGTGAGGTTTAGGGTTAGAGGTATGGTTAGGGTGAGGGTTAGGGTGAGGGTTAGGTTGAGGTTCAGGGTTAGGGTTAGGGTTAGGTTTAGGATTAGGGTTAGAGTGAGGGTGAGGGTGAGGGTTAAGGTTAGGCTTAGGCTTAGCATTAGGCTGAGGGTGAGGGTGGTGGTGAGGATTAGGGTTTGGGTGATGGTTAGGTTTAGGATTAGGGTGAGGGTTAGGATGAGGGTTAGGTTTAGGATTAGGATTAGGGTGAGGGTTAGGATGAGGGTTACGGTTAGGTTTATATTGTTAGGGTGAGGGCTAGGGTGAGGGTGAGGGCTAGGGTTAGGGTTAGGGTTAGGGTGAGTTTTAAGGTTAGGGTGAGGGTTAGGGTTAGTGTGAGGGTTAGTGTTAGGGTCAGGGTTAGTGTTAGGGTGAGGGTAATTGTTAGGGTGAGGGTTAGGTTTAGGGTGAGTGTTATCGTTAGGGTGAGGTTTAGTGTTAGGGTTAGGGTTTTTGTTAATTTTAGGTTTGGTGTTATGTTGACGGTGAGGGTGAGGGTGAGGGTTAGGTTTAGGGTTAGGGTGAGTTTTAGGGTAAGGATTAGGTTAGAGTTATGGTTAGGGTGAGGGTGTGGTTTACGGTTAGATTTAGGTTTAGGGTGAGGGTTAGTGTGAGGGTTAGGGTTAGGGTTAGTGTTAGGTTAGGGTTAGGGTGTGGGTTTGTGTGCGGGTTAGGGTTAGAGTTAGGGTTAGGTTTACTATTAAGGTTAGGGTGAGGGTGAATGTGTGGGTTAGGGTCAGGTTTAGGGTTAGGCTTAGGGTTAGGCTGAGAGTGAGTTTGAGTGTGAGGGTTCGGGTTAGAGTGAGGGGTAGGTTTAGGATTAGGGTTATGGTATTGGCTAGGGTTAGGGTGAGGTTTAGGGTTAGGGTTAGTTTGAGGTTTAGTGTTAGGGTTAGTGTGAGGCTGAGATTGAGTGTTAGACTTAGGGTTAGGTTGAGGGTTAGGGTTAGGGTTAGTGTTAGGGTTAGGTTTAGGGTGAGTGATAGGGTTACGTTGAGGGTTATGGTTATGGTTAGAATTAGGATTAGGGGTTAGTGTTTGGGTTAGGGTTAGGTTTAGCGTTAGGCTTAAGGTTAGGCTCAGGGTGATGTTGAGAGTGAGGGTTAGGGTTAGTGTGAGTGTTAGGGTTATGCTTAGTGTGAGTGTTACGGTTAGGTTTAGGGTTATGGTGAGGGCTACTTCGAAAGTGAGGTTTAGGGTTAGGGGTAGGGTGAGGTTTAGGGTGAGGGTGAGGTTTAGTGTTAGGGTTAGGCTGACGTTTTGGGTTAGGGTTAGGGTTAGGTTTATGGCGAGTGTGAGGTTTAGGTTTAGAGTTAGGTTCAGGGTGAGGGTTAGGGTGAGGTTGAGCGTTAGTGTTAGTGTTAGGGGTAGGGTTAGGCTGAGGGTGAGGTTGAGTGTGAAGGTTAGGCTTAGGGTTAGGCTTAAGTTTATTCTGAGGGTGAGGGTGAGGTTGAGGGTTAGGGTTAGGGTGAGGGTGAGGTGTAGGCTTAGATTTAGTGTTAGTGTGAGTGTTAGTGGGAGTGTTTGTTTTAGGGTTAGGGTGTGGGTGAGGGTTAGGGTTAGGATGATGCTTAGTGTTACGGTCAGGGTGAGGGTTAGGATGAGGATTAGGGGTATGGGTAGGGTTAGGGTGAGGGCTACATTGAGGGTGAGTTTTAGGGTGAGGTTTAGGTTGAGATCGAGGTTTAGTGTTAGGGTTAGGCTCAGGTTTAGGGTTAGTATTAGGGTTAGGGTTAGGGCGAGTGTGAGGTTTAGGGTTAGATTTAGGTTTAGGGTGAGGTTTAGGGTGAAGTTTAGGGTTAGTGTTAGTGTTAGGGTAGGGTTAGGCTGAGGGTGAGGGTGAGTGTGAGGGTTAGGGTTAGGGTTAGGCTTAATTTTAGGCTGAGCGTGAGTGTGAGGTTGAGATTTAGTGTTAGCTTAATGGCTAGGGTTACGGTTATGCTGAGGGTTAGTATGAGGATTAGTGTTAGGGTGAGGGTTAGGGTGAGGGTGACAGTAAGGGTCACGTTGAGGTTTAGGCTGAGAGTGAGGATTACGGTAAATGTGAGGGTTAGGGTTAGGGTGACGGCTAGGGTGAGGTTGATGGTTCGGGATAGGGTTAGGTTGAGGTTTAGGTTTAAGGTGATGGTTAGAGTTAGTGTGAGGGTTAGTGTTAGGATTAGGGTTAGTTTAGGGTGAGAGTAAGTGTTAGGGTGAGGGTTATTGTTAGGGTGAGGGTTATGGTTCGGGTTAGGGTTAGTGTTAGGGTTAGGGTTATTGTTAGGGTTAGGGTTACAGTTACGGTGAGGGTGAGGGTGAGGGTTAGGGTTAGGGTTAGGGGGAGGTTTAGGGTTAGTGTTAGAGTTTGGGTTAGGTTGAGGGTGGGGTTTAGGTTTAGAGTTAAATTTAGGGTTATGGTTAGGTTTAGGGTTAGGGTTAGGGTTAGAATTAGGGTTAGCATGAGGGTGAGAGTGAGGGTTAGGGTTAGTGTTAGGCTTAGGCTTCCGGTTATTCTGAGGGTGACGGTGGAGCTGAGGCTTAGGGTTAGGTTTAGGGTGTGGGTTAAGATGAGGTTTAGGGTTAGGATTAGGTTTCTGATGAGGGCAAGGGTGAGGGTGAGGGTTAGGTATAGCATTATGGTGAGGATTAGGTTTAGGGTTAGGTTTACTGTTAGGGTGAGGTTATGGTTAGGGTTACTGGGAGGGTGAGCGTTAGGGTTAGGGTGAGGGATAGGGTGAGGGTGAGGTTTAGGGTGAGGGTTAGGATGAGGGTTAGGGTTACAGTGAGGGTTATGGTTAGGATTAGGGTGAGGGTTAGGATTAGGATTAGAGTTAGGGTGAGGGTGAATTTTAGGATTAGGGTTAGGGTCAGGATAATGGTTATTGTTATGATTATGGTGACATTTGCAGTAGTGGGAGGCTTAGGGTGTGAGTTAGGGATAGGATTAGGGTTAAGTTAAGCTTTAGGGTTAGGATTAGTTTTATTGTTAGGGCTAGGGTTAGAGGTACTGTGCGGTTGAGGGTGAGGACAAGGGTGAGGTTTAGGGTGAGGATTAGGGTTAGGTTTAGGTTGAGGGTGAGTGTGAGGGTTAGGGTTAGGGTTAGGGTTAGGCTTAGGGTTAGGGTGAGGGTTAGGGTTAGGGTTTGGTTTAGGGTGAGAGTGAGGGTTAGGATTAGGGTTACGGTGACGGTGAGTGTAAGTGTTAGGGTTAGTGTTTGGCTTAGGGTTAGTCTGAGGCTGAGGGTGAGTGTGAGGGTTAGATTTAGGGTGAGGGTTAGTTTTAGGGTTAGAATGAGGGTTAGGGTGAAGGTTAGGGTTAGGGTTAGGGTTAGGGTATGTGCTAGGGTGAGGGTTAGTGTTAGGGTTAGGGTTAGGGTGAGGTTTAGGGTTAGGGTTATTGTCAGGGTTAGGGTTAGGTTTAGGGTTTGGATTAGGGTTAGAGTTACAGTGAGGGTGAGATTTAGGATTAGGTTTAGGATTAGGGTTATTCTTAGGGTTAGAGCTAGGGTTAAGGTTAAGGTAAGGGTGAGGGTGATGTTGAGGGTTAGTGTTAGGGTTAGGATGAGGTTTAGAGTTAGGCTTATGGTTAGGGTTATGGTTAGGGTGAGGTTTAGGGTGAGGGTGAGGTTTAGGGTTAGGGTTATGATAAGGTTCAGGGTTATGGTTAGGATTAGGGTTAAGGCAAGTGTGAGGTTTAGGGTTAGTGTTAGGATTAGGATGAGGGTTAGGTTGAGGTTTAGGGTTAGTGTTAGTGTTAGCAGTAGGGTTTGGGTGAGGGTGAGGGTTAGGGTTAGAGTTAGGATTAGGATTAGGGTTAAGGTGAGGGTGAGTGAGAGGGTTTGTGTTAGGGTTAGGGTTAGGTTTAGGGTTATGGTGAGGGCTAGTGTGAGTGTGAGGGTTAGGGTTAGGGTTAGGCTTAATATTAGGTTTAGGCTGAGTGTTAGGGTGAGGGTGAGGGTTAGGTTTAGGGTTAGGCTTAGGCTTAAGGTTAGCCTGAGTTTGAATGTGCGGTTTGGGGTTAGTGTTAGGGTTTGGATTAGGCTTAGTGTTAGGCGGAGGGAAAGGGTGAGGGTGTGGGTTAGGTTTAGGATGAGGGTGAGGTTTAGGGGTAGAGTAAGCGTTAGGGTGAGTATTAGTGTGAGGTTTAGGGTTAGGGTTAGTGTTACAGTTACGGTGAGTGTGAGTGTGAGTGTGAGGGTTAGGGTTAGTCTTAGCTTTAGGCTTAGGCTTAGGCCGAGCTTGAGGGTGAAGGTGATGTTTGGGGTTAGTGTGATTGTTAGGGTTTCAGGGTTGGGGTGAGGGTTAGGGTGAGGTTTAGGTTTAGGTTTAGGGCTAGGGTGAGGGCTACGGTGAGGGTTAGGCTTAGGGTTAGCATTAGGGTGAGATTTAGGGTTAGGGTTAGTTTTAGGGTTAGGGAGAGTGTTAGGGTTAGAGTTATGGTGAGGGTGAGGGTTGGGGTTAGAGTGAGGGTTAGGGTTAGGTTTAGGGTGAGTTTTAGTATTAGGGTTAGGTTTAGAATTAGGGTTAGGGTGAGGGTGAGGTTCAGGGTTAGAGTTAGGGTTAGGATGAGGTTTAGGGTGAGGGTTAGGGTTAAGGTTAGGATGAGGGTTTGGGTTAGGTTTAGGGTTACGTTGAGGGTGAGGGTTAGGGATAGGGTTAGGGTAAGGGTTAGTGTTATTGTTAGGGTTAGGGTTAGAGTTACAGTGAGGGTGAGGGTGAGGGTTAGTCTTAGGGTGAGGTTTAGGGTTAGGGTTAGGGTGAGGGTGAGGGTTAGGCTTAGGGTTAGGGATATGTTGAGGGTGTGGGTTAAGGTTAGGGTGAGGGTTAGGGATAGGATGAGGTTTAGGGTAAGGGTGATGGTAAGAATTAGGGTTAGAGTTAGGATTATTGTTAGTGTTTTGGTTATGGTTATGTTTGCAGTGAGGGTGAGGCTGAGGGTGAGGGTTAGGAATAGGATTAGTGTTAGGGTTAGGTTTAGGTTTAGGATTAGTGTTATTTTTAGGGTTAGTCTTAGAGTTATGGTGAGGGTGAGGGTGAGGGTAAGGGTCAGGGTTAGGGTTAGGGTTAGGTTGAGGTTTAGGGTTAGGCTTAGGATTAGGGTTAGGGTGAGCGTGAGGTTTAAGATTAGAATTAGGGTTAAGCGGAGGGATAGGGTGAGGGTTAGGGTTAGGGTTAGTTTTAGGGTTAGGGTGAGGGTGAGGTTTAGGTTGAGGTTTAGGGTTATGGTTAGGGTTATGGTTAGGATGAGGGTTAGGGTGAGGGTGAGTGTGAGGGTTAGGGTTAACGTTAGGCTTAGACTTAGGGTTAGGCTGAGGGTGAGGTTGGGGAAGAGGATTAGGGTTTTGGTGATGGTTAGGATTATGGTTAGGTTGAGGGTTAGGATGAGGGTTAGGGTTAGTATTAGGGTTAGGGTGAGGGCTAGGTTGAGGTTGAGGGTTAGCGTTAGGTATAGGCTTAGGCTTAGGTTTAGTCTGAGCGTGAGGTTGAGGGTGAGGTTTAGGGTTAGGGTGATGTTTAGGTTTACGGTTAGGGTGAGGATTAGGATGAGGGTTAGGCTTAGGGTGAGGGTGATGGTAAGTGTAAAGGTGAGGGTTAGGGTGAGTGTGAGGGTTAAGATAAGGGTAAGGGTTAGAGTTACGCTGAGGGTTAGTGTAAGGTTTACGATTAGGGTTAGGTTGAGGGTGAGGGTTAGATTGAGAATTAGGGTTAGGGTTAGTGTGAGGTTTAGGGTGAGGATGAGTGTTAGGTTTAGGGTGAGGGTTGGGGTTAGAATTAGGGTTAGGGTGAGGGCTAGGGTGAGCGTGAGTATTAAGATTAGGTTTAGGTTAGGGATGAGGTTTAGGTTTAGGTTGAGGGTTAAGATTAGCATGAGGGTTAGTGTTATGGTTAGGTTTAGTGTAATGGTGAGGGTAAGTGTTAGGGTGAGGGTTAGGGTTAGGGTTAGGGTTATTGTTAGTGTTAGGGTTATGGTTACCCTATGGTGAGGGTGAGGGTTAGGGAGAGGTTTAGGGTGAGGTTTAGGGTTAGGGTTACAGTTAGAGTTTGTTTTAGGGCTAAGATTAGGTTTAGGGTGAAGGCTAGGGTGAGGGTGCGGGTTAGGGTTAGGATTAGGGTTAGGGTTAAGATTATGGTGAGGATGAGGGTGACTGTGTGGGTTAGGGTTAGGTTTAGGTTTAGGCTTAGGGTTAGGCTAAGTGTTAGGTTGAGGGTGAGGGTTATGTTTAGAGTGAGGGTTAGGTTTAGGGTTAGGGTGAGGGTCAGAATGAGGGTTACGGTTAGGATTAGGGTTAGGGAGAGGACTTGTGTTAGGGTGAGGGTTACGGTTAGGGTTAGGGTGAGGTTTAGGGTTAGGGTTAGGTTTAAGTATAGGTTCAGGGTTAGGGTTAGGGTTATGGTGAGGGTGAGAGTTAGGGTTAGTTTGAGTGTTAGGATTAGGTCTAGGTTTAGGGTTAGGGTTAGGGTTAGGGATTTGGCGAGGGTTATCATGAGGGATAGGGTTAGGAATAGGGTTAGGATGAGGGCTAGGGTGAGAGTGAGGGTTAGGGTTAGGGTTATGGTGTGGTTTAGGTTTAGGGTTAGATTTAGGGTTAGGGTGAGGGTTAGGGTTAGGGTTACAGTGAGGGTCAGGGTTAGGTTTTGGTTGAGGGTTAGAATTAGGTTTAGGATTAGGGTGAGGGTTAGGGTTAGGGTTAGTTTGACGGTTAAGGTGAGGATTAGGGATACAATTATGTTTAAAGTGAGGGCTAGGGTGAGGGTGAGGTAAGTGTTAGGGTTAGGGTTAGGTTTATGTTTAGGGTTAGGGTTAAGGTGAGGTTAAGGGTTAGAGTTAGGGTTAGGGGGAGGGTTAGGGTGAGGATTAGGGTTAGGGTTACGGTCAGGTTTAGGTTTCGGTTTAGGGTTAAGGTGAGGGTTAGGGTTACAGTTAGAGAGAGGGTCAGGGTTAGGGTTTGGTTGAGGGTTAGAATTAGTTTTAGTGTTAGGGTGAGGGTTAGGGTTAGGGTTAGGATGAGGGTGAGGGTGAGTTTTAGGGTTATAGTTAGGGTTAGGTTGAGGGATAGGGTGAGGTTTCGGGTTAGGGTTAGTGTTAGGATTAGGATTAGGGTGAGGTTTAGGGTTAAGGTGAAGGTTAGGTTTAGGATTAGGATTAGGATTAGGGTTAGGGTGAGGGTGAGTGTGAAGTTTAGGGTTAGGGTTAGGGTTAGGCTTAGGGAAAGGCTGAGTGTGAGGTTGAGGGTGGGGGTTTAGTTGAGGGTGATGTTTAGGGTTAGAGATAGAGTTAGGGTTAGAGTGAGCATTAGGGTGAGGGTTAGGCTTAGAGATAGGTTTAGGGTTAGTGTTAGAGTTATGGTGAGGGTGAGGTTTAGGGTTAGGTTGAGGGATAGGATTAGTGCTCGCTTTAGGGTGAGAGTTAGGGTGAGGGTTAGGGTGAGGGTTAACATGAGTGTTGGGGTTAGGATTAGGGTTAGGATGAGGGCTAGGGTTAGATTTAGGTTTAGGGTGAGGGTTTTTGTTATGGTGAGTGTGTGGGTTAGGTTTGGAGTGATTGTTATTGTGAGGACAAGGTGAGGGTGAGGGTTAGGGTTAGGGTTATTGTGAAGGTTAGGTTGAGGTTTAGCTTTAGGGTTAGGATTAGGGTTAGGATTAGGGTTAGGGTGAGAATGAGTGTGAGGGTTAGGGTTAGGGTTATCCTTAGGCTTAGGGTTAGGCTGAGGGTGAGATTGGGGATGAGGTTTAGGTTTAGAGTGATGGTTCCGGTTATGGTTAGCTTGACGGTTATGATGAGGGTTAGGGTTAGCATTAGGGTTAGGGTGAGGGCTAGGGTGAGTGTGAGGTTTAGGGTTAGGTTTAGGCTTAGGCTTAGGGTTAGGCTGAGGCTGAAGGTGAGGGTGAGGGTTAGGGTTAGGGTGATGGGTAGGGTTACAGTTAGGGTTAGGCTTAAGATGAGGGTTAGGATTGGGGTGAGGGTTAGGATGAGGGTGACAGTAAGAATAAAGTTGATGGTTAGGCTGAGGTTGAGGGTTATGGTAAGGGTGAGGGTGATGGTTAGGGTTAGGTTGAGTGTGAGGTTTAGATTGAGGATTAGTGTTAAGATTAGTGTGAGGTTTAGGGTGAGGATGAGGGTTAGGCTTAGGGTGAGAAATAGGGTGAAGTTGAGGGTTAGGGTTAGGGTTAGGGTGAGGTTTAGGTTTAGGGTGATGGTTAGCATTAGTGTGAGGGTTAGTGTTAGGGTTTGTGTTAGTGTTAGGGTGAGCGTCAGTGTTAGGGTAAGGTATAGGTTTAGGGTAAGCTTTTGTATTAGGGTTAGTGTTAGGGTTAGCGTGAAGGTGAGGTTTAGGGTTAGAGTTAGGGTTAGGGTGAGGGTTAGGGTTAGGGTTAGGGTTACTGTTCGGATTAGGATTAGAGTTAGGGTGAGGCTGAGGGTGAGGATTACGGTTAGGGTTTGGGTGTGGGCTAGTGTGAGGGTGAAGGTTAGGGTTAGGGTTGGGGTGAGGGTTATGGTGAGGTTTAGGATTAGTGTTAGGGTTAGCGTTGGGATTAGGGTTAGTCGAAATGTTAGGCTGAGGGTGAAGATGAGGGTGGGGTTTAGGGTGAGGGTGAGAGTTAGGGTTAGGGTTAGGGTGGGGTTTAGGGTTAGGGTAAGTTTAGGGTGAGGGTGAGGTTTAAGGTTAAATATAGGGTTAGGTAGAGGGTTAAGGTGAAGTTTAGGGATAGGGTTAGTGTTAGGTTTAGGGTTACAGTTACTGTGAGGGTGAGGGTGAGTGTTAGGTTAGGGTTAGTGTGAGGTTTAGGGTTTGGGTAAGGGTTAGAGTGAGGATTAGGTTGAGGGTGAGGTTTAGGGATAGAATTAGGGTTAGGGTGAGGGTGAGGTTGAGGTTTAGGTTTAGGGTTAGTGTTAGTGTTAGGTTTAGGTTGAGATTTAGGGGGAGGATTAGGGTTAGGGTTAGGATTAGTATTAGGGTTAGGGTTAGGGTGAGTGTGAGGGTTAGGGTTAGGATTAGTGTTAGCCTTAGGTTTTGCCTGAGGGTGAGGGTGAGGGTGAGGTTTAGGTTTAGGGTGAGGGTAAGGGTTAAGGTGATGGTGAGTTTTATTTTTAGCTTTAGTGTTAGAGTTAGGGTTAGTGTGAGGGTGAGGTTTACGTTTAGAGTTAGGGTCAGTGTTAGGGTTAGGGTGAGGGTCAGGGTTATGGTTAGGGTTAGGTTAGGCTTAGGCTTAGGCTTAGGCCGAGCATGAGGGTGAGGGTTAGGGTTAGGCTTAGGGTGAGGGTTAGGATGCGTTTTAGGGTTAGGATTAGGGTTAGGGTGAAGGCTAGGCTGAGGGTTAGGGTGATGGTTAGGTTTAGGGGTAGGGTTAGGTTAGTATTAGGGTTAGGGTCATTGTGAGGGTGAGGGTTATGGTTAGGGTTAGCATTAAGCTTAGGGTTGGGGTGAGGTTTAGGGTTAGGTTTTGGTTTAGTGTGAGGGTGAGGCTGAGGATTAGTGTTAGGTTTAGGGTTAGGGTTAGGGTTGGCTTTAGGGTTACGCTTAGGGTTAGGGTGAGGGTTACGGTGAGGGTTTGGGATAGGGTTAGGGTTAGGCTTAGGCGTAGGCTGCGGGTGAGGGTGAGGGTTAGGTTAAGGGTTTGGGTTAGGGTGATGGCGACACTGAGGATTACTCTTAGGTTTATGGTTAAGCTTAGGGTTAGGTTTAGGGTTAGGGCTAGGGTTAGTGTTAGGGTGAGGTTGAGGATTAGGCTTAGGGTTAGGCTTATGGTTAGGGTTAGGGTTAGGGTGAGGGTGAGGTTTAGGGTTAGAGTTAGGGTTAGGGGTAGGGTTAGGGTGAGGTTTAGGTTCAGGGTTAGTGTTAGGATGAGGGTGAGGATGAGTGTTAGTTTGAGGTTTAGGGAAATGGTTAGGTTTAGGACTAGGGTTAGGATGAGGATGAGGATGAATGTTAGGCTTAGTCTTAGGGTTAGGCTGAGGGTGAAGTTGGGGGTCAGGTGTAGGGTTAGTGTTAGGGTTAGGTTTAGGGTTAGGCTGAGAGTGAGGGTGGGGGTGAGCGTTAGGGTTAGTGTGATGGTTCGGGTTAGGGTTATGGATCGGGTTAGGGTTAGTGTTATTGTTAGGGTTAGGGTTAGAGTTACAGTGAGGTGAGCGTGCAGGTGAGGGTTAGGGTTAAGCTTAGGGTGTGGTTTAGGGTTAGGGTAAGGGTTAGGGTGAGGTTTAAGGTTAGATATAAGGTTAGGGAGAGGGTTAAGGTGAGGGTTGGGGATAAGGTTAGTGTTAGGTTTAGGGTTACGGTTACTGTGAGGCTGAGGGTGAGGGTTAGGTTAGGGTTAGTGTGAGGCTTAGGGTTTGGGTAAGGGTTAGAGTGAGGGTGATGGTGAGGGTGAGGGATAGAATTAGGTTTAGGGTTAGTGTTAGTGTTAGGTTTAGGTTGAGAGTTAGGTAGAGGGTCAGGGTTAGGGTTAGTGTTAGGTTAGGATGTGGGTGAGGTTTTGTGTTAGAATTAGGGTTAGTGTGAGTCTGAGGTTGAGGGTTAGGGTTAGGGTTAGAGTTAGGGTTAGGGTGAGGTTTAGGCTTAGGCTTAGGTTTAGGGTGTGGGCTAGGGAAAGCTTGAGGGTTAGGGTGAGGGTTAGGGTGAGGGTTAGGGTTAGGTTTAGTGTTAGGTTTAGGGTTGGGGTTAGGGTTAGGCTTAGTATTAGGCGGTGGTTGAGGTTGAGGGCGAGTGTTAGGGTTAGGTGAGGGTGACGTTTAGGGTTAGATTTAGCGTTGGGTTGAGGGTTAGTGTGAGGATTAGGGTTAGGGTTAGTGTTACAATTAGGGTTAGGGTGAGGGTGAGTGTGAGGGTTAGAGTTAGTCTTAGGCTTAGGCTTAGGCTTAGGCCGATCATGACGGTGAAGGTTAGGATTAATGTGAGGGTTAGGGTTTTAGGATTAGGGTTAGGGTTAGGATGAGGTTTAGGGTTAGGATTAGGGTTAGGGTGAGGGCTAGAGTGAGGTTGAGGCTTATGATTAGCATTAGCATGAGGATTAGTGTTAGGGTTAGGGTTAGAATTACGGTGAGTGTGAGGTTTAGGGTTAGGTTTAAGTTTAGGGTTATTGTTAGGGTTAGGTTTAGAGTTAAGTTGAGGGTTAGGGTGAGGTTTAGATTTAGGGATAGGGTGAGGTTTAGGATGAGGTTTAGGGTTAGGGTTAGGGTTAGGGTGAGGGATGGGGTGAGGGTTAGGGTGAGGGTTACTGTTAGGGATAAGGTTTGTTTTAGGATTATGTTTAAGGTGAGGGCTAGTGTGAGGGTTAGGGTTAGGGTTAGGCTTAGGGTTATTGTGAGGGTTAGGGTTATTTTTTGGGTTAGGGTGAGGGTGAGGGTGAGGATTAGGGTTAGTGTTAGGGTTAGGTTCAGGGTTAGGTTTCCGGTTAGGGTTAGGGTTTTGGTTAGGGTTAGCGTTATGATTTGTGTTTGGTTACGGTGAGGGTTAGGGTTAGGGTTAGGGCTAGGCTTAGGGTTAGGCTTAGGGTGAGGTTGGGGGTGAGGATTAGATAAGGGTTAGGGTTAGGTTTAGGTTTAGAGTTACTGTTATAGTTATTGTTAGTGTTATGGTTAGGGTTAAGTTTGCGGTTAGGGTGAGGCTGAGGGTGAGGGTTATTGTTATGGATAGGGTTAATGTTAGGATTAGTGTTAGTCTTATTGTTATGGTTAGGGTTAGAGTTACAGTGAGGTACGGTGTGAGGGTGTGAATGAAAGTTTGGGTGAGTTTTATGGTGAGGTTTAGGGTTAGGGTGAGGGTGAGGGTGAGGTTTAGGGTTTGAGTTAGGGTTATGGGGCGGGTTAGGGTGAGGTTTATGGTTAGGGTGAGTGTTAGGGTTAGGGTGAGGCTTAGGATTAGGGGTAGGGTTATTGTTAGGGTACAGTTCATGTTTACAGTTAAGGTGAGTGTGAGGGTTAGGGTTAGGTTTAGGGAGAAGTTAAGGTTTGGGTTAGGTTTAGAGTTAGGGTAAAGGTGAGGGTGAGGTTTAGGGTTAGAGTCAAGGTTAGGGTGATGGTTAGTTTGAGGGTTAGGGTTAGTGTTAGTATTAGGGTTAGGGTGAGAGTTAGGGGGAGGATTAGGGTTAGGGTTAGGGTTAGGATTAGTGTTAGGTTGAGGGTGATTTTGTGTGTTAGGGTTAGGTTTAGGGTTAGGCTCAGGTTTAGGCTGAGGGTGAGGTTGAGGGTGAGGGCTAGGGTGAGGGTGAGGTTTAGGGTTAGGGTTATGGTGAGGTTTAGGGTTAGGTTTTCGGTTAGGGTTAGGGTGAGGTTGAGATTTACGGTTAGAGTTAGGGTTAGGGTGAGGCTGAGGGTGAGGGTTAGGTTTAGGGTTAGTATTAGGGTTAGGGTTAGGTTGAGGGTTAGTGTGAGGGTGAGGATTAATGTTATGTTTAGGATTAAGATTAGGATTAGGGTTAGGGTTAGGGTTAGTGTCAGGGTTAGGTTTAGTATTAGGGTTAGGGTGAGTGTGAGTGCTAGGATTAGGGTTATGTTTAGGGTTAGGTTTAGGTTTAGGGTTAGGATTAGTGTTATTTTTAGGGTTAGGTTTAGAGTTACACTGAGGGTGAGGGTGAGGGTTTGAGTTATGGTTAGGCTGAGGGTGAGGTTTAGGTTTAGATTTAGGTTTAGGGGGAAGGTTATTTCCTTGGTTAGGGTTAGGATTAGTGTTAGGGTTAAGTTTAGGGTGAAGGTTAGGTTGAGGTTAAGGGTTAGGGTTAGGGTTAGGATTAGGGTTAGGGTTAGGGTGAATGTGAGTGAGAAGGTTAGGGTTAAGTTTCCGGTTAGGCTTAGGGTTATGCTGAGGTTGAGCTTGGGTGTGAAGATTAGGGTTAGGTTGATGGTTAGGGTTAGGTTTAGGGTGAGGGTTAGGATGAGGTTTAGGGCTAAGATTAGGTTTAGTGTGAGGGCTAGGATGAGGGTGAAGGTTAGGGTAAGGATTAGGCTTAGGCTTAGGGTTAGGCTGAGCTTGAGGTTGAGGGTGAGGGTTAGGGTTATCGTGATATTTAGGTTTACGGTTAGGGTGTAGGTTAGGATGAGCTTTAGGGTTAGGGGTAGAGCTATGGTGAGGATGATGGTAATGGTAAAGGTTAGGTTTAGGCTGAGGGTGAGGTTTAAAATAAGTGTGAGTGTTAGGGTTAGGTTTAGAGTTACGGTAAGGGTTAAATTGAGGATTAGGGTTAGGGTTAATGTGAAGTTTAGGGTGAGGATGAGGGTTAGGATTAGGGTGAGGCTGAGGGTTAAAATTAGGGTTGGGGTGAGGGCTAGGATGAGGGTGAGGGTTAGGGTTAGTTTTAGGGTTAGGGCGAGGTTTAGGATTAGGGTGAGGTTTACGGTTATGGTGAGGGTGAGGGTGGGGGATAGGATTAGGTTTAGGGTGATGGTTCGGGTTAGGGTTAGTGTTATTGTTAGGTTTAGGACTAGAGTTACTGTGAGGGTGAGGGTGCGGGTGAGGGTTAGGGTTAGGTTTAGGGTGGGTTTTAGGATTAGGGTAAGGGTTAGGGTTAGGTTCAGGGTGAGGTTTAGGGTTAGATATAGGGTTAGGGAGAGAGTTCGGGTGAGGGTTAGGGATAGGGTTATTGTTAGGGTTAGGGTGAGGGTGAGGATTAGTTTGAGGTTTAGGTTTAGGTTTAGGGTTAGGGTTATTGTGAGGATTAGGGTTAGTGTTAGGGTGAGGGTAAGTGTTAAGGTGAGGGTTTGGGTTAGGGTGAGGGTTATGGTTAGGGTGAGGGTTAGGATTAGGGTTAGAGTTATTGTTAGGTTTAGTTTTAGGGTTACAGTTACTGTGAGTGTGAGGGTGAGTGTTAAGGTTTGGGATAGGGTGAGGTTTAGGGTTTGGTTTAGGGTTAGACTGAGGCATCAGGTGAGGGTGAGGTTTAGGGATAGACTTAGCGTTAGGGTGAGGGTTAGGTTGAGGTTGAGGTTTAGGGTTAGTGTTAGTGTTAGGTTTAGGTTTAGAGTTAGGAGGAGGGTTAGGGTTAGCATTAGTGTTAGCATTAGGGTTAGGATGTGAGTGAGGTTTGGTGTTAGAATCAGGGTTAGGGTGAGACTGAGGGTGAGGGTTGGGTTTAGGGTTACTGCTAGGGTTAGGCTGAGGGTGAGAGTTAGTGTGAGGGTGAGGGTTAGGGTCAGGTTTAGGATTAAGATTAGGGTTACGGTTAGGGGTAGTGTTAGGGTTAGGGTGAGGTTTAGTGTTTGGTTTAGTGTTAGAGTGAGGGATCGGGTGAGGGTGAGGTTTAGAGATAGAGTTAGGGTTAGGGTGAGTGTTAGGTTGAGGTTGAGGTTTATGGTTAGTGTTAGTGTTAGTATTAGGTTTAGAGTTAGGGGGAGGGTTAGGGTTAGCGTTAGTGTTAGCATTAGGGTTAGGATGTGGGTGAGGTTTAGTGTTAGAATCATGGTTAGGGTGAGGCTGAGTGTGAGGCTTAGGTTTAGGGTTACTGTTAGGGTTAGGGTGAGGGTGAGGGTTAGGGTGAGGGTGAGGGTTAGCGTCAGGTTTAGGATTAGGATTAGGGTTAGGGTTAGGGATAGTGTTAGGGTTAGGGTTAGGGTGAGGGTGAGGGTTAGGTTTAGGGTGAGCGTAAGGGTTAGGGTTAGGTTGAGGTTTAGTGTTAGGGTTTGGGTTAGAGTTAGGGTTAGGGTGAGGGTGAGGTTTAGGGGTAATTTTAGGGTTAGCATGAGGGTTAGGTTGAGGGTTAGAGTTAGGGTCTAGGTTATGTTGGGTGTTACGGTAAGGGTAGTCCTGAGGGTTAGGCTGAGGGTGAGGTTTAGGTAAGGGTGAGGATTAGGGTTAGGGTGAGTGTTAGGTTTAGGGGAAGGTTGTGCTTGAAGTTTTGATTGAGGATTAGGGTTAGGGTGAGGGCTAAGGTGAGGGTGAGGTTTAGGGTTAGAGTTAGGGTGAGGTTTAGGGTTAGGGTGATATTTAGGGTTAGTGTGAGGGTTAGTGTTAGTGTTAGGATTAGTGTTAGGGTGAGGGTTAGGGTTAGGGTGAGGGTTATGAATAGGGTTATGGTGAGCGTGAGTATTAGGGTTAGGTTGATGGTTAGGGTTAGGGTTAGGGTGAGGGTTATGTTTAGGTTTAGGCTGAGGGTTATGAGGATAATAAGGGTTAGGATTAGGGTTAGGGTGAGGGCTACGGTGAGGGTTAGGGTTAGGGTGAGGGTTATGATTAGGGTTATGGTGAGCGTGAGAGTTAGGGTTAGGTTGATGGTTAGGGTTAGGGTTAGGGTGAGGGTTATGTTTAGGTTTAGGCTGAGGGTTATGAGAATTAGGCTTAGGATTAGGGTTAGGGTGAGGGCTAGGGTGAGGGTTATGGTTAGGGTGAGGGTTATGATTAGGGTTATGGTGAGCGTGAGAGTTAGGGTTAGGTTGATGGTTAGGGTTAGGGTTAGGGTGAGGGTTAGGTTTAGGTTTAGGCTGAGGGTTATGAGGAGAATTAGGGTTAGGATTAGGGTTAGGGTGAGGCCTAGGGTGAGGGTTAGGGGTAGGTTTAGCGTTAAAGTGAAGTTTAGGGTTAGGGTTAGTGTTAGGGTCAGGGTTTGGATGAGGGTTAAGGTTATGCTGAGGGTGAGGGTTAGGGTTTGGGTGAGAGTTAGGTTTAGGAATACAGTTAGGTTTAAGGTTAGTGTTAGGATTAGTGTTAGGGTTAGCGTTAGGTTTAGGGTTATAATTAGTGTTATTGTTAGGGTTAAGGTTAGAGTTAAGGTGAGGTTGAGGGTTAGGGTTAGGTTTAGAGTGAGGTTTAGGGTTAGGGGTAGGATTAGGGTTAGAGTGAGGGTGAGGTTTCGGGTTAGGTTTGGGTTAGGGGGAGGTTTAGTTCGTGGGTTATGGTTAGGGTTCGCGTTAGGGTTAAGGTTAGTGTTAGGGTGAGGGTAAGTGTTAGGTTAAAATAAGTGTTAGGGTGAGGGTTCAGGTGAGGGTTCGGGTGAGGGTTAGGGTTAGGGTGGTTTTTAGGGTTAGGGTTAGGGGTAGGGTGAGAGTGATGGTGAAGTTTAGGGTTAGATATAGGGTTTGGGAGAGGGTTAGGGTGAGGGTTAGGGATAGGGTTATTGTTAGGGCTAGGGTGAGGGTGATGGTGAGGTTGAGGTTTAGAGTTAGGTTTAGGATTAGGCTTAGTGTGAGGGTTAGTGTTAGGTTTAGGGTTAGTTTTAGAGTGAGGGTAAGTGTTAGGGTGAGGGTTTGGGTTAGGGTGAGGGTCATGGTTAGGGTGAGGTTTAGGATTAGGTTTAGGGTTATTGTTAGGTTTAGGTTTAGGGTTACAGTTACTGTGAGGGTGAGGTTGAGGGTTAGGTTTAGGGTTAGGATGAGGTTTAGGGTTTGGGTTAGGATTAGAGTGAGGGTTAGTGTGAGGGTGAGGTTTAGGGATAGAGTTAGCGGTAGGGTGAGGGTTAGTTTGAGGTTTAGGTTTAGGTACAGTGTTAGTGTTAGGGTTAGGTTTAGAGTTAGGCGGAGGGTTAGGGTTAGCGTTAGTGTCAGGATTAGGGTTAGCATGTGGGTGAGGTTTAGTCTTAGAATTAGGGTTAGGGTGAGGGAGAGGGTTAGGGTGAGGGTGAGGGTTAGGGTTAGGTTTACGATTAGGATTTGTGTTAGGGTTAGGGGTAGTGTTAGGGTTAGGGTTTGGGTTAGGGTTCGGGTGAGGGTGAGGGTTAGGTTTAGGGTGAGGGTAAGGGTTAGGGTTAGGTTGACGATTAGTGTTAGGTTTTGGGTTAGAGTTAGGGTTAGGGTGAGGGTGAGGTTTAGGATAAGCGTTAGGGTTAGGATGAGGGTTTGGTTGAGGGTTAGAGTTAGGGTGAGGGTTATGTTGGGGGTGACGGAAAGGTTAAACCTGAGGGTTAGGCTGAGGGTGAGGGTTAGGGTAAGGGTGAGAATTAGGGTAAGGTTGAGTGTTACGGTTAGGGGAAGGTTGAGGGTGAGGGTTTGATTGAGGATTAGGGTTAGGGTTAGGGCTAGAGTGAGGGTGAGGGTTAGGGTTAGGGTTAGGGTGAAATTTAGGGTTAGGGTGATGGTTAGGGTTAGAGTGAGGGTTAGTGTTAGTGTTAGTGTTAGGGTTAGGGTGAGGGTAAGTGTTAGGGTGAGGTTTAGGGTTAGGGTGAGGTTTATGATTAGGGTTACGTTTAGCCTGAAGGTTATGGTTAGGTTGATGGTTAGGGTTAGGGTTAGGATGAGGGTTAGTTTTAGGTTTAGGCTGAGGGTTATGACGAGTATTAGGGTTAGGATTAGGGTTAGGGTGAGGGCTAGGCTGAGGGTTAGGGTTAGGGTTAGTGTTAGAATGAGGTTTAGGGTTTGGTTTAGTGTTAGGGTGAGGGTTTGGATGAGGGTTAATTTTATGCTGAGGTTTAGGTTTAGGTTTTGGGTGAGAGTGAGGGTTAGGATTAGGGTAAGCGTTAGGGTGAGTGTTAGGATTAGGTTTACGGTTAGCGTTAGGTTTATTGTTAGTATTAGTGTTATTGTTAGCATTAAGGTTAGAGTTAAGGTGACAGTGAGGGTGAGGGTTAGGATTAGAGTTAGGGTTAGGGTGAGGTTTAGGGTTAGGGGTAGGATTATGGTTAAAGTGAGGGTGAGGTTTGGGGTTATATTAGGTTTAGGAGGAGGGTTAGTTCGTGGGTTAGGTTTCATGTTAGGGTTAAGGTTAGTGTTAGGGTGAGGGTAAGTGTTAGGTTGAGGGTAAGTTTTAGGGTGAGGTTTAGGGTTAGGGTGAGGTTTATGGTTAGTGTGAGGGTTCGGGTTAGGGTTTGGGTTAGGGTGAGGGTCAGGCTGAGGATTTGGGTTAGGCTTAGGTTTAGGGTTAGGGTTAGGGTTAGTTTTAGGGTTAGGGTTAGGGTTAGGGTGAGGTTAGGGTTAGGCTTAGGCTTAGGGTTAGGCTGAAGGTGAGGGTGAGGGTTAGGGTTAGTGTTTGGGTTAGGGTGAAGGTGAGGTTGAGGGTTAGTGTTAAGTTTAGGGTTAGGGTTAGTGTTATGTTTAGGGTTAGGGCTAGGGTTAGGGTTAAGGTGAGGTTTAGGGTTAGGGTTAAGGTTAAGTTTAGGGTTAGGGAGAGGTTTAGGGTTAGAATTAGGGTTAGGGGTAGGGTTAGGTTGAGGTTTAGGGTTAGAATTAGGGTTAGGGTGAGGGCTAGGCTGAGGGTTAGGGTGAGGTTTAAGGTTAAGGGTAGGGGTAGTTTTAGGATTAGGGTTAGGTTTAGGGTGAGTGTGAGGATTAGGTTTAGGGTTAGGGTTAGGCTTAGAGTTAGGGTGAGGGTTAGGGTTGGGTTTGCTTTAGAGTGACGGTGAGACTGAGGATTAGGGTTAGGTTTAGGGTTAGGTTTAGGGTTAGGGTTACTATTAGGGTTTGGGTTAATGTTAGGGATACTGTGAGGTTTAGAATTAGGTTTAGAGTTAGGCTTAGGGTTATGCTGAGGGTGAGGGTGTGGGTGAGGTTTAGAGTTATGTTTAGGGTTAGGCTTAGGTTTAGGGTTATTGTTAGGGTTAGGGTTAGAGTTACATTGAGGCTGAGGATGTGGGTGAGGGTTAGGGTGAGGGCTAGGGTGAGGGTGAAGTTTAGGGTAAGGATTAGGGTGAGGTTTAAGCTTAGGCTTAGGGTGAGGGTTAGCGTGACTGTGAGGTTTAGTGTTAGGGTTAGGTTTAGAGTTAGGGTTAGGGTGAGGGTGAGGTTTAGGGGTAGAGTTTGGGTTAGGGTGATGGTTAGGATTAGGCTGAGGGTTAAGATGGGGGTGACGGTAACGGTTAAGTTGAGGGTTAGGTTGAGGGTGAGGGTTATGTTAAGGGTGAGGGTTAGGGTTAGGGTGAGGGTTAGGTTTAGGGTTAGGGTGAAGGTGAGAGTTAGATTGATGATTAGTGTTAGGTTTAGTGTGATGGTTAATGTTAGGGGTAGGGTTAGTTTTAGCCTGAGGGAAAGTGTTAGGGTGAAGGTTAAGTTTAGGGTGAGGGTTATGGTTAGGGTGAGGGTGAGGGTTAGGGTTAGGTTTAGAATGAGGTTGAGGCATAGTGTTTGGTTTAGGGTTAGGGTCATGGTGAGGTTTAGTGTTAGACATAGGGTTAGGGTGAGGCTGAGGGTGAGGTTTAGGGTTAGAATTAATGTTAGGGTTAGGCTTAAGGAGAGGGTTAGGTTGAGGGTGAGGGTTAGGATTAGGGTTAATTGTAGGAGTAGGGTTAGGGTTAGGGTGAGTGTGAAGGTTCGAGTGAGGGTTAGGGTTAGGCTTAGGTTTAGGCTGAGGGTGAGGGTGAAGTTGAGGTTTAGGGTTAGTGTGAGGATTAGGGTTAGGGTTAGGGTGAGTGTGAGGGTGAGGGTTAGGGTTAGAGTTAGGCTTAGGTTGAGGGTGAATGTTAGGGTTAGGGTGAAGGTTAGGGTTAGTGTTATGGGTCGGGTTAGGATGAGTGTAGGGTTAGGATTAGGGTTAGGGTGAGGGCTGGGGTGAGGGTGAGGTTTAGGGTTAGGGTTAGAGTTAGAGTTAGGGTTAGTGTGTGGGTGAGGTTTAGGGTTAGAGTTTGGGTTAGGGTTAGAGTTAGGGTTAAGCTGAGGCTGAGGGTGAGGGTTAGGGTTAGAGTTACCATTAGGATTAGGGTAAGGGTTAGGGTGAGTGTGAGGGTTAGGGTTAGGGTTAGGGTTAGTGTTAGGCTTAGGGTTATTCTGATGTTGAGGTTGAGGTTTAGGGTTAGGGTGAGTGTTAGGATGAGGATTATTGTTAAGAGTAGGGTTAGGGTGAGGGTTAGGTTTAGGTTTAGTTTTAGGGTAAGGTTTAGGGTTAGCGTTAGGGTTAGGGTGATGGTTAGGATGAGGGTTAGGGTTACACTCAGGGTGAGGTTTAGGGTTAGGGTGAGGGTTAAGTTTAGGATTATGGTTAGGGTGAGAGTGATTGTTAGCATTAGGGTTAGGCTTAGGGTTCGGTTTAGGGTTAGAATTAGTGTTATTGTTAGGGTTAGGTTTAGAGTTATGGTGAGGCTGAGGGTGAGTGTGCATGTGAGGGTTATGGTTAGGGTTAGGGTGAAGTTTATGGATAGGGTTAGGATTAGGGTTAGGGTGAGGGTGAAGTTTAGTGTTAGATTTAGCGTTAGTTGGAGGGTTTGGTCGCGGGTTAGGTTTAGGGTAATTGTTTGGGTTAAGATTAGTGTCAGGGTTATGTTGAGGTTTAGGGTTAGGGTTAGGGTTAGGATTAGGGTTAGGGTCAGTGTGAGTGTGAGGGTTCGGGTTAGGGTTAGGCATAGGCTTAGGGTTAGGCTGAGGGTGAGGGTGGAAGTGAAGATTAGGTTTAGGGTGATGGTTAGGGTTAGGTTTAGGATGAGGGTTAGGAGGAGCGTTAGGGTTAGGATTAGGTTTAGGGTGAGGGCTAGGGTGAGGGTGAGGGTTAGGGTAAGGGTTAGGGTTAGTCTTAGGAACAGGCTGAGCTTGATATTGATAGTGAGGTTTAGGGTTAGGGTTAGTGTTAGGTTTAGTGTTAGGGTTAGGGTGACAGTGAGGGTTAGGTTTAGGGTTAGGATTAGGATTAGGTTTAGGGTTACTGTGAGTGTGAGGGTTAGGGTTAAGGTTAGTGTTAGCCTTAGGTTTAGGCTGAGGGTGAGGGTGAGGGTTAGATTGAGGATTAGCATTAGAGTGAGGGCTAGGGTGAGGGTGAGTTTTAGGTTTAGGGTTTAGGTGAGGTTTAGGGTTTGGGTGATGTTTAGGGTTAGTGTGAGATTTAGTGTAAGGTTTAGGGTTAGTGTTAGGGTGAGGGTAAGTGTTAGGTTGAGGGTTCGGGTTAGGGTTAGGCTGAGGGTTAGGGTGGGTGTGAGGATTAGGGTTAAGATGATGGTTCGGTTTAGGGTTAGTGTTATTGTTAGGGTTAGGGTTAGAGTTACAGTGAGGGTGAGGATGCGTGTGAGCGTTAGTTTTAGGGTTAGGGTGGGGTTTAGGGTTACGGTTAGGGTTAGGGTTAGGGAGAGGGTGAGGTTTAGGGTTAGATATAGGGTTCAGGAGAGGGTTAAGGTGAGGGTTAGGGATAGGGTTAGTGTTACTGTTAGTGTGAGGGTGAGGGTTAGTTTGAGGTATAGGTTTACTGTTAGGGTTAGGTTTAGTGTGAAGGTTAGTGTTAGGGTTAGGGTTAGTGTTAGGGTGAGGGTAAGTGTTAGGGTGAGTGTTTGGGTTATGGTGAGGTTTATGGTTATGGTGAGGGTTAATATTAGGGTTAGGGCTATTTTTAGGTTTAGGTTTAGGGTTACGGTTACTGTGAGGGTGAGGGTGAGGGTTAGGGTTATAGTTAGGGTGAGGTTTAGGGTTTGGGTTTGGGTTAGAGTGACAGTTAGGGTGAGGGTGAGGTTTAGGTATAGATTTAGGGTTAGGTGAAAGTTAGGTTGAGTTTTAGGGTTAGGGTTAGTGTTAGGGTTAGGTTGAGAGTTAGGGGGAGTTTTAGGGTTAGGGTTAGGGTGAGCATTAGGGTTACGATGTGGGTGCGGTTTAGTGTTAGAATTAGGATTCAGGTAAGGCTGAGGTTGAGGGGTGAGGGTTAGGATAAGCGTTAGGGTTAGGGTTAGGGTTAGGGTTAAAATAAGTGTTATTGTTAGGGTTAGGTTTAGAGTTAAGGTGAGGGTGAGGGTTAGGGTTAGGGTTAGGGTAAGGTTTATGGTTAGTGGTAGGATTAGGCTTAGGGTGAGGATGAGGTTTCGGTGTAGAGTTAGGGTTAGGGTGCGGGTTAGGGTGAGCGTTAGGGTTAGGGTACGTGTTAGGGTGGGGTGATGGTAAGTGTAAACATGAGGGTTAGGCTGAGTGTAAGGGTTACGTTCGGGTGAGGATTATGGTTAGGGTGAGGGTTAGGGTTAGAGGAACGGTGTGGGTGAGGGTTAGATTGAGGATTAGTGTTAGGGTTAGTGTGAGGTTTAGGGTGAGGATGAGGGTTAGGGTTAGGGTGAGGGCTAGGGTGAGGGTGAGGTTTAGGTTTAGTTTTAGGGTGAGGTTTAGGGTTAGGTTGATGGTTAGAGTTAGTGTGTGGGTTAGTGCTAGGGTTAGTGTTAGAGTTAGGTGAGGGTAAGTGTGAGGGTGAGGGTTAGGGTTAGGGTTATTGTTATGGTTAGGGTTAGGGTTATGGTTACGGTGAGGGTGATGTTGAGGGTTAGGGTTAGAGTTAGGATAAGGTTTAGATTTAGGGTTAGGGTGAGAGTTAGGCTTAGGGTGAGAGTGAGGTTTACGTTTAGAGTTAGGGTTAGTGTTAGAGTTAGGGTTAGGGTGAGGGTTAGTGTTTGGGTTAGGTTAGGCTTAGGCTTAGGCTTAGGCTTAGGCCAAGCATGAGGTTGAGGGTTAGGTTTAGGGTTAGGGTATGGGTTAGGGTTAGGGTGAGGGTTAGGATGAGGTTTAGGTTTAGGATTAGGGTTAGGGTGAGTGCTAGGCTGAGGGTTAGGGTGAGGGTTAGGTTTAGAGATAGGTTAGGTTTAGGATTAGGGTTAGGCTTAGGGTGAGTTTTAGGGTTAGGGTTAGGGTCAGGGTTAGGCTTAGGGTTAGGGTGAGGCTTAGGGTTAGGTTTGGGTTAGGGTGAGGGTGAGTCTGAGGATTAGGATTAGGTTTAGGTTTAGGGTTAGGGTTAGCTTTAGGTTTAGGGATAGGGTTAGGGTTACGGTGAGGGTTAGGGTTAGGGTTAGGTTTAGGCTTAGGTTTAGGCTGACGGTGAGGGTCAGGGTTAGGGTTTGGTTTTGGGTTAGGGTGAGGTTGAAGCTTATGATTAGTGTTAGGTTTAGGGTTAGGGTTATTGTTAGGTTTAGGGTTACCACTCTGGTTATGGTTACGTTGAGGATTAGGATTCGGGTTAGGGTTTGGCTTAGGGTTAGGGATAGGGTTAGGGTTAAGGTGAGGGTGAAGTTTAGGGTTAGAATTAGGGTTAGGGGCAGGGTTAGGATGAGGTTTAGGGTTAAGGTCAGTGTTAGGGTTAGGGTGAGGGTGAGGCTTAGGTTGAGGTTTAGGGATAGAGTTTGGTTTAGGACTAGGGTTAGGGTGAAGTTGAGGGTGAGGGTTAGGCTTAGGCTGAGGGTGAGGGTGGGGGTGAGGATTAGGGTTAGTGTGATGGTTCGGGTTAGGGTTAGTGTTATTGTTAGGGTTAGGGATAGAGTTACGATGAGGGTGTCAGTGCAGGTGAGGGTTAGGGTTAGGGTTAGGATGGGTTTTAGTGTTAGGGTTAGAGTTAGGGTGAGGGTGAGGGTGAAGTTTAGGGTTAAATATAGGATTAGGGAGAGGGTTCAGGTGAGGGTTAGGGATTGGGTTATTGTTAGGGTTAGGGTGATGGTGAGGTTTAGGTTGAGGTTTAGGGTTAGTGTTAGGGTTAGGGTTAGTGTTTGGGTGAGGGTAAGTGTTAGGGTGAGGGTTTGGTTTAGGGTGAAGGTTATGGTTAGGTGAGGGTTAGGATTAGGTTTAGGGTTATTGTTAGGTTTAGGTTTAGGGTTACAGTTACTGTGAGGGTTAGGGTGAGGTTTAGGGTTAGGGTTAGGGTGAAGTTTAGGGTTTGGGTTAGTATTAGAATGAGAGTTAGGGTGAGGGTGAGGTTTAGGGATTGAGTTAAGGTTAGGGTGAGGGTTAGGTTGAGGTTTAGGTTTAGGGTTAGTGTTAGGGTTTGGTTTCGGTTTAGAGTTAGGGGGAAGGTTAGGGTTAGCGTTAGTGTTAGCATTAGCATTAGGATGTGGGTGAGGTTTAGTGTTAGAATTAATATTAGGGTGAGGCTGAGGGTGAGGGTTAGGTTTAGGGTTCCTGTTAGGGTTAGGTTGAGGATAAGGGTTAAGGTTAGGTTTAGGATTAGGATTAGGGTTAGGGTTAGGGGTAGTGTTAAAGTTAGGGTTAGGGTTAGGGTTAGGTTGAGGGTGAGGGTTAGGTTTAGGGTGAGGGTAAGGGTTAGGGTTAGGGTGAGAGGGTTAGGGGAATGTTGAGGGTTAGGGTTTGATTGAGAATTAGGGATAGGTTGAGGGCTAGGGTTAGGTTTAGAGTGATGTTTAGGTTTAGGATGATGGTTAGGGTTAGTGTGAGGGTTAGTGTTACTGTTAGGGTTAGTGTTAGGGTGAGGGTAATTGTTAGGGTGAGGGTTAGGGTTGGGGTGAGCGTTATGATTAGGGTTACGGTGAGCGTGAGTGTTAGGTTTAGGTTGATGGTTAGGGTTAGGGTTAGGGTGAGGGTTAGGTTTAAGTTTAGGCTGAGGGTTATGAGGAGAATTAGGGTTAGGATTAGGGTTAGGGTGAGGTTTATTGTTCAAATTAGTGTTATTGTTAGGGTTAAGGTTAGAGTTAAGATGAGGGTGAGGGTGAGGGTTAGGGTTAGGGTTAGTGTGAAGGTTAGGGTGAGGGTGAGGGTTAGTTTGAGATTTAGGGATAGGGTTAGGTTTAGGGTTAGGTTTAGTGTTAGGGTGAATGTAAGGCTTAGGGTGAGGGTTATGCTTACGCTTAGGGTTATGCTGAGGGTGAGGGTGGGGGTGAGGAATAGGGTTAGGGTGATGTTTAGGGTTAAGGTTAGTTTTATTGTTAGGGTTAGTGTTAGAATTAAGGTGAGGGTGAGGGTGCGGGTGAGGGTTCGGGTGAGGGTTAGGATGAGGGTTAAGGTTAGGATTAGGGTTAGGGTGAGGGCTAGGCTGAGGGTGAGGTTTAGGATTAGGATTAGTGTGCGGTTTTGGGTTAGGGTTAGGGTGAGGTTGAGGTTTAGGGTTAGATTTAGGGTTAGGGTGAGACCGAGGTTGAGGGTTAGGGTTAGGGTTAGTGTTAGAGTTAGTGTTAGGGTGAGGGTTAGGTTGAGGGTGAGGGTTAGGCTTAGAGTTAGGATTAGGATTAGGGTAAGGGTTAGGGTGACTGTGAGGGTTAGGGTTAGGCTTAGGCTTAGGTTTAGGCTGAGGGTGAGGGTAAGGGTGAGGGTTTGGGAAAGGGTGAGGGTTAGGGTTAGGTTTAGGGTGAGAATTAGGGTTCGATTAAGTTTAGGGTTAGGGTGAGGGTGAGGGTTAGTGTTAGAGTTACTGTTAGGGTTAGGGTGAGGGTGAATGTGAGAGTTCTGGTTAGGGTTAGGTTTAGGCTTAGTGTTAGGGGAGGGTTAGGGTTATGGTTTGGGTTAGGGTGAGTGTGAGGCTGAGGATTAGGGTTAAGTTTAGGGTTAGGTTTAGGGTTAGGTTTAGGTTTAGGGTTAGTGTCACGGTTAGGCTTAGGCTTAGGGTTACGGTTATGGTGAGGGTTAAGGTTACGGTTAGGGTTAAGGTAAGGGTTATGCTTAGGGTTAGGCTGAGTGTGAGGGTGAGGGTGAGGGTTAGCGTTAGGGTTAGGGTGAAGTTTAGGATGAAGTTTAGTGTTAGGATTAGGGTAAGGGTGAGGGTTAGGATTAGTGTTAGGGTTATTGTGTTGGTTAGGTTTAGTGTTACAGTTACTGTGAGGGTGAGGGTTAGGGTTAGGGTTAGTTTGAGGTTTGGTTGGGGTTAGGGTTAGAGTTAGGGTTTGGGTGAGGGTGAGGTTTAGGGTTATAGTTAGGGTTAGGATGAGGGTTAGGGTGATAGTTAGGGGGAGGGTTATGGTTATGGTTAGGGTTAGGGATAGGATTAGGATTAGGTTGAGGGTGTGTGTGTTAGCGTTAGGTCTAGGGTTAGGCTTAGGTTTAGGCTGAGGGTGAGGGTCAGGTTGAGGGTTAGTTTTAGGGTGAGGATTAGGGTTAGGAGTAATGGGAGGGTTAGGATGAGCGTTAGCGTTAGGATTAGAGTTAGGGCTAGGGTGAGGGTGAGGTTTAGGGTTAGGTTTAGGGTGAGGTTTATGTTTAGGATTAGTGTTAGGATTAGGGTGACAGTGAGGTTTAGGTTTAGAGTTAGGGTTAGGTTGAGGTTGAGGGTGAGGGTGAGGTTTAGTGTTAGTGTTAGGATGAGGGTTAGGTTTAGGATGAGGGTGAGGTTTAGTGATAGGTTTAGGATTAGGATTAGGGTTAGAGTTAGCCTGAGGGTGAGGGTGAGGGTGAGTGATAGGTTGAGGATGAGGGTTAGTGTTAAGGTGAGGGCTAGCGTGAGGGTGAGAGTTAGGGATAGGTTTAGAGTGAGGGTGAGGGTTGGGTGATGTTTAGGGTTAGTTTGAGGGTTAGTGTAAGGGTTAGAGTTAGTGTTAGTGTGAAGGTTAGTGTTAAGGTGATGGTTAGGGTTAGGCTGAGGGTTATTGTTAGTGTTAGGGTTAGGGTCAGGGTTAGGGTTAGGGTTAGTGTTATTGTTTGGTTTAAGGTTAGAGTTATGTTGAGGTTGAGGCTGAGGGTTTTGGTTAGGGTGAGGTTTAGTGTGAGGTTAAGGGTTAGGGTTAGTGTTAGGGTTAGTGTGAGGGTGAGGTTTAATGTTAGAGTTAGGGTTAGGGGGAGGTTTAGGATGAGGGTTAGGGTTAGGATTAGGGTTAGGGTAAGGGCTAGGTTGAGGGTGAGTTTTAGGGTTAGGGTTAGGTTGAGGTTTAGGGTTAGGGTTAGGGTTAGGGTGAGGGTGAGGTTTAGGGCTAGAGTTACGGTTAGCGTGAGGCTGAGGTTGAGGATTAGGGTTAAGGTGAGTGTTAGGGTTTGGGGTAGGGTGAGGGTTAAGCTGAGGGTGAGGGTTAGGGTTAGGGTTAGGATTAGGATTATGGTTAGGGTTTCGGTGAGTGTGAGGGTTAGGGATAGTGTTAGGTTGAGTGTTAGGGTTAGCGTGAGAGTTATGGTTAGGGCTAGGAATACGGTTAAGCTGAGCGTGAGTGTGAAGAATAGGGTTAGGTTGAGGTTTAGTGTTTGGTTTAGGGTTAGAATTAGGCTTAGGTTTAGGGTAAGGTTTAGGGGTAGATTTAGGGTTAGGAAGGAGGGTTTGGGTTAGGGTTATGGTTAGGGTGACGGTTAGGTTGGGGGTGATGGTAAGGATAAATTTTAGGGTTATGCTGAGGGTGAGGGTTACGGTTAGGGTGAGGGTTAGGGTTAGGGTGAGGGTAAGGGTTAGGTTTAGGGTGAAGGTGAGGGTTAGATTGAGGATTAGTGTTAGGGTTAGTGTGAGGTTTAGGGTGAGGATGAGAGTTAGGGTTAGGGTGAGGGCTAGGGTGAGGGTGAGGGTTAGGGTTAGTGTGAGGGTTAGTGTTAGGTTTAGGGTTAGTGTTAGGTTGAGGGTTAGGGTTAGGGTTAGGGTTAGGGTTAGGTTTAGTGGTAGGGTTAGGGTTACGGTGAGGCTAAGCGGGTGGGTTTGGGTTGGGGTTAGGATGAGGTTCAGGTTTAGCATTAGGTTAGGGTTAGGGTTAGCATGAGGGTGAGGTTTAGGGTTAGAGTTAGGGTTAGTGTTAGGGTTAGGGTTCGGTTATTGTTAGGATTAGGGTAAGGGATAGGGTTAGGGTTAGGCTTAGGCTTAAGCTAAGGCTTAGACTGAGCATGAGTGTGAGGGTTAGGATTAGGGTTAGGGTTAGGTTGAGGTTTTGGTTTAGGTTTAGGGTTAGGGTGAGGGTTAGTGTTAGGGATAGGGTTAGGTTTAGGATTAGAGTTAGGGTGAGGTTGAGTGTGAGCATTAGGGTTAGGGTTAGGCTTAGGGTTAGGGTGAGAGTTAGGGTTAGGTTTTGGATTAGGGTGAGGGTGAGGCTGAGGACTAGGTTTAGGTTTAGTGTTAGGGTTAGGGTTAGGGTTACAGTGAGGGTTAGGTTTATGGTTAGGGTGAGAGTTAGGGTTAGGTTGAGGGTTAGGGTTAGGATTAGGTTTAGGGTGAGGGTGAGGGTTAGGGTTAGTTTTAGGGTGAGTTTTAGGATGAGGGTTAGGGATAGGATTAAGGTTAGGTTGAGGGCTAGGCTGAGGGTGAGGTTTAGGATTAGGGTTAGGGTGAGGTTTAGTGTTAGTGTTAGGGTTAGGGTTAGGGTGAGGGTTAGGGTTATTGTTAGGTTTAGGGTTGGGGTTAGGGTTATAGTTGTAGTGAGGGTGAGGGTTAGGGTTAAGGTTAGGATGAGGTTTAGGTTTTGGGTTAGTGTTAGAGTTAGGTTTTGGATGAGGGTGAGATTTAGGGTTAGTGTTAGGGTTAGTGTTAGGGTTAGGTTTAGGGTGAGGGTTAACGTTTGGGTTAGAGTTAGGCTTAGGCTTAGACTTAGGCAGAGAATGAGGGTGAGGATTAGGGTTAGGGTTAGGGTGAGTGTTAGGGTTATTGTTAGGGTGAGGCTTATGATGGGTTTTAGGGTTAGGATTAGGGTTAGGGTGAGGGCTAGGGTGAAGGTTAGGGTGTGGGTTACGTTAAGGGGTAGGGTTAGATTTAGGATTAGGGTTAGGGTGATGGTGAGTGTGAGGGTTAGGATTAGGTTTAGGCTTAGGGTTAGGGTGAGGTTTTGGGTTAGATTGAGGGTGAGGCTGAGGATTAGGGTTAGGGTTAGGGTTAGGGTTAGGTTTAGGGTTAGGGTTAGGGTTAGGTTTAGGGTTAGGGTTAGGGTTAAGTAGAGGGTTAGGCTTAGGCTTAGGCTTAGGCTGACAGTGAGGGTGGGGGTGTGGATTTGTGTTAGGGTTAGGGTTATGGTTAGCGGTATTGTTAGTGTTATGATTAGGGTTTATTTTGCCTTGTGGGTGAGGCTGAGGGTGAGGGTTATAATTAGTGTTAGGGGGAGGGTTAGTGTTAGTGTTATTGTTAGTGTTAGGGTTAGAATTACGGTGAGTTTGAGTGTGAAGGTGAGGGTTAGGGTTAGGTTGAGTTTTAGGTTGAGGTATAGGGTTAGTGTTAGGGTTAGTGTTAAGGTGAGGGTAAGGTTTAGGGTTAGAGTTAGGGTTAGGGGGAGGGTTAGGTTGAGGTTTAGGGTTAGGGTTAGAGTGAGGGTTAGGGTGAGGGTGAGGGTTAGGTTGAGATTTAGGAATAGGGTTAGGTTTAGGGTTAGGTTTAGTGTTAGGGTGAATGTAAGGCTTAGGGTGAGGGTTAGGCTTACACTTAGGGTTATGCTGAGGGTGAGGTTGGGGGTGAGGAATAGGTTTAGGGTGATGTTTAGTGTTAAGGTTAGTTTTATTGTTAGGATTAGTGTTACAGTTAAGGTGAGGGTGAGGGTGCGGGTGAGGGTTAGGGTGAGGGTTAGGATGAGGGTTAGGGTTAGGATTAGGGTTAGGGTGAGGGCTAGGCTGAGGGTGAGGTTTAGGATTAGGATTAGTGTGCGGTTTTGGTTTAGTGTTAGGGTGAGGGTGAGGTTGAGGGTTAGATTTAGAGTTAGGGTGAGACTGAGGTTGAGGGTTAGGGTTAGGGTTAGTGTTAGAGTTAGGGTTGGGGTGATGGTTAGGTTGAGGGTGAGGATTAGGCTTAGAGTTAGGATTAGGATTAGGGTAAGTGTTAGGGTGGCTGTGAGGGTTACTGTTAGGGTTAGGGTTAGGCTTAGGTTTAGGCTGAGGGTAAGGGTGAGGGTTTGGGTAAGGGTGAGGGTTAGGGTTAGGTTTAGGGTGAGAATTAGGGTTCGGTTAAGTTTAGGGTTAGGGTGAGGGTTAGGGTTAGTGTTAGGGTTATTGTTAGGGTTAGGGTTAGGATGAGGTTTAGGTTTAGGTTATGTTTAGAGTTAGGTTTAGGATGAGGGTGAGATTTAGGTTTAAAGTTAGGGTTAGTGTTAGGGTTAGGTTTAGGGTGAGGGTTAACGTTTGGGTTAGGGTTAGGCTTAGGCTTAGGCTGAGCATGAGGGTGAGGTTTTGGGTTAGGGTTAGGGTGAGGGTTAGGGTTAGGTTTAGGGTGAGGTCATTGATGAGTTTTAGGGTTAGGATTAGGCTAAGGGTGAGGGCTAGTTTGAGGGTTAGGGTGAGGGCTAGGGATAGGGATAGGGTTAGGTTTAGGATTAAGGTTAGGGTGAGGGTGAGTGTGAGAGTTAGGGTTAGGGTTAGGTTTAGGCTTAGAGTTAGGGGGAGGGTTAGGGTTATGGTTTGGGTTATGGTGAGGGTGAGGCTAAGGATTAGGGTTAAGTTTAGAGTTAGGTTTAGGGTTAAGTTTAGGTTTAGGGTTATTGTTAGGGTTAGGGTTAGGGTTATGGTGAGGGTTAAGGTTAGGGTTAGGGTTAGGTTTAGGCTTAGGTTTACGGTGAGGGTTAAGGTTAGGGTTAGGGTTAGGGTTAGGGTTAGGCTGAGGGTATGGATTGGGTTGATGATTAGAGTTAGCTTTAGCGTTAGGCTTAGGGTTCGGTTTATTGTTAGAGTTATATTTAGGTTTAAGTTTGCAGTGAGGGTGAGGTTGAGGGTGAGAGTTATCGTTAGGGTTAGGGTTCGGGTTAGTGTTATTGTTAGGGTTAGGGTTAAAGTTACGGTGAGTTTGAGGGTGAGGGTAAGGGTTAGGGTTAGGGTGAGGTTTAGGGTTAGGATTAGGGTTAGGGTGAGGGTGAGGTTTAGGGTTAAAGTTATTGTTAGGGGGAGGGTTAGGGTAAGGTTTAGAGTTAAGATTAGTGTTTATGTTATTGTGAGGGTGAAGGTTATGTTGAGGTTGAGGGATAGGGTTACCTTTAGAATGAGGGTCAGTTTGAGGGTGAGTGTGATTGTTAGGGTGAGAGTTAGCCATACGCTTAGTGATAGGCCGAGTGTGAGGGTGGGGTGAGGATTAGGGTTAGGGTGATGGTTCGGGTTAGGGTTAGTGTTATTTTTAGGGTTAGGGTTAGAGTTAAAGTGAGGGTGAGGGTGCGGGTGAGGGTTAGGGTTAGGGTTAGGTTGGGGGTTAGGATTAGCGTTATGGTTAGGTTGAGGGTAAGGTTTAAGGTTAGAATTAGGGTTAGCATGAGGCTGAGGGAGAGGGTGAGTGTTAGGGTTAGGGTTAGAATTAGACTTAGGATTAGGGTTAGGGTGAGTGTGAAGTTTAGTGTTAGCCTTAGGTTTAGGCTGAGGGTGAGGGTGAGGGTGAGTGTTAAGGTTAGTTTGAATGTTAGGGTTAGGGTTAGGGTGTGGTTTAGTGTTAGGGTTAGTGTTAGAGTTAGGGGTAGGGTGAGGGTGAGGTTTAGGTGTAGAGTTAGGGCTAGGGTAAGGTTTAGGTTGAGTGTTAGTGTTAGGGTAAGTGTTAAGTTGGGGGTGATGGTAAGAGTAAACGTCAGTGTTAGGCTAAGGTTGAGGGTTAAGATAAAAGTGAGGGTTAGGGTGAGGGTTAGGGATAGGGTTATGGTGAGAGTTTGGGTTCAGGTTAAGTTTAGGGTTAGGGTGAGGGTTAGGGTGAGGGTTATGGTTAGGGTGAGAGTTAGGGTTAGGTTGAGGGTTAGGGATACGATTAGGGTTAGGGTGATGGTGAGGGTTAGGGTTAGTGTTAGGGTGAGGGTTAGGATGTGGGTTAGGGTTAGGATTAGGGTTAGGGTGAGGGCTAGGCTGAGGGTGATGTTTAGGATTAGGGTTAGGGTGAGGTTTAGCGTTAGGGTTAGGGTGAGGGTGAGGGTGAGGGTGAGGTTTAGGGTTAGATTTAGGGTTAGGTTGAGACTGAGGTTGAGGGTTAGGATTAGGGTTAGTGTTAGAGTTAGGGTTAGGGTGAGAGTTAGGTGGAGGGTTCGGGTTAGGCTTAGGGTTAGGATTAGGATTAGAGTAAGGGTTTTGCTGAGTGTGAGGGTTAGGTTTAGGGTTAGGCTTAGGTTTAGGCTGAGGGTGAGGGTGAGGTTGAGGCTTAGGTAAAGGGTAAGGTTTAGAGTTAGGGTTAGGGTGAGAGTTAGGGTTCGGTTAAGTTTAGGGGTATGGTGAGGGTTAGGGTTAGGGTTTGGGTTAGGGTGAGGGTGAGGCAAAGAATTAGGCTTAGGTTTAGTGTTAGGTTTAGGTTTAGGGTTAGTGTTAGGGTTATGGTTATGGTTACGGCTACGGTGAGGCTTAGGGTTAGGGTTAGGTTTACCGTTAGGCTTAGGGTTAGGCTGAGGATGAGGGTGAGGGTGAGGGTTAGGGTTAGAGTTAGGGTGAGGTTTAGGATAAGGTTTAGTGTTAGGATTAGGGTATGGGTGAGGGCTATGGTGAGGGTTAGGGTGAGCGCTAGGGATTGGGATAGGGTTAGGTTTAGGATAAGGGTTAGGGTGAGGGTGAGTGTGAGAGTTAGGGTTAGGGTTAAGTTTAGGCTTAGAGTTAAGGTGAGGGTTAGTGTTAGGGTTTGGGTTAGGGTGAGGGTGAGGCTGAGGATTAGGATTAGGTTTAGGGTTAGTGTTAGGGTTAGTGTTAGGGTTAGGGTTAAGGTTAGGGTTAGGGTTAGGGTTAGGCTTAGGCTTAGGTTTAGGCTCAGGGTGACGTTGGGGCTGAAGATTAGAGTTAGGGTTAGGGTTAGGCTTAGGGCTAGGCTTCTTGTTAGGGTTATGTTTAGGTTTAAGTTTGCGGTGAGGGTGAGACTGATGGTGCGTGTTATCATTAGGGTTAGCTTTAGGGTTAGTGTTATTCTTAGGGTCAGGGTGAGAGTTACGGTGAGGTTGAGCGTGAGGGTGAGGGTTAGGGTTAGGTTTAGGTTTAGGGTTAGAGTTAGGGTTAGGGGGAGGGTTAGGGGGAGGTATAGGGTTAGGGTTAGTGTTAGGGTTAAGGTGAGGGTGAGAGTTAGGTTGAGGTTTAGGGATAGTGTTAGGTTTAGGATTAGGTTTAGGGTGAGAGTGAGTGTAAGGCTTAGGGTGAGGGTTAGGCTTAGGCTTAGGGTTAGGCTTAGGGTGAGGGTCGGGGTGAGGAATAGTGTTAGGGTGATGATTAGGGTTAAGGTTAGTTTTATTGTTAGGGTTAGTGTTAGAGTTAAGGTGAGGGTGAGGTTGCGGGTGAGGGTTACGGTGAGGGTTAGGATGAGGGTTATGGTTAGGATTAGGGTTAGGGTGAGTGCTAGGCTGGGGCTGAGGTTTAGGATTAGGTTTAGAGTGAGGTTTAGGGTTAGAGTTAGGGTTAGGGTTAGGGTTATGGTGAGGGTTAGGGTTATTGTTAGGGTTAGGGTTGGGGTTAGGGTTACAATTGTAGTGAGGTTGAGGATTAGGGTTAAGGTTAGGATGAGGTTTAGGTTTTGGGTTAGGGTTAGAGTTAGGTTTAGGATGAGGATGAGATTTAGGGTTAGAGTTAGGGTTAGTGTTAGGGTTAGGTTTAGGGTGAGGGTTAACGTTTGGGTTAGGGCTAGGCTTAGGCTTAGACTTAGGCAGAGAATGAGGGTGAAGTTTATGGTTAGGGTTAGGGTGAGTGTTAGGGTTAGGGTTAGGATGAGGCTTATGATGAGTTTTAGGGTTAGGATTAAGGTTAGGGTGAAGGCTAGTGTGAGGGTTAGGGTGTGGGTTACATTTAGGGATAGTGTTAGATTTAGGATTAGGTTTAGGGTGAGGGTGAATGTGAGGGTTAGGGTTAGGGTTAGGCTTAGGGTTAGGGTGAGGTTTTGGGTTAGGTTGAGGGTGAGGCTGACGGTTAGGGTTAGGGTTAGGGTTAGGATTAGGGTTAGGGTTAGGGTAAGGGTTAAGTTGAGGGTTAGGCTTAAGTTTAGGCTTAGGCTGAGCGTGAGGTTGGGGGTGTGGATTTGTGTTAGGGTTAGGGTTATGGTTAGGGGTATTGTTAGTGTTATGGTTAGGGTTTAGTTTGCGTTGAGGGTGAGGCTGAGGGTGAGGGTTATAATTAGTGTTAGGGGTAGGGTTAGGGTTAGTATTAGGGTTAGAGTTATGGTGAGTTTGAGCGTGAGGGTGAGGGTTAGGTTTAGGTTGAGTTTTAGGGTGAATTATAAGGTTAGGGTTAGGGTTAGTGTTAAGGTGAGGGTGAGGTTTAGGGGTAGAGTTAGGGTTAGGGGGAGGGTTAGGTTGAGGTTTAGGGTTAGGGTTAGTGTGAGGGTTAGGGTGAGGGTGAGGGTTAGGTTGAGATTTAGGGATAGGGTTAAGTTTAGGTTTAGATATAGTGTTAGGGTGAATGTAAGGCTTAGGGTGAGGGTTAGGCTTACGCTTAGGGTTATGCTGAGGGTGAGGTTGGGGGTGAGGAATAGGTTTAGGGTGATGTTTAGGGTTAAGGTTAGTTTTATTGTTAGGATTAGTGTTACAGTTAAGGTGAGGGTGAGGGTGCGGGTGAGGTTTAGGGTGAGGGTTAGGATGAGGGTTAGGGTTAGGATTAGGGTTAGGGTGAGGGCTAGGCTGAGAGTGAGGTTTAGGATTAGGATTAGTGTGCGGTTTTGGTTTAGGGTTAGGGTGAGGGTGAGGTTTAGGGTTAGGGTTAGGTTTAGTGTTAGAGTTAGGGTTAGGGTGAGGGTTAGGTTGAGGGTGAGGGTTAGGCTTAGAGTTAGGATTAGGATTAGGGTAAAGGTTAGGGTGTCTGTGAGGGTTAGTGTTAGGGTTAGGGTTAGGCTTAGGTTTAGGCTGAGGGTGAGGGTAAGGGTGAGGGTTTGGATAAGGGTGAGGGTAAGTTTTAGTTTTAGGGTGAGAATTAGGGTTCGGTTAAGTTTAGGGTTAGGGTGAGGGTTAGGGTTAGGGTTAGGGTTATTGTTAGGGTTAGGGTTAGGGTTAGGGTTACAGTTACAGTGAGGGTGAGGGTTAGGTTTAGGCATAGGATGAGGTTTAGGTTTAGGTTATGTTTAGAGTTAGGTTTAGGATGAGGGTGAGATTTAGGGTTAGAGTTAGGGTTAGTGTTAGGTTTAGGTTGAGGGTGAGGGTTATCGTTAGGGTTAGGGTTAGGCTTAGGCTTAGGCTGAGCATGAGGGTGAGGTTTAGGGTTAGGGTTATGGTGAGGGTTAGGGTTAGGTTTAGGGTGAGGTCATTGATGAGTTTTAGGGTTAGGATTAGGCTAAGGGTGAGGGCTAGTTTGAGGGTTAGGGTGAGGGCTAGGGATAGGGATAGGGTTAGGTTTAGGATTAAAGTTAGGGTGAGGGTGAGGGTGAGAGTTAGGGTTAGGGTTAGGTTTAGGCTTAGAGTTAGGGGGAGGGTTAGGGTTATGGTTTGGGTTAGGGTGAGGGTGAGGCTAAGGATTAGGGTTACGTTTAGAGTTAGATTTAGGGTTAAGTTTAGGTTTAGGGTTAGTGTTAGGGTTAGGGTTAGGGTTACGGTGAGGGTTAAGGTTAGGGTTAGGGTTAGGCTTAGCCTTAGGCTTAGGGTTAGGCTGAGGGTGAGGGTGAGGGTGACGTTTATGGTTAGGGTTACGGTGAGGTTTAGGTTGAAGTTTAGTGTTAGGATTAGGGTAAGGGTGAGGGCTATGGTGAGGGCTAGGGTGAGGGCTATGGATAGGAATAGATTTAGGTTTAGGATTAGGGTTAGGGTGAGGGTGAGTATGAGAGTTAGGGTTAGTGGTAAGTTTAGGCTTAGAGTTAGGGTGAGGATTAGGGTTAGGGTTTGGTTTAGGGTGAGGGTGAGGCTGAGGATTAGGGTTAGGTTTAGCGTTAGGTTTAGGTTTATGGTTAGGGTTAGTGTTTGGGTTAGGGTTACGGTGAGGGTTAGTGTTAGGGTTATGGTTAGGCTTAGGGTTAGGCTGAGGGTGAGGGTTGGGGTGAGGATTAGAGTTAGGGTTAGGCTTAGGCTTAGGGTTAGGTTTATTGTTAGAGTTATAATTAGGTTTAAGTTTGCGGTGCGGGTGAGGCTGAAGGTGAGGGTTATCGTTAGGGTTAGGGTTAGGGTTAGTGTTATTGTTAGGTTTAGGGTTAAAGTTACGGTGAGTTTGAGGGTGAGGGTGAGGGTTAGGGTGAGTCTGAGGTTTAGAGTTAGAGTCATTTTTATGGGGAGGGTTAGGGTGAGGTTTACAGTTTAGGTTAGTGTTTGGGTTAGTGTGAGGGTGAAGGTTATGTTGAGGTTGAGGGATAGGGTTACCTTTAGGATGAGGTTCAGTTTGAGGGTGAGTGTGAGGGTGAGGGTGAGGGTTAGGCTTATGCTTAGGGTTAGGCCGAGGGTGAGGGTGGGGTAAGGATTAGGTTTAGGGTGATGGTTCGGGTTAGGTTTAGTGTTATTTTTAGGGTTAGGGTTAGAGTTAAAGTGAGGGTGAGGTTGCAGGTGAGGGTTAAAGTTAGGGTTAGGTTTACGGTTAGGCTTAGGGTTAGCCTGAGGGTGAGGGTGAGTGTGAGGGTTAGGGTTAGGGTTAGGCTGAGATTTAGGATAAGGTTTGGTGTTAGGATTAAGGTATGGGTGAGGGCTATGGTGAGGGTTAGGGTGAGGTCTAGGCATAGGAATAGGGTTAGGTTTAGGATTAGGGTTAGTGTGAGGGTGAGTGTGAGAGCTAGGGTTAGGGTTAGGTTTAGGCTTAGATTTAGGGTGAGGGTTAGGGTTAGGGTTTGGGTTAGGGTGAGGGTGAGGCTGAGGATTTGGGTTAGGTTTAGGGTTAGGTTTAGGTGTAGGGTTAGTGTTAGTTTTAGGGTTAGGGTTAGGGTTACGGTGAGGGTTAGGATTAGGGTTAGGGTTAGGCTTAGGTTTAAGCTGGGGCTGAAGATTAGAGTTAGGGTTAGGATTAGGCTTAGGGCTAGGTTTCTTGTTATGGTTATGTTTAGGTTTAAGTTTGCGGTGAGGGTGAGACTGAGGGTGAGTGTTATGGTTAGTGTTAGGGTTAGTGTTAGTGTTATTGTTAGGGTCAGGGTTAGAGTTACGGTGAGGTTGAGCGTGAGGGTGAGGGTTAGGTTTAGGTTGAGTTTTAGGGTGAATTATAGGGTTAGGGTTAGGTTTAGTGTTAAGGTGAAGGTGAGATTTAGGGTTAGATTTAGGGTGAGGGTGAGGGTTAGTTTGAGGTTTAGATATAGGGTTAGGTTTAGGATTAGGTTTAGGGTGAGGGTGAGTGTAAGGCTTAGGGTCAGGGTTAGGCTTAGGCTTAGGTTTAGGCTTAGGGTGAGGGTGGGGGTGAGGAATAGGGTTAGATGATGGTTAGGGTTAAGGTTAGTTTTATTTTTAGGGTTAGTGTTAGAGTTAAGGTGAGGGTGAGGGTGCTGGTGAGGGTTACGATGAGGGTTAGGATGAGGGTTATGGTTAGGATTAGGGTTAGGGTGAGGGGTGGGCTGAGGATGAGGTTTCGGATTAGGTTTAGGGTGAGGCTTAGGGTTAGGGTTAGGTTTGGGGTTAGGGTGAGGGAAAGGATTAGGGTTAGATTTAGGGTTAAGTTGAGACTGAGGTTGAGGGTTAGGGTTAGGGTTAGTGTTAGAGTTAGTGTTAGGGTGAGGGTTAGGTTGAGGATGAGGGTTAGGCTTAGAGTTAGGAATAGGATTTGGGTAAGGGTTAGGGTGACTGCGTGTTAAGGTTAGGTTTTGGTTTAGGCTTAGGTTTAGGCTGAGGGTGAGGGTACGGGTCAGGGTTAGGGTAAAGTTGAGGGTTAAGGTTAGTGTTAGGGGGAGAGTTAGGCATCAGTTAAGTTTAGAGCTAGGGTGAGGGTTAGTATTAAGTTTAGGGTTCTTTTTAGGGTTAGGGTTAGGGTTAGGGTTACAGTTATAGTGAGGGTGAGGGTTAGGGTTAGGGTTAGGATGAGGTTTAGGTTTAGGTTATGTTTAGAGTTAGGTTTAGGATGTGGGTGAGATTTAGGGTTAGAGTTAGGGTTAGTGTTAGGCTTAGGTTTAGAGTGAGGGTTAACATGAAGGTTAGGGTTAGGTTAGGGTTAGGCTTAGAGGTAGTTTGAGGGTTATGGTTAGGGTTTGGGTTAGGGTGAGAGTGAGGCTGAGGTTTGGGGTTAAGTTTAGGGTTAGGTTTAGGGTTAGGTTTAGGTTTAGGGCTAGTGTTAGTGTTAGGGTTAGGGTTAGGGTTACGGTGAGGTTTAGGGTTAGGGTTAGGTTTAGGGTTAGGCTTAGGCTTAGGGTTAGGCTGAGGATCAGGGTGAGGGTGAGGTTTAGGGTTAGGGTTAGTGTGAGGTTTATGATGAGGTTTAATGTTAGCAATAGGGTAAGGGTGAGAGCGATGGTGAGGGTTAGGGTGAGGGCTAGGGATAGGAATAGGGTTAGGTTTAGGATTAGGGTTAGGGTGAGGGTGAGGGTTAGGGTGAGGGTTAGGGTTAGGGTATGGTTGAGGGTGAGGTTTACGGTTATAGGGTTATAGGGTTAGGGTTAGGGTGAGGGTTAAGTTTAGGGTTAGGGTGATAGTTAGGGTTAGGGTTTGGGATAGGATTAGGATTAGGTTGAGGCTGAGTGTGTGTGTTAGCTTTAGGTCCAGGGTTAGGCTTAGGTTTAGGCTGAGGGTGAGGGTGAGGTTGAGTTTTAGGATTAGGGTGAGGGTTAATGTTAGGGTTAGTGGGAGGATTAGAATGAGGGTTAGGTTTAGGATTAGGGTTAGGGTAAGGGCTAGGGTGAGGGTGAGGTTTAGGTTTCAGTTTAGGGTGAGGTTTATGTTTAGGCTTAGGGTTTGGGTTAGTGTGACCGTGAGGTTTAGTTTTAGAGTTAGGTTTAGGGTGAGGCTGAGGGTGAGGGTTAGGTTTAGGGTTAGTGTTAGTTTTATGGTTAGTTTTAGGGTGAGGGTTAGGGTTTGGTTGAGGTTTAGGGATAGGTTTAAGATTAGGATTAGGATTAGGGTTAGGCTGAGGGTGAGGGTGAGGGTGAGGGTTAGGGTGAGGATGAGGGTTAGGGAAAGGGTTAAATTGCGGGTGAGGGTTAGGGTGATGTTTAGGGTTAGTGTGAGGGTTAGTGTTAGGGTTAGAGTTAGTGTTAATGTGAGGGTAAGTGTTAAAATGAGGGTTAGGTTTAGGGTGAGGGTTATTGTTAGGGTTAGGGTTTGGGTCAGCGTTGGGGTTAGGGTTAGTGTTATTGTTAGGTTTAGGGTTAGAGTTACGTTGAGGTTGAGGGTGAGAGTGAGGGTTTTGGTTAGGGTGAAGTTTAGGATGAGGTTTAGGGTTAGGGTTAAGGTTATGGTTAAGGTGAGGGTGAGGTTTAGGGTTAGAGTTAGGGTTAGGGGGAGGTTTAGGATGAGGCTTAGCATTAGGATAAGGGTTAGGGTAAGGGCTAGGGTGAGGGTGAGTTTTAGGCTTAGGGTTAGGTTGAGGTTTACGGTTAGGGTTACTGTTAGGGTGAGGGTGAGTTTTAGGGTTAGAGTTAGGGTTAGCGTGAGGCTGAGGGTGAGGATTAGGGTTAGGGTGAGTGTTAGGTTTAGGGTTAGGGTGAGGGTTAAGCTGAGGCTGTGGGTTAGGTTTAGGGTTAGGATTAGGATTAGGGTTAGTGTTTCGGTGAGTGTGAGGGTTAGGGATAGTATTAGGTTGAGGGTTAGGGTTAGGGTGAGGGTTATATTTAGGTCTAGTATTACGGTTACGGTGAGGGTGAGTGTGAGGGTTAGGGTTAGGGTGAGGTTTAGTGTTTGGGTTAGGGTTAGAGTTAGGCTTAGGGTTAGGGTGAGGTTTAGGGGTAGAGTTAGGGTTAGGGAGGAGGGTTTGGGTGAGGGTTATGGTTTGGGTGAGTGGTAGGGTGGGCGTGATGGTAAGCCAAAAATGAGGGTTATGCTGAGGGCGAGGGTTATTGTAAGGGTGAGGGTTTGGGTTAGGGTGAGGGTTAGGGTTAGGGTTAGGGTGAAGGTGAGGGTTGGATTGAGGATTAGTGTTAGGGTTAGTGTGAGTTTTAGGGTGAGGATGAGAGTTAGGGTTAGGGTGAAGTCTAGGATGAGGGTGAGGGTTAGGGTTAGTGTTAGGGTGAGGTTTAGGGTTAGGGTGATGGTTAGGGTTAGTGTGAGGGTTAGTGTTAGGTTTAGGGTTAGTGTTAGGTTGAAGGTTAGGGTTAGGGTTAGGGTTAGGTTCAGGGTTACGGTGAGGGTAAGGGTGTGGATTAGGGTTGGGGTTAGGATGAGGTTTAGGTTTAGGATTAGGTTTAGGGTTAGGGTTAGGGTGAGGGTTATGGTTAGGATTAGGGTAAGGGTTAGGTTTAGGGTTAGGCTTAGGCTTAGGCTTAAGCTTAGGCTTAGACTGAGCATGTGTGTGAGGGTTAGGGTTAGGGTTAGGGTTAGAGTTAAGTTGAGGTTAAGGTTTAGATTTAGGGTTAGGGTGAGGGTTAGGGTGAGGGTTAGGGTTAGGGATAGGCTTAGGTTTAGGATTAGGGTTAGGGGGAGGTTGAGTGTAAGTGTTAGGGTTAGGGTTAGGGTTAGGTTGAGGGTTAGGGTTAGGTTTTGGGTTAGGGTGAGGATGAGGCTGAGGACTAGGCTTAGGTTTAGGGTTAGGGATAGTTTTAGGGTTACAGTGAGGATTAGGGTTCGTCCGAGGGTTAGGCTTAGGGTTAGGCTGAGTGTGAGGGTGGGGGTGAGGATTAGGGTTAGGGTTAGGGTTTAAATTAGGGTTATTGTTAGTGTTATGGCTTGGGTTAAGATTGCAGTGAGGGTGAGGCTGAGGGTGAGGGTTATGGCTTGGGTTAGTTATAGGCTTAGGTTTTGGCTGACAGTGATTGTGGGGGTGAGGAATATGTTTTGGGTGATGGTTAGGATTAGGGTTAGGGTGAGGGTTATGATGAGGGTAGGGTTAGGATTAGGTTTAGCCTGAGGGCTTGGGTGAGTGTGAGTGTTAGGGTTAGGGTTAGGCTTAGGCTTAGGTTTAGGCTGAGGGTGAGGGTGAGGGTGAGTGTTAGGGTTAGGGTGATGGATAGGGTTAGGTTTAAGGTGAGTGTTTGGATGAGGGTTAGGGTTAGGGTGAGTGTTAGGATGAGTGTGACCGTAGGAGTAAAGGTGAGGGTTAGGCTGTAGGTGAGTGTTCCCCTAAGCGTGAGGGTTAGGATTAGGGTGATGGTTAGGGTTAGGGTTAGGGTGAGGGTGAGGAATAGATTGAGGATTAGGGTTAGGGTTAGTGTGAGGTTTAGGGTGAGGATGAGGGTTAGGTTATGGTGAGGGTTAGGGTTAGAATTAAGTTTATTGTGGGGGCTAGGGTGAGGCTGAGGGGTAGTGTTAGGGTTAGGGTGAGGTTTAGGGTTAGGGTGAGGTTTAGGCTTAGGGTTAGAATTAGGGTTACTGTGAGGGTTAGTGTTAGAGTTAGGGTTAATGTTAGGGTGAGGGTAAATGTTAGCGTGAGGGTTAGTGTTAGGGTGAGTGTTATGGTTAGGGTGAGGTTTATGGTTAGTTTTAGGGTTATTTTTAGGTTTAGGGTTAAGGGTACGGTGAGGGTGAGGATGAGGGTTAAGGTTAGGGGAGGTTTAGGTTTAGGGTTAGGTTAGAGTTAGGGTTAGGGTGAGTGTGAGGTTTAAGTTTAGAGTTTGCGTTCAGGTGAGGTTTAGGATGAGGGTTAGGGTTAGGGTTAGTTTTAGGTTTAGGGTTAGGGTGAGGTTAAGTGTTAGGGATATGGTTAAGATTAGGGTTAGGGTGAGGGTGAGTGTGTGGGTTAGGGTTAAGTTTAGGGTTAGGCTGAGGGTTAGGCTGAGGGTTAGGTTGAGCGGGAGGTTTAGGGTTCGGGTGAGGGTTAGGGTTAGGGTTAGTGTGAGTGTTAGGATGAAGGTTTGGTTTTGGATTAGGTTTAGGGTGAGGGCTAGGTTGAAGGTGAGGTTTAGGGTTAGGTTTAGGGTGAGGTTTAGGGTTAGGGTTAGGGTCAGTGTGAATTTGAGTTTTAGTGTTACAGATAGGTTTAAGGTGAGTATTAGGGTGAGGGTTTGGCTTAGTGTTAGTGTTAGAGGTAGGTTTAAGGTGAGGTTTAGGGTGAGGGTGTCTCTTTGGGTTAGGGTTAGGATTAGGATTAGGGTTAAGGAGAGGGGGAGTGTGAGGGTTAGAGTTAGGGTTAGGTTTAGGCTTAGGGTCAGGGTGAGTGTGAAAGTTAGGGGGAGGGTTAGGGTTAGGGTTAAGGTTATGGTTAGGAATAGCGTTAGGGTTAGGGTGAGGTTGAGGTTTAGAGTTAGAATTAGGGTTAGGGTGAGGCTGAGGCAGAGGGTGAGGGTTAGGGTAAGTGTTAGGATTAGGATTAGGGTTAGGGTTAGGGTGAGTGTGAGGGTTAGGGTTAGCCTTAGGTTTAGGCTGAGGGTGAGGGTGAGGGTGAGTGTTAGGGTTAGTTTGAGTGTTAGGGTTAGTTTTAGGGTGTGGATTAGTGTTAGGGATAGTGTTAGAGTTAGGGTTATGGTGAGGGTGTGGTTTAGGTGTACAGTTAGGGTTAGGGTGAGTGTTAGGTTGAATGTTAGGGTAAGGGTGAGGTTTAGGGTGGGGGTGACGATAAGGGTAAACGTGAGGGTTAGGCTAAGTGTGAGGGTTAGGGTGAGGTTTAGGGTTGGGGTTATGGTGAGTGTTAGATATCGGGTTAATTTTATGGTTAGGGTGAGGGTTAGTTTAAGGGTTAGGGTGAGGGTGAGAGTTAGGTTTAGGTTGAGGGTTAGGGTTAGGGTAAGGGAGAGGGTTATGGTTAGTGTTAGGGTTTGGGTTAGGGTGAGGGTTAGTGTTAGTATTAGGCTTAGGGTGAGGGCTAGGGTGAGGGTGAGGTTTAGGTTTAGGGTTAGGGTGTGGTTTATGGTTAGGGTTAGGTTTAGGGTTAGGGTGAGGGTGAGGTTTAGGGTTAGGTTTAGGGTTAGGTTGAGACTGAGGTTGATGGTTAGGGTTTGGGTTAGTGTTAGGGTGAGGGTTAGGATGAGGGTTAGTGTTAGTATTAGGCTTAGGGTGAGGGCTAGGGTGAGGGTGAGGTTTAGGTTTAGGGTTAGGGTGTGGTTTATGGTTAGGGTTAGTTTTAGGGTTAGGGTGAGGGTGAGGTTTAGGGTTAGGTTTAGGGTTAGGTTGAGACTGAGGTTGATGGTTAGGGTTTGGGTTAGTGTTAGGGTTAGGGTGAGGGTTAGGTAGAGGGTGAGGGTTAGGCTTAGGGTTAGGATTAGGATTAGGGTAAGGGTTAGGGTGATTGTGAGGGTTAGGGTTAGGGTTAGGCTTAGGTTTAAACTGAGGGTGAGTGTGAGGTTTAGGGTTAGTGTGAGGGTTAGGGTTAGGGTGAGAGTTAGGATTAGGGTTAGGGTTATTGTTAGGGTTAGGGTTAGGGTTAGGGTTACAGTTACAGTGAGGGTGAGGGTTAGGGTTAAGTTTAGGATGAGGTTTAGGTTTGGGGTTAGGGTTAGAGTTAGGTTTAGGATGAGGGTGAGATTTAGGGTTACAGTTAGGGTTAGTGTTAGGGTTATCTTTACCATGAAGGTTAATGTTAGGGTTAGGGTTAGGCTAGGTTTAGGCTTAGGCAGAGAATGAGGGTGAGGTTTAGGGTTATGGTTAGGGTGAAGGTTAGGGTTAGGGTTAGGGTGAGGTTTAGGATTAGTTTTAGGGTTAGGATTAGGGTTAGGGTGACGGCTAGGATGAGGGTAGTGTTTGGGTTACGTTTAGGGATAGGGTTAGGTTTAGGATTAGGTTTAGGGTGAGGGTGAGGGTGAGAGTTAGGTTTAGGATTAGGCTTAGGTTTAGGGAGAGGTTGTGGGTTAGGTTGAGGGTGAGGCTGAGGATTAGGTTAGGTTTAGGGTGAGGGTTAGTGTTAGGTTTAGGTTTATGGTTAGGGTTAGGGTTAAATTGAGTGTTGGACTTAGGCTTAGGCTTAGGCTTAGGCTGAGGGTGAGGGTGGGGTGTGGATTAGGTTTAGGTTTAGGGTTAGCGTTAGGGGTATTGTTAGTGTTATGGTTAGGGATAAGTTTGCGATGAGGGTGAGGCTGAGGGTGAGGGTTATGATTAGTGTTAGGGGTAGGGATAAGGTTAATGTTATTGTTAGGATTAGGGTTAGAGTTACGGTGAGGTTGAGCATGAGGGTGAGGTTTAGGGTTAGTTTGAGTTTTAGGGTGAGGTTTAGGGTTAGGGTTAGGGTTAGTGTGAGCGTGAGGTTTAGGGTAAGATTTAGTATTAGGGGGAGGTTTAGGGTGAGGTTTAGGGTTAGGGTTAGTGTTAGGGTTAGGGTGAGGGTGAGGGTTAAGTTGAGGTTTAGGGATAGGGTTAGGTTTAGGATTAGGTTTAGGGTGAGGGTGAGTGTAAGGCTTAGGGTGAGGGTTAGGCTTAGGCTTAGGGTTAGGCTGATGTTGAGGGTGGGGGTGAGTAATAGTGTTAGGGTGATGGTTAGGGATAAGGTTAGTTTTATTGTTAGCGTTAGTGTTAGAATTAAGGTGAGGGTGCGGGTGCGGTTGAGGGTTACGGTTAGGGTCAGGGTGGGGTTTAGGTTTAGGGTTAGGATTAGACTTAGAGTGAGGGCGTGGTTTAGGGTTAGATATAGGGTTAGTTGGAGGGTTAGGGTGAGGGTTAGGGATAGGGTTAAATTTAGGCTTAGGGTTAGGGTGAGGGTTAGGGTTAGGGTTTGGGGTAGGGTAAGGGTGAGGCTGAGGATTAGGGTTAGGTTTAGGGTTAGGTTTAGGTTTAGGGTTAGTGTCATGGTTAAGGTTAGGGTTAGGGTTACAGTGAGGGTTAGGGTTATGGTTCGGGTTAGGCTTAGGGTTAGGCTGAGTGTGAGTGTGAGGGTGAGTGTTAGGGTTAATGTTAGAGTGAGGTTTAGGATGAGGTTTAGTGTTAGGATTAGGGTAAGTGTGAGGGCTATGGTGAGGGTTAGGGTGAGGGCTAGGTATAGGAATAGAGTTAGGTTTAGGATTAGGGTTAGGGTGAGGGTGAGTGTGAGAGTTAGGGGTAGGGTTAGGTTTAGGCTTAGAGTTAGGGTGAGTGTTAATGTTATGGTTTGGGTTAGGGTGAAGGTGAGGCTGAGGATTAGGGTTACGTTTAGGGTTAGGTTTAGGTTTAGGGTTACTCTTAGGGTTAGGGTTAGGGTTAGGGTTTCGGTGAGGGTTAGGGTTAGGGTTAAGCTTAGGGTTAGGCTGAGGGTGAGGTTGTGGGTGAGGATTAGAGTTAGGGTTAGGGTTAGGTTTAGGGTTAGGGTTATTGTTAGGGTTATGTTTAGGTTAAAGTTTGCGGTGAGGGTGAGGCTGAGGGTGAGTGTTATTGTTAGGGTTAGGGTTAGGATTAGTGTTATTCTTAGGGTCTGGGTTAGAGTTACGGTGAGGTTGAGGGTGAGGTTGAGCGTTAGGGTTAGGGTGAGGTTTAGGGATAGGGTTAGGTTTAGGGTGAGGGTGAGGTTGAGGGTTAGAGTTATTGTTTGGGGGAGGGTTAGGGTGAGGTTTAGTGTTAGGATTTCTGTTTGGGTTAGTTTGAGGTTGATGTTTAGGTTGAGGTTGAGGGATAGGTTTACCTTTAGGATTAGGGTTAGATTGAGGGTGAGTGTGAGGGTTAGGGTGAGGGTTATGCTTATGCTCAGGGTTACCTGAGGGTGAGGGTTGGGTGAGGATTAGGGTTAGGGTGATGGTTCGGGTTAGGGTTAGTGTTATTTTTAGGGTTAGGGTTAGAGTTACAGTGAAGGTGAGGGGGCGGGTGAGGGTTAGGGTTAGGGTTAGGGTGGAGGTTAGGTTTCGATATACCGTTTGGGGGAGGGTTAGGGTGAGTGTTAGGATTAGGCTTAATGTTAGGATTAGGTTGAGGGAGAGGGTTAGGTTGAGGTTTCGGGTTAGGGTTAGGGTTAGTGTGAGGGTTAGTGTTAGGGTTAGGGTTAGTGTTAGGATGAAGGTAAGTGTTAGGTTGAGGGTATGGGTTAGGGTGAGGGTTATGGTAAGGGTGAGGGTTAGGATTAGGTTTAGGGTTATTTTTAGGGTTAGGTTTAGTGTTACGGTTACTGTGAGGTTGAGGTTTAGGGTTAGTGTTAGGTTGAGGTTTAGTTTAGGTTAGAGTTAATAGGGTTTGGGTGAGGGTGAGGTTTAGGGTTATAATTAAGGTTAGGGTGAGGGTTAGGGTTAGGGTTAGGGTGATAGTTAGGGGGAGGGTTATGGTTAGTGTTAGGGTTAGGGATAGGATTAGGATTAGGTTGAGGGTGAGTGTGTTTGTTAGGGTTAGGTCTAGGGTTAGGCTTAGGTTTAGTCTGAGGGTGAGCATGAGGTTGAGGGTTAGGGTGAGGGTTAGGTTTAGGGTTAGGGGGAGGGTTAGTATGAGGGTTAGGGTTAGGATTAGTGTTAGGGTAAGGGCTAGGGTGTGGGTGAGGTTTAGGGTTAGGGTTAGGGTGAGGTTCATGTTCATGGTTAGGGTGACGGTGACGTTCGGATTTAGAGTTAGGGTTAGGGTTAGGGTGACGGTGAGGGTTAAGGTTAGGGATAGTGTTAGTTTTAGGGTTAGGGTGAGGGTGAGGGTTTGGGATAGGTTTAGGATTAGGTTTAGGGTTAGGGTTAGGCTTAGGGTGAGGGTGAGGGTGAGGGTTAGGCTGAGGATGAGGGTTAGTGTTAGGGTGAGGGCTAGGGTGAGGGTGAGTGTTAGGGATAAGGTTAGAATGAGGGTTAGGGTTAGGGTTAGTGTGAGGGTTAGTGTTAGGGTTAGGGTTAGTGTTAGTGTGTGGGTAAGTTTTAAGGTGAGGGTTAGGGTTATGGTGAGGTTATTGTTATGGTTAGGGTTAGAGTTACGGTTATGGTGAAGGTGAAGTTGAGGGTTCGGGTTAGGGTTAGGATGAGGTTTAGGTTTAGGGTTAGGGTTAGGGTGAGGTTTTGGGTTAGGCTTAGGGTTACGGTGAGGTTTAGGGGTTTGGGTTAGTGTTAGAGTTAGGTTTATTGTGAGCGGGAGGTTTAGGGTTAGTTAGGGTTAGGGTGACGGTTAGGAAAGGGTTAGTGTTAGTGTTAGCATTAGGGTTACAGTGAGAGTAAAGGGGAGGGTTAGGGTTAGGGTTAGGGTTAAGTTTAGGATTTGGTTCAGGGTGAGGGTGAGTGTGTATGTTAGGTTTAGGTTTAGGCTTAGGGTTAGGCTGAGCGTGAGGTTGAGTGTGAGGGTTAGGGTTAGGGTGAGGGTTAGGTTTTGGGTTAAGTTTAGGGTTAGGGTGAGGGTTAGGGTAAGGGTTATGGTGAGGGTGAGGGTTAGGGTTATGTTGAGGGTTAGGGTTAGGTTTAGAGTTAGGGTGAGTGTGAGGGTGAGGTTTAGGCTTAGGTTTAGGGTGAGGGTTAGGATAAGGGTTAGGGTTAGGATTAGGTTATGGGGAGGGCTATTGTGAGGGTGGGGTTTAGGGTTAGGGTTAAGGTGTGGCTTAGGTTTAGAGTTAGGGTTAGGGTGAGGGTGTGGTTTAGGGTTAGAATTAGGGTTAGGGTGAGGCTGAGGGTGAGGGTTAGGGTTAGGGTTATTGTTAGATTTAGGTTTAGGGTGAGGGTTAGGGTGAGGGTGAGGTTCAGGCTTAGGTTTAAGATTAGCATTAGGATAAGGGTTAGGATGAGTGTGAGGGTTAGGTTTAGGATTAGGTTTAGGCTACCTTTAGACTGAATGTGTGGGTGAGGGTTAGGGTTAGGGTTAGGATGAGGGTGAGGGTTTGGGTTAGGGTGAGACTTAGGGTTCGGGTTAATTTGAGGGTTAGGGTGAGTGTTAGGGTTAATATTAGGGTTAGGGTGAGGGTTAGGATGAGGATTAGGGTTAGGATTAGGGTTAGGTTGAGGGCTAGGGTGAGGGTGAGGATTCGGGTTAGTGTTAGGATGAGGTTTAGGTTAAGGGTTAGGTTTTGAGTGAGGGTTAGGATGAGAGTTAGTGTTATGGTGATGTGAGGGTTAGGGTTAGAGTGATGTTCAGGGTTAGTATTAGGGTTAGGGTGAGGGTGAGTGTTAGGATTAAGGTTAGGGTTAGAGTTAGGTTTAGGTTTAGAGTTAGGATTAGTGTTATTGTTAGGGATATGGTTAGAGTAACAGTGAGGTTGAGGGTGAGGGTGAGGATGAGGGTTAGGATGAGGTTTAGGGTTAGGGTTATTGTTAGTGTTAGGATTAGGGTGAGGGTGAGGTTGAGTGTGAGGCTTCGGGTTAGGGTTAGGCTTAGGCTTAGGGTTAGGCTGAGGGTGAGGGTGGGGGTGAGGTTTAGGATTTGGGTGATGTTTAGTTTTACGGTTAGGGTGAGGGTTAGGATGAAGTTTAGGGTTAGGGTGAGGATAGGGTGAGGATGATGGTAAGGGTAAAGTTGAGGTTTATGCTGAGGGTAATGGTTAAGATAAGGGTGAGGGTTAGGGTTAGGTTTAGGGTTAGTGTAAGGGTTAGGGTTAGGGATAGGAAGAGTGTTACATTTAGAATTAGTGTTAGGATTAGTGTGAGGTTTAGGGTGACGATGAGGGTCAGGTTTAGGGTGAGGGTGAGGGTTAGAATTAGGGTTAGGGTTAAGGTTAAGTTTAGGGTTAGGGTTAGGATTATGGTGAGGTTTAGGGTTAGGGTTAGGCTTAGGCTTACATTTAGGCTACAGTTGAGGCTGAGGGTGAGGGTTTTGGTTAGGGTTAGGGTTAGGGTTAGGTTTAGGGTAAGTGTTAATGTTAGGGTTAGGTTTAGAGTTATGGTGAGGTTTAGGGTGAGGGTGAGGTTTAGGGTTAAGGTGAGGTTTAGGGTTAGGGTTAGGGTTAGGGATAGAGTTAGGTTGAGGGTGTCGGTAAGGTTAAAGGTGAGCGTTAGGCTGAGGGTGAGGGTTACAGTAAGGGTTGGGGTGAGAGTTAGGGTTCGGTTAAGTTTACGTTTAGGTTGAGGGTTAGGTTAAGGGTTATGGTGAGGATGAGGGTTAGGGGTAGGTTGAGGGTTAGTGTTAGGATTAGGGTTAGGGTGAATGTGAAGGTTAGGGTTAGTGTTAGGGTGAGGGTTAGGATGTGGGTTAGGTTTAGGATTAGGGTTATGGTGAGGCCTAGTTTGAGGTTGAGGTTTCGGGTTAGCGTTAGGTTGAGGTTTAGAGTTAGGTTTAGGGTTAGGGTGAGGGTGTTGGTAAGGTTAAAGGTGAGGGTTAGGCTGAGGGTGAGGGTTACGGTAAGGTTGAGGGTTAGGGTTAGGGTGAAGGTAAGTGTTAGGGTTGGGGTGAGAGTTAGGGTTCGTGTTAAGTTTAGGGTTAGGTTGAGGGTTAGGGTAAGGGTTAAAGTGAGGGTGATTGTTAGGGTTAGGTTAAGGGTTAGTGTTATGGTTAGGGTTAGGGTGAGGGCTAGTTTGAGGTTGAGCTTTAGGGTTAAAGTTAGGGTGAGGTTTAGGGTAAGGGTTAGGGTTAGGGTTAGGGTGAGGGTGAGGTTTACGGTTAGAGTTAGAGTTAGGGTGAGGCTGAGATTGATGTTTAGGTTTAGTGTTAGAGTTAGGGTTAGGGTGAGGGTTAGGTTGAGATTGAGGGTTAGGCTTAAGTTTAGGATTAAGATTAGCATAAGAGTTAGGGTGAGTGTGAGGGTTATGGTTAGGGTTAGGCTTAGGGTTAGGCTGAGGGTGAGGTTGAGAGTCAGGGTCAGGGTTAGGTTTACAGTGAGAGTTAGGGTTTGGTTAAGTTTAGGGTTAGGGTGAGGGTTAGGGTTAGATTTACGGTGAGCTTGAGTGTTACGGTTAGGTTGAGACTTAGGGTTAGGATTAGGGTTAGGGTAAGGGTTAAGATTAGGGTTAGGGTGAGGGTAAGGATTAGGATTAGGGAAAGGGTGACGGCTAGGTTGAGGGTGAGGTTTAGGGTTAGTGTTATATTAAGGATTAGGGTTAGAGTTAGGCTTAGGGTGAGGGTTAGTTTGAGGGTTAGGTTTACGGTGAGGATGAGGGTTAGGGTTAGGGTGAGGATGATGGTAAGGGTAAAGGTGAGGTTTACGCTGAGTGTGAGGGATAAGATAAGGGTGAGGGTTAGGGTTAGGTTTAGGGTTAGTGTAAGGGTTAGTGTTAGGTATAGGATGAGGGTTAGATTGAGGATTAGTGTTAGGGTTAGTGTGAGGTTTAGGGTGAGGATGAGGGTCAGGTTTAGGGTGAGGGTGAGAGTTAGAATTAAGGTTAGGGTGAGGGCTAGGGTAAGGGTGAGGGTTAGGATTAGTGTGAGGTTTAGTGTAAGCCTTAGGATTAGAGTTTGGGTGAGGGAGACTGTTAGGATTAGGGTTAGGGTTAGGTTTAGGGTTAGGATTAGTGTTATTGTTAGGGTTAGGGTTAGAGTTATGGTGAGGGTGAGGGTGATGGTCAGGGTGAGGATTAGGATTAGGGTTAGAGTGAGGTTTAGGGTTATGGTTAGTGTTAGGGTTATGTTGAGGGTGAGGTTTAAGGTTAGATTTAGGGTTAGTTGGAGGGTTAGGTCGAGGGTTAGTGTTAGGGTTAGTTTAAGGGTTAAGGTTGGGGTGACGGTTAAGTTGAGTTTTAGGGTTATGATTAGGGTTTGGGTTAGGATTAGGGTGAGGGTGATGGTGAGTGTGAGGGTTAGGGTTAGGGTTAGGCTTAGGCTTAGGATTAGTCAGAGAGTGAGGTTGGGGGTAAGGATTAGGTTTAGGGTGATGGTTAGGGTTAGGATTAGGGTTAGGGTGAGGGCTAGCGTGAGGGTGAGGCTTAGCTAAGGGTTAGGCTTAAGCTTAGGCTTAGGGTTAGGCTGAGCATGAGATTGACGGTGACGGTTAGGGTTACGGTGATGGTTAGGTTTACGGTTAGGGTGAGTGTTAGGATGAGGTTTAGGGTTAGGGTGAGGGTTAGGGTGAGGATGAGGATAAGGTTAAAGTTGAGGCTTAGGCTGAGGGTGAGGGTTACTGTAAGGGTCAGGGTTAGGGTTACGTTTAGGCTTAGGGTTAGGGTTAGAGTGAGGTGTAGGTTTAGGGTTAAGGTTAGGGTGAGGGTGAGGTTTAGGGTTAGAGTTATGGTTAGGATGAGGCTGAGTTTGAGGGTTAGGGTTAGGGTTATATTTGAGTTAGGTTTAGCATGAGGGTTAGGTTCAGTGTGATGGTTACACTTAGGGTTAGGATTAGGTTTAGGGTAAGGTTTAGGGTGAGTGTGACTGTTTGGGTTAGGGTAAAGTTTAGGCTTAGGGTTAGTCTAACAGAGAGGGTGAGGGTGAGGGTTAGGGTTCGGGTGAGTTAGGGTTAGGGTTAGGGTGAGAGTTAGGGTTCGGTTAAGTTTAGGGTTAGGGTGAGGGTTAGGGTTAGTGTTATGGTGAACGTGAGGGTTAGGGTTAGGTTGAGGGTTACCGTTAGGTTTAGGGTTAGGGTGAGGGTGAGGATGAGGATTAGGGTTAGAATTAGGGTTAGGATGAGGGCTAGAGTGAGGGTGAGGGTTAGGGTTAGTGTTAGATTAAGGTTTAGGTTTGGGTTAGGGTTAGGGTGAGGGTTAGCTTGAGGGTTAGGGTTACAGGGAGGGTGAGGTTTAGGGTTAGGGTGAGGGTTATGGTTAGGATTACGGTTAGGGTGAGGGGGAGTGTTAGGATTAGGGTTAAGTTTAGGGTTAGGGTTAGGTTTATGGTTAGGTTAGTGTTGTTGTTAAGGTTTGGGTTAGAGTTATGGTGAGGTTGAGGGTGAGGGTGAGGGTTAGGGTTAGGGTTAGGGTGAGGTTTAGGGTTAGGTTTAGGATTAGGGTTAGGATGAGGGTGAGGTTTAGTGTTAGATTTAGGGTTAGTTGGAGGGTTAGTTCGAGAGTTGGGGTTAGGTTTAGTATTAGGGTTAAAGTTTGAGTGAGGCTTAGATTGAGGTTTAGGGTTATGTTTAGTGTTAGGTTTAGGATAAGGTGAGGGTGAGGGTGAGGGTGAGGGTTAGGATTAGGGTTAGGCTTAGGCTGAGAGTGAGGGTGGAGGTAAGGATTAGGTTTAGGGTGATGGTTAGGGTTAGGGTTAGGGTGAGGGTTAGGATGAAGGTTAGGTTTAGGATTAGGATTAGAGTGAGGGCTAGGGTGAGGGGGAGGGTTAGAGTAAGTGTTACGCTTAGGCTTAGGGTTAGGCTGAGCATGAGGTTGAGGGTTAGGTTCAGGGTTAGGGTTAGGGTATGGTTTAGGATTTGGGTGAGGGTTAGGGTTAGTGTGAGGGTTAGTGTTAGGGTTGGTGTGAGGGTAAGTGTTAGGATGAGGGTTAGGCTTAGGGTGAGGGTTATGGTTAGGTTGAGGGTTAGGGTTAGTGTTAGGGTTATTGTTAGGTTTAGGGTTAGGGTTTCGGTTACGGTGAGGATGAGGGTTAGGGTGAGGGTTAGGGTCAGGTTTAGTGTTAGGGTTAGAGTTAGAGTTAGGATTAGGTTGAGGATGACGTTTAGGGTTAGAGTTAGGTTTGGTGTTAGGGTTAGGGTGAACGTTAGGGTTAGGGTTAGGCTTAAGCTTAGGCTGATCATGAGGGTGAGGGTTAGGGTTCCGGTTAGGGTGAGGTTTAGGGCTAAGGTTAGGGGAGTGTTAGGATGAGTGTCAGAGTTAGTGTTCGGGTTAAGTTTAGGGTTAGGTTGAAGGTTAGAGAAAGGGTTACAATGAGGGTGAAGGTTAGGTATAGGTTGAGGGTTAGGGTTAGCATTAGGGTTAGGGTGAGGGTTAGGGTGAAGATTAGGGTTAGGGTAAGGTATAGCTTGGGGGTGATGGTAAGGGTAAATGTGAAGGTTAGGGTGAGTGTGAGGGTTACAGTGGGGTGAGGGTTAGTGTTTAGGTGCGGGTTAGGGTTAGGGGAAGGGTGTGGGTGAGTGTTAGGTTGAGGATTAGTGTTAGTTTTAGTGTGAGGCTTAGGGTGAGGATGAGGGTTAGGGTTAGGGTGAGGGCTAGGGTGAGGGTGAGGGTTAAGTTTAGTTTTAGGGTGAGGTTTAGGGTTAGGGTGATGGTTAGGGTTAGTGTGAGGGTTAGTGTTAGGGTTAGGGTTAGGGTTAGGGTGAGGGTAAATGTTAGGGTGAGGGTTAGGATTAGGGTGAGCGTTATGGTTAGGTTGAGGGTTAGGGTTAGGTTTATTGTTAGGGTTACGGTTACGGTTACGGTGAGGGTGAGGGTGAGGGTTAGGGTTAGGGTTAGGATGAGGTTTAGGTTTAGTGTTATGGTGAGGGTGAGGGTTAGGGTTAGGGTTAGAGTTAGGTTGAGGGTAAATGCTAAGGTGAGGGTTAGGGTTAGGGTGAGCGTTATGGTTAGGTTGAGGGTTAGGGTTAGGTTTATTGTTAGGGTTAGGGTTAGGGTTACGGTTACGGTGAGGGTGAGGGTGAGGGTTAGGGTTAGGGTTACGATGAGGTTTAGGTTTAGGGTTAGGGTTAGAGTTAGGGTTAGGGTGATAGCGAGGTTTACGGTTAAAGTTAGGGTTACTGTTAGGCTTAGGGCTAGGGTGAGGGTTTGGGTTAGAGTTAGGCTTAGGCTTAGGCTTAGGCTTAGGCCAAGCAACAGGGTGAGGGTTAGGTTTAGGGTTAGGATTAGGATTAGGGAAAGGGTTAGGGTTAGGTTTAGGATTAGGCTTAGGGTTAGGTTGAGAGTGAGGGTGAGGTTGATGGTTAGGGTTTGGGTGAGGTTTAGAGTTAGGGTTAGGGTGTGAGTTAGGGTTAGGTTAATTTTAGGGTTAGGGTGAGTGTTAGGGTAAGGGTTACAGTGAGGGTGAGGGATAGGGTTAGGTTGAGCGTTAGAGTTAGGGTTAGGGTGAGGGTGAGGGTGAGGGTTAGGGTTAGTTTTAGGGTGAGGCTTAGGATGAAGGTTAGGGTTAGGATTAGGATTAGGGTGAGGGCTAGGGTTAGGGTGAGGTTTAGGCTTAGGATTAGGGTGAGCTTTAGGGTTAGGTTTAGGGTGAGGGTGAGGTTTAAGATTAGAGTTAAGGTTAGGGTGAGGATGAGGTTGAGGGTTAGTGTTAGGGTCAGTGTTAGAGTTAGGGTTACCGCGATGGTTAGAGTGAGGTTAAGGGTTCACCTTCGTGTTAGGATTAGGTTTAGGGTAAGGTTTAGGGTGAGTGTGAGGGTTAGGGTTAGGGTGTGAGTTAGGGGTAGGGTTACGGTCAGAGTTAAGGTTCGAGTTATGTTTAGGGTTAAGGTGAGGGTTAGGCTTACGGTTAAGGTGAGCGTGAGGATTCGGGTTAGGTTGAGGGTTAGGTTTAGGCTTAGGATTAGGTTGAGGTTTAGGGTTAGGGTTATGGTGATGGTTAGGATGAGGATTAGGGTTAGGATTAGGTTTAGGGTGAGCAATAGGGTGATGGTGAGGATTGGGGTTAGTGTTTGGGTGAGATTTAGGCTAAGGGTTAGGGTTAGGGTGAGGGTAAGGATGAGGTTTAGGGTTACAGTGAAGGTGAGCTTTAGGGTTAGGGTGAAGGTTAAGGTTAGGATTAGGGTAAGGATGATGGTGATTTTTAGGGTTAGATTTAGGGTTAGGGGGAGGGTTAGTTCCAGGGTTAGGGTTAGGATTAATGTTAGGGTTAAGGTTAGGGTGAGGGTTAGGTTGATGTTTAGGGTTAGGGTTAGGTTTAGGGTTAGGATTAGGGTTAGGGTTAGGGTTAGGGTATGTGAGGGTTAGGGTTAGGGTTAGGCTTAGGGTTAGGATTATGCTGAGGGTGAGGGTGGGAGTGAGGATTAGGGTTAGGGTGATTGTTAGGGTTAGGGTGAGGGTTAGGATGAGGGATAGCATTAGGATTTGGTTTAGCTGAGGGCTAGTGTGAGGGTCAGGATTAGAGTAAGTGTTAAGCTTAGGCTTAGGGATAGGCTGAGCATGAGGTTGAGGGTGAGGGTTAGAGTTAGGGTTAGGCTTAGGCTTAGGGTTAGGCTGAGAGTGAGGGTGAGGGTGAGGGTTAGGTTTAGGTGAGGGTTAGGTTTAAGGTTAGGGTGAGAGTTAAGGTGCGGTTAAGTATAGGGTTAGGGTGAGTATTAGGGCAAGGATTAGTGTGAGGGTGAGGGCTCGGGTGATAGTGAGGGTTAGGGTTAGTGTTAGGGTAAGTTTTTGACTAGATTTAGGGTTTCGGTTAGGGTTAGGATGAGGCTTAGGGTTACGGTGAGGGTGAGGGTTAGGGTTAGGTTAAGGGTTTGGGTAAAGATTATGGTTAGGGTGAGGGTGAGTGTTAGGATTATGGTGAGGGTTAGGGTTAGGTTTAGGGTTAGGATTAGTGTTATTGTTAGTGTTAGGGTTAGAGTTATGGTGAGGGTGAATGTGAGGGTTAGGTTTAGTGTTAGGGTGAGGTTTAGGGTTAGGGTTAGGATTAGCGTGAGGGTGAGTGTGAGGTTTAGGGTTAGATTTAGGGTTAGTTGGAGGGTAAGTTCGAGCGTTATTGTTAGGGTTAGTGTTAGGGTTAAGGTTAGGGTGAGGGTTAGGTTGAGGTTTAGTGTTAGGGTTAGGGTTATGATTAGGTTTAGGGTGAGGGTGAGTGTGAGGGTTAGGGTTCGGCTTAGGCTTAGGCTTAGGGTTAGGCTGAGGGTGAGGTTGGGGGTGAGGTTTAGGGTTAGAGTGATTGTTAGTGTTCGAGTTAGGGTGTTAGGGTTAGAATGAGGGTTAGGGTTAGGCTGAGGGTTAGGGTGAAGGCTAGGGTCAGGGTGAGGGTTATGGTAAGGGTAAGGGTAAGGCTTAGGCTTGGGGTTAGGCTGACCATGAGGTTTAGGGTGAGGGTTAGGGTTAGGGATAAGTTGAGGTTTAGTGTTAGGGTTAGGGTTAGAGTTAGGGTTAGGGTGAGGGTTAGGTTTAGGTGTAGGGTTCGGGTGAGGGTTAGGGTGGGGGTGACGGTAAGGGTAAAGGTGAGGGTTAGGCTGAGGTTGAGTGTTATAGTGAGGGTGAGGGTTAGGTTTAAATGAGTGTTAGGGTTAGGGTTAGGGTGATGGTGAGGGTTAGATTAAGGATTATTGTTATGATTAGTGTGAGGTTTAGGTTGAGGACGAGGGTTAGGGTTAGGGTGAGGGGTAGGGTGAGGATGAGGGTGAGGTTTATATTGAGGACTAGTGTTAGGGTTAGTGTGAGGTTTAGGGTGAGGATGAGGTTTAGGGTTAGGGTTAGGTTTAGGATTAATGTTAGGGTTAGGCTTATGGTGAGGGTTAGGGTGGGGGTGAGGCTTAGGATTAGTTGTAGGATTAAGATTAGGATTAGGGTTTGGGTTAGGGTTAGGGTGAGGGTTAGGTTGACGGTTGGGGTTAGGGTTAGTGTCAGGGTTAGGGTTAAGGTTAGGGTGAGGGTTAGTTTGAGGCTGAGCTTTACGGTTAGGGTTATGGGAAGGGTTATGATGAGGGTTAGGGTTAGGATTAGGGTTAGGGTGAAGGCTAGGTTGAGGGTGAGATTTAGGGTTCAGGTTAGTGTGAGGTTTAGGGTTAGGGTTAGAGTTAGGGTAAGGTTTAGGTTTAGGTTTAGAGTTAGGGTAAGGGTGATGCTGAGGTTGAGGGTTAGGTTTAGGGTTAGGGTTAGATTTAGGTATAGGTTGCGTGTTAGGTTTGTGGTGAGGGTGAGGGTGAGGGTTAGGCTTAGGCATATGGTTAGGATTAGGATTATGGTAAGTTTAGGGTGATTGTGATGGTTAGGGTTAGAGTTAGGCTTAGGCTTAGGGTTAGGCTGAGAGTGAGGCTGAGGGTGAGCGTTAGGGTTAGGGTGAGGGTTAGGGTTAGGAGTAGGGTTAGGGTGAGGGCTAGGGTGAGGTTGAGTGTTAGTGTTAGTGTTAGGGAAATGTTTAGGGTTAGGGTTAGTTTTTGGGTTAGGGTTATGATGAGGGTTAGGGTTACAGTGAGGGTGAGGGTTAGGTTTAGTTTGAGGTTTAGGGTTAAGATTATGGTTAGGGTGAGGGTGAGTTTTAGGATTAGGGTTAGGGTTAGGGTTAGGTTTAGGGTTAGGATTAGTGTTATTGTTAGGGTTAGGGTTATAGTTATGGTGAGGGGGAGGGTGAGGGTGAGGGTGAGGGTTAGGGTTAGGATTAGGGAGAGGTTTAGGGTTAGGTTGAGGGTTAGGGTTAGGGTGAGGGTGAGGTTAAGGGTTAGAGTTAGGGTTAGGGTAAGCCTGAGGTTGAGGGTTAGGGTTAGGGTTAGTGTTAGAGTTAGGGTTACGATGAGGGTTAGGTTGAGTGTGAGGGTTAGGGTTATTATTAGGAATAAGATTAGGGTAAGTATTAGTGTGTGTGTGATGGTTAGGGTTAGGTTTAGGTTTAGGGTTAGGGTTAGGATGAAGGTGAGGGTTCAGTTTAAGTTTGGGTTAGGGTAAGGGTTAGGGTTAGGGTTACAGTGAGCATGAGGGTTAGGGTTAGTTTGAGGGTTAGGCTAGGCTTAGGATTAGGGTGATGGTTAGGGTTAGGCTTAGGGTGAGGGTTAGGATGAGGATTAGGGTTAGGATTAGGGTTAGGGTGAGGGCTAGGGTTAGAGTGAATGTTAGGGTTAGTGTTTGGGTGATGTTTAGGTGTAGGGTTAGGTTTAGGGTGAGAGTTAGTATGAGGATTACGGTTACAGTGAGGGTGAGGGTTAGGGTAATAGTGAGGGTTAAGGTTAGAATTTGGGTTGTGTTGAGGGTGAATTTTAAGGTTAAATTTAGTGTTAGGGGGAAGCTTAGGACGAAGGTTAGGGTTAGTGTTAGGGATAAGGTTAGGGTGAGGGTTAGGTTGAGGTTTTGGGTTAGGGTTAGGTCTAGGGTTAGGGTAAGGGTGAGGGTATGTGAGGGTTGGGGTTAAGCTTAGAGTTAGGGTAGGTATGAGAGTGAGGGTGCGGGTGAGGATTAGGGTTAGGGTGATGGTTAGGGTTAGGCTTAGGGTGAGGGTTAGGATGAGGGATAGGGTTAGAATTAGGGTTCGCGAGAGGGCTAGGATGAGGATGAGGTTAAGAATAAGGGTTAGGGGCTGGGAAGATAGCTCATTGGTAGAGCTCTTGCCTTGCATGCCTGAGGCCCTGGGTTTGATTCCTCAGCACCACATAAGCAAAAAGAAAAAAGCCGGAAGTGGTACTTTGGCTCAAGTGGTAGAGTGCTAGCCTTGAGCTGAAGAGCTGAGGGACAGCGCCCAGGCCCAGAGTTCAGGCCCCACCACCGGACCCAAAAAAAAAAAAAACGAGTAAGGGTTAGGCTTAGGCTTAGGTTTAGGCTGAACGTGAGTTTGAGGGTGAAGGTATGGTTAGGGTGAAGGTTAGGTTTACAGTTTTGGTGAGGGTTAGGGTTAGTGTGAGGGTTAGTGTTAGTGTTAGGGTTAGTATTAGGGTGAGGGTACGTGTTAGGGTGAGAGTTAATGTTAGGGTGAGGTTTATGTTTAGGGTGAGGGTTAGGGTTAGGGTTAGGGTTAGTGTTTAGGTTAGGGTTCGGTTAAGTTTAGGGTTAGGGTGAGGGCTAGGTTTAGGGTTAGGGTTAGGGTGAGGTTTAGGGTTAGGCTTAGGGTTAGGGTGAGGCTGAGGGTTTGGGTTAGGTTTAGGGTTACGGTGAGGGTGAAGGTGAGGTTTAGGGTTAGGGTGAGGTTTGGGGTTATGGTTAGGGTTAGTGTGAGGGTGAGGGTGAGGTTTAGGGTTAGAGTAAGGGTTAGGGTGAGGGTTAGGGTGAGGGTTATGGTTAGGGTTAGTGTAAGGGTTAGGGTGAATGTTAGGATGAGGGTTAAGTTTATGGTTTTGTGAGGTTTAGGGTTCGGGTTACAGTGAGGGTGAGGGTTAGGGTTAGGTTTAGGGTGAGGTTTAGGATTAGGATTAGGGTTAGGATTAGGGTTAGGATGAGGGCTAGGGTGAGGGTGAGGTTTAGGGTTAGTGTTTGTGTGAGGTTGGGGTGAGGGTGAGGGTTAGGATGAGGGTGAGGGTTACAGTGAGGGTGAGGGTTAGGGTTAGGGTGAGGGTTAGGCTTAGGATTTGGGTTAGGGTGATGGTGAGTTTTAGGGTTAGATTTCGGGTTAGATTTTGGGTTAGGGGGAGGTTTAGGTCGAGGATTAGGGTTAGGATTAGTGTTAGGGTTAAGGTTAGGTTGAGGGTTAGGTTGATGTTTAGGGTTAGGGTTAGGGTTAGGGTTAGGATTAGGATTAGGGTTAGAGTATGTGAGGGTTAGTGTTAGGTTTAGGGTGAGAGTTAGGGTTCGGTTAAGTTTAGGGTTAGGGTGAATGTTACTGTAAGGGTTACAGTGAGGATGAGGGATAGGGTTAGATTGAGGGTTAGGGTTAGGGTTAGGGTGATGGTGAGGGTGAGGGTTAGGGTTAGTGTTAGGGTGAGGCTTAGGATGAGGTTTAGGTTTAGGATTAGGGTTAGGGTGAGGGTTAGGGTTAATGTGAGGTTTAGGGTTAGGGTTAGGGTGAGATTTAGTGTTAGGTTTAGGGTTAGGGTTAGGGTGAGGGTGAGGTTTAAGGTTAGAGTTAAAGTTAGGGTGAGGCTGAGGGTGAGGGTTAGTGTTAGAGTCAGTGTTAGAGTTTGGGTTATGGTGAGGGTTAGGATGAGGATTAGGGTAAGGATTAGGGTTAGGGTGAGGGCTAGTTTGAGTGTGAGGATTAGAGTTAGTGTTTGAGTGAGATTTAGGTTTGGGTTAGGATTAAGGTTAGGATGAGGGGGAGGTGTAGGATTAGATTTAGGGTTAGATGTAGGGTTAGGTTGAGCGTTAATGTTAGGGTTAGTGTGAGGGTTAAGGTTAGGGTGAGGTTTAGGTTGAGGATTAGTGTGATGGGTAGAGTGAAATTTAGGGTTTAGGATGAGGTTTAGGGTTAGGGTTAGGGTTAGGATTAATGTTAGGGTTAGTCTTAACTTGAGGGTTTGGGATAGGGTGAGATTTAGTGTTCGGGTTAGGATTAGGATAAGGGTTAGGGTTAGGGTGAGGGATGCGATGAGGGTTAGGTTTAGGGATAGGGTTAGGCTTAATGTTAGGCTGAGGGTGAGGGTGAGGGTGAGGGTTACGGTTAGGATGAGGGTTAGGTTTAGGGTTAGGGTGAGAGTTAGGGTTCATGTTAAGTTTAGGGTTAAGTGAGGGTTAGGGTAACGGTTACAGTGAGGGTGAGGGTTAGGGTTGGGATGAGGGTTAGGGTTAGGGTTAGGGTGAGGGTGAGGGTGAGTTTTAGGGTTAGTGTTAGGATGGGGGTTGGGGTTAGGATTAGGGTTAGGGTGAGGTCTAGGTTGAGGGTGAGGTTTAGGGTTAGGATTAGGGTGAGGTTTAGGGTTAGGTTTGGGGTTAGGGTAGCCTGAGTTTGAGGGTTAGGTTTAGGGTTAGTGTTAGAGTTAGGGTTACGATGAGGGTTAGGGTGATTGTGAGGGTTAGGGTTATTGTTAGGAATGGGATTAGGGTAAGGGTTAGTATGAGTGTGAGGGTTAGGGTTATGTTTAGGTTTACCCTTAGGGTTAGGCTGAGGGTGAAGGTGAGGGTAAGGGTTAGGGTTAGGGTGAGATTTAGGGGTATCATTAGGGTGAGGGTTAGGGTTCGGTTTAAGTTTAGGGTTAGGGTGAGGGTTAGGGTTACGTTTACAGTGAGCATGAGGAATAGGGTTAGGTTGAGGGTTAGGGTAGGCTTAGGATTAGGGTGAGGGTTAGGTTTAGGCTAAGGGTGATGGTTAGGATGAGGATTAGCGTGAGGGTTAGAGTTAGGGTGAGGGCTAGGGTGAGGGTGATGGTTAGGGTTAGTGTTTGGGTGAGGTTTAGGTTTAGGGTTAGAGTTAGGGTGAGGGTTTTGAGGGTTATGGTTACAGTGAGGTTGAGGGTTAGGGTAAGGATTAGGGTTAGGTTTCGGATTTGAGTTGTGGTGAGGGTGAGTTTTAGGGTTAGATTTAGTGTTAAGGGGAAGGGTAGGTCGAGGGTTAGGCTTAGTGTTAGGGATAAGTTTAGGGTGAGGGTTAGGTTGAGGTTTAGGGTTAGGGTTAGGGTTAGCGTAAGGGTGAGAGTATGTAATGGTTATGGTTAAGTTTAGGGTTAGGATTAGGCTGAAGGTGAGGGTGCGGGTGAGGATTAGGGTTAGGGTGATGGTTAGGGTTAGGCTTAAAGTTAGGGTTAGGATGAGGGATAGGGTTAGGATTAGGGTTCGGGTGAGGGCTAGGTTGAGGGTGATTGTTAGAGTAAGGGTTAGGCTTAGGGTTAGGTTTAGGCTGAGCGTGAATTTGAGGGTGAAGATAGGGTTAGGTTGATGTTTAGGTTTACGGTTAGGGTGAGGGTTAGGGTTAGTGTGAGGGTTAGTGTTAGGGTTAGGGTTAGTGTTAGGGTTAGGTTACGGTTAGGTGAGGGTGAGGGTTAGGGTTAGGGTTAGGGTTAGGGTGAGGTTTAGGGTTATGGTTAGGGTTAGGGTGAGGCTGAGTGTTTGGGTTAGGGTTAGGGTTCGTGTTATTATTAGGGTTAGGGTTAGTGTTATGTTGAGGGTGACTGTGATGGTTAGGGTTATGGTGATTTTTAGGGTTATGGTTAGGGTTAGCGTGAGGGTGAGGGTGAGCATTAGGGTTAGAGTAAGGGTTAGGGTGATGTTTAGGGTGAGGGTTAGGGTTAGGGTTAGTGTAAGGGTTAGGGTGAGGATTAGGATATGAGTTAAGTTTATGGTTTGGGTGAGGTTTAGGGTTTGGGTTACAGTGAGGGTGAGGTTAAGGGTTAGGGTTAGGTTGAGGGTTAAGATGAGGATTAGGGTTAGGATTAGGGGTAGGGTGAGGGCTAGGGTGAGGGTGAGGGTTAGGGTTAGTGTTTGGGTGAGGTTTAGGGTTAGGGTTAGGGTTAGGGTGAGGGTTAGTATGAGGTTGAGGGTTACAGTGAGTGTGAGGGTTAGGGTTAGGGTGAGGGTTAGGGTTAGTATTTGGGTTAGGGTGATGGTGAGTTTTTGGTTTAGATTTAGGGTTGAGGGAGGGTTAGGTCGAGGGTTAGGGTTAGGATTAGTGTTAGGGTTAACGTTAGGTTGAGGGTTAGGTTGATGTTTAGGGTTAGGGTTAGGATTAGGGTTAGGGTTAGGGTATGTGAGGGTTAGGGTTAGGGTTAGGCTTAGGGTTAGGGTTATGCTGAGGGTGAGGGTGCGGGTGAGGATTATGGTTAGGGTGATGGTTAGGGTTAGGATTAGGGTGAGGTTTAGCATGAGGGATAGGTTTAGGATTAGGGTTCGGGTGAGGGCTAGAGTGAGGGATAGGGTTAGAATAAGGTTAGGCTTAGGCTTAGGGTTAGGCTGAGCATGAGGTTGAGGGTGAGGGTTCAGGTTAGGGTGAGGTTTAAGGTTAGGGTGAGGGTTAGGATGAGATTTAGGATTAGGGTGAGGTTTAGGGTGAGGATGATGGTGAGGCTAATGATGAGGTTTAGGCTGAGGTTGAGGGTTAACATAAGGGTGAGGTTTAGGGTTAGGTTTATGGTTATGGTTAGGGTTAGGGTGAGGGTTAGATTGAGGATTAGTGTTAGGGTTAGTGTGAGGTTTAGCATGAGGTTGAGTTTTAGGGTTAGGGTTAGGGTTACGATTAATGTTACGGTTAGGGTTAAGGTGAGGATTAGGGTGAGGGTGAGGTTTAGGGTTAGTGTTAGTATTAGGATTAGGGTTAGGGTTAGCTTGAGTGTGAGGGTTAGGGTTAGGGTTAGGGTTAGGCTTAATGTTAGGCTGAAGGTGAGGGTGAGGGTGAGGGTTAAGTTAAGGTTGAGTGTTAAGGGTAGGGTTAGGGTGAGAGTTAGGGTTCGGGTTAAGTTTAGGGCTAGGCTGAGGGTTAGATTTAGGGTTACAGTGAGCATGACGGTTAGGGTTAGGTTGAGGGTTAGGATTAGGCTTAGGATTAGGGTGAGGGTTAGGTTTAGGGGTAGGATCAGGGTTAGGATGAGGATTGGGGTTAGGGTTAGGGTTAGGATGAGGGTGAGGTTTAGGGTGAGTGTTTGGGTGATGTTAAGGTTTATGGTTACGTTTAGGGTGAGGGTATGTGAGGGTTAGGTTTAGGGTTAGGGTTAGGCTGAGGGTGAGGGTGGGGGTGAGGATCAGCTTTAAGGTGATTGTTAGGGTTAGGTTTAGGGTGAGGGTTACAATGTGGAATAGGTTTAGGATTAGGGTTAGATAGAGGGCTAGGGTGAGGGTGAGGGTTAGAGTAAGGGTTAGGCTTAGGCGTAGGGTTAGGCTGAGCGTGAGGTTGAGTGTGAGGGTTAGGGTTAGGGTGATGTTTAGGTTTATGGTTAGGGTGAAGGTTAGGATGAGGTTTAGGGTTAGGGTGAGGATGATGGGAAGGGTAAAGGTGAGGTTTAGGCTGAGGGTAAGGGTTAAGATAAGGGTGAGGGTTAGGGTTAGGTTTAAGGTTAGGGTTAGGGTTAGCGTGAGGGTTAGATTGAGGATTAAGGTTACGGTTAGTGGGAGGTTTAGGGTGAGGATGAAGGTTAGGGTTAGGGTGAGGGTGAGGGTTAGAATTAGGGTTAGGGTGAGGGCTAGGGTAAGGGTGTGGGTTAGAATAAGGGTTAGGGTTAGGGTGAGGTTTTAGATTAAGGGGAGGGTTAGTGTTAGTGTGAGGGTTAGTGTTAGGGTTAGTGTTAGTGTTAGAGTGATGGTAAGGGTTAGGGTGAGGGTTAATGTTAGGGTGAGGGTTATAGTTAGAAAGAGGGTTAGGGTTAGGATTAGGGTGAGGTTCAGTGTTAGGGTTAGTGTTAGAATTAGGGTTAGAGTGAGGGTGAGGTTTAGGGTTAGAGTTAGGGTAAGGGTGAGGCTGAGGTTGAGGGTTAGTTGTAGGGTTACTGGTAGGGTTAGGGTTAGGTTGAGGGTTTGGGTGAGGGTGAGGGTGATGGTGAGGGTTAGGATTAGGTTTAGGATTGGGATTAGGGTAAGGTTTAGGGTGAGTGTGAGGGTTAGGTTTAGGGTTAGGCTCAGGCTTAGTCTAAGGTTTAGGCTGAGAATGAGGGTGATGTTGAGGGTTAGGTTTTGGTTTAGGGTGAGAGTTAGGTTTCGGTTGAGTGTTAGTGTTAGGGTTAGGGTGAGTGTTAGGATGAGAGTTAGGATTAGGATTAAGGTTAGGTTTAGGGCTATGGTGAGGGTGAGGGTTAAGGTTACGGTGATGGTTAGGTTAACTGTTAGGGTGAGGATTAGGATGAGGTTTAGGTTTAGGGTGAGGGTTAGGGTGAGGATGATGGTAAGTGTAAAGGTGAGGTTTAGGCTGAGGGTGAGGCTTAAGATACTGGTGAGTGTTAGGGTTAGGTTTAGGTTTAGGGTAAGGGTTAGTGTTAGGGTGAGGGTGAGGTTGAGATTGAGGATTAGAGTTAGGGTTAGTGTGAGGTTTAGGGTGAGGATGAGGGTTAGGGTTCGAGTGAGGGTGAGGGTTAGAATTAGGGTTAGGGTGAGGGCTAGGATGAGGGTGAGGATTAGGGTTAGGGTTAGGGTTAGGGTGAGGTTTAGGATTAGGGTGAGGGTTAGGGTTAGTGTGAGGTTTAGTGTTAGGGTGAGGATAAGTGTTAGGTTGAGGGTTAGGGTTAGGTTGCGGGTTATGTTTAGGGTGAGGTTTAGGGTTAGGGTTAGGGTTATTGTTAGGTTTGGGGTTAGGGTTATGGTTACGGTGAGGGTGAGGGTTATGGTTAGAATTACAGTGAGGTTCAGTGTTAGGGTTAGGATTAGAGTAAGGGTTAGGGTGAGGGTGATGTTTAGTGGTACATTTAGGGTTTGAGTGAGGGTTAGGGTTAGGGTGCCGGTAAGCATGGGGGTGACGGTAAGGGTAAAGGTGAGGGTTAGGCTGAGGGTGAGGGTTACCGTAAGTGTGAGTGTTAGGGTTAGTTTGAGGGTTAGTGTTAGTGTTAGGGTGAGGTTGAGGGTTAGATTCAGGATTAGTGTTAGGGTTAGTGTGAGGTTTATGGTGAGGATTAAGGTTAGGGTTAGGATGAAGGCTAGGGTGAGGATGAGGGTTAGAGTTTGTGTTAGGGGGAGGTTTAGGGTTAGGGTGATATTTAGGGTTAGTTTGAAGGTTAGTGTTAGGGTTAAGGTTAGTGTTAGGGTGAGGGTAAATGTTAGGGTGAGGGTTAGGTTTAGAGTGAGGGTAATGGTTAGGGTGAGGGATAGGGTTAGGATAAGTGTAAGGGTGAGGGCTAGGCTGAGGGTTAGGGTGAGGGTTAGGGTTAGGGATAGGGTTAGGTTTAGGATTAGGTTTAGGGTGGGGACGAGTGTGAGGGTTAGGATTAGGGTTAGGGTTAGGCTTAGAGTTAGGATGAGGGATAGGTTTAGGGTTTGGGTTAGGGTTAGGGTGAGGCTGAGAATTAGGGTTAGATTTAGGGTTAGGTTTAGGGTTAGTGTTAGTGTTAGGGTTAGTGTTAGTGTTAGGGTTAGTGTTAGTGTTACAGTGAGGGTTGGGGTTAGGGTTAGGCTTAGGCTTAGGCTTAGATTTAGCGTGAGGGTTAGGATGACGATTAGGTTTTCGATTAGGGTTAGGGTGAGGGCTATGTTGAAGGTGAGGTTTAGGGTTAGTGTTAGGGTAAGGTTTAGGGTTAGGGTTAGGGTGAGGGTGAGGGTGAGGTTAGGGTTAGGGTTAGGAGTATGATTAGGATTAGTGTTAGGGTAAATGTGAGGGTTAAGGTTAGGGTGAGGTTTAGGGTTAGGATTAGGGTGAGTGTGAGGTTTAGGGTTAGGGTTTGGCTTAGAATTAGGCTGAGGGTGAAGGTGTGGGTTAGGGTTAGGTTTAGTGTTAGGGTGAGGTTTACATTTTGGGTTAGGGTTAGAGTTTGGGTTAGGGTGAGGGTGAGGTTTAGGGTTAGTGTTAGGGTTAGGGTGAGGCTGAGAATGAGGGTGAGGGTTAGGGTTAGTGTTAGGTTTTGGGTTAGTGTTAGGTTTAGGGTTAGGTTTAGGGGGAGGGTTAGGGTGAGGGTGAGGGTTAAGATTAGGATTAGGGTTAGGGTTAGGGTGAGTGTGAGGGTTAGGGTTAGGTTTAGGGTTATTCTTAGGGTTAGGCTGAGGGTGAGGGTGAGGTTTAGGGTTAGGGTGAGGGTTAGGGTTAGGGTTATGGGGAGGGTTGGGATGAGTTTTAGTGTTAGGATTAGGGTTACGGTGAGGGCTAGGGTGAGGTTGAGGTTTAGGGTTAGTGTTAGGGTGAGGTTTCAGGTTAGGGTTAGTGTTAGGGTGAGTGTGAGGTACAGGGTTAGAGTGAAGTTTAAGCTGAGGCTGAGGATGATGCTTAGGTTTAGGGTTAGGATTAGGATTAGGTTAAGGGTTAGGGTGAGTGTGAGTGTTTGGGTTAGGTTTAGGCTTAGGCTTACACTGAGGGTGAGGGTTAGGATGAGGGTTAGGTTTAAGATTAGGATTAGGGTGAGGGTTAGGTTAGTGTGAGGTTTAGTGTTAGGGTTAGGGTTAGTGTTTGGATTAGTGTTAGGGTGAGGGTGAGGTTTATGGTTAGATTTAGGTTTAGTTTGAGGGTTAGGTCGAGGGTTAGGGTTAGGCTTAGTGTTAGGATTAGGATTAGGCTGAGGGTGAGTTTGAGGTTTAGGGTTAGGGTTAGGCTTAGGCTTAGGATTAGGCTGAGGGTGAGGGTGGGGGTGAGGATTAGGGTTAGGGTGATGGTTATGGTTAGGGTTATGGTGAGGGTTAGTGTTAGTGTTAGGGTTAGAGTTAGGGTTAGGGTGAGGTTGAAGTTTAGGGGTAGAGTTATGGTTAGGGTGAGGGTTAGCGTTAGAGTGAGAGTTAGTTTGAGGGTGACGGTAAGGGTAAAGTTGAGGGTTAGGCTGAGGGTGAGGGTTACGGTAAGGGTAAGGGTTAGGGTTAGGGTTAGGGTGAGGTTTATGGTGAGGGTGAGGGTTAGCTTTAGGGTGAGTTCTAGGGAGAGGGTGAGGTTTAGGGTTAGGGTTAGCGTGAGGTTTAGGTATAGATTGATGTTTAGGGTTAGTGTGAGGGTTAGTGTTAGTGTTAGGGTTAGTGTTAGGGTGAGGGTCAGTGTTAGGGTGAGGGTTAGGGTTAGGGTAAATGTTAGGGTGAGGGGTAGGGTTAGGGTGAAGGTTATGGTTAGGGTGATGTTTAGGGTTAGGTTTAGGATAATTGTTAGCATTAGGGTTAGGGTTCCGGTTATTGTGAGTGAGGGTGAGGGCTAGGTTTAGGGCTAGGATGAGGTTTAGGGATAGGGTTAGGTTGAGTGTGAGGGTTAGGGTTAGGGTTAGGCTTACGATTAGGCTGAGGGTGATGGTTAGGTTTAGGTTGAGGGTTAGTGTTATTGGGAGGGTTAGGGTTAGGATTAGGGTTAGGGTGGGGGTGAGTGTGTGTGTTAGCATTAGGTTTAGGGTTAGGGTTAGGGTTAGGCTGAGTGTGAGGTTGAGAGTGAGGGCTAGGGTGAGGGTGATTTTTAGGGTTAGGGTTAGGGTGAAGGTTATGGTTAGGGTAAGGGTGAGAGTTAGGGTTCGGTTTAAGTTTAGGGTTAGGTTGAGTGTTAGGGTAAGGTTTATGGTGAGGGTGATGGTTAGGGTGAGATTGAGGGTTATGGTTCGGATTAAGGTTAGGGTGAGGGTGAGGGTGAGGGTTAGGTTTAGTGTTTGGGTGAGGGATAGGTTGAGGGTTAGTGTAAGGATTAGGGTTAGGGTGAGGGCTAGGGTGAGCGTGAGGTTTAGGGTTAGGGTTAGGGTTAGGCTTAGGCTTAGGTTTAGGATGAGGGTGAGGGTCGGGGTGAGGATTATGTTTAGGTTTGATCGTTAGGGTTAGGGTTAAGGTGAGGGTTAGGATGAGGGTTAGGATTAGGATTAGGGTTAGGGTGAGGGCTAGGGTGAGGGAGAGGGTTAGGGTTAGGGTTAGGGTAAGTGTAAAGGTGAGGTTTAGGCTGAGGGTGAGGCTTAAGATACTGGTGAGTGTTAGGGTTAGGTTTAGGTTTAGGGTAAGGGTTAGTGTTAGGGTGAGGGTGAGGTTGAGATTGAGGATTAGAGTTAGGGATAGTGTGAGGTTTAGGGTGAGGATGAGGGTTAGGGTTAGGGTTAGGATGATGGTTAGGTTTATGCTTAGGGCGAGGGTTAGGATGAGGTATAGGTTTAGGGTGAGGTTGAAGGTAAGGGTAAAGGTGAGGTTTAGGCTGACGGTGAGGGATAAGATAAGGGTGAGGGTTAGGGTTAGTTTTAGGGTGAGGGTAAACGTTAGGGTACGTGTTATGTTTAGGGTGAGGGTTAGGGTTAGGTTTAGGGTTAGTCTTAGGTTTAGGGTTAGAGTTATGTTTAATGTGAGGGTAAGGGTTAGGTTTAGGGTTACAATGAGGTTTAGTGTTAGGGTTAGGGTTAGAGTTAGGGTTAGGGTGAGGGTGAGGTTTAGGGGTACATTTAGGGTTAGGGTGAGGGTTAGGGTTAGGGTGAGGTTGAGTGTTAGCATTAGGTTTAGGGTTCGGGTTAGGTTTAGGGTTAGGTTTAGTGTTATTGTTAGGGGTAGAGTTAGGGTTAGTGTGAGGGTTAGGGTGAGGGTTAGGGTTAAAGTGAGGTTTATGGTTAGGATGAGGGTTAGTGTTAGGGTGAAGGATAGGGTGAGGGTGAGGGTTAGGGTTAGACTTAGGGTGAGTGTTAGGGTTAGGGTGATGTTTAGGGTTAGTGTGAGTGTTAGGCTTAGGGTTAGGGTTAGAGTTGGGGTGAGGGTAAGTCTTAGGGAGAGGGTTAGGGTTAGGTTGAGGGTTATGGTTAGGGTGAGGGTTAGGGTTAGGATAAGTGTAAGGGTGAGGGCTAGGCTGAGGGTTATGGTGAGGGTTAGGGTTAGGGATAGGGTTAGGTTTAGGATTAGGGTTAGGGTGAGTTTGAGTGTGAGGTTTAGGATTAGGTTTAAGGTTAGGCTTAGAGTTATTATGAGGGTTAGGGTTAGGGTTTGGGTTAGGGTGTCGGTGAGGCTGTGGATTAGGGTTAGGTTTAGTGTTAGTTTTAGGGTTAGCTTTAGGGTTAGTGTTAGTGTTAGGGTTAGTGTTAGGGTTAGAGTGAGTTTTGGGGCTAGGGTTAGGATTAGAGTTAGGCTTAGAGTTAGGGTGAGGGTTAGGATGAGGATTAGGTTTACCAGTAGGTTTAGGGTGAGGGCTAGGGTGAAGGTGAGGATTAGGGTTAGTTTTAGGGTAAAGTTTAGGATTAGGGTTAGGGTTAGGGTGATGGTTACGATGAGGGTTAGGGTTACGGTGAGGGTGAGGGTTAGGTTTAGGGTGAGGGTTAGGGTTAGGTTTGGGGTGAGGGTGAGGGTGAGTGTTAGGGTTAGGGTGAGATTTAGGGTTAGGTCTAGGATTAGTGTTATGGTGAGGGTTAGGTTTATGGTTAGACTTAGGTTTAGTTGGAGGGTTAGGTGGAGGGTTAGGGTTAGGGTAAGTATTAGGGTTAAGGTTAGGTTGAGGGTTATGTTGAGGTTTAGGGTTAGGGTTAGGCTTAGGGTGAGGGTGAGGGTGAGGTTTAGGGTTAGGGTTAGGCTTAGGCTTAGGCTTAGTTTTAGGATGAGGGTGAGGGTGGTGGTGAGTATTAGGGTTAGGGTGATGGTTAGGCTTAGGTTTATGGTGTGGGTTATTGTTAGGGTTAGTGTTAGAGTTAGGGTTAGGGTGAGTGTGATGGTTAGGGTTAGGGTTAGGCTTATTTTTACATTGAGGGTGATGGTGAGGGTGAAGGTTAGGGTTAGGATTAGGGTTAGGGTGAGGGTGAGTGAGTGTGTTCGGTTTAGTTTTAGGTTTAGGCTAAGGTTTAGGCTAAGGGTGAGGTTGAGTTTGAGGGTTAGGGTTAGGGTGAAGTTTAGGGTAAGGGTTAGGGGGAGGGTTAGGGATAGGATTAGGCTTAGGGTGAGAGTGAGGCTGAGGGTTAGGGTTAGTGTTAGGGTTAGGGTTAGGGTGAGAGTTATGGGGAGTGTAGGGGTTAGAGTTAGGATTAGGGTCAGGGTGAGGGTGTGTTTGTGTGTTAGGGTTAGGTTTAGGGTTAGGCTTAGGGTTAGGCTGAGTGTGAGGTTGAGGGTGAGGGTTATGGTTATGGTGAGGGTTATTTTTACGTTTAGGGTGAGGGTTAGGATGAGGTTTAGGGTTAGGGTGAGGGTTAAGGTAAGAATGATGATAAGGGTAAAGGTGAGGTTTAGGCTGAGGGTGAGGGTTAAGATAAGGGTGAAGGTTAGGGTTTGGTTTAGGTTTAGGGTGAGGGCTAGATTGAGGATTAGGGTTAGCGTTCGTATGAGGTTTAGAGTGAGGATGAGGGTTAGTGTTTGGGTTAGGGACAGGATCAGGGTTAGAGTGAGGGTGAGTGTGTGTGTTAATTTTAGGTTTAGGGTTAGGCTTAGGGTTAGGCTGAGGGTGAGGTTGAGGGTGAGGGTTAGGTTTACGGTGAGGGTTAGAGTAAGGTTTAGGGGGAGGGTTAGGATGAGGGTTAGGTTTAGGATTAGGGTTTGGGTGAGAGCTTGGGTGAGGGTGAGATTTAGGTTTAGGGTTAGGTTGAGGGTAATGGTTAGGGTGAGGGTTAGGATTAGGGTTAGGTTTATTGTTAGGGTTCGGTTTAAGTTTACGGTTATGGTGCTGGTGAGGGTGAGGGTTAGGGTTAGGGTTAGGGTGAGATTTAGTGTGAGGGTGAGTTTTAGGGTTAGAGTTAGGGTTAGGGTGAGGGTTAGGTTGAGGGTTAGGATTAGGGTTAGTGTTAGTGTTAGGGTTAGGGTGAGAGTTAGGGGGAGGTTTAGGGTTATGGTTAGGATGAGGATTAGGATTAGGGTTAGGGTGAAGGTGAGTGTGTGTGTTAGGGGTAGGTTTAGGGTTAGGCTTAGGGTTAGGCTGAGGGTGAGGTTGAGTGTGAGTGTTAGGGTTAGGGTGAGGGTTAGGTTTAGGGTTAGGAGGATGGTTAGGATGAGGGTTAGGTTTAGGATTATGGTTAGGGTGAGTGCTAGGGTGAGGATGAAGTTTATCGTTAGGGTTAGGGTGAGGGTTAGGGTTAGGTTTAGGGTGAGAGTTAGGTTTCGGGTTAAGTTTAGGGTTAGGGTCCGTGTCAGGGAAAGACTTACTGTGAGGGTGAGGGTTAGGATTAGGTTGAGGCTTAGGGTTAGGATGAGGGTTAGGTTGAGGGTGATGGTGAGGATTAGGATTAGATTTAGGGTGAGGATTAGGATGAGGTTTAGGGTTTGGATTAGGGTTAGAGTGAGGGCTAGGGTGAAGGTGACGATTATGGTAAGGTTTAGGCTTAGGCTTAGGGTTAGGCTAAGGGTGAGGTTGAGGTTGAGGGTTAGGGTTAGGGTGAGGGTTAGGTTTATGGTTAGGGTGAGGGTTACGATGAGGTTTAGAGTTAGGGGGAGGTTTAGGGTGAGGATGATAGTAAGGGTAAAGATGAGGTTTAGGCTGAGGATGAGGATTAAGATAATGGTGAGTGTTAGGGTTAGGTTTAGGGTTAGGGTAAGGGTTAGGTTTAGGGTTAGGGTGAGAGTTAAATTGAGGTTTAGGGTTAGCGTTAGTGTGAGGTTTAGGGTGAGGATGAGGGATAGGGTTAGGTTTAGGGTTAGGGTTAGGGTGAGCATGAGGTTTTGGGGTGGAATTAGGGTTAGGGTGAGGATTAGGGTGAGGGTTAAGTTTAGGGTAAGGTTTAGCGTGGGGGTGATGGTAAGGGTAAACCTGAGGTTTAGGCTGAGGGTGAGGGTTACAGTGGGGTGAGGGTTAGGGTTAGAGGGAGGGTTAGGGTTAGGGGAAGGGTGTGGGTGAGGGTTAGCTTGAGGATTAGTGTTAGGGTTAGTGTGAGGTTTAGGGTGAGGATGAGGATTAGGGTTATTGTGAGGGCTAGGGTGAAGGTGAGGGTTAGGTTTAGGTTTAGGGTGAGGTTTAGGGTTAGGGTGATGGTTAGGGTTAGTGTGAGGGTTAGTGTTAGGATTAGTGTTAGTGTTAGGGTGAGGGTAAGTGTTAGGGTGAGGGTTAGGGATAGGGTGAGGGTTAGGTTTAGGTTGAGGATTAGGGTTAGTGTTAGGGTTATTGTTAGGGTTAGGGTTAGGGTTAGGATTACAGTGAGGGTGAGGGTGAGGTTTAGGATTAGTGTTAGGATGAGGTTTAGTTTTAGGGTAAGGGTTAGAGTTAGGGTTAGCGTTATGTTGAATATTTGGGTTAGATTTAGGCTTAGCCTTAGGCTTAGGCCAAGCATGAGGGTGAGGGTTAGGTTTAGGGTTAGGGTGAGGTTTGGGTTAGGGTTAGGGTGAGGGTTAGGATGAGGTTTAGGGTTAGGATTAGTGTTAGGGTGAGGGTTAGGGTGAGGTTTTAGTTTAGGGATATGGTTAGGTTTAGGGTTAGGGTTAGGTTGAGGGTGAGTGTGAGGGTCAGGGTTATGTTTAGGCTTAGTGTTAGGGTGAGAGTTAGGGTTAGGGATTTGGTTAGGGTGAGGGTGAGGCTGAGGATTAGGGTTAGGTTTATGTTTAGGTTTAGGGATAGGGTTATGGTTAGGGTTAGGGTTACAGTTAGGTTTAGGGTTAGGTTTAGGCTTAGGCTTAGGCTTAGGATTCGGCTGAGGGTGAGGGTGGGGTTGAGGATTAGGGTTAGGTTTAGTATTAGGGTTATTGTTTGTGTTATGGTTAGGGTTAAGTTGGAGCTGAGGTGATTCTGAAGGTGAGGGTTATGGTTATGGTTATGGTTAGGGTTAGGGTTAGTGTTAGTTTTAGGGTTAGGTTTAGAGTTATGGTGAGATTGAGGGTGAGGGTGAGGGTTAGGTTTAGGGTGAGATTTAGGGTGAGGTTTAGGGTTAGGGTTAGTGTTAGGGTTACGGGGAGGGGGAGGGTTAAGTTGAGGTTTAGGGATAGGGTTAGATTTAGTATTAGGGGTAGGGTGAGGGTGAGTGTGACAGTTAGGGTGAGGGTGAGGCTTAGGCCTAGGTTTAGGCTGAGGGCGAAGGTGGGGGTGAGGATTAGGGTTAGGGTGATGGTTTGGGTTAGGGTTAGTGTTACTGTTAAGGTTAGGGTTAGAGTTACAGTGAGGGTGAGGGTGGGGGTGTGGAGTAGGGTTAGGGTTAGGGTATGGTTTAGGGTTAGTGTTACGGTTAGTGTGAGGGTGAGTTTGAGGGTTAGATATAGGGTTATGAGGAGGGTTAGGGTGAGGGTTAGGGATAGGGTTAGTGTTAGAGTTAGGCTGAGGGTGAGGGTTAGTTTGAGGTTTAGGGTTAGGGTTATGGTTGTGGTTAGTGTGAGGGTTAGTTTTACGGTTAGGCTTAGTGTTAGGGTGAGGATAAGTTTTACAGTGAGGGTTTGGGTTAGGATGAGGGTTATGGTTAGGGGGAGGGTTAGGATTAGGGTTAGGGTTATTGTTAGGTTTAGGTTTAGGATTTTGGTTACGGTGAGGTTGAGGGTGACTTTTAGGTTTAGGGTTAGGGTAAGGTTTATGGTTTGGGTTAGGGTTAGAGTGATGGTTAGGATGATGGTGAGGTTTACGGTTAGTGTTAGAGTTAGGGTGAGGGTTAGGGTGAGGTTTAGGGTTAGGGTTAGTGTTAGGGTTAGGTTTAGGGTGAGAGTTAGGGTTAGGGTTAGGGTTAGGGTTAAGTTTAGGGTTAGGTTTAAGGTTTCCGTTATGGTGAGGGTCAGTTTTAGGATTAGAGTTAGGGTCAGTGTGAGGTTTAGGGTTAGAATTAGGGTTAGGTTGAGGCTGTAGATTCGGGTTCGGGTTAGGTTTAGGGTTAGGATTAGGATTAGGGTTCGGTTAAGGTGAGTGTGAGGCTTATGGTTAGGGTTAGGGTTAGCCTTAGGTTTAGGCTGAGGGTTTGCATGAGGTTGAGGGTTAGGGTTATTCTGAGGGGTAGGGTTATGGTTAGGGTGAGGTTTAGTGTTAGGGTTAGGGTTAGAGTTATGTTTTGGGTGAGGGTGAGGTTTAGGAGTGGAGTTAGTTTTAGGGTGAGGGTTAGGGTGAGTGTGAGGTTTATGGTGAGGGTTAGGGTAGGGCTGACGGTAAGGGCAAACTTGAGGGTTAAGCTGAGGGTGAGGGTTACGGTAAGGTTGATGGTTAGGGTTAGGGTGAGTGTTAGGGTTAGGGTTAGGGTGAGAGTTAGGCTTTGGGTTAAGTTTAGGGTTAGAGTGAGGGTTAGGGTAAGGGTTAAGGTGAGGGTGAGTTTAGGGTTAGGTTGAGGGCTAGGTTGAGGGTGAGGGTTAGGTTTAGTGTTAGGGTAAGCACTCGGGTGAGGGTTAGGGTGAGGGTTAGGGTTAGGGATTGGGTTAGGTTTAGGATTAGGGTTAGTTTGAGGGTGAGTGTGAGGGTTAGGGTTAGGGTTAGGCTTAGAGTTAGGGTGAGTGTTAGGTTTAGGGTTTGGGTTAGGGTGAGGCTGAGGCTGAGGATTATGGTTAGGTTTAGGGTTAGGTTTAGGCTTAGGGTTAGGCTGAGCCTGAGGGTGGGGTTTAGGATTAGATTTAGAGTTAGGTTCGGCTTAGGGTTAGGGTAATTTTTAGTGTTATAGTTACGGTTAAGTTTGCAGTGATAGTGAGGCTGAAGGTGAGGGTTATGTTTAGAGTTAGCATTAGGGTTAGGGTTAGTGTTATTGTTAGGGTTAGGGTTAGAGTTACGGTGAGTTTGAGGGTGAGGGTGAGGTTAGGGTTAGGGTGAGGTTTAGGCTTAGGATTTTGGTTAGGGTTAGGGTGAGGGTGATATTTAGGGTTAGAGTTAGGGTTAGGGGGAGGGTTAGGGTGAGGTTTAGGGTTAGGGTTAGTGTTAGGGTTAGGGTGAGGTTGAGGGTTAGTTTGAGGTTTAGGGATAGGCTTAGATGTAGGATTATGGTTAGGGTGAGGGGGAGTGTGAGGGTTAGGGTGAGGGTTTGGCTTAGGCTTATGGTTAGGCTGCGGGTGAGGGTGGGGGTGAGGATTAGGGTTAGGGTGACTGTTAGGGTTATTGTTAGGGGGAGGGTTCAGGTGAGGGTTAGGGTTAAGTTTAGTGATAGGGTTATGGTAAGGATGAGGGTTAGGGTTCGGGTTAGGGTTAGGGTTAGGGTAGGTGTGAGGTTTAGGGTTTAGGTTAGGGTTAGGGTTAGAATTACGGTGAGGTTGAGGGTGCAGATGAGTGTGAGGTTTAGGGTTAGGTTTAGGGTGTGGCTTACGGTTAGGCATAGGGTTAGGCTAAGGGTGAGGGTGAGGTTTAGGGTTAGGGTGACTGTTAGAGTTAGGGTTATGTGGAGGGTTAGGATGTGGGTTAATGTTTGGATTAGGGTTAGGGTGATAGCTAGTTTGACGGTGAGGTTTAGGGTTAGAGTTAGGGTTAAGGTGAGGCTGAGGGTGAGGGTTAGGGTTAGGGTTAGGATTAGGATTAGGGTAAGGGTTAGGGTGAGTGTGAGTGTTAGGGTTAGGCTTAGGCTTAGGCTTAGGGTTACACTGAGGGTGAGGGTGAGGTTTAGGTTTAGGATGAGAGTTAGGGTTCAGGTTAAGTTTAGAGTTAGGTTGAGGGTTAGGGTTAGGTTTCCGTTGAGTGTGAGGGTTAGAGTTAGGTTGAGGGTTAGGGTTAGGGTGAGGTTTAGGGTTAGGGTTAGGGTGAGGGATAGGATGAGGATTAGGCTTAGAGTTAGGGTGAGGGTTAGGATGAGGGTAAGGGTTAAGGTAAAGGTGAGGGTTAGGGTTAGGTTGAAGGTTAGGGTTAGGTTTAGGGTTAGGGTGATGGTTATGGTTAAGATTAGGGTGAGGGTTAGGATAAGGATTAGGTTTAGGATTAGGGTTAGGGTGAGGGCTAGTGTGAGGGTGATGGTTAAAGTTAGTGTTAGGGTCAGGTTTAGGGTTAAGGTTAAGTTTAGTTTGAGGGTTAGGATGAGGGTTAGGGTTACGGTAAGGGTGAGGGTTAGGGTTAGGGTGAGGGTGAGGTTTAGGGTTAGGTTTAGGGTTAGGGTGAGGGTGAGGGTTAGGATTCGGGTTAGGGTTAGGGTTATTTTTAGGGTTACATTTAGGTGAGGGTAAGGGTTAGGGTTAGGGTTAAGTTGAGGTTTTTAGTGTTAGGGTTACGGTTAGAGTTAGGGTTAGGGTGAGGGCAGGGTTAGTGTTACTGTGAGATTTAGTGTTTGGGTTAGGCTATGGGTTATGGTGAGGGCTGTGGTTAGCGTGAGGGTTAGGATTAGGGTTAGGGTTTTTATTTGGGTTAGGTTTTGGGTTAATGTAACGTTGAGGGTAAGGGTGAGCGTTAGGGTTTAGGTTTAGGGTGAGTTTTAGGTTTTGGGTTAGGGTTAGAGTTAGGGTTAGCGTGAGGTTGAGGTTTAGAGTTAGAGTTAGGGTTAGGGTGAGGGTTAGGTTGAGGGCTTGGGTTAGGGTTAGTGTTAGGGTTAGAGTTAAGTTTAGGGTGAGAGTTAGCTTGAGGGTGAGGTTTAGAGTTAGGGTTATGGGAAGGTTTAGGATGAGGGTTAGGGTTAGGATTAGGGTTAGGGTGAGTGCTAGGTTGAAGGTGAGGTTTAGTGTTAGGGTTAGGGTAAGGTTTAGGTTTAGCTTACGGTAAGGGTGAGGTTTAGGTTTAGAGTTAGGTTAAGGGTGAGGCTGAGGTTGAGGGTTAGGGTTAGTGTTAGAGTTAGTTTTAGGGTGAGGGTTAGGATTAGGATGAGGATGAGGGTGAGGATTAGGCTTAGGTTTAGGATTCGGATTAGGGTAAGGGTTAGGGTCAGTGTGATCGTTAGGGTTAGGGTTAGGCTTAGACTTAGGGTAAGGCTGACAGTGAGGGTGAGGGTGAGGGTTAGGGATAGGGTGAAAGTTTGGGTTAGGGTTAGGGTGAGAGTTAGGGTTCGATTATGTTTAGGGGTAGGGTGAGGGTTAGGGTTAGGATTAGGGATAGAATGAGGGCTAGGGATAGGGTTAGTGTTAGGATAAGGTTTAGGGTTAGAGTTAGGTGAGGGTTAGGGTTACTGTGAGGGTGAGGGTTAGGGTTAGGTTGAGGGTTAGGGTTAAGATGATGGTTAGGGTGAGGATGTGTGTTAGGTTTAGGTTTAGGGTTAGGGTTCGCTTTAAGGTTAGGATTAGTGTTATTGTTAGGGTTAGGGTTAGAGTTATGGTGAGGGTGTGGGTGAGGTTGAGGGTGAGTTTTAGGGTTAGAGTGCGGATTAGGGTTAGGGTTAGGATTAGGAGGCAGTTTAGGGTTAGATTTAGGGTTAGTTGTAGGGTTAGGTCGAGTGTTAATGTTAGGGTTAGTGTTAGGATTAAGGTTAGGGTGAGGTTTCGGTTGAGGACTAGTGTGAGGGTTAGTGTAAGGTTTAGGGTTTAGGCTGAGGTATAGGGTTAGGGTTAGGTTTAGGATTAATGTTAGTGTTAGGCTTAAGTTGAGGGTTAGGGTGAGGGTGAGGTTTAGGGTTAGGGTTAGGATTAGGATTAGGTTTAGGGTTAGGGTGAGGGATAGGATGAGGGTTAGGTTTAAGGATAGGGTTAGGCTTAGGTTTAGGCTGAGGGTGAGGGTGAGGGTTAGGGTTAGGGTGACGGTTAGGGTCAGGGTTAGGGTGAGAGTTAGGGTTCGGGTTAAGTTTAGGGTTAGGGTGATGGTTAGGGTAATGGTTACAGTAAGGGTGAGGGTTAGGGTTAGGTTGAGGGTTAGGGTTATGGTTAGTGTGAGGGTGAGGGTGAGAGTTAAGGTTAGGGTTAGTCTGAGGGTTAGGATGAGTATTAGGGTTAGGATTAGGGTTAGGGTGAGGGCTTGGGTGAGGGTGAGGTTTAGGGTTAAGGTTATGGGGAGGGTTAGGATGAGGGTTAGTGTTAGGTTTAGGGTTAGTGTAATGGCTAGGGTGTGGGTGAGGTTTAGGATCAGGTTAGGGTGAGGTTTAGGGTTAGGGTTATGGTTAGGGTGAGGCTGAGGGTGAGGGTTAGGGTTAGAATTAGCATTAGGGTAAGGGTTAGGGTGAGTGTGAATGTTAGGGGTAGGGTTAGGGTTAGGCTTAGGATTACACTGAGGGTGAGGGTGAGGGTTAGGGTTATGGTGAGAGTTAGGGTTCAGTTTAAGTTTAGGGTTAAATTGAGGGTTAGGGTTAGGTTTACGTTGAGTGTGAGGGTTAGACTTAGGTTGAGGGTTAGGGTTAGGGTTAGGCTTCGGGTGAGGTTTAGGGTTAGGGTTAGGGTGAGTGTTAGGATGAGGATTAGGTTTATGATTAGGGTTAGGTTGAGGGCTAGGTTGAGGGTGAGGGTTAGGGTTAGTGTTAGGGTGAGGTTTAGGTTTAGGGGTAGAGTTAGAGTGAGGGTTAGGATGAGGGTAAGGGTTACGGTAAGGGTGAGTGTTAGGGTTAGATTTAAGGTTAGGATGAGGGTGTGTTAGGATTAGGGTTAGGGTTAGGGTTATTGTTAGGGTTATGGTTATGGTGAGGGTGAGGGTGAGGGTTAGGGTTACGTTGAGGTTTTTAATGTTAGGGTTAGGGTTAGAGTTAGGGTTAGGGTGAGGTTAGGGTTAGGGTTAGTGTTTGGGTTAGGTTATGGGTTACAATGAAGGTTCTGGTTAGGGTGAGGGTTAGCATGAGGGTTAGGTTTACAGTAAGTGTGAGGGTTAGGTTAGGGTGAGGGTTAAGTTTCGGTTTAGGGTTAGGGTGACTGTGAGGGTTAGGATTAGGGTTAGCGTTATTGTTAGGGTTACAGTTATGGTGAGGTTGAGGGTGAGGATTAGGGTTAGGGGTAGGTTGAGGTTTTTAGTGTTAGGGTTAAGGTTAGAGTTAGGGTTAGGGTGAGGTTAGGGTTAGGGTTAGTGTGAGGGTTAGGGTATGGTTTACGGTGAGGGTTGTGGTAAGTGTGAGGGTTAGGATTAGGGTTATGGTTATTGTTAGAGTTATGTTTAGGGTTACGGTTATGGTGAGCGTAAGGGTGAGGGTTAGGGTTTAGGGTTAAAGTGAGGTTTAGGGTTTGGGTAAGATTTAAAGTTAGGATTAGGGTGAGGGTGAGGTTTAGGGTTAGAGTTAGGCTTCGGGTGATGTTTAGGTTGAGGGTTAGGATTAGGGTTAGTGTTAGGGTTAGGGTTAGGGTTAGGGTGAAGGTTAGGTTGAGGGTGAGGGTTAGGTTTAGGGTTATGGGGAGGGTTAGGATGAGGGTTAGGGTTAGGATTAGGGTTAGGGTGAGGGCTAGGTTGAGGGTGAGGTTTAGGTTTACGGTTAGGGTGAGGTTTAGGATTAGGGTTAGGGTTAGTCTTAGGGTTAGTGTTAGGGTTAGGGTTATGGTGAGGTTTAGGGTTAGGGTTAGGGTTAGGATTAGGCTGAGGGTGCATGTGGGATTGAGGATTAGGGTTAGGGTTAGGGTTAGAGTTATTTTTAGTTTTATGGTTAGGGTGAAGTTTGCAGTGAGGGTGAGGCTGAGGGTGAGGGTTATGTTTAGGGTTAGGGTTAGCGTTAGGGTTAGTTTTATTGTTAGGGTTAGGATTAGAGTTACGGTGAGGTTGAGGGTGAGGGTTTGGGTTAGGGTTAGGGTGAGGTTTAGAGTAAGGGTTAGGGTTAGGTTTATGGTGAGGTTGAAGTTTAGGTTTAGAGTTAGGGTTAGCGGGAGGGTTAGGGTGAGGTTTAGGTTTAGGGTTAATGTTAGTGTTAGGGTGAGGGTGAGGTTTAGGTTGAGGTTTAGGGATAGGGTTAGGTTTAGGATTAGGGTTAGGGTGAGCATGAGTGTGAGGGTTAGGTTAAAGTTTAGGCTTAGGCTTAGGGATAGGCTGAGGGTGAGGGTGGGGTGAGGATTCGGGTTAGGGTGATGGTTAGGGTTAGGTGTAGTGATATTTTTAGGGTTAGGGTTAGAGTTACAGTGAGGGTGAGGTTGCGGTTGAGGTTTAGGTTTAGGGTTAGGGTGGGGTTTAGGGTTAGGGTTAGGGTTAGGATGAGGTTTAGGGTGAGGTTTAGGGTTAGATATAGGGTTAGGGTGACGGTTAGAGTGAGGGTTAGGGTTAGGTTTAGTGTTAGGGTTAGGGTGAGGATGAGGGTTAGGGTTAGGGTTAGGTATAGGGTAAGGGTGTGGTTTAGGGTTAGGGTTAGGGTTAGGGTTAGAGTTATGGTGAGGGTGAGGGTGCAGAATGAGTGTGAGGGTTGTGGTTAGGTTTAGGGTTAGGCTTAGGGTTAGGCTTAGGTTTGGGCTAAGGGTGAGCTTGATGTTTAGGGTTATTGTTTGGGTTAGGGTTAGGGTTATGGAGAGGGTTAGGATGAGGGTTAGTGTTAGGATTAGGGTTAGGGTAATGGCTAGGTTGAGGCTGAGGGTAACCGTTAGGGTTCGGATTAAGATTGGGGTAATGGTTAGGGTGAGTGTGAGGGTTAAGGTTAGGGTTAGCGTTAGGCTTAGGGTTACATTGAGCGTGAGCGTGAGGGTGAGGGTTAGGGTGAGAGTTAGGGTTCAGGTTATGTTTCGAGTTAGGGTGAGGGTTAGGGTTAGGTTTACGTTGAGTGTGAGGATTAGGGTTAGGTTGAGGGTTAGGGGTAGGGTTAGGGTTAGGGTGAGGTTTAGGGTTAAGGTTAGGGTAAGTTTTAGGATGTGGGTTAGGGTTACGGTAAGGGTTAGGGTTAGGGTTAGGGTGAGTGTTAGGGTTAGGTTTAGGGTTAGGGTGAGGGTGAGGGTTAGGATTAGGGTTAGGGTTAGGGTTATTTTAGGGTTACCGTTATGGTGAGGGTGAGGGTGAGGGTTAGGGTTAGGGTTAGGTTGAGGTTTTTAGTGTTAGGGTTATGGTTAGAGTTAGGGATAGGGTGAGGTTAGTGTTAGGGTTACTGTGAGGGTTAGTGTTTGGGTTAGGGTATGGGTTACGGTGAGGGTTTTGGTTAGGGTGAGGGTTAGGATTAGGGTTAGGGTTATTGTTTGTGTTGGGTTTTGGGTTAAGGTAACCTTGAGATTAAGGGTGAGCGTTAGGGTTTAGGGTTATCGTCAGGTTTAGGTTTTGGGTTAGGGTTAGAGTTAGGTTTAGGGTGAGGGTGAGGTTTAGAGTTAGAGTTAGGGTTAGGGTGAGGGTTATGTTGAGGGTTAGGGTTAGGGTTATGGTTAGTGTTAGGGTTAGGGTTAGTTTAGGGTTAGGGTTAGGTTGAGGGTGAGGTTTAGGATTAGGGTTATGGGGAGAGTTAGGATGAGGGTTAGTGTTAGGATTAGGGTTAGGGTGAGTGCTAGGTTGAGGGTGAGGTTTAGTGTTAGGGTTAGGGTAAAATTTAGGTTTAGGGTTAGGGTTAGAGTTAGGGCAAGGGTGAGGTTTAGGTTTAGAGTTAGGGTAAGGGTGGGGCTGAGTTTGAGGGTTAGTGTTAGGGTTAGTGTTTGAGTTAATGTTAGGGTGAGGGTTAGGATTAGGGTGATTTTGAGGGTGAAGGTTAGGCTTATTCTTAGGGTTAGGATTCGGATTAGGGCAAGGGTTAGGGTGAGTGTGATGGTTATGGTTAGGCTTAGGCTTAGGTTTGGGCTGAGAGTGAGGGTGAGGGTGAGGGTTAAGGTTACGGTGAATGTTAGGGTTAGTGTTAGTGTGAGAGTTAAGGTTCTATTATGTTTAGGGTTAGGGTGAGGGTTAGGGCTAAAATTAGGTTTAGAGTGAGGGCTAGGGTGAGGGTGAGGGTTAGGGTTAGTGTTAGGGTAAGGTTTATTGTTAGGGTTAGCGTTTGGGTTAGGGTTAGGATGAGGGATAGGGTTACAGTGAGGGTGAGGGTTAGGGTTAGGTTGAGGGTTAGGGTTAAGATTATGGTTAGGATGAGCGTGAGTGTTAGGATTAGGATTAGGGTAAGGGTTAGGTTTAGGGCTAGGATTTGTGTTATTGTTATGGTTAGGGTTAGAGTTATGGTGAGGGTGAGGGTGAGGGTGAGGTTTAGGTTTAGGGTGAGGTTTAGTGTTAAGTTTAGGATTAGGGTTAGGATGAGGGGGAGGTTTAGGGTTATATTTAGTGTTAGTTGTAGGGTTAGGTCGAGCGTTAATGTTAGGGTTAGTGTTAGGGTTAATGTTAGGTTGAGGGTTAGGTTGAGGATTAGTGTGAGGGTTAGTGTGCTGTTTAGGGTTCAGGATGAGTTTTAGGATTAGGTTTAGGGTTAGGAATAATGTTAGGATTAGGCTTAAGTTGAGGGTTAGGTTGAAGGTGAGGTTTAGTGTTAGGGTTAGCATTAGGATTAGGGTTAGGGTTAGTGTGAGGGATAGGATGAGGGTTAGGGTTAGGGATTGAGTTAGGCTTAGTGTTAGGCTGAGGGTGAGGGTGAGGGTGAGGGTTAGGGTTAGGGTGAGGATTAGGTTCAGGGTCTGGGTGAGAGTTAGGGTTACGGTTAAGTTTAGGGTTAGGGTTAGTGTTAGGGTAACGGTTATAGTGAGGGTGAGTTTTGGTGTTAATTGAGGTTTAGTGTTAGGGTTAGGGTTAGTGTGAGGGTGAGGGTGAGGGTTAGGGTTAGGGTTAGTGTTAGGGTGATGGTTAGGATAAGGGTTAGGGTTAGGATTAGGGTTAGGGTGAGGGTTAGGGGAAGGATGAGATTTAGGGTTAGGGTTACGGTGAGGTTGAGGGTTAGGTTTTGGGTTAGGGTAAGGGTTAGGGTGAGGGTTAGATTGAGGATTAGGGTTAGGGTTAGGGTTAGTGTGAGGTATAGGGTGAGGATGAGGGTTAGTGTTAGGGTGAGACTGAGGGCTAGAATTAGCGTTAGGGTGAAGGCTAGGGTCAGGGTGAGGGTTAGAGTTAGGTTTAGCATAAGGGTGAGGTTTAGGATTAGGGTGAGGGTTAGGGTTAGTGGGAGATTTAGTGTTAGGTTTAGGGTTAATGTTAGGTTGAGGGTAAGTGTTAGGGTGAGGGTTAATGTTAGGGTGAGGGTTATGGTTAGGGTTAGGGTTAGTATTAGGGTTAGGGTTACTGATAGGTTTAGGGTTAGGGTTACCGTTACTGTGAGGGTGAGGGTTAGGGTTAGGGTTAGGGTGAGGTTTAGTGTTAGGGTTAGGGTTATAGTTAGGCTTAGGGTGAGGGCGAGGTTTAGGGTTAGAGTTAGGGTAAGGGTGAGGCTGAGGTTGAGGGTTAAGTTTAGGGTTAGTGTTAGAGTTAGGTTTTGGGTGAGGGTTGGTGTGAGGGTGAGAGTGAGGGTGAGGGTTAGGCTTAGGGTTAGGATTAGGATTAGTGTAAGGGTTCGGGTGTGTGTGAGGGTTAGGGTTAGTGTTAGGCTTAGGGTTAGGTTTAGGCTGAGAGTGAGGGTGAGGGTGAGGGTTTGGGTTAAGGTGAGGGTTAGTGTTAGGGTTAGGGTGAGATTCAGAGTTTGGTAAAGTTTATGGTAAGGGTGAGGGTTAGGGTTAGGATTAGAGTTACGTTGAGGGCTAGGGTGATGGTGAGGATTAGAGTTAGTGTTAGGGTAAAGTTTAGGGTTAGGGTTAGGGTTTTGGTTAGGGTTAGGTTGAGGGTTAGGGTAACAGTGAGGCAGAGGTTTAGGGTTAGGGTTAGGATTTGGGTTAGGGTGAGGGTGAGTTTTAGGGTTAGGTTTTGGATTAGGGGGATGTTTAGGTCGAGGGTTAGGGTTAGGTTCAGTCTTAGGGTTAAGGTTAGGGTGAGGCTTAGGCTGAGGTTTAGGGTTAGCGTTAGGTTTAGTGTTAGGGTTAGGGTGAGGGTATCTGAGGGTTTGGGTTAGAGTTAGGCTTAGGCTTAGGGTTAGGCTGAGAGTGAGGTTGGGGGTGAGGATTAGGGTTAGCGTTAGGGTGAGGGTGAGGGTTAGGTTTAGGGTTTGGGTTAGGCTGAGATTTAGGGTGAGGTTTAGGGTTGGGGTTAGGGTGAGGGTGAGGTTTAGGGTTAGAGTTAGGTTTAGGTTGAGGCTGAAGGTGAGGGTTAGGGTTAGGCTTAGTGTTAGAGTTAGGGTTACGGTGAGGGTTAGTGTGAGGGTGAGGGTTAGGCTTAGTGTTAGAATTAGGATTCGGGTAAGTGTTAGGCTGAGTGTGAAGGTTAGTGTTAGGGCTAGGCTTAGGCTTAGGGTTGGGCTGAGCAAGAGGTTGAGGGTGAGGTTTAGGGTTAGGGTGATCGTTAGGATTACGTTTAGGGTGAGGGTTAGGATGAGGTTTAGGGTTAGGTTGAGGATTAGGGTGAGGATTTTGGTAAGGGTAAAGTTGAGGTTTAGGCTGAGAGTGAGGGTTAAGATAAGGGTGAGGATTAGGGTTAGGTTTAGGGTTAGGGTTAGGGTTAGGGTGAGGGTTAGATTGAGGATTAGGGTTAGGGTTAGGGTTAGTGTGAGGTTTAGGGTTAGGGTTAGGGTGACGGTGAGGGTTAGTGTTAGGTCCATGTTATAGTTATGGTTACCGTAAGGTTTAGGGTGAGGGTAAGGGTTAGGATTAGGTTTAGGGTAAGGGTTAGGATGAGTGTGAGGTTAGGTTCAGGTTTATGCTTAGGATTAGGGTTAGGCTGAGGGTGAGGGTGAATGTGAGTGTTAGTGTTAGGGTGAGAGTTTGGGGTAGGGTTATGGTGACAGTTAGGGTTCGGGTTAAGTTTAGGGTTACGGTGAGGGCTAGGGTTAGGGTTACGGTGAGCGTGAGGTTAGGGTTAGGTTGAGGGTTAGGGTTAGGCTTAGGATTAGAGTGAGGCTTAGTGTTAGGGTTAGGGTGAGGGTTAGGATTAGGATTGGGGTCAGAATTAGGGTTAGGGTGAGGGCTAGGGTGAGGTGAGGGTTAGGGTTAGTGTTTGGGTGAGATTTAGGTTTAGGGTTAGGGTTAGGGTGAGGGTTAGAATGAGGGTTAGGTTTAGAGTGAGGGTGAGGGTTAGGGTGAGGGTTAGGGTTAGGATTAGGGATAAGGTGATGGTTAGTTTTAGGATTAGATTTAGGGTTAGGGGGAGGGTTAGGTCGAGGGTTAGGGTTAGGATTATTGTTAGGGTTAAGGTTAGGGTGAGGGTTAAGTTGATGTTTAGGGTTAGGGTTAGGGTTAGGATTAGGATTAGGCTTATGGTGAGGGTATGTGAGGGTTAGGGTTTCGGGTTCGGCTTAGGGTTAGGGTTATGCTGAGGGTGAGGGTGGGGGTGAGTATTAGTGTTAGGGTGATGGTTAGGGTTAGGGTTAGGGTGAGGGTTAGGATGAGGGATCGGGTTTGGATTGGGGTTAGGGTGAGGGCTAGGGTGAGGGTGAGAGTTAGAGTGAGTGTTAGGCTTAGGCTTAGGGTTAGGCTGAGCATGAGGTTGACGGTGAGGGTTAGGGTTAGGGTGATGGTTAGGTTTAAGTTTAGGTTGAGGGTTAGGATGAGGTTTAGGGTTTGGGTGACAGGGTGAGGATGATGGTACGGGTAATGGTGAGGTTTAGGCTGAGGTTGAGGGTTAAGATAAGGGTGAGGGTGAAGGTTAGAATTAGGTTCAGGGTGAGGGCTAGGGTGAGGGTGAGAGTTAGAATTAATGTTAGGATTAGGGTGAGGTTTAGGATTACGATGAGGGTTAGGGTTAGTGTGAGATTTAGTGTGAGGGTTAGGGTTAGTGATAGGGTGAGGGTAAGTGTTAGGGTGAGGGTTAATGTTAGGGTGAAGGTTATGGTTAGGGTGAGGGTTAGGGTTAGGGTTATTGTTAGGGTTAGGGTTACGGTTACTGTGAGGGTGAGGGATAAGGTTAGGGTTAGGGTGAGGTTTAGTGTTAGGGTTAGGGTTAGAGTTAGGGTAAGGTTGAGGGTTAGGTTTAGGGTTAATGCTAGAGTTAGGGTTACGGTGAGGGTTTGGGTGAGGGTGAGGTTTAGTCTAAGGGTTAGGATTAGGATTAGTGTAAGGGTTCGGATGAGTGTGAAGGTTAGGGTTAGGGTAAGGCTTAGGCTTAAGGTTAGGCTGAGAGTGAGGATGAGGGTGATGTTTAGGGTTTGGGTGACAGTTAGGGTTAGGGTTAGGGTGAGATTTAAGGTTCGGTTAAGTATAGGGTTAGGGTGAGTTTGAGGGTTAGGATTAGGGTGAAGGTGAGGGCTAGGGTGAGTGTGAGGTTTAGAGTTAGGGTGAGGGTGAGGTTTAGGGTTAGGGTTAGGGTTAGGGTTAGGGTTAGGTTTAGGATGAGGCTGAGGTTTAGTGTTAGAGTTAGGGTTAGGGTGAGGCTGATGATGAGGGTTAGGGTTAGGGTTAATCTTGGAGTTAGTGTTACGGTGACGGTTAGGGTGAGGGTGAGGGTAAGGCTTAGTGTTAGGATTAGATATAGGGAAAGGTTTAGGGTGAGTTTGAGGGTTAGGGTTAGGTTTAGGGTTAGGCTTAGGGTTAGGCTTACTGTGAGGGTGAGGGTGATGGTTAGGTTTAGGGTCAGAGTTAGGGGTAGGGTTAGGGTGAGATTTAGGGTTCGGGTTAAGTTTAGGGTTAGGGTGAAGGTCAGGGTTAGGGTTACAGTGAGGGTTAGGGTTAGGGTTAGGTTGAGGGTTAGGGTTAGGCTTAGGATTAGTGTGAGGGTTAGGGTTAGGGTTATGGTGAGGGTTAGGATGAGGATTAGGGTTAATATTAGGGTTAGGGTGAGGGCTAGGGTGAGGGTGAGAGTTAGGGTTAGGGTTAGGGTGAGGTTTAGGTTTAGGGTTAGGGTGAGGTTTAGGATGAGTGTTAGGGTTACGGTGAGGGTGAGAGTTAGGTTTAGGGTGAGGGTTAGGGTTAGGTTTAGGGTTACAGTGAGGGTGTGTTTTATTGTTAGGGTTAGGGGTAGGGTTATGGTTATGGTGAGGGTGAGGGTTAGGGTTAGGTTTAGGGTGAGGTTTAGTGTTAGGGTTAGGGTTAGCGTTAGGCTTAGGCTGAGGGTGAGGTTTAGGTTTAGAGTTAGGGTAATAGTGAAGCTGAGATTGAGGGTTGGGTTTAGGGTTAGTGTTAGAATTAGGGTTAGGGTGAGGGTTAGGGTGAGGGTGAGGGTGAGGGTGAGGGTTAGGTTTAGGGTTAGGATTAGGATTAGGGTAAGTGTTAGGGTGAGTCTTAGGTTTAGGGATAGGGTGAGGTTTAATATTAGGGTTATGGTTAGGGTTAGGATTAGGGTAAGGGTGAGGTTTAGGAGTAGGTTTAGGGTCAGTGTGAGGGGTAGGGTTAGGGTGAGTGTTAGGGTAGGGTTGATGGTAACGGTAAAGGTGAGGGTTAGGCTGAGGGTGATGCTTATGGTAAGGGTGAGAGTTAAGTTTAGCGTGAGTGTTAGGGTCGGGTTGACGGTAAGGGTAAAGGTGAGGGTTAGACTGAGGGTGAGGGTTATGGTAAGGGTGAGAGTTAGGTTTAGGGTGAGGGTTAGGGTTAGGGTTAGGGTGAGGGTGAGGATTAGATTGAGGATTAGTGTTAGTGTTAGTGTGAGTTTTAGGGTGAGGATGAGGTTAGTTTTAGGGTGATTGCTAGGGTGAGGTTGAGGGTGAGGGTTAGATTGAGGATTAGTGTTAGGGTTAGTGTGAGTTTTAGGGTGAGGATGAGGTTTAGGGTTAGGGTTAGGGTTAAGATTAATGTTAGGGTTAGGCTTAAGGTGAGGGTTAGGGTGAAGGTGAGGTTTAGGTTTAGGGTTAGGTTTAGGCTTAGGCTTAGGTTTAGGCTGAGAGTGAGGTTGAAGTTGAGGGTTAAGGTTAAGATGAGGGTTAGGTTTAGGGTTAGGTTGAGAGTTAGGGTTCAGTTAAGTTTAGGGTTAGGGTGAGGGTTATGGTTAGGATTAGGGTTAGGGTGAGGGCTAGAGTGAGGGTGAGGTTTACGGTTAGTGTTAGGGTAGGGTTTAGGGTTAGGGTTAGGGTTTGGTTTAGGGTTAGGATGAGGGTTAGGGTTAAGATTATGGTTAGAGTGAGGGTGAGTGTTAAGATTAGGGTTAGGGTTAGGGTTAGGTTTAGGGTTAGGATTAGTGTTTTGTTAGTGTTAGGTTTAAAGTTATGGTGAGGGTGAGGGTTAGGTTTAGGGTTAGGGTGAGGTTTAGGGTTAGGTTTAGCATTAGAGTTAGGGTGAGGGTGAGGTTTAGGTTTAGATTTAGGGTTATTTGGAGGGTTAGGTCGAGCGTTAATGTTAGGTTTAGTGTTAGGGTTAAGGTTAAGTTGAGGTTTAGGTTGAGGTTTAGGATTAGGGTTAGGTTAGGGTTAGGATTAGGGTGAGGGTGAGGGTGAGTGTGTGGGATAGGGTTAGGTTTAGGCTTAGACTTTGGGTTAGGCTGATGGTGATGTTGGGGCTGAGGATTAGGGTTGGGGTGATGGTTAGTGTTAGGGTTAGGGTGAGGGTTAGTATGAGGGTTAGCTTTAGGATTAGGGTTAGGGTGAGGGCTAGGGTGAAGGTGAGATTAAGGGTAAGGTTTAATCTTAGGCTTAGGGTTAGGCTGAGCATGAGGTTGAGGGTGAGGGTTAGGGGTAGGGGTAGGGTGAGGTTTAGTGTTAGGGTTAGGGTTAGAGTTAGGTTTAGGATGAGGGTGAGGTTTAGGGTTAGGGTTAGGTTCAGGGTGAGAGGTAGGGTTAGGGTGAGGGTTAGGGTGGGGGTGAAGGGAAGGGTAAAGGTGAGTGTTAGGTTGAGGGTGAGTGTTATGGTAAGGGTGAGGGTTAGGTTTTGGGTGTGGGTTAGTGTTAGGGTGAGGGTGAGGGTGAGGTTTAGATTGAGGATTAGTGTTAGGGTTAGTTTGAGGTTTAGGGTGAGGATAAGTGTTAGGGTTAGTGTGAGGGCTAGGGCGAGATTGAGGGTGAGGGTTAGATTGAGGATTAGTGTTAGGGTTAGTGTGAGGTTTAGGGTGAGGATGAGGTTTAGGGTTAGGTTTGGGGTTAGGATTAATGTTAGGGTTAGGCTTAAGGTGAGGGTTAGGGTGAGGGTGAGGTTTAGGGTTAGTGTTAGGATTAGGATTTGGGTTAGGGTTAGGTTTAAAATGAGGGTGAGGTTTATTTTTAGGGTTAGGGTTAGGGTTATGGTTATGGTGAGGGTGAGGTTTAGGGTTAGGGTTAGGGTGAGGTTTAGTGTTAGTGTTAAGGTTAGGGTTAGGGTTAGGGTGAGGGTGAGGTTTAGGTTTAGAGTTAGGGTAAGGGTGAGGCTGAGGTTGAGGGTTGGGTTTAGGGTTAGTGTTAGAGTTAAGGTTAGGGTGACGGTTAGGATGAATGTGAGGGTGAGGGTGAGTGTTTGGCTTAGGTTTAGGATTAGGATTAGGGTAAGGGTTAGGGTGAGTGTGAGGCTTAGGGTTAGAGTTAGGCTCAGGCTTAGTGTTAGGCTGAAGATGAGGGTGAGTTTGAGGGTTAGGGTTAGGGTGAGCGTTAGGGTTAGGATTAGGGTAAGTGTTAGGGTAAGTGTGAGGGTTAGGGTTAGGCTTAGGGTGAGAGTTAGGGGTAGTGTTAGGGTGAGAGTTAGGGTTCGGGTTAAATTTAGGGTTAGGGTGAGCGTTAGGGTTAGAGTTACAGTAAGGGTGAAGGTTACGGTTAGGTTGAGGGTTAGGGTTAGGCTTAGGATTAGGGTGAGGGTTAGGATGAGGATTAGGGTTAGGATTAGGGTTCGGGTGAGGGCTAGGGTAAGGGTAAGGGTTAGGGTTAGGGTTAGGGTGAGGCTTAGGTTTAGGGTGAGGGTTAGTGTTTGGGTTTGGGTTAGGGTGAGGGTGAGGCTGAGGATGAGGGTTAGGGTTAGGGTGAGGGCTAGGTTGAGGGTGAGCGTGACAGATTGAGGATTAGTGTAGGGTTTAGTGTGAGCTTTAGGGTGAGGATGCGTTTTAGGGTTAGGGTTAGGGTTAGGATTAATGTTTGGGTTAGACTTCAGGTGAGGGTTAGGGTGAGGGTGAGGTTTAGGGTTAGGGTTATGCTTAGTGTTAGGCTGAAGGTGAGGGTGAAGGTGAGGTTTAGGGTTAGGGTTAGTGTTATTGTTAGGGTTAAGGTGAGAGTTAGGGTTCGGGTTAAGTTTAGGGTTAGGGTGAGGGTTAGGGGAAGGGTTACAGTGAGAGTGCGGGTTTTGGTTAGGTTGAGGGTTAGGGTTAGTGTTAGTGTTAGGGTGAGGATTAGGATGAGGGTTAGGGTTAGGATTAGGGTTAGGGTGAGGGCTATGGTGAGGGTGAGGTTTAGGGTTAGGGTTAGGGAGAGGTTTAGGGTTAGGTTTAGTGTTAGGGTTAGGGTGAGTGTGAGGTTTAAGGTTAGAGTTAAGGTTAGGGTGAGGCTGAGGGTGAGGGTAACGGTTAGGGTTAGTGTTAGAGTTAGGTTTATGGTGAGGGTTGGGGTGAGGGTGAGGGGAATCTTAGTGTTAGGATTAGGATTAGAGTAAGTGTTAGGGTGAGTGTGAGGGTTAGGGTTAGGGTTTAGGTTTAGTCTTAGGGTTAGGCTTAGTGTGAAGGTGAGGGTGAGGGTTAGGGTTAGGGTGAGAGTTAGGGGTAGGTTTAGAGTGAGAGTTAGGGTTCGGGTTAAATTTAGGGTTAGGTTGAGGGTTAGGGTTAGGTTTACATTGAGGGTGGGTTTTAGGGTTAGGTTGAGGGTTAGGGTTAGGCTTAAGATTAGGGTGAGTGTTAGGGTTAGTGTTAGGATGAGGGTTAGGATGAGGATTAGGGTTAGGATTAGGGTTCGGGTGAGGGCTGGAGTGAGGGTGAGAGTTAGGATTAGGGTTAGGGTGAAGGTTAGGTTTAGGATTAGGGTGAGGATTAGTATGAGGGATAGGGTAGGATTATTGTTAGGGTGATGGCTAGGGTGAGGGTGAGGGTAAGCGTAAGGGTTAGGCTTAGGCTTAGGTTTAATCTGAGCATGAGGTTGAGGGTGAGGGTTAGGATTATGGTGATGGTTAGGTTTATGGTTAGGGTGAGGATTATGATGAGGTTTAGGGTTAGGGTGAGGATTATGGTAAGGGTGAAGTTGAGGTTTAGGCTGAGGTTGAGGATTAAGATAAGGGTGAGGGTTAGGATTAGGTTTAGGTTTAGGTTTAGGGTTAGAGTTAGTGTGAGGGTTTGATTGAGCATTAGGGTTAGGGTTAGGGTTAGTGTGAGGTTTATGGTGAGGATGAGGGTTAGGGTTAGGTTGAGGGTGAGGGTTAGAATTAGGGTTAGTGTGAGGGCTAGGGTGAGTGTGAGGGTTAGAGTTAGGGTGAGGTTTAGGATTAGGGTGAGGGTTAGGGTTAGTGTGAAGGTTAGGGTTAGGGTTAGGGTTAGTGTGAGGGTGAGGGTAAGTGTTAGGGTGAGGTTTAATGTTAGGGTGAGGGTTATGGTTAGGGTGAGTTTTAGGGTTAGGGTTCGCGTTATTGATAGTGTTAGGATTAGTGTTACATTTACGGTTAGGGTGAGGGTGTGGGTTAGGTTAGGTTTGGGGTGAGGTTTAGTTTATAGTTAGGGTGAGGGTTAGGGTGAGGGTGAGGTTTAGGGGTAGAGTTAGGCTTAGGGTGAGATTTAGGGTTAGGGTGAGGGTTAGGGTGGGGTGACGGTAAATGTAAAGGTGAGGGTTAGGCTGAGGATGAGGGTTACAGTAAGGGTGAGCTTTAGTGTTAGGTTGAGGATTAGGTTTAGGTTTAAGGTGAGAGTGAGGGTTAGATTGAGTATTAGTGTTAGGGATAGTGTGAGGTTTAGGGTGAGGATGAGGATTAGGGTTAGGGTGAGGGCTAGGGTGAGGGTGAGGGTCAGGGTTAGTGTTAGGGTGAGGTTTAGGTTTAGGGTGATGGTTAGTGTTAGTGTGAGCATTAGTGTTAGCGTTAGGGTTAGTGTTAGAGTGAGGGTAAATGTTAGGGTGAGGGTGAGGGTTAGGGTGAGGGTTATGGTTAGGGTGAGCTTTAGGGTTAAGGTTAGGTTTATTGTTAGTGTTAGGGTTAATGTTATACTGAGGGTGAGGGTTAGGGTTAGGGTTAGGCTTAGTGTGAGGTTTAGGGTGAGGATGAGGGTTAGGGTGAGGGTTAGGGTTAGGGTTAGGGTTATGTTTAGGGTGAGGGTTAGGGTTAGGGTTAGAGTTAGGGTTAGACTGAGGCTTAGGGTGAGGGTTAGGGTTAGGGGGAGGCTTAGGATGAGGGTATGGGTTAGGGTTAGTGTAAGGGTTATGATTAAGATGAGGGTGAGGGTGAGGCTTAGGGTTAGGGTTAGGATGAGATTTAGGTTTAGGGTTTGGGTTAGAATTATGGTTAGGGTGAGAGTGAGGTTTAGGGTTAGAGTTAGGGTTAGTGTTAGGTTTAGGGTTAGGGTGAGGGTTAGGGTGAGGGTTAGGTTTAGGGTTAGGGTGGGGTTTACGGTTAGCGTTAGGGTTAGGGTGAGGGTGAGGTTTAGTGTTAGATTTAGGGTTAGTGTTAGTGTGAGGGTTAGTGTTAGGGTTAGGGTTAAGTGTTAGGGTGATGGTAAGTGTTAGGGTGAGGGTTTGGGTTAGGTGAGGGTTATAGTGAGGGTGAGGGTTAGGATTAGGGTTAGGGTTATTTTTAGGATTCGGTTTAAGGTTAAGGTTACGGTGAGGGTGAGGGTGAGGATTAGGGTTAGGGTTAGCGTGAGGTTTAGGTTGAGGGTGAGGTTTAGGGTTAGAGTTAGGGTTAGGGTGAGAGTTAGGTTTAGGGTTAGCGTTAGTGTTAGGGTTAGGATTTGAGTGAGAGTTAGGGGGAGGGTTAGGTTTATCGTTAGGGTTAGGATTTGGGTTAGGGTGAGGGTGAGTGTTTGTGTTAGGGTTAGGTTTAGGGTGAGGATTAATGTTATGCTGAGCGTGAGGTTGAGGCTGAGGTTTAAGGTTAGGTTGAGGGTTAGTTTTAGGGTTACGGGGAGGGTTAGGATGATGGTTAGGGTTAGGATTAGGGTTAGGGTGAGGGCTAGGGTGGGGGTGAGGGTTAGGATTAGGGTTAGGGTGAGGTCTAGGGTGAGGGTGAGGGTTAGGGTAAGGGTAAGGGTTAGGCTTAGGCTTAGGGTTAGGCTGAGCATGAGGTTGAGGGTGTGGGTTAGGGTTAAGGTCATGGTTAGGTTTACGGGTAAGGTGAGGGTTAGGAAGAGGTTTATGGTTAGGGTGAGGTTTAGGGTGAGGATGATGGTAAGTTTAAAGGTGAGGTTTAGGCTGAGGGTGAGGGTTAAGGTAACGGTGAGGTTTAGGGTCAGGGTGAGGTTTAGTGTTAGGGTTAGGGTTAGAGTTAAGGTTATGGTGAGGGTGAGGTTTAGAGGTAGAGTTAGGGTTAGGGTTAGGGTTAGGTTGAGGGTTAGGGTAAGGGTTAGGGTGGGGGTGATGTTAATGGTAAACGTGAGGGTTATGCTGAGGCTGAGGGTTACAGTAGAATGAGGTTTAGTGTTAGGGTGAGGGTTAGGGTTAGGGGAAGGGTGTGGGTGAGGGTTAGATTGAGGATTAGTGTTAGGGTTAGTGTGAGTTTTAGTGTGAGGATGAGGTTTAGGGTTAGGGTAAGGGCTAGGGTGAGGTTGAGGGTTAGGTTTAGGTTTAGGATGAGGTTTAGGGTCAGGGTGATGGTTCGGGTTAGTATTAGGGTTAGGGTTAGTGTTAGGGTGAGGGTAAGTGTTAGGGTGAGGGTTAGTGTGAGGGTGAGGGTTATGGTTAGGTTGAAGTTTAGGGTTAGGGTTTAGGGTTAGGGTTATGGTTACGGTGAGGTTGAGGGTGAGGGTTAGGGTTAGAGTTAGGATGAGGTTTAGGTTTAGGGTTAAGGTTAGAGATAGAGTTAGGTTGAGAGCGAGGTTTACGGTTAGAGTTAGGGTTAGTGTTATTGTGAGGTTGGGGTTAGGGTTAGTCTTAGGCTTAGGCCTAGCATGATGGTGAGGGTTAGGTTAGGGTGACAGTTAGCGTTAGGGTTAGGGTGAGGGTTAGGATGAGGTTTAGTTTTAGGATTAGGGTTAGGTTGAGTACTAGGGTGAGGGTTAGGTTAAGGGTTAGGTTTAGGAGTAGGGTTAGGGTGAGGGTGAGTTTGAGCGTTAGGTTTAAGGTTAGGCTTAGGATTAGGTTGAGGTTTAGGGTTAGAGTTTGTGTTAGGGTGAGGATGAGGATGAGGATTAGGGTTAGTGTTAGGGTTAGGGTTAGGTTTAGGGTTAGGTTTAGGGTTAGTGTTAGGTTTACATTGAGGGTTAGGGTTAGGGTTAGGTTTAGGAATACGCTTAGGGTTAGGCTGAAGTTGTGGGTGGGGTTGAGGATTAGGTTTAGGTTTAGGGTTAGGGTTATTGTTAGTGTTATGGTTACGGTTAAATTTTCGGTGAGATTGAGGCTAAGGTTGAGGGTTATGTTTAGGGTTAGAGTTAGGGTTAGGGTTAGTGTTATTGTTAGGGTTAGATTTATGGTGAGTTTGAGGGTGATGGTGAGGGTTAGGGTTAGAGTTAAGGTTAGGGGGAGGGTTAGGTTGAGGTTTTGGGTTAGGGTTAGTGTTAGGGTTAGGGTGAGGTTGAGGGGTAATTTGAGGTTTAGGGATAGAGTTAGGTTTAGTATTGGGTTTGGGTGAGGGTGAGTGTGAGGGCTAGGGTGAGGATTAGGCTTAGGCTTAGGGTTAGGCTGAGGGTGACAGTGGGTGTGAGGATTAGGGTTAGGGTGATGGTTCGGTTTAGGGTTAGTGTTATTTTTAGGGTTAGGGTTAGAGTTACGGTGAGGGTGAGGTTGTGGGTGAGGGTTAGGGTTAGGGTTAGGATGGAGTTTAGTTTTAGTGTTAGGGTTCGGTTGAGAGTGAGGTTAAATATAGGGTTAGGGTGATGGTTAGGTTGAGGGTTAGGGTTTGGGTAAGTGTTAGGGTTAGGTTGTGGGTTAGATTGAGGATTAGGTTTATTATTAGTGTGAGGTTTAGGGTGAGGATGATGGTTAGGGTTAGGGTGAGGGTGAAGGTTAGAATTAGGGTTAGGGTGAGGGCTAGGGTGAGGGTGAGGGTTAGGTATATTGTTAGGGTTATGGTAAGGTTTAGGACTAGGGTGAGGGTTAGGGTTAGTGTGATCGTTAGTGTTAGGGTTAGGGTTAGAGTTAGGGTGAGGGTAAGTGTTAGGGTGAGGGTTAGGTTTAGGGTGAGGGTTATGGTTAGGGTGAGGGTTAGGGTTAGGGTTAGTTTTAGGGTGAGGGTTAGGATGTTGGTTAGGGTTAGGGTGTGGGTTAGGGTGAGGGTGACGGTAAGGGTAAACCTTTGGGTTATGCTGAGGCTGATGTTTAAGGTAAGGTTGAGCGTTAGGGTTCGGGTGAGGGTTAGTGTTAGGGTTAGTGTGATGGTGAGGGTTAGATTGAGGATTTGTGTTAGGGTTAGTGTGAGGTTTAGGGTGAGGATGACGGTTAGGGTTAGGGTTAGGGTAAGGGTGAGGATGAGGTTTAGGATTAGATATAGGGTTTGGGTGAGGGTTAGGTTTATGGTTTGTGTTAAGATTAGGTTGAGGGTGAGGATTAGGTTGAGGTTTAGGGTTAGGGTTAGGGTTAGGGTTAGTGTGAGGGATAGTGTTAGGGTTAGGCTTAGTTTTAGGGGGATGGTAATTGTTAGGGTAAGGGTATGGGTTAGGCTGAGGGTTAAGTTTAGGGTGACGGTTAGGATTAGGGTTAGGGTTACTGTTAGGGTTAAGTTTAGGGTAATGGTTGTGTTGAGAGTGAGGGTGAGGGTTAGGGTTAGTGTTAGGGTGAGGTTTAGGGTTTGGATTAGGGTTAGAGTTAGGGTTAGAGTGCGGGTGAGGTTTAGGGTTAGGGTTACGGGTAGAGTGAGGGTCAGGTTGAGGGTTAGGGTTAGGGTTAGGGTTAGGGTTAGGTTTAGGTGAGAGTTAGGGAGAGGGTTAGGATTAGGGTCAGGTTTAGGGATAGGATTAGGGTTAGGGTGAGGGTGACAGTGGGGTTGAAAATTAGGGTTAGGGTGATGGTTCGGTTTAGGGTTAGTGTTATTCTTAGGGTTAGGGTTAGAGTTATGGTGAGGGTGAGGGTGTGGGTGAGGGTTAGGTTTAGGGTTAGGGTGGGGTTTAGGGTTAGTGTTAGGGTTAGGGTGAGGGTGAGGTTTAAGGTTAAATACAGGGTTAGGGGAATGGGTAGGGTGAGGGTTAGGGTTAGGGGAAATGTTAGGGTTAGGCTTAGGGTGAGGGTTAGATTGAGGATTAGGTTTAGGGTTAGTGTGAGGTTTAGGGTGAGGAAGAGGGTTAGGGTTAGGGTGAGGGTGAGGGTTAGAATTAGGGTTAGGGTGAGGGCAAGGGTGATGGTGAGGATTAGGTTTAGAGTTAGGGTTATGGTGAGGTTTAGGATTAGGATTAGGGTTAGGGTTAGTATGAGCTTTAGTGTTAGGTTTAGGGTTAGTGTTAATTGAGGGTAAGTGTTTGGGTGAGGGTTAGGGTTAGGGTGAAGTTTATGGTTAGGTTGAGTGTTAGGGTAAGGTTTAGGGTGAGGGTTAGGGTGAAATTTAGGTTTAGGGTTAGTGTTAGAGTTAGGGTAAGGGTGAGGGTTAGGTTGAGGTTTAGGGATAGGTTTAGGTTTAGGATTAGGGTTAGGGTTAGGGTGAGTGTGAGGGTTAGGGAGAGGATTAGGCTTAGGCTTTGGGTTAGGCTGTGGGTGAGGTTGGGTTTGAGGATTAGGGTTAGGGTGATGGTTCGGGTTAGGGTTAGTGTTATTGTTAGGGTTAGGGTTAGAGTTACGGTGAGGGTGAGGGTGCAGTTGAGGTTTAGGGTTAGGGTGAGGTTTAGGGTTAGGTTTAGGGATAGGGTTAGGGTTAGGTTGAGGTTTAGGGTTAGATATAGGGTTAGGGTGAGGGTTAGGTTGAGGGTTAGGGTTAGGGTTAGTGGTAGGGTTAGTTTTAGGGTGAGGGTTAGGTTGAGGTTTAGGGTTAGGGTTAGGGTTAGGGTTAGTGTGAGGGTTAGTGTTAGGGTTAGGGTTAGTCTTAGGGAGATGGTAAGTGTTAGGGTGACGGTATGGGTTAGGGTGAGAGTTATGGTTAGGGTGACGGTTAGAATTAGGGTTCAGTTATTTTTAGGCTTAGGTTTAGGGTCATGGTTGCAGTGAGGGTGAGGGTGAGGGTTAGGGTTAGGGTTAAGGTGAGGTTTATGGTTTGGGATAGGGTTAGAGTTAGGGTTAGAGTGAGGGTGAGGTTTAGGGTTAGGGTTAGGGGTAGGATGAGGGTTAGGTTGAGGGTTAGGTTTAGGGTTAGTGTTAGGCATAGGGTTAGGTGAGAGTTAGGGAGAAGGTTAGGTATAGGGTTAGGTTTAGGGATAGGATTAAGGTTAGGGTGAGGGTGAGTGTGAGGGTTAGGTTTACCATTCGGCTTAGGATTAGGCTTAGGCTGATGGTGAGGGTGGGGTTGAGGATTAGGTTTAGGGTGATCGTTAGGTTTAGGGTTAGGGTTAGGGCTGAGGAGAGGGTGTGGGTTAGGGTAAGACTTTGCCTTAGGCTTAGGCCCAACATGTGGGTGAGGGTTCGGGTTCAGGTTAGGGTGAGGGTTAGGATGAGGTTTAGGGTTAGAATTAGGGTTAGGGTGAGAGCTAGGAAGAGGTTTAGGGTGGGGGTTAGGGTTAGGTATAGGTTTGGTTTAGGATTAAGGTTAGGGTAAGGGTGAGTGTGAGGGTTAGGTTTATGGTTAAGGTTAGGGTTAGGGTTAGGGTTAGGGTTACGGTGAGGGTTAGGGTTAGGTTTAGGCTTAGGGTTAGGCTTTTCGTTAGGCTCACGGTGAGGGTGGGGGTGAGGTTTAGGGTTAGAATTAGGGTTAGGTTGAGGCTGAGGGTGAGGGTTAGGGTTAGGGTTAGGATCAGGATTTGGGTTAGGGTTAGGGTGAGTGTGAGGGTAAGGGTTAGGGTTAGGGTTAGCCTTAGGTTTAGGCTTAGCGTGAGGGTGAGGGTGAGGTTCAGGGTTACAATTATGGTTAGGGTGAGACTGAGGGTGGGGGTGATGGTAAGGGTAAATGTGAGTGTTAGGCTGAGGGTGAGAGTTATGGTAAGGGTGAGGGTTAGGGTGAGGGTCAGGGTCAGGGTTAGGCTTAGGGTGAGAGTTTGGGATCGAGTTAGGGTTAGAGTTAGGGTTAGGGTTAGGTTGAAGTTTATGGTTAGGATTAGGGTTAGGGTGAGTTTGAGTGTTAGGGTTAGTGTTAGGGTGAGTGTTAGGATGAGGGTTAGGGTGAGGAATAGGGTTAGGGTGAGGGCTCGGGACAGGGTGAGGTTTAGGATTAGGGTTAGGGTGAGGTTTAGTTTAGGGTTAGGGTTAGGGTTAGATTTAGGGTTAGGGTGAGGTTTAGGTTGAGGATGTGGATTAGGCTTAGGGTTACGATTAGGATTAGGTAAGGATTAGGGTGAGTGTGTGGGTTAGGGTTCGGGTTAGGCTTAGGGTTAGGCCTAGGGTGAGGGGAGGGTGAGGTTTAGGATTAGGGTGAGGGTTAGGGTTAGGGTTAGGGTGAGATTTAGGGTTCGGTTAAGTTTAGGCTTAGGGTGAGGGTTAAGGTTAGGGTTATGGTGAGTGTGAGGATTAGAGTTAGGTTTAGGGTTAGGGTTAGGGTTAAGGTTAGGGTGAGTTTTAGGGTTAGGGTGAGGGTAAGGGTGAGGATTAGGGTTAGGATTAGAGTTAGCTTGAGGGCTAGGGTGAGGGTGAGGGTTATGATTAGTGTTAGATTAAGGTTTAGGGTTAGGGTTAGGGTTAGGGTGAGGGTTAGGTTGAGGGTTAGGGTTACGGTGAGGGTGAGAGTTAGGGTTACTGTGAGGGTTAGGGTTAGGATTAGTGTTAGGGTGAGGGTGAGTGTTAGGATTAGGGTTAGGTTTAGGTTTAGTGTTAGGATTATTGTAATTGTTAGCATTAGGTTTAGAGTTATGTTGAGGGAGAGGTAGAGGGTGAGGGTTAGGTTTAGGGCTAGGGTGAAGTTTAGTCTTAGGGTTAGGGTTAGGGTTAGAGTGCGGGTGAGGTTTAGGTATAGTGTTAGGGTTAGGGTGAGGGTTAGGTTGAGGGTTAGGGTTAGGGTGCGGGTTAGGTTGGGGATGACGTTAAGGCTAAAGTTGAGGGTTAGGCTGAGGGTGAGGGTTTCGGTAAGGGTTAGGGTTAGGGTTAGGGTGAGGGTTGGGTTTAGGTTTAGGCTTAGTCTTAGGCTTAGGCTTAGGCTCAGCATGAGGTTTCGGGTTCGGGTTCGGGTTAGGGTGAGGGTTAGGGTTAGGTTTAGGGTGAGAGTTAGGATGAGGTTTAGGGTTAGGATTAGGGTTAGGGAGAGAGCTAGGTTGAAGTGTAGGGTGAGGGTTAGGGTTAGGTATAGGGTTAGGGTTAGGATTAGGTTTAGGGTAAGATTGAGTGTGAGGGTTAGGGTTAGGGTTAGGGTTAGGGTTAGGGTTAGGGTTATGGTGAGGGTTAGGTTTATGATTAGGCTTAGGGTTAGGCTTTGGGTTAGGCTGAGGGTGAGGGTAGGGTGAGGTTTAGGGTTAGAATTAGGGTTAGGTTGAGGCTGAGGGTGAGGGTGTGTGTTAGGGTTAGGGATAGGATTAGGATTTGGGATAGGGTGAGGGTGAGTGTGAGGTTTAGGGTTAGGGTTATGGTTAGCCTTAGGTTTGGCTGAGGGTGAAGGTGAGGGTGAAGTTTAGGATTAGTTTGAGGGTTAGGGTGAGGGTTAGATTGGAGATTAGGTTTAGAGTTAGGTTAGTGTGAGGTTTAGCGTGAGGATGAGTGTTAGGGTTATGGTGAGGGTTAGGGTTAGAATTAGGGTTAGGTTGAGGTCTAGGGTGTGGGTGAGGGTTAAAGTTAGGGTTAGGGTTAGGGTGAAGTTTAGGATTAGGGTGAGGGTTAGGGTTAGTGTTAGAGATAGTGTTAGGGTTAGGGTTAATGTTAGGGTGAGGGTAAGTGTTAGGATGAGGGTTAGGGTTAGGGTGAATGTTATGGTTAGGGTGAGGGTTAGATTGGAGATTAGGGTTAGAGTTAGAGTTAGTGTGAGGTTTAGGGTGAGGAAGAGGGTTAGGGTTAGTTTGAGGGTTAGTGTTAGGGTTAAGGTTAGGGTCAGTGTTAGGTTGATGTTTAGGGTTTGGGTTAGGGTTAGGATTAAGTTTAGGGTGAGGGTGAGTGTGAGCCTTAGTGTTAGGGTTATGCTTAGGCTTAGGGTTAGGCTGAGGTTGATGGTGAGGCTGAGGGTTAGGGATAGGGTTAAGGTGAGGTTTAGTTTAAGGGTAAGGGTTAGAGTTAGGGTGAGGGTGAGGGTGAGGTTTAGGTGTAGAGTTAGGGTTAGGGTGAATGTTATGGTGCGGATGACGGTAAGGGTAAAAGTGAGGGTTAGGCTGTGAGTGAGGGTTACGGTAAAGGTGAGGGTTAGGGTTAGGGTGAGGTTTAGGTTTAGGGTTAGGGTGAGGGTGAGGGTTAGATTGAGGATTAGTGTTAGGGTTAGTGTGAGGTTTAGGGTGATAATGAGGGTTAGGCTTAGGGTGAGGTCTAGGGTGAGGAAGAGTGTTAGGGTTAGTGTTAGGGTGAGGTTTACGGTTAGGGTGATGATTAGGGTTACTGTGAGTATTAGTGTTAGCATAAGGGTTAGTTTTAGGGTGAGGGTAAAAATTAGGGTGATGGTTAGGTTTAGGGTTACGTTTTGGATGAGGTTTAGGTTTCGGGTTAGGGTTAGAGTTAGGCTTAGGGTGAGGGTGAGATTTAGTGTTAGAGTTAGGGTTAGTGTTAGGTTTAGGGATAGGTTGAGGGTTAGGGTTAGGTTTAGGCTTAGGCTTAGGCTTAGGCTTAGGCCGAGCATGAGGGGGAGGGTTATGGTTAGGGTTAGGGTGAGGGTTAGGGTTAGGTTTAGGGTGAGGGCAAGTGTGAGGGTTAGGTTGAGGGTTAGGTTTAGGGATAGGGTTAGCTTTAGGATTTGGTTTAGGGTGAGAGTGAGTATGAGGGTTAGGGTTAGGGTTAGGGTTAGGCTTAGGGTTAGGTTGAGGATTAGGCTTAGGGTTTGGGTTAGGGGTAAGTTTAGGGTTAGTGTTAGTGTTAGGGTTAGGGTTAGGGTTAGGTTTACAGTTAGGGTTAGGGTTAAGGATAGGCTTAGGGTTAGGCTGAGGGTGAGGATGGGGGTGAGGTTTAGGGTTAGGGTTAGGGTTAGGGTTAGGGTTATTTTTAGTGTTATGGTTAGGGTTAATTTTGCAGTGAGGGTGAGGCTGAGCGTGAGGGTTATGGTTAAGGATAGGGTTAGGGTTAGTGTTATTGTTAGGGATAGGGTTAGAGTTACGGTGAGGTTGAGGTTGAGGGTGAGGGTTAGGGTTAGGTTGAGGTTTAGGGTTAGAGTTAGGGTTAGGGTTAGGGTGAGGGTGAGGTTTAGGGTTAGAGTTAGTGTTTGGGGGAGGTTTAGGGTGAAGTTTAGGGTTAGGGTTAATGTTAGGGTTAGGGTGAGGGTGAGGGTTAGGTTGAGATTTAGGGATAGGTTTAGTGTTAGGGTTAGGGTGAAGATGAGGGTTAGGTTGAGGTTTAGGGATAGGGTTAGGTTTAGGATTAGGGATAGGGTGAGAGTGAGTGTGAGGGTTTGGATGAGGGTTAGGTTTAGTCTTAGGGTTAGGCTGAGGGTGAGGGTAGGGGTGAGGATTAGGGTTAAGGTGATGATTAGGGTTAGGGTTAGTGTTATTGTTAGGGTTAGGGTTAGAGTTCCTTTGAGGGTGAGGGTGCGGTTGAGGGTTAGTGTTATGGTTAGGGTGTGGTTAAGGGTTAGGTTTAGGGTTAGTGTTAGGGTGAGGGTGAGCTTTAGGGTTAGATATAGGCTTAGGGTTAGGGTGAGGGTTAGGGTTAGGGTTTGGGTTAGGGTGAGGGTGAGGCTGAGAATTAGGGTTATGTTTAGTGTTAGGGTTAGTGTTAGGTTTAGGGTGAGGGTTAGGGTTAGGGTTACAGTGAGGTTTAGGGTTAGAGTTAGGGTTAGGATTAGGCTTCCTGTTAGGCTGAGGGTGAGGGTGGCCTTGAGGATTAGAGTTAAGATTAGGGTTAGGGTTAGGGTTATTGTTAGTGTTATGGTTAGGGTTATGTTTGCTGTGAGGTTGAGGCTGAGGTTGTGAGTTATTGTTAGGGTTATGGTTAGGGTTAGGGTTAGTGTTATTCTTAGGGTTATTGTTAGATTTACGGTGAGGTTGAGGGTGAGGGTGAGAGTTAAGTTTTAGGGTGAGGTTTAGGGTTAGGTTTAGGTTTAGAGTTAGGGTGAGGATGAGGTTTAGGGTTAGAGTTAGGGTTAAGTGGAGGGTTAGGGTGAGGTTTAGGGTTAGTGTTAGTGTTAGGTTTACGGTGAGGGTGAGGGTTAGGTTGAGGTTTAGGAATAAGGTTAGGTTTAGGATTAGGGTTAGGGTGAGGGCTAGGGTGAGGGTGAGGTTTAGCTTAGAGTTAGGGTGAGGTTTAGGTTTAGGGTTAGGGTTAGGGTGAGGGTGAGATTTAGAGGTAGGTTTTACTTGAGGCTGAGGTTGAGGGTTAGGGTTAGGGTTAGGTTGAGGGTTAGGTTGAGGTTGAGGGTTAGGCTTAGGGATACTATTAGGATTAGGGTAAGGTTTAGGGTGAGTTTGACAGTTACAGTTAGGGTTAGGCTTAGCCTTAGGGTTAGGGTGAGGGTGAGGGTGAGGGTAAGGGTTAGAGTTAGGGTTCGGGTTAGGGTTAGGGTTAGGGTGAGAGTTAGGGTTCGGTTAAGTTCAGGGTTAGGATGAGGGTTAGGGTTAGGTTGAGCATCAGGTTTAGGTTTAGGTTGAGGGTTAGGGTTAGGGTTAGAGTGATGGTTAGGGTTAGGGTTGGTGTGTGGGTTAGGATGAGGATTAGGGTTAGGATTAGGGTAAGGGTGAGGTCTAGGATGAGGGTGAGGGTTAGGGTTAGTGTTAGGTTAAGGTTTAGGGTTAGGGTTATGGTTAGGTTGAGGGTTAGGTTGAGGATTAGGGTTACAGTGAGGGTGAGGGTTAGGGTTAAGGTGATGGTTAGGGTTCGGATTAGGTTTAGGGTGAGGGTGAGTGTTAGGATTAGTGTTAGGGTTATAGTTAGGTTTAGGGTTAGGATTAGTGTTATTGTTAGGGTTAGGGTTAGAGTTATCGTGATGGTTAAGGTGAGGGTGAGGGTGAGAATTAGGGTTAGCGTTAGGGTGAGGTTTAGGGTTATAGATAGGATTAGATTTAGGGTGAGGTTGAAGTTTATCGTTAGATTTAGGGTTAGTTGGAGGATTAGGTTGAGGGTTAGTGTTAGTGTTAGTGTTAGGGTTAAGGGTAGGGTGAAGGTTAGGTTGAGGTTTAGGGTTATGTTTAGGGTTAGAATTAGGTTTAGGTTGAGTGTGAGTGTGAGGGTTAGGGTTAATCTTAGGCTTAGGCTTAAGGTTAGGCTGAGGGTGAGGGTGGGGTTGAGGATTAGGCTTATGGTGATGGTTAGGGTTAGGGTTAGTGTGAGGGTTAGGATGAGGGGTAGGGTTAGGATTAGGTTCAGGTGAAGGCTAGGGTGAGGGTGAGGGTTAGGGTAAGGTTTAGGCTTAGGCTTTGGGTTAGGCTGAGCGTGAGGATGAGGGTGAGGGTTAGTGTTAGGGTGATGGTTAGGTTTACTGTTAGGGTGAGGGTTAGGATGGGATTTAGGGTTAGGGTGAGGGTTAGCGTGAGGATGATGGTAAGGGTAAAGGTGAGGTTTAGGCTGAGGGTGAGGTTTAAGATAAGGGTGAAGTTTAGCTTTAGGTTTAGGGTTAGGATAAGGGTTAGGGTGAGCTTTAGATTGAGGATTAGGTTTAAGGTTAGTGTGAGCCTTAGGGTGAGGATGAGGGTTAGGTTTAGTGTGAGAGTGAGGGTTAGAATTAGGGTTAGGGTGAGTGCTAGGGTGAGGGTGAGGGTTAGGTTTAGGGTTAGGGTTAGGGTGAGGTTTAGAATTAGGGTGAGGTTTAAGGTTAGAGTGAGGGTTAGTGTTAGTGTTAGGGTTAGTGTAAGGGTGAGGGTAAGTGTTAGGGTGAGGTTTAGGGTTCGGATGAGGGTTATGTTTATGGTGAAGGTTAGGGTTAGGTTTAGGTTTATTGTTAGGGTTAGGGTTAGTGTTACGGTTACGGTGAGAGTGTGGGTGAGGGTTAGGGTTAGGCTTAGGGTGAGGTTTAGTGTTAGGGTTAGAGTTAGTGTTAGCATGAGGGTGAGGTTTAGGTGTAGAGCTAAGGTTAAGGTGAGGGTTAGTGTTAGGATTAGGGTTAGAGTGCGGGTTAGGGTGGGGTGACGTTAAGGGTAAAGTTGAGGGTTAGGCTGAGGGTGAGGGTTACGGTAAGAGTGAGGGTTAGTGTTAGGATGAGAGTTAGTGTTAGGGTTAGGGTGAGCGTTAGTGTTAGGGTTAGGGTGAGGGTGAGGGTTAGATTGAGGATTAGTATTAGGGTTAGTGTGAGGTTTAGGGTGAGGATGAGGGTTAGGGTTACGGTGAGCCTTAGTGTTATTGTTAAGTTTAGTGTTAATGTGAGGGTAAGTGTTAGGGTGAGGGTTAGGGTAAGGGCGAGTGTAATGGTAGTGTGAGGGTTAGGGTTAGATTTAGGGATAGGGTGAGTGTGATATTTAGGGTTAGAGTTAGATTTAGTGTTAGGGTTAGGGTTAGGGTGAGGGTTAGGTATAGGGTTAGGGTTAGGCTTAGGCTTAGGCTTATGCTTAGGCCGAGCATGAGCGTGAGGGTTAGAGTTAGGGTTAGGGTGAGGGTTAGGGTTAAGGTGAGGGTTAGGATGAGGTTTAGGGTTAGGATTAGGGTTAGGGTGAGGCTAGGGTGAGGGTTAGGGTGAGCGTTAGGGTTAGGAAATGGGTTAGGTTTAGGATTAGGGTTAGGGTGAGGGTGATTGTTAGGGTTAGAGTTAGGGTTAGGGTTAGCCTGAGAGTTAAGGTGAGGGTTAAGGTGTGGGTTAGGGTTAGGGTTTGGGTTAAGGTCAGGGTGAGGCTGAGCATTAGGCTTACTTTTAGGGTTAGGGTTAGGGTTAGGTTTAGCATTAGGGTTAGGGTTAGGGTTAGGCTTAGGGTTAGGGTTAGGGTGAGGTTTTAGGTTAAATATAGGGTTAGGGCGACGGTTTGGTTAACAGTTAGGCATAGGGTTAGTATTACGGTTAAGGTGAGGGTGAGGGTTAGGTTGAGGTTTAGGGTTAGGGTTAAGTTTAGGGTTAGTTTGAGGGTTAGTGTTAATGTTGGGTTAGTGTTAGGGTGAGGGTAAGTGTTAGGGTGAGGGTTAGAGTTAATGTGAGGGTTGGGTGAGGGTGAGGTTTAGTGATAGAGTTAGGTTTAGGGTGAGGGTTAGGTTGAGGTTTAGAGTTAGGGTGTTAGTGTTAGGGTTAGGGTGAGAATTAGGGGGATTGTTAGGGTTAGGGTTAGGGTTAGCGTTAGCGTTAGGGTGTGGTTGAGGTTTAGTGTTAGAATTAGGGTTAGGGTGAGGCTGAGGGTGAGGGTTAGTTTTAGGGTTAGGGTTTGGGCGAGGGTTAGGGTGAGGGTTAGGGTGAGGGTTAGTGTTAAGGCTAGGATTAGGATTAGGATTAGGGTTAGGGTTAGGGTGAGGGTGAGGGTTAGGATTAGGGTTAGGGTTAACCTTAGGTTTAGGCTGAGAGTGAGGGTGAGGGTGAGGGTTAGGTTTAGCCGGAGAGTTAAGGTTAGGGTTACGGTGAGTTTTAGTGTTAGGGTTAGGGTTAGAGTTAGCTTTAGGGTGAGCATGAGATTTAGGGGTAGATTTAGGTTTGGGGTTAGGGTTATTTTAGGGTTAGGTTTAGGGTTAGTTTTAGAGTTGGAGTTGCAGTTAGGGTTAGGGTGAGCATGAGGTTTACGATTATAGTTAGGGTTAGTGTTAGGGTTAGGGTTAGTGTGAGGGTTAGGGTTAAGATTAGGCTAAGGCTTATGCTTAGGGTTAGGCCGAGCATGAGGGTGAGGGCTAGGGTGAGGGTTATGGTGAGGGTTAGGTTTAGGCATACAGTTAGGGTTAGGATTCGGATTAGGGTGAGGGTGAGTGTGAGGTTAGGGTTAGGGTTAGGCTTAGGGATAGGGTTAGGTTTAGAATTAGGGTTAGGGTTAGGGTTATGGTGAGGGTTATGGTTAGGGTTAGGGCTAGGTTTATTGTAAGGATTATGATTAGGTTTAAGTTTGCGGTGAGGGTGAGGCTGAGGGTTAGGGTTAGGATTAGTGTTATTGTTGGGGATAGGCTTAGAGTTACAGTGAGGTTGAGTGTGAGGGTGTGGGTTAGGGTTAGGCTGACGTTTAGGTTGAGGTTTAGGGCTAGGGTTAGGGGTAGTTTGAGGGTGAGGTTTACGGTTAGAGTTAGGGTTAGGGGGATTGTTAGGGTGAGGTTTTGGGTTAGGGTTAGGTTTAGGATTAGGGTTAGGGTGAGGGTAAGTGTGAGGGTTAGCGTGAGCGTTAGGGTGAGGGTAAGTGTTAGGGTGAGGCTTAGGGTTAGGGTGATGGTGAGGGTGACGTTTAGGGTTAGAGTTACAGTTAGGGTGAGTGTTAGGGTGAGGTTTAGGGTTATGGTTAGTGTTATGGTTAGGGTTAGGGTGAGAGTTAGGGGAAGGGTTAGGGTTAGGTTAGGGTTAGTATTAGGGTTAAGCTGAGGGTGACATTTAGGGTTAGAATTAGGGTTAGGGTTAGGCTGAGTTTGAGGGTGAAGGTTAGGGTTAAGGTTAGGGTTAGGATTAAGGTTAGGGACAGGGTGAGTGTGAGGGTTAGGATTAGGGTTAGGGTTAGCCTTAGGTTTTGGCTGAGGGTGAGGGTGAGGGTGAGGGTTAGGCTTAGGCTTAGGCTTAGGGTTAGGCTGAGCTTGAGGTGGAGGGTGAGGGTTAGGGTTAGGGTTAGGGTGAGATTTAGTTTTAGGGTTAATGTGGGGGTGATGGTAAGTGTGAAGTTGAGAGTTAGGCTTAGGGTGAGGGTTAAGTTAAGTGTCAGGGTTAATGTTAGGGTGAGGTTTAGGGTTAGGTTTAGGGTTAGGGTGAGATTTAGTGTTAGAGTTAATGTGGGGGTAATGTGGGTGGTTAATGATGGTAAGTGTAAAGTTGAGAGTTAGGCTTAGGGTGAGGGTTAAGTGTCAGGGTTAATGTTCGGGTGACGTTTAGGGTTTGGGTTTGGGTGAGGGTGAGGTTTAGATTGAGGATTAGTGTTAGGGTTACTGTGAAGTTTAGGGTGAGGATGAGGGTTAAGTTTTAGGGTGAGGGCTTGGGAGAGGGTGAGGTTTAGGGTTAGTGGTAGGGTGAGGTTTAGGGTTTGGGTGATGACTAGGGTTAGTGTGAGGTTTAGTATTAGGGTTAGGGTTAGTGTTAAGGTGAGGGTAAGTGTTAGGGTGAGTGTTAGGTTTAGGGTGAGGGTTATGGATAGGGCAAGGGTTAGGGTTAGAGTTAGGGTTATTGTTAGCGTTAGGATTAGGGTTATGGTTACTGTGAGGGTGAGGGTGAGGTTTAGGGTTTTGGTTCGGATGAGGCTTAGGGATAGGGTTTGGGTTAGGGTTAGGGTCAGGTGAGGTTTAGGGTTAGAGTTAGGGTTAGGGTCAGGCTGAGGGTGAGGGTTAGGTTTAGAATTAATGTTAGGTTTAGGCTTAAGGTGAGGGTTAGGATGAGGGTGAGGGTTAGGGTTAGGGTTAGGATTAGGATTAGGATTAAGGTTAGGTTTAGGGTGAGTGTGAATGTTAGGGTTAGGGTACGGGTTAGGCTTAGGTTTAGGCTGAGGGTGAGCATGAGGGTGAGGGTTAGGGTTAGGGTAAGGTTTAGGGTTAGGTTTAGGGTGAGTGTGATGGTTAGGGTTAGGGTTAGGGTTAGGGTTAGGCTTAAGTTTAGGCTGAGGGTGAGGGTGAGGGTTAGGGTTAGGGCGAGGGTTAGGATTAGTGTTATGGGGAGGGATAAGATGAGGGTTAGGGTTAGGATTAGGGTTAGGGTGTGGGCTATGGTGAGGGTTAGGTTTAAGGTGAGGTTTACAGTTAGGGTTAGGGATAGGGTTATGGTGAGGGTGAGGTTTAGGGTTAGAGTTAGGGTTAAGTTGAGGCTTAGGGTCAGGTTAGATTTAGGGTAAGGATTAGGATTAGGGTAAGGGATAGGGTGAGTGTGAGGTTTAGGGTAACATTTAGGGTTAGGCTTAGGGTTACGTTGAGGGTGAGGGTGAGGGTTAGGGTTAGGGTGAGTATTAGGGTTAGGGTTAGGGTGAGAGTTAGGGTTCAGGTTAAGTTTAGGGTTAGGGTGAGTGTTAGCGTTAGGGTTATGTTGAGCGTGAGGGTTAGGGTTAGGTTGAGGGTTAGGGTTAGGGTTAGGTTTAGGGTGAGGTTAGGGTTAGGATTAGTGTGAGGGTTAGTGTTAGATTTAGGATTAATGTTAGGGTCAGGGTAAGTGTTAGGGTGAGGGTTTGGGTTAGGTTGAGGGTGAGGGTGAGGGCGAGGCTGAGGGTTAGGGTGAGGGTGAGGGTGAGGTTTATGGTTATGGTGAGGGTTAGCATTAGTATTAGGGTTATTGTTAGGCTTAGGTTTAGAGTTACGGTTATGGTGAGGGTGAGGGTGATGTTTAGGGTTAGGTTTAGGGTGAGGTTTAGGGATTGGGTTAGGGTTAGAGTTAGGTTTAGGGTGAGGGTTAGGTTTAGATTTAGAGTTAGGGTTAGGGTGAGAGTTTGAGGTTTAGGGTTAGGGTTATTGTTAGTGTTAGGTTTATGGTGAGAGTTAGCGGGAGAGTTAGGGTAAGGGTTAGGGTTATTATTAGAGTTAGGGTGAGGGTGAGTGTGTGTGTTAGGTTTAGGTTTAGTGTTAGGGTTAAGGTTAGGGTGAGGGTTTGATTGAGCATTAGGTTTAAGGTTAGGGTTAGTGTGAGGTTTAGGGTGAGGATTAGGGCTAGGATTAGGGAGATGGGGAGGTTTAGAATTAGGGTTAGAGTGAGGGCTAGGGAGAGGGTGAGGTTTAGAGTTAGGGTTAGGGTTAGGGTTAGGGTTAGGGTTAGGGTTAGTGTTAGGCTTAGGGTTAGGGTTAGGGTTAGTGTTAGGGTGAGGGTAAGTGTTAGGTTGAGGGTGATGTTTAGGGTGAGGGTTATGGTTAGGGTGAGGGTTAGGGTTAGGTTTAGGGTTATTGTTAGGTTTATGGTTATGGTTACGGTGAGGGTGAGTGTGAGGGTTAAGGAAAGGGTGAGGCTGAGGTTTAGTGATAGGGTAAGTGTTAGAGTTAGGTTTAGGGTGAGGGTGAGGTTTAGGTGTAGAATTAGGGTTAGGGAGAGGGTTGGGGTTAGGGTGAGGTTTAGGGTGCGGGTGACGGTAAGGGTAAAGGTGAGGGTTAGGCTGAGGGTGAGGGTTATGGTAAGTGTGAGGGTTACGGTTATGGTGATTGTTAGGTTTAGGGTTAGGATGGGGGTGAGGTTTAGATTGAGGATTAGTGTTTGGGTTAGTGTGAGGTTAGGGTGAGGATGGGTGTTAGGGTTAGGGTGACGGCTAGGGTGAGGGTGAGGTTTAGGGTTAGTGTTAGAGTGAGGTTAAGGGTTAGGGTGATGTTTAGGTTTAGAGTGATTGTTAGTGTTAGCGCTAGTGTTAGTGTTAGGGTGAGGGTAAATGTTAGGGTGAGGGTTAGGGTTAGGGTGAGGGTTATGGTTACGGTGATGGTTAGGGTTAGGTTTTGCGTTATTGTTAGGGTTAGGGTTATGTTTACGGTTAGGGTGAGGGTGAGGGTGAGGGTGAGGGTTAGGGTTAGGGTTAGGATGAGGTTTAGGTTTAGGGTTAGGGTTAGACTGAGGGTTAGGGTGAGGGTGAGATTTAGGGTTAGAGTTAGGGTTAGGGTTAGGGTTACAGATTGGGTTAGGGTTAGGGTTAGGTTTAGGCTTAGGCTTAGGCTTAGGCTGAGCATGAGGGGGAGGGTTAGGGTTCGGGTTAGGGTTCGGGTTAGGGTTAGGTTTAGTGTGAGGGTTAGGATGAGGTTTAGGGTTAGGTTTAGGTTTAGGGTGAGATCTTGGGGGAGGGTTAGGGTGAGGGTTAGGGTTAGGGATAGGGTTAGGTTTAGGATTTGGGGTAGGATAAGGGTGAGGGTGAAGGTTAGGCTAAGGGTTATGGTTAGGCTTAGGGTTAGGGTGAGGGTTAGGGTTAGGGTTTGGATTAGGGTGAGAGTGAGGCTGAGGATTAGGTTTAATTTTAGTGTTTGGTTTAGTGTTAGTGTCAGTGTTAGTGTTAGTGTTAGGGTTAGGGTTACAGGGAGGGTTAGGGTTAGGATTAGGGTTAGGTTTACGGTTAGGCTGAGTGTGAGAGTGGGGGTCAGTAATAGGGGTAGGGTTAAGGTTAGGGTTAGGGTTATTTTTAGTGTTATGATTAGGGTTAAGTTTTCAGTGAGCGTGAGGCTGAGGGTGAGGGTTATGTTTAGGGATAGGTTTAAGGTTAGAGTTTTTGTTAGGGACAGGGTTAGTGTTACGGTGTGGTTGAAGTTTAGGGTTAGGGTGTTTTAGGGTTAGGGTGAGGGTAAGGTTTAGGGTTATATTTAGGGTTTGGGGGAGGGTAAGGGTGAGATTTAGGGTTACGGTTAGTGTTTGGGTTAGGGTGAGGGTGAGGGTTAAGGTGAGATTAAGGGACAGGTTTAGGTTTAGGTTTAGGGTTGGGTGAGCATGAGTTTGAGGCTGATGGTGAGGGTGGGGGTGAGGATTAGGGTTAGGGTGATGGTTAGGGTTAGGCTTAGTGTTATTTTTAAGGTTAGGGTTAGAATTACGGTGAGAGTGAGGGTGCGAGTCAGGGTTAGTGTTAGGGTTAGGGTGGGGTTTAGGGTTAAGGCTAGGGTTAGAGTTAGGTTGAGGGTGAGGTTCAGGGCTAGATATAGGATTAGGGGAAGGTTAGGGTGAGGGTTAGGGTTAGGGTTTGTGTTAGGGTTAGGGTGAGGGTGAGGGTTAGGATTACGGTTAGGGTTAGGGTGAGGTTTAGGGTTAGGTTTAAGGTTTGGTTTAGAGTTATGGTGAGGGTGAGGGTGCGGGTGAGTGTGAGGGTTAGAGTTAGGTTTCTGGTAAGGCTTGTGGATAGGCTTAGGGTTTGGCTGAGGGTGAGGGTGAGTTTGACGGTTAGGTTTAGGGTGAGGGTTTCAGATAGGGTTATAGGGAGTGTTAGGATGAGGGTTAGGGTTAGGGTTAGGGTTAGGGTGAGGGCTAGGGTGAGAGTGAGGTTAAGGGTTAGGGTTAGGGTGAGGTTTAGGTTTAGGGTTAGGGTTAGGTTTAGGGTGAGGGTGATTTTTAGGGTTAGAGTTAGGGTTAAGTTGAGGCTGAGGGTGAGGGTTAAGGTTAGGGTTAGGATTAGGATTAGGGTAAGGTTAGGGTGAGTGGGAGGGTTAGGGTTAGGGTTAGGCTTAGGTTTTCACTGAGGGTGAGTGTGTGGGTGAGGGTTAGGGTGAGGGTGAGGGTTAGGGTTAGGGTTTGGGTGAGAGTTAGGGTTCATGTTAAGTTTAGGGTTAGGTTGAGGGTTAGGGTTAGTGTTAAGTTGAGCGTGAGGATTAGGGTTAGGTTTAGGGTTAGGGTTAGGGTGAGTTTTAGGGTTAGAGTTTGGGTGAGGCTTAGGATGAGGATTAGGGTTAGGATTAGAGTTAGGGTTAGGGCTCGAGTGAGCATGAGGGTTAGGTTTAGTGTTAGTGTGAGCTTTAGATTTAGGGTTAGGGTTAGGTTGAGGGTTAGGATGAGGGTTAGGGGTAGGGTAAGTGTGAGGGTTAGGGTAAGTGTGAGGGTAAGAGTTAGTATCAGGGTTATTGTGAGGTTGAGGATTATGATTAGGGTTAGGGTTAGTGTTATTGTTAGGGTTAGTGTTAGGTTTAAGGTTAAGGTGAGGGTTAGGGTTAGGGTTAGGGTTAGGGTGAGATTTTTAGTGTTACGCTTGGGGTTAGAGTTAAGGTTAGGGGGCGGTTATTGTTTGGGTTAGTGTGAGGGTTAGTGTTAGGGTTACGGTATGGGTTACAAAGAGGGTTATGGTTACAGTTAGGGTTAGGATTAGGGTTAGGGTTATTGTTATGGTTAGGTTTACTGTTACGGTTAGGGTGAGGGTGAGTGTGAGGGTCAGGCTTAGGGTTAGGGTTAGGGTTAGGGTGAGGGTTAGGGTTAGGATTTGGGTTAGGGTTAGGGTGAGGTTTAGGGTTTGGGTTACTTTAGAGTTAGGTTTAGGGTGAAGGTGTGGTTTTGGGTTAGATTTAGGGTTAAGGTGAGGGTTAGGGTGGGGGTTAGGGTGAGGGTTAGGATTAGGGTTTGGTTTAAGGTTGGGGTGACCATAAGGGTAAAGGTGAGGGTTAGGCCTAGGGTGAGGGTTACGGTAAGGGTGAGGGTTAGGTTTAGGTGAGGGTTAGGGTTAGGGTTAGGCTGAGGCTGAGTGTTAGATTGAGGATTAGTGTTAGGGTTAGTGTGAGATTTAAGGTGAGGGTGAGGGTTAGGGTTAGGCTTAGGGCTAGGGTGAATGTGAGGATTAGGATTAGTGATAGGGTGAGATTAGGGTTAGGGTGAGGGTTATGGTTAGGGTTAGGGTGAGTGTTTGTGTTAGGGTTAGGTTTAGGGTTAGGCTTAGGGTTAGGCTGAGGGTGAGGTTGACGGTGAGGGTTAGGGTTAGGTTGAGTGTTAGGGTTAGGGTTAGATGGGGGGTTACGATGAGGGTTAGGGTTAGGATTAGGTTTAGGTTAAGGGCTATGGTGAGGGTGAGGTTTAGAGTTAGGGTTCGGTTGAGGTTTAGGTTTAGGGTTTCGGTAAGGGTTACGGTGAGGGTGAGATTTAGGTTTAGAGTTAGGGTTAGGGTGAGGCTGAGGGTGAGGGTGAGGGTTAGGCTTAGTGTTAGGGTTACGGTTGAGGTTAGGGTGAGGGTTAAGGTGAGATTGAGGGTTAGTGTTAGGGTTAGGATTAATGTTAGGGTTAGTTTTAGGGTTAGTGTTAGTTTTAGGGTTAGAGTTAGGTATAGGCTTAGGGTTAGACTGAGGGTGAGGTTGAAGGGGAGGTTTAGGGTTAGGGTGAGGGTGAGGATTAGGGTTATGGGGAGGGTTAGGATGAGTGTTAGGGTTAGGATTAGGGCTAGGTTCAGGGCTAGTGTGAGGGTGAGGTTTAGGGTGAGGTTTAGGGTTAGGGTTAGGGTGAGGGTTAGGATGAGGGTTAGGTTTAGGATTAGGGTGAGGGTGAGGGCTAGGGTGAAGGTGAAGTTTAGGGTAAACGTTGGGCTTAGGCTTAGGTTTTGGCTGAGCATACTGTTCAGGGTGAGGGTTTGCTTTAGTGTTAGGGTGAGGTTTAGTGTTAGGGTTAGGGATAGAGTTCGGGTTAGGGTGAGGGTGCGGTTTAGGGTTAGAGTTAGGGTTAGTTTTAGGGTGAGGGTTAGGGTTGGGGTGATGGTAAGGGTAAAAGTGAAGATTAGGCTGGGGGTAAGGGTTACACTAAGGGTGAGGGTTAGGGTTAGGATGAGGGTTAGGGTTAGGTTTAGGGTGAGGGTGAGGGTTAGATTGAGGATTAGTGTTAGGGTTAGTGTGCGGTTTAGGGTGAGGATGAGGGTTAGGGTTAGGGTGAGTGTGAGGGTTAGGGTTAGTGTTAGGTTGAGATTTAGGGTTAGGGTGGTAGTGTTAGTGTTAGGGTGAGGTTGAGGGTTACGGTTAGGGTTAGGATAAATGTTAGCGTTAGGCTTAAGGTATGGGATAGTGTGAGGGTGAGAGTTAGGCTTAGGGTTTGATTAGAATTAGGGTTAGGTTGATTGTTAGGGTTAGGGTTAGGGATAGGGATAGGCTTAGGGTTAGGCTGAGGGTGAGGGTGAGGTTGAGAGTAAAGTTGAGCGTGAGGGATAGTGTTAGGTATAGGGTGAGTGTTAGGTTTTGGGTTAAGTTTAGGGTTAGGGTGAGGGTTAGGGTAGGGGTTATAGTGAGGGTGAGTGTTTGGGTTAGGTTGAGGTTTAGGGTTAGGGTTAGGGTTAGGGGGAGGGTGAGGTTGAGGGTTAGGTTTATTTTTAGGGTGAGGGTTAGGATGAGTGTTAGGGATAGGATTAGGTTTAGGGTGAGGGCTAGCGTGAGGGTGAGGTTTAGGGTTAAGTTTAGGGTGAGGTTTAGGGTTAGGTTTAGGGTGAGTGTGAGGTTTAGTGTTAGAGTTAGGGTTAGGGTGATGCTGAGGGTGAGGGTTGGGTGAGGGTTAGGGTTAGGTTCAGGGTGAGTGTTAGGATTAGGGTTAGGGTTAGGGTTAGGGTTAGTGTTAGGATTAGTGTTATTGTTAGGGTTAGGGTTAGAGTTAAGGTGAGGTTGAGGTTAAGGGTGAGGGTGAGGGGTAGGTTTATTGTTAGGGTGAGGTTTAGGGTTTGGGTTAGTGTTATGTTGAGGGTTAGGATGAAGGTTAGGGTAACGGTAAGGGTGAGGGTTAGGGTTAGGGTGAGGTTTAGGGTTAGGATTAGGGTTAATGTGAGAGTGAGGGTTAGGATTAGGGTTAGGGTTAGGGTTATTGTTAGGGTTAGGGTTACGGTGACAGTGAGGTTGAAGGTTAGTGTTAGAGTTAGGGTGAGGTTTTTAGTGTTAGGGTTAGGGTTAGAGATAGCGTTAGGGTGAGGGTGAGGTTTAGGGGTAGAGTTAGGGTTAGGGTGAAGGTTAGGGTGAGGGTTAGGGTTAGGGTGAAGTTTAAGGTGGGGGTGACGGTAAGGGTAAAGTTGAGGGTTAGGCCTAGGGTGAGGGATACGGTAGGTGAGGGTTAGGTTTAGGTTGAGGGTTAGGGTTAGGGTGAGGGTGAGGATGAGGGTTAAATTGAGTATTAGTGTTAGGGTTAGTGTGATGTTTAGGGTGAGGATGTGGGTAAGGGTTAGGGTGAGGGCTAGGGTGAGGGAGAGGATTAGGGTTGGTGTTAGGGTGAGGTTAGGGTTAGGGTGAGGGTTATGGTTAGTATTAGGGTTAGGGTTAGGTTCAGTGTTAGGGTTATGGTTAAGGTTAGTGTAGGGTTAGGGTTAGGGTTAGGGTTATTGTTAGGGTTAGGGTTAGGATGAGGTTTAGGTTTAGGGTTAGAGTTAGGGTTAGTGTGAGTGTGAGGTTTAGGGTTAGAGTTAGGGTTAGTGTTAGGGTTAGGGCTAGGGTGAGTGTTAGGGTTAGGGATAGGCTTAGGCTTTGGCTCAGGCTTAGCCCCAGCATATGGGTGATGGTTAGGGTTCGGTTTAGGGTTGGGGTTAAGTTTAGGGTTAGGGTGAGGATTAGGATTAGGTTTAGGGTTAGGATTAGGGTTAGGCTGAGGTCTATGGTGAGGATTAGGCTGAGGGTTAAGGATAGGGTTAGGTTTAGGATTAGGTTTAGGGTGAGGGTGAATGTGAGTGTTAGAATTAGGGTTAGGTTTAGGCTTAAGATTAGGGTGAAGGTTGGGGTTAGGGTTTTGTTAGGGTGAGGGTGAGGCTGAGGATTAGGTTTAGGTTGAGGGTTAGGTTTAGGTTTAGGGTTAGTGTTAGTGTTATGGTTAGGGTTACAGTGAGGGTTAGGGACTAGGTTTAGAGTTATTGTTAGGGTTAGGGTTAAGGTTACAGTTACAATGAGGGTGAGGGTGAGGATTAGCGTTAGCATTATGGTGAGATTTAGTGTTAGGATTAGGGTTAGAGGTAGGTTTAGGTTGAGGATGAGGTTTAGGGGTAGAGTCAGGGTTAGGGTGGGGTTTAAGTTGAGGGTTAGGGTTAGGGTGAGGGTTAGGGTGGGAGTGACGGTACGGGTAAACATGAGGATTAGGCTGAGGTTGTGGGTTATCGTAAGGGTGAGGGTTAGGGTTAGGGTGTGAATTAGGGTTAGGGGTAGGGTGAGGGTGAGGGTTAGATTGAGTATTAGTGTTAGGGTTAGTGTGAGGTTTATGGTGAGGATGAGTGTTAGGGTTAGGGTGAGGCCTAGGGTGAGGGTGAGGGTTAGGGTTAGGGTTAAGTTGAGGTTTAGGGTTAGGGTGATGGTTAGGGTTAGTGTGAGGGTTAGTGTTAGGATTAGTGTGAGTGTTCGGTTGAGGGTAAATGTTAGGGTGAGGCTTAAGATAAGGGTTAGTTTTAGAGTTAAGGTTAGGGTTATTGTTAGGGTTAGGTTTAGGGTTATGGTTAAGGTGAGGGTGAGGGTTGGATTTAGTGTTAGGATGAGGTTTAGGTTTAGGGTTAGGGTTAGAGTTAGGGTTAGGGTGAGAGTGAGGTTTAGGGTTAGAGTTAGGGTTAGTGTGAGGGTTAGGGTTAGGGTGAGGGTTAGGGTTAAGGCTAGGCTTAGGCTTAGGCTTAGGCTTAGGCCGAGCATGAGGGTGAGGGTTAGGGTTAGGTTTAGGGTGAGGGTTAGGGTTAGGGTTAGGGTGAGGTTTAGGATGAGGTTTAGGGTTAGGATTAGGGTTAGGTTGAGGGCTAGGGTGAGGCTTATAGTGAGGGTTTGGGTAAGGTTAAGGTTATGTTTAGGATTAGGTTTAGGGTGAGGGTGAGTGTGAGGGTTAGGGTTAGGGTTAGGGTTAGGTTTACAGTGAGGGTTAGGATTAGGGGTAGGTTTAGGCTTAGGGTTAGGCTGAGTGTGAGGGTGGGGGTGAGGATTAGTATTAGGGTTAGGGTTTGGGTTATGGTTAAGTTTCGGGTTAGGGTTAGTGTTAGAGCTAGGTTTAGGGTTAGAGTTACAGGGAGGGTTAGGTTAGGGTTAGGGATAGGCTTAGGTTTAGACTGAGGGTGAGGGTGGGAGTGAGGATTAGGGTTAGAGTTAGGGTTAGAGTTAGGGTTATTTTTAGTGTTATGGTTAGGGTTAAGTTTTAGGTGAGGGTGAGGCTGAGGGTGAGGTTTATGTTTAGGGTTAGTGTTAGGGTTAGGTTTAGTGGTATTGTTATATTTAGTGTTAGAGTTATGGTGAGGTTGAGGGTTCGGGTGAGAGTTAGGGTAAGGGTGAGGTTTAGGGTGAGGTTTAGGGTGAGGGTTAGGGTTAGGGTAAGGGTGAAGTTTAGGGTTAGAGTTACCGTTATGGGGATGGTTAGGTTGAGGTTTAGGGTTAGGGTTAGTGTTAGGGTTAGGGTGATTGTGAGGGTTAGTTTGAGGTTTAGGGTTACGATTAGGTTTAGGATTAGGGTTAGGGTAAGGGTAAGTGTGAGGGTTAGGGTGAGGGTTAGGCTTAGGCTTAGGGTTAGGCTGAGGGTGAGTGTGGGGGTGAGGATTAGGGTTAGGGTTAGGGTTTGTGTTATTGTTAGTATTAGTGTTAGAGCTACAGAGAGGGTGAGTGTGCGGGTGAGGGTTAGGTTTAGGGTTAGGGTGGGGTTTAGGGTTTGGGTTAGGGTTAGGTTGATGGTGAGGGTGAGGGTTAGGGTTAGATATAGGGTTAGGGGGAGGGTTAGGGTGAGCGTTAGTGTGACGCTTAGTGTTAGGGTTAGGGTGAGGGTGAGGCTTAGGTTGAGGTTTAGGGTTAGGGTTAGGGTTAGTGTGAGGGTTTGTGTTAAGGTTAGGGTTAGTGTTTGACTGAGGGTAAGTGTTAGGGTGAGGTTTGGGTTAGGGTCAGTGTTATGGTTTTGGTGAGGTTTCGTGTTAGGTTTAGGGGTTGGGTTAGGGTTAGGGTGAGGCTTAGGGTCAGAGTGAGGCTGAGGGTGAGGGTCAGGGCTAGGGTTATTTTTAGGGTTAGGGTTAATGTGATGGTTAGGGTGAGGGTTAGTTTTAGGATTAGGAATAGGCTTAGGGTTAGGGTGAGTGTGAGGTTTAGGGTTAGGGTTAGGGTGAGAGTTAGAGTTCCAGTTAAGTTTAGGGTTAGGTTGAGGGTTAGGGTACGGGTTAAGGTGAGGTTGAGGGTTAGGGATAGTTTGAGCATTAGGGTTAGGTTAGGGTTAGGGTGAAGTTGAGTGTGAGAGTTAGGGTTAGTGTTAGGGTGAGATTGAGGGTGAGGGTTAGGGTTATTGTTAGGGTGAGGGTTAGGATGAGTGTTAGGGTTAGGATTAGGGTTAGAGTGATGGCTGGCATGAGGGTGAGGTTTAGGGTTAAGGTTACGGTGAGGTTTAGCGTTAGGGTAAGGGTTAGGGTTAGGGTGAGGGTGAGCTTTAGGGTTAGAGTTAGGGTTAGGGTGAGGCTGAGGGTGAGGGTTGGGTTAGGTTTAAGGTTAGGTTTAGGCTTAGGGTTAGGCTTAGGCCGAGCATAAGGGGGAGGGTAAGTGTTAGGTTTAGAGTGAGGTTTAGGATGAGGTTTAGGGTTAGGATTAGTTTTAGGGTGAGGTCTAGGGTGAGGGTTAGGGTGAGGGTTGGGGTTAGAGATAGGATTAGGTTTAGGATTTGGGGTATGGTGAGTGTGAGTGTGAGGGTTAGGCTAAGGGTTAGGGTTAGGCTTAGGGTTAGGGTGAGGGTTAAGGTTAAGATTTGGGTTAGGGTGAGTGTGAGGCTGAGGATTAGGTTTAGGTTTAAGGTTAGGTTTAAGGTTTGTTTTAGCGTTAGGGTTAGGGTTAGGTTTAGGGTTACAGTTAGGGTTAAAGGGAGGGTTAGGGTTAGGGTTAGGCTGAGGGTGAGGTTGGGGTTGAGGATTAGGGTTAGGGTTAAGTTTAGGGTTAGTCCTATTGTTAGTGCTATGGTTAGGGTTAAGTTTTCAGTGAAGGTGAGTCTGAGGGTGAGGGTTATGTTTAGGGTTAGGGTTAGGGTTAGTGTTGTTAGGGACAGGATTAGAGTTAGGGTGAGTTAGAGGGTGAGGGTGAGGGTTAGGGTTACGGTGAGTTTTAGGGTTATGGTGAGGGTGAGGTTTAGCGTTAGAGTTAGCGTTTGGGGGAGGTTTTGGGGGAGGTTTATGGTTAGGGTTAGTGTTAGGGTTAGGGTGAGTGTGAGGGTTAAGTTGAGGTTTAGAGATAGGGTTAGGTTTACGATTAGGGTTAGGGTGAGCATGAGTGTGAGGGTTAGGGTGAGGGTTAGGCTTAGGCTTAGTTTTAGGCTGATGGTGAGGGTGGGGGTGAGGATTAGGGTTAGGGTGATGGTTAGGGTTAGGCTTAGTGTTATTTTTAGAGTTAGCATTAGAGTTTTGGTGAGGGTGAGGGTGCGGTTGAGGGTTAGTGTTAAGGTTAGGGTGGGTTTTAGGGTTAGGGTTAGGGTTAGGGTTAGGTGGAGGGTGAAGTTTACGGTTAGATACAGGGTTAGGGGGAGGGGTAGGTTGAGGGTTAGGGTTAGGGTTTGTGTTAGGGTTAGGGTGAGGGTGAGGGTTAGGGTTAGGGTTAGGGTTAGGGTGAGGTTTAGGGTTAGGGTTAGGGTTTGGTTTAGAGTTATGGTGAGGGTGAGGGTGCGGGTGAGTTTGAGGGTTAAAGTTTCAGGTAAGGCTTGTGGTTAGGCTTAGGGTTAGGCTGAGGGTGAGGGTGAGTGTGAGGGTTAGGGATAGGGTGAGGGTTTCGGATAGGGTTCTAGGGAGGGTTAGGATGAGGGTTAGGGTTAGGAGTAGGGTTAGGGTGAGGGCTAGGGTGAGGATGAGGTTTAGGTTTATGGTTAGGGTGAGGTTTATGTTTAGGGTTAGGGTTAGGGTTAGGGTGAGAATGGGGTTTAGGGTTAGAGTTAGGGATAAGGAGAGGCGGAGGTTGAGGGTTAGGGTGAGGGTTAGGATTAGGATTAAGGTAAGGGTAAGGTGAGTGTGAGGGTTAGGGTTAGGGTGAGGGTTAGGGTTAGGGTTAAGTTGAAAGTTAGGGTTCAGGTAAAATTTAGGGTTAGGGTGAGGGTTAGAGTTAGTGTTAAGTTGAGCGTGAGGATTAGGGTTAGGTTGAGTGTTAGGTTTAGGTTTAGGTTTAGGGTGAGGTTTAGGGTTTGGGTTAGGGAGAGTTTTAGGATGACAAGTAGGGTTAGGATTAGGGTTAGGATGAGGTATAGGTTGAGGGTGAGGGTTAGGTTTAGTGTTAGGGTGACTTTTAGTGTTAGGTTTAGGCCTTAGGGTGAGGGTTAGGATGAGGTTTAGGGTTAGAGTAAGTGTGAGGGTAAGGGTTAGGTTGAGGGTTAGGTTTAGGATTAGCGTTAGTGTGAGTTTGAGGATTAGGATTAGGGTTAGGTTTAGGGTTATTGTTAGGGATAGGGTTAGGGTTACGATTATGGTGAGGTTGAGGTTTAGGGTTAGGGTTAGGGTGAGGTTTTTAGTGTTATGGTTTGGGTTAGAGTTAGATTTAGCGTGAGGTTCGGGTTACTGTGAGGGTTATTGTTAGGGTTAAGTTTTGGGTTACGGTGAGGGTTATGGTTAGGGTTAGGGTTAGGGTTAGGATTAGGGTTGGGGTTAGGGTGAGATTTAGTAGTTTAGGGTGAGGGTGGGATTTATGGTTAGAGTTAGGGTTAGGGTGAGGGTTAGTGTGGGGTTTAGGGTTAGGGTTCAGATTAGGCTGAGGGTTAAGGTGGGGGTCATGATAAGGTTAAATGTGAGGGTTAGGCCTAGGGTGAGGGTTAGGGTTAGGGTGAGGGCTAGGGTGAGGGTGAGGATTAGGATTAGTGTTAGGATTAGGCTGAGGGTGAGGTTGAGGGTAAGGGTTAGGTTTAGGGTGAGTGTTAGGGTTAGGATTAGTGGGAGGGTTAGGATGAGGGTTAGGGTTAGGTTTAGGGTTAGTGTAAGGGCTAGGATAAGGGTAGGTTTAGAGTTAGGGTTAGGGTCAGGTTTAGGGTTAGGGTTAGGCTAAGGGTTATGGTGAGGGTGAGGTTTAGGGTTAGAGTTAGGGTTAGGATGAGGCTGAGGGTGAGGGTTAGGGTTAGGCTTAGTGTTAGGGTTAGGGTTAGGGTGAGGGTTAAGGTGAGATTGAGGGTTAAGGTTAGGGTTAGTTTTAGGCTTAGGATTAGCCTGAGTGTGAGGGTGAAGCTGAGTGTTAGGGTTAGGGTGAGGGTTAGGGTTAGGGTTATGGGGAGGGTTAGTATGAGGGTTAGGGTTAGGATTAGGGCTAGGATGTGGGCTAGGGTGAGGGTGAGGTTTAGGGTTAGGTTTAGGTTGAGGTTTAATGTTAGGGATAGAGTGAGTGTTAGGATGAGGGTTAGGTTTAGGATTAGGGTTAGCATTAGGGCTAGTGTGAGGTTGATGGTTAGGGTAAGCGTTAGGCTTAGGCTTAGGTTTAGGCTGAGCATGTGGTTGAGGGCGAGGATTAGCTTTAGGGTTCTGTTGAGGTTTAGTGTTAGGGTTAGGGATAGAGTTCGGGTTAGGGTGAGGGTGAGGTTTAGGGGTAGAGTTAGGGTTAGGATGAGGGTTAGGTTTAGGGTGAGGGTTAGGGTGGGGGTGATGGTAAGGGTAAATGTGAAGTTTAGGCTGAGGGTGAGGGTTACAGTAAGGGTGAGGGTTAGGGTTAGGTTGAGGGTTAGGGTCAGGGTTAGGGTGAGGGTGAGGCTTAGATTGAGGATTAGTGTTAGGGTTAGTGTCGGGTTTAGGGTGAGGATGAGGCTTAGGGTTAGGGTGAGGGTAGGGTGAGTGTGAGGGTTAGGGTCAGTGTTAGGGTGATGGTTAGTGTTAGGGTGATGGTTAGGGTTAGTGTTAGTGTGAGGTTTAGGGATGGGTTAGGGTTAGGATCAATGTTAGGGTTAGGCTTAAAGTGAGGCTTAGGGTGAGGGTGAGCGTCAGGGTTAGGGTTTGATTGGGATTTGGGTTAGGGTGAGTGTGAGGGTTAGGGTTAGGGATAGGGATAGGCTTAGGTTTAGGCTGAGGGTGAGGGTGAGTGTGAGGCTTAGAGTTAGGGTGAGGGATAGGGTTAGGGTGAGAGTTAGGGTTTGGGTTAAGTTTAGGGTTAGGGTGAGGGTTAGGGTAGGGGTTACAGTGAGGGTGAGGGTTAGGGTTAGGTTGAGGGTTAGGGTTAGGTTTAGGGTTAGGGTGAGGGTGAGGATTAGGGTTAAGGTTATTTTTAGGATGAGGTTTAGGGTGAGTGTCAGGGTTAGGATTAGGGTTAGGGTGAGGGCTAGCATTAGGGTGAGGTTTAGGGTTAAGGTTAGGGTGAGGTTTAGGTTTAGAGGTTAGGTTAGGGTGAGGCTGAGTGTGAGTGTTGCGTTAGGGTTAGGTTTAGGTTGACGGTGAGTGTTAGGATTAGGGTTAGTGTTAGGGTTAGGGTTAGGTTCAAGGTAAGGATTAGTGTTATTGTTAGGGTTAGGGTTAGAGTTAAGGTGAGGTTGAGGGTGAGGGTGACGGTGAGGGGTATGTTTATTGTTAGGGTGAGTTTTAGGTTTAGGGTTAGTGTTAGGGTGAGGGTTAGGATGAGGCTTAGGGTTACGGTAAGGGTGAGGGTTAGGGTTAGGCTGAGGGTTAGGGTCAGGATTAGGATTAATGTGAGGTTGAGGGTTAGGATTAGGGTTAGGGTTAGGGTTATTGTTAGGTTTAGGGTTACGGTTACAGTGAGGTTGAGGGTTAGGGTTAGAGTTAGGGTGAGGTTTTTAGTGTTAGGGTTAGGGATAGGGATAGGATTAGGGTGAGGGTGAGGTTTAGGGGTAGAGTTAGGGTTAGGGTGAATGTTAGTGTGAGGGTTAGGGTTAGGGTGAGTGTGAGGGTGATGGTTAGATTGAGGATTAGTGTTAGGGGTAGTGTGAGTTTGAGGTTGAGGATGAGGTTTAGGCTTAGGGTGAGGGCTAGGGTGAGGGTGAGGATTAGGTTTAGTGTTAGGTTTAGGGTGAGGGTTATGGTTAGGGTTTGGGCTAGGTTTAGGTTTAGGTTTAGTGTTACGGTTAGGGTTTGGTTTAGGGTAAGGTTAGGGTAAGGGTTTTTGTTAGGGTTATTATTAGGGTTAGGGTTAGGATGAGGTTTAAGTTTACATTTCGGTTTAGAGTTAGGATTAGTTTTAGGGTGAGGTTTAGAGTTAGAGTTAGGGTGAGTGTTAGGGTTAGAGTTAGGGTTAGCGTTAGGTTTAGGGTTAGCCTTAGGCTTTGGCTTAGACTTAGGCCCAGCATGTGGGTGAGGGTTACTGTAAGGGTTAGGGTGAGTGTTAAGGTTAGGGTTAGGGTGAGGATTAGGATGAGGTTTAGGGTTAGGATTAGGTTTAGGCTGAGGAGTAGGGTGAGGGTTAGGGTGAGGGTTAGGCTTAGGGTGAGGGTGAGGTTTAGGGTTTGATTTAGGGTTAGGGGGAGTGTTAGTTCGAGGTTAGGGTTAGGGGTAGTGTTAAGGAAAAGGTTAGGTTGATGGATACGTTGAGGTTTTGGGTTAGGGTTAAGGTTAGGGTTAGGATTAGGGTTAGGCTGAAGGTGAGTGTGAGGTTTAGGGTTAGGCTTAGGGTTAGGTTTAGGTTTAGGGTTAGGATTAGTGTTATTGTTAGGGTTAGGGTTAGATTTATGGTAAGGTGAGGGTGAGGGTGAGGGTGAAGTTTAGGGTTAGGGTTAGGGTGAGGTTTATAGTTAGGGTTAGGATTAGGGTTAGGGTGAGGGTGAGGTTTAGGGTTAGATTTTGGGTTGGGGCAGTATTAGTTCGAGGGTTAGGGTTACAGTTAGGGTTAGGGTTAGGGTTAAGGGTAGGTTGATGGTTATGTTGAGGTTTTGGGTTAGGATTAGGGTTAGGGTTAGGATTAGGGTTAGGGTGATGGTGAATGTGAGGGTTAGGGTTAGGCTTAGGCTTAGGCGTAGGGTTAGGATGAGGGTGAGGGCGGGGGTGAGGATTAGGGTTACGGTGATGGTTAGGGTTAGGGTTAGGTTGAGGGTTAGAATGAGGGTTAGGTTTAGGATTAAGTTTAGGGTGAGGGCTTGGGTAAGGGTGAGGATTAGGGTAAGGCTTAGGCTTAGGGTTAGGCTGAGCTTGAGCGTGAGGGTGAGGGTTTCGGTTAGGGTGATGGTTAGGTTTACGGTTAGGGTGAGGGTTAGTATGAGGTTTAGGGTTAGGGTGTGGGTTAGGGTGATTATGATGGTAAGGGTAAAGGAGAGGTTTTGGCTGAGCGTGCATGTTAAGATAAGTGTTAGGGTTAGGGTTATTTTTCGGGTTAGGGTAAGGGTTAGAGTTAGGGTTTTGGTGAGGGTTAGATTGAGGATTCAGTTTAGGGTTAGTGTGAGGTTTAGGGTGAGGATAAGGTTTAGGGTTAGCGTGAGGGTGAGGGATAGAATTAGGGTTAGGGTGGGGGCTAGGGTGAGGGTGAGGTTTAGGTTTAGGGTTAGGGTGAGGGCTAGGGTGAGTGTTAGGGTGAGGTTTAGTGTTAGGGATAGGGTTAGGTTTAGGATTAGGTTTAGGGTGAGGGTGAGTGTGAGGGTTAGGGTGAGGGTTAGGATTAGGCTTCGGGTTAGGGTGCAAACTAGGGGTAGGGTTTGGGTTAGGGTTACAGTGAGGGTTAGGGTTAGGGATAGGATTAGGCTTTGGGTTAAGCTGAGGGTGAGGGTGGGGTTTGGTTTTGGTTATTGTTAGTGTTATGGTTAGGGTTAAGTTTGCAGTGAGGGTGAGGCTGAGGGTGAGGGTTTTGGTTAGGGTTAGTGTTTGGGTTAATGTTATTATTAGGGTTATGGTTAGAGTTACGGTGAGGTTGAGGGTGAGGGTGAGGGTTAGGGTTAGGGTGAGGTTTAGGTTTAGGGTTAGGTTTAGTGTTAGGGTGAGGGTGAGGTTTAGGGTTTGATATAGGGTTAGGGGGAGGTTTAGGGGGAGGGTTAGGTTTAGGGTTAATGTTAGGCTTAGGGTGAGGGTGAGAGTTACGTTGAGGTTAAGGGTTAGGGTTAGTGTGAGATTTAGTATTAGGGTTAGGGTTAGTGTTAGGGTTAGGGTGAGCGTTTGGGTTAGGGTGAGGGTTATGTTTAGGGTGAGGGTTAGGGGTAGTGTTAGGGTTATTGTTAGGGTTAGGGTTAGGGTTACGGTTACAGTGAGGGTGAGAGTGAGGGTTAGGTTTAGGATGAAGTTTGGTGTTATGTTAAGGTTAGAATTAGGGTTACGTTGAGACTGAGGTTTATGTTTACAGTTAGGCTTAGTGTTAGTTTTAGGTTTAGGGTGAGGGTTAGGGTTAAGCTTAGGCTTCAGCTTAGGCTTAGGCTTAGGCCGAGCATGAGAGTGAGGGTTAGGGTTAGGGTTAGAATGAGGGTTAGGGTTAGGGTTAGGGTGAGGTTTAGGATGAGGTTTAGGGTTAGGATTAGGGTTAGGATGAGGGCTAGGGTGAGGGTGAGGGTAAGGTATAGGGTTACGTTTAGGATTAGGGTTAGGTTGAGATTGAGGGTGAGTGTAAGGATTAGGGTTAGGATTAGGATTAGGCTTCGGGTTAGGGTGCGGACTAGGGGTAGGGTTTGGGTTAGGGTTTCGGTGAGTGTTAGGGTTAAGGATAGGGTTAGGCTTTGGGTTAAGCTGAGGGTGAGGGTGGGTTTGGTTTAGGTTATTGTTAGTGTTATGGTTAGGGTTAAGTTTGCAGTGAGGGTGAGGCTGAGGGTGAGGGTTATGGTTATGGTTAGGGTTTAGGTTAATATTTTTATTAGGGTTAGGGTTAAACTTACGGTGAGATTGAGGGTGAGGGTGAGGGTTAGGGTTAGGTTCAGAGCTACGGAGAGGGTTAGGGTGCGGGTGAGGGTTAGTTTTAGGGTTAGGGTGGGGTTTAGGGTTAGGGTTAGGGTTAGTGTTAGTGTGAAGATGAGGTTTAGGGTTAGATATAGGGTTAGGGGGAGGGTTGGGGGAGGGTTAGGGTGAGGCTTAGTGTTAGTGTTTGGGTGAGGGTGAGGGTTAGGTTAAGGTTTAGGGTTAGGGTTAGGGTTAGTGTGAGGGTTAGTGTTAAGGTTAGGGTTAATGTTTGGGTGAGGTTAAGTGTTAGGATGAGGGTTTGGGTTAGGGTGAGGTTATGGTTTTGGTGAGGTTTAGTGTTAGTGTTAGGGTTAGGGTTAGGATGAGGGTGAGGCTTAGGGTTAAAGTTAAGGTTAGAGTGAGGCTGAGGGTGAGGGTGAGGGTTAGGGTTAGGGTTATTGTTAGGATTAGGGTTAATGTGATGGTTAGGTTGAGGGTTAGGTTTAGTTTTAGGGTTGGGATTAGGATTAGGCTTAGGGTTAGAATGAGTGTGAGGTTTAGGGTGAGGGTAAGAGTTAGGCTTAGGGTTTGGCTGAGGGTGAGGCTGAGGGTTAGGGTTAGGGTTAGGTTTAGGGTTAGGGTTAGGGTGAGAGTTAGGGTTCCGGTTAAGTTTAGGTTTAGGGTGAGGGTTAGGGTACGGGTTAATTTGAGGGTGAGCATTAGGTTTAGGTTGAGCTTTAAGATTAGATTAGGGTTAAGGTTAGGATTAGGGTGAGGGTGAAGTTTAGATTTAGGGTGAGGTTTAGTGTTAGGGTTAGGGTTAGGGTGAGGGTGTGGTTTAGGATTAGAGTTAGGTTTACGGTGAGGCTGAGGGTGAGGGTTAGGGTTAGGGTTAGTGTTAGATTTAGGGCTAGGGTGAGGGTTAGTTTTAGGATTAGGATTAAGGTTAGGTTTAGGGTTAGGATGAGGGCTAGGGTGAGGTTGAGGGGTAGGGTTAGTGTAAGGGTGAGGTTTATGGGTAGCGTTAGGGTTAGGTTGAGGGTTTGGATGAGAGTTAGGATTACAGTGAGGGTGAGGGTTAGGGTTAGTTTGAGGGTTAGGGTTAGGATTACGGTTATGGTGAGGGTGAGTGTTAGGATTAGGGTTAGGCTTAGGTTTAGGGTTAGGGTTAGTGTTATTGTAAGCTTTAGGTTTAGATTTATGGTAAGGGTGAGGGTGAGGGTGAGGGTGAACGTTAGGGTTAGGGTTAGGGTGAGTTTATGGTTAGGGTTAGGATTAGGTTAAGGGTGAGGGTGAGGTTTAGGGTTAGATTTAGGGTTAGGGGGAGTGTTAGTTCGAAGTTAGGGTTAGGGTTAGTTCTAAGGTTAAGGTTAGGTTGATGGTTACGTTGAGGTTTTGGATTAGGGTTATGGTTAGGGTTAGGATTAGGGTTAGGGTGAGGGTGAGTATGAGGTTAGGGTTAGGCTTAGGCTTAGGTTTAGGGTTAGGCTGAGGGTGAGGGTGGGGGTGAGGATTAGGGTTAGGGTGATGGTTAGGGTTAGGGTTAGTGTGAGGGTTAGAATGAGGGTTAGGATTAGGATTAAGGTTAGGGTGAGGGCTAGGGTGAGGGTGAGGATTAGGGTAAGGCTTAGGCTTAGGGTTAGGCTGAGCTTGAGTTTGAGGGTGAGGGTTTTGGTTAGGGTGAGGGTTAGTATGAGGTTTAGGGTTAGGGTGTGGGTTAGGGTTAGGGTTTGGATGAGGGTTAGGGTTACAGTGAGGTTGAGGATTAGGGTTAGGTATAGGGTTAGGGTTAGCATTAGGGTTAGGGTGAGGGTGAGTGTTAGGATTAGGGTTAGGATTAGGTTTAGGTTTAGGATTAGTGTTATTAGTGTTATTGTTAGGTTTAGGGTTAGATTTATGTTGAGGGTGAGGGTGAAGGGTGAGGGTTAGAGTTATGGTGAGGTTTATTGTTAGTGTTAGGATTAGGGTTAGGGTGAGGGTGAGATTTAGGGTTAGATTTAGGGTTTTGGTGAGGATTAGGGTTAGGATTAGGGTGAGAGTTTGGCTTGAGCTTAAGTTTAGATTTAGGGTGAGGGTTAGGGTTAGGTTGAGGGTTAGGTTTAGGGACAGTGTGATGGTTAGAGTTAGGGTTAGGGTTAGGATTAGGATTAGAGTTAGGATTAAGGTTAGGGTGAGGACTACAGTGTGGTTAAGTGTTAGTGTTAGGGTTAGGGTGAGGGTTTGGATGAGGGTTAGGGTTACAGTGAGGGTGAGGATTAGGGTTAGGTTGAGTGTTAGCGTTAGGATTAGGGTTAGGTTGAGGGTGAGTGTTAGGATTAGGGTTAGGCTTAGGGTTAGGTTTAGGTTTAAGGTTAAGATTAGTGTTATTGTTAGGATTAGGGTTAGATTTATGGTAAGGTGAGGGTGAGGGTGAGGGTGAGGTTAGGGTTAGGGTTAGGGTGAGGTTTATTGTTAGGATTAGGATTAGGGTTAGGGTGAGGGTGAGGTTTAGGGTTAGATTTTGGGTTAGGGGGAGTGTTAGTTCCAGGATTAGGGTTAGGGTTAGGGTTAAGGGTAGGTTGATGGTTATGTTGAGGTTTTGTGATAGGATTAGGGTTAGGGTTAGGATTCGGGTTAGGGTGAGGGTGAGGGTGAGGGTTAGGGTTAGGTTTAGGCTTAGGTTAGGGTTAGGCTGAGGGTGAGGGCGGGGCTGAGGATTAGGGTTACAGTGATGGTTAGGTTTCGGGTTAGGTTGAGGGTTAGAATGAGGGTTAGGGTTAGGATTAAGTTTAGGGTGAGGGCTTGGGTGAGGGTGAGGATTAGGGTAAGGCTTAGGGTTAGGGTTAGGCTGATCTTGAGGTTGAGGGTGAGGGTTTCGTTAGGGTGATGGTTAGGTTTACGGTTAGGGTGAGGGTTTGTATGAGGTTTAGATTTAGAGTGATTATGATGGTAATGGTAAAGGAGAGGTTTTGGCTGAGCATGAGTGTTAATTTAAGGGTGAGGTTTAGGGTTAGGTTTAGGGTTAGGGTAAGGTTTAGTGTTAGGGTTAGGGTGAGGGTTAGATTGAGGATTCAGTTTAGGGTTAGTGTGAGGTTTAGGGTGAGGATGAGGGTTAGGGTTAGGGTGAGGGTGAGGGATAGAATTAGGGTTAGGCTTAGCTTTAGGGTTAGGATTAGTGTTATTTTTAGGGATAGTTTTAGATATATGTTAAGGGGGAGGGTGAGGGTGAGGGTGAAGGTTAGGGTTAGGGTTAGGGTGAGGTTTATGGTTAGGGTTAGGATTAGGTTTAGGGTGAGGGTGAGGTTTAGGGTTAGATTTAGGGTTAGGGGGAGTGTTAGTTCCAGGTTAGGGTTAGGGTTAATGTTAAGGTTAAGGTTAGGTTGATGGTTACGTTGAGGTTTTGGGTTAGGGTTATGGTTAGGGTTAGGATTAAGTTTAGGGTGAGTGTGATTGTGAGGGTTAGGGTTAGGCTTAGGCTTAGGGTTAGGCTGAGGGTGAGGGTGGGGGTGAGGATTAGGGTTAGGGTGATGGTTAGGATTAGGGTTAGGTTGAGGGTTAGAATGAGGGTTAGGATTAGGATTAGGGTTAGGGTGTGGGCTAGGGTGAGTGTGAGGATTAGGGTAAGGCTTAGGCTTAGGGTTAGGCTGAGCTTGAGGTTGAGGGTGAGGGTTTCGGTTAGGGTGAGGGTTAGTATGAGGTTTAGGGTTAGGGTGTGGTTTAGGGTGAGGGTTTGGATGAGGGTTAGGGTTACAGTGAGGTTGAGGATTAGGGTTAGGTATAGGGTTAGGGTTAGGATTAGGGTTAGGGTGAGGGTGAGTGTCAGGATTAGGGTTAGACTTAGGTTTAGGGTTAGGTTTAGGGTTAGGATTAGTGTTATTGTTAGGTTAGGGTTAGATTTATGGTGAGGGTGAGGGTGACGTTTAGAGTTAGAGTTAGAGTGAGGTTTATGGTTAGTGTTAGGATTAGGGTTAGGGTGAGGGTGTGGTTTAGGGTTAGATTTAGGGTTAGGGTGAGGATTAGGGTTAGGATTAGGGTGAGAGTTTGGGTTCCGCTTAAGTTGAGGGTTAGGGTGAGGGTTAGGGTTAGGTTGAGGGTTAGGTTTAGGGATAGTGTGATGGTTAGAATTAGGATTAGTGTTAGGGTTAGGATGAGGATTAGAGTTAGGATTAAGGTTAGGGTGAGGACTAGGGTGAGGTTGAGGGTTAGTGTTAATGTTACGGTGAGGTTTTGGATGAGGGTTAGTGTTACAGTGAGTGTGAGGATTAGGGTTAGGTTGAGTGTTAGCGTTAGGATTAGGGTTAGGTTGAGGGTGAGTGTTAGGATTAGGGTTAGGCTTAGCGTTAGGTTTAGGTTTAGGGTTAGGATTAGTGTTACTGTTAGGGTTACGGTTAGATATATGGTAAGGTGAGGGTGAGGGTGAGGGTGAAGGTTAGGGTTAGGGTTAGGGTGAAGTTTATGGTTAGGGTTAGGATTAGGGTTAGGGTGAGGGTGACTTTTAGTTTTAGATTTTGGGTTAGGGGGAGTGTTAGTTCGAGGGTTAGGGTTAGGGTTAGGGTTAGGGTTATGGTTAGGTTGATGGTTATGTTGAGGTTTTGGATTAGGATTAGGGTTAGGGTTAGGATTAGGGTTAGGGTGAGGGTGAGTGTGAGGGTTAGGGTTAGGCTTAGGCTTAGGCTTAGGGTTAGGCTGAGGATGAGGGCGGGGGTAAGGATTGGGGTTAGGGTGATGGTTAGGGTTAGGGTTGGGTTGAGGGTTAGAATGAGGGTTAGGGTTAGGATTAAGGTTAGGGTAAGGGTTTGGGTGAGGGTGAGGATAAGGGTAAGGCTTAGGCTTAGGGTTAGGCTGATCTTGAGGTTGAGGGTGAGATTTCGGTTAGGGTGATGGTTAGGTTTACGGTTAGGGTGTGGGTTTGTATGATTTTTAGGGTTAGGGTGATTATAATGGTAAGGGTAAAGGAGAGGTTTTGGCTGAGCATGAATGTTAAGATAAGAATGAGGGTGAGGGTTAGGTTTAGGGTTAACGTAAGGGTTACTGTTAGGGTTAGGGTGAGGGTGAGATTGAGGATTCAGTTTAGGGTTAGTGTGAGGTTTAGGGTGAGGATGAGGGTTAGGGTTAGGGTGAGGGTGAGGGATAGAATTAGGGTTTCGCTTAGGTTTAGGGTTAGGATTAGTGTTATTGTTAGGGTTAGGTGTAGATTTATGGTAATTGTGAAGGTGAGGGTGAGGGTGAAATTTAGGGTTAGGGTTAGGGTGAGGTTTATGGTTAGGGTTAGGATTAGGTTTAGGGTGAGGGTGAGGTTTAGGGTTAGATTTAGGGTTAGGGGGAGTGGTAGATCGAGGTTAGGGTTAGGGTTAGTTTTAAGGTTAAGGTTAGGTTGATGGTTACGTTGAGGTTTTGGGTTAGGTTTATGGTTAGGGTTAGGATTAGGGTTAGGGTGAGGGTGAGTGTGAGGGTTAGGGTTAGGCTTAGGCTTAGGCTTAAGGTTAGGCTGAGGGTGAGGTTGGGGGTGAGGATTAGGGTTAAGGTGATTGATAGGGTTAGGGTTAGGGTGAGGGTTAGAATGAGGGTTAGGATTAGGATTAGGGTTAGGGTGAGGGCTAGGGTGAGGGTGAGGATTAGGGTAAGGCTTTGGCTTAGGTTTAGGCTGAGCTTGAGTTTGAGGGTGAGGGTTTCGGTTAGGGTGAGGGTTAATATGAGTTTTAGGGTTAGGGTGTGGGTTAGGGTGAGGGTTTGGATGAGGGTTAGGGTTACAGTGAGGTTGAGGATTAGGGTTAGGTATAGGGTTAGCGTTAGGATTAGGTTAGGGTGAGGGTGAGTGTTAGGATTAGGGTTAGGTTTAGGGTTAGGATTAGTGTTATTGTTAGGGTTAGTGTTAGGATTAGCGTTAGGGTGAGGGTGAGGTTTAGGGTTAGATTTAGGGTTAGGGTGAGGATTAGGGTTAGGATTAGGGTGAGAGTTTGGGTTCCGCTTAAGTTTAGGGTTAGGGTGAGGGTTAGGGTTATGTTGAGTGTTAGGTTTAGGGATAGTGTGATGGTTAGAGTTAGGGTTAGTGTTATGGTTAGGATGAGGATTAGAGTTAGGATTAAGGTTAGGGTGAGGTTGAGGGTTAGTGTTAGGGTTAGGGTGAGAATTTGGATGAGGGTTAGGGTTACAGTGAGGGTGAGGATTAGGGTTAGGTTGAGGGTTAGGGTTAGGGTTAGGGTTAGGGTTAAGGGTAGGTTGATGGTTATGTTGAGGTTTTGGGTTAGGATTAGGGTTAGGGTTAAGATTAGGGTTGGGGTGAGGGTGAGTATGAGGTTTACAGTTAGGGTTAGGCTTAGGCTTAGGGTTACACTGAGGGTGAGGGCAGGGATGAGGATTAGGGTTACAGTGATGGTTAGTGTTAGGGTTAGGTTGAGGGTTAGAATGTGGGTTAGCGTTAGGATTAAGATTAGGGTGAGGGCTTGGGTGAGGGTGTGGTTTTGGGTAAGGCTTAGGCTTAGGGTTAGGCTGAGCTTGAGGTTGAGGGTGAGGGTTTCGGTTAGGGTGATGGTTAGGTTTCGGTTAGGGTGAGGGTTTGTATGAGGTTTAGGTTTAGGTTGTGGGTTAGGGTGATTATGATGGTAAGGGTAAAGGAGAGGTTTTGGCTGAGGGTGAGTGTTAAGATAAGGGTGAGGGTTAGGGTTATTTTTCGGGTTAGGATAAGGGTTAGTGTTAGGGTTTTGGTGAGGGTTAGATTGAGGATTCAGTTTAGGGTTAGTGTGAGGTTTAGGGTGAGGATGAGGGTTAGGGTTAGGGTGAGGGTGAGGGATAGAATTAGGGTTAGGGTGAGGGCTAGGGTGAGGGTGAGGTTTAGGTTTAGGGTTAGGGTGAGGGCTAGGGTGAGTGTTAGGGTGAGGTTTAGTGTTAGGGATAGGGTTAGGTTTAGGATTAAGTTTAGGGTGAGGGTGAGTGTGAGTGTTAGGGTTAGGGTTAGGATTAGGCTTCGGGTTAGGGTGTGGACTAGGGGTAGGGTTTGGGTTAGGGTTATGGTGAGGGTTAGGGTTAGGGATAGGGTTAGGCTTTGGGTTAAGCTGAGGGTGAGGGTGGGTTTGGTTTAGGTTATTGTTAGTGTTATGGTTAGGGTTAAGTTTGCAGTGAGGGTGAGGCTGAGGGTGAGGGTTATGGTTAGGGTTAGGGTTTGGGTTAATGTTTTTATTAGGGTTAGGGTTAAAGTTACGGTGAGATTGAGGGTGAGGGTGAGGGTTAGGATTAGGGTGAAGTTTAGGGTGAGGTTTAGGTTTAGGGTTAGGTTTAGTGTTAGGGTGAGGGTGAGGGTTAGGGTTTGATATAGGGTTAGGGAGAGGGTTAGGGTGAGCGTTAGGGTTAGGGTTAATGTTAGGCTTAGGGTGAGGGTGAGGGTTAGGTTGAGTTTAAGGGTTAGGGTTAGTGTGAGGGTTAGTATTAGGGTTAGGGTTAGTGTTAGGGTTAGGGTAAGTGTTAGGGTGAGCGTTTGGGTTAGGGTGAGGGTTATGTTTAGAGTGATGGTTAGGGGTCGGTTTAGGGTTATTGTTAGGGTTAGGGTTACTGTTATGGTTACAGTGAGGGTGAGAGTGAGGGTTAGGGTTAGGGTTAGGATGAGGTTTAGTGTTATGTTAGGGTTAGAATTAGGGTTAGGTTGAGACTGAGGTTTATGTTTACACTTAGGCTTAGTGTTAGTTTTAGGTTTAGGGTGAGGGTTAGGGTTAGGCTTAGGCTTCGGCTTAGGCTTAGGCCGAGGTTGAGGGTGAGGTTTAGGATGAGGTTTAGGGTTAGGATTAGGATTAGGGTTAGGTCTACGGTGAGGGTTAGGTTGAGGGTTAGGGTTAGGGATAGAGTCAGGTTTAGGATTAAGGTTAGGGTGAGGTTGAGTGTGAGGGTTACGATTAGGGTTAGGATTATGCTTAGGGTTAGGGTGAGGGTTAAGATTAGGGTTTGTGGTATGGTGAGGGTGAGGCTGAGGATTAGGGTTTGGTTTAGGGTTAGATTTAGGGTAAGGTTTAGGGTTAGGGTTAGGGTTCCGGTGCGGGTTTGGGTTAGAGTTAGGGTTACCTTAGGGTTAGGCTGAGGGTGAGGATGGGGGTGAGGGTGAGGGTTATGGTTAGTGTTAGTGTGAGGGTTAGGATGAGGGTTAGGGTTATGATTAGGGTGAGGGTGAGGTTTAGGGTTAGGGTGAGGTTTAGGTTTAGGGTTAGGGTTAGGGTGAGGGTGAGGTTTAGGATTAGAGTTAGGTCTCGGATGAGGCTGAGGGTGAGGGTTAGGGTTAGGGTTAGTGTTATTGTTAGGGTTAGGGTGAGGGTTAATGTGAGGATGAGGGTTAGGCTTAGGGTTAAGAGTAGGTTTAGGGTAAGGTTTAGGGTGAGTGTAAGGATTAGAGTGAGTGTGAGGGTTAGGGTTAGGGTTAGGCTTCGACAGGTTTAGGCTGAGGGTGAGGGTTAGGTTTAGTGTGAGTGTTAGGGTTAGGGTTAGGGTGAAGGTTAGGCTGAGGTTCAGGGTTAAGCTCAGGTTTAGGATTAGGTTAAGGTTTAGGGTGTGTTTGAGGGTTAGGGTTAATGGTAGGCTTCGGCTTAGGGTTAGGCTGAGGGTGAGGGTGAGGGTTAGGGTTAGGGTTAGGGTGATAGTTTGTGTTCGGGTTAAGTTTAGGGTTAGGGTGAGTGTTAGGGTTAGGTTAAGGGTTAGAGTTAGGGATAGTGTGATGGTTAGGGTGAGGGTTAGGGTTAGGATGAGGATTAGGGTTAGGTTTAGGGTTAGGATGAGGGCTAGGGTGAGGTTGAGTGTTATAGGGTTAGTGTTAGGGTGAGGTTTATGGTTAGCGTTAGGGTTAGGGTGAAGGTTTGGGTGAGAGTTAGGATTACAGTGAGGGTGAGGGTTAGTGTTAGTTTGAGGGTTAGGGTTAGGATTAGGGTTAGGGTGAGTGTGAGTGTTAGGATTAGGGTTAGGCTTAGGTTTAGGTTTAGGATTAGTGTTATTGTTAGGGTTAGGTTTAGATTTATGGTAAGCATGAGGGTGAGGGTGAGGGTGAAGGTTAGGGTTAGGGTTAGGGTGAGGTTTATGTTTAGGGTTAGGATAAGGTTTAGGGTGAGGGTGAGGGTTAGGGTTAGATTTGGGGTTAGGGGGAGTGTTAGTTCGAGGTTAGGGTTAGGGTTAGTGTTAAGGTTAAGGTTAGGTTGATGGTTACGTTGAGGTTTTGGGTTAGGGTGATGGTTAGGGTTAGGATTAGGGTTAGGGTGAGTGTGAGTGTGAGGGTTAGGGTTAGGCTTAGGCTTAGGCTTAGGGTTAGGCTGAGGGTGAGGGTGGGGGTGAGGATTAGGGTTAGGGTGATGGTTAGAGTTAGGGTTAGTTTGAGGGTTAGAATTAGGGTTAGGATTAGGATTAGGGTTAGGGTGAGGGCTAGGGTGAGGGTGAGGATTAGGATAAGGCTTAGGCTTAGGGTTAGGCTGGGCTTGAGGTTGAGGGTGAGGGTTTCGGTTAGGGTGAGGGTTAGTATGAGGTTTAGGGTTAGGGTGTGGGTTAGGGTGAGGGTTTGGATGAGGGTTAGGGTTACAGTGAGGTTGAGGATTAGGGTTAGGTATAGGGTTAGGGTTAGCATTAGGGTTAGGGTGAGGGTGAGTGTTAGGATTAGGATTAGGGTTAGGTTTAGGGTTAGGTTTAGGGTTAGGATTAGTGTTATTGTTAGGTTTAGGGTTAGATTTATCTTAAGTGTGAGGGTGAGGGTGAGGGTGAAATTTAGTGTTAGAGTTAGGGTGAGGTTTATGGTTAGTGTTAGGATTCGGTTAGTGTGAGGGTGAAGTTTAGGGTTAGATTTAGGCTTAGGGTGAGGATTAGGGTTAGGATTATGGTGAGAGTTTGGGTTCCGCTTAAGTTTAGGGTTAGGGTGAGGGTTAGGGTTAGGTTGAGGGTTAGGTTTAGGGATAGTGTGATGGTTAGAGTTAGGGTTAGGGTTAGGGTTAGGATGAAGACTAGAGTTAGGATTAAGGTTAGGGTGAGGACTAGCGTGAGTTTGAGGGTTAGTGTTAGGGTTAGGGTGAGGGTTTGGATGAGGGTTAGGGTTACAGTGAGGGTGAGGATTAGGGTTAGGTTGAGGGTTAGCGTTAGGATTAGGGTTAGGTTGAGGGTGAGTGTTAGGATTAGGGTAAGGCTTAGCGTTAGGTTTAGGTTTAGGGTTAGGATTACTGTTATTGTTAGGGTTAGGGTTAGATTTATGGTAAGGTGAGGGTGAGGGTGAGGGTGAAGTTTAGGGTCAGGGTTAGGGTGAGGTTTATTGTTAGGGTTAGCATTAGGGTTAGGATGAGGGTGAGGTTTAGGGTTAGATTTTGGGTTAGGGGGAGTGTTAGTTCGAAGGTTAGGGTTAGGGTTAGGGTTAAGGGTAAGTTGATGGTTATGTTGAGGTTTTGGGTTAGGATTATGGTTAGTGTTAGAGTTAGGTTTAGGGTGAGGGTGAGTGTGAGGGTTAGGGTTGGGTTAGGTTTAGGCTTAGGGTTATGCTGAGGGTGAGGGCGGGGTTGAGGATTAGTGTTAAGGTGATGTTTAGGGTTAGGGTTAGGTTGAGGGTTAGAATGAGGGTTAGGTTTAGGATTAAGGTTAGGGTGAGGGCTTGGGTGAGGGTGAGGATTAGGGTAAGGCTTAGGCTTAGAGTTAGGCTGAGCTTGAAGTTGAAGGTGAGGGTTTCGGTTAGGGTGATGGTTAGGGTTACGGTTAGAGTGAGGGTTTGTATGAGGTTTAGGGTTAGGGTGTGGGTTAGGGTGATTATGATGGTAAGGGTAAAGGAGAGGTTTTGCCTGAGGGTGAGTATTAAGATAAGGGTGAGGGTTAGGGTTATTTTTCGGGTTAGGGTAAGGGTTAGTGTTAGGGTTACGGTGAGGGTTAGATTGAGGATTCAGTTTAGGGTTAGTGTGAGGTTTAGGGTGAGGATGAGGGTTAGGGTTAGGGTGAGGGTGAGGGATAGAATTAGGGTTAGGGTGGGGGCTAGGGTGAGGGTGAGGTTTAGGTTTAGGGTTAGGGTGAGGGATAGGGTGAGTGTTAGGGTGAGGTTTAGTGTTAGGGATAGGGTTAGATTTAGGATTAGGTTTAGGGTGAGGGTGAGGGTGAGGGTTAGGGTTAGGGATAGGGTTAGGCTTTGAGTTAAGCTGAGGGTGAGGGTGGGGTTTGGTTTAGGTTATTGTTAGTGTTATGGTTAGGGTTAAGTTTGCAGTGAGGGTTAGGCTGAGGGTGAGGGTTATGGTTAGTGTTAGGGTTTGGGTTAATGTTATTATTAGGGTTAGGGTTAGAGTTACGGTGAGGTTGAAGTTGAGGGTGAGGGTTAGGGTTAGGGTGAGGTTTAGGGTGAGGTTTAGGTTTAGGGTTAGGTTTAGTGTTAGGGTGAGGGTGAGGTTTAGGGTTTTATATAGGGTTAGAGGGAGGGTTATGGTGAGGGTTAGGGTTAGGGTTAATGTTAGGGTTAGGGTGAGGGTGAGGGTTAGGTTGAGGTTAAGGGTTAGGGTTAGTGTGAGGATTAGTATTAGGGTTAGGTTAAGTGTTAGGGTTAGGGTAAGTGTTAGGGTGAGCGTTTGGGTTAGGGTCAGGGTTATGTTTAGAGTGATGGTTAGGGGTCGGGTTAGGGTTATTATTAGGGTTAGGGTTAGGGTTACGGTTACAGTGAGGGTGAGAGTGAGGGTTAGGTGTTAGGGTTAGGATGAGGTTTAGTGTTATGTTAGGGTTAGAATTAGGGTTAGGTTGAGACTGAGGTTTATGTTTACAGTTAGGCTTAGTGTTAGTTTTAGGTTTAGGGTGAGGGTTAGGGTTAGGCTTAGGCTTTGGCTTAGGCTTAGGCTGATCATGAGGTTGAGGATGAGGGTTAGGATGATGTTTAGGGTTAGGATTAGGGTTAGGGTTAGGTCTACGGTGAGGGTTAGGTTGAGGGTTAGGTTTAGGGATATAGTCAGGTTTAGGATTAAGGTTAGGGTGAGGTTGAGTGTGAGGGTTAGGGTTAGGGTTAGGATTAGGCTTAGGGTTAGGGTGAGGGTTAAGATTAGGGTTTGTGTTGTGGTGAGGTTAAGGCTGAGGATTAGGGTTTGATTTAGGATTAGATTTAGGGTAAGTTTTAGGGTTAGGGTTAGGGTTCCCTTGCGGGTTTGGGTTAGGGTTAGGGTTAGGCTTAGGGTTAGGCTGAGGGTGAGGGTGAGGGTGAGGGTGAGGGTTAGGGTTAGTGTTAGGGTGAGGGTTAGGATGAGGGTTAGGGTTAGGATTAGGAAGAGGGTGAGGTTTAGGTTTAGGGTGAGTTTTAGGGTTAGGGTTAGCGTTAGGGTTAGGGTGAGGTTTAGGATTAGAGTTAGGTCTCTGATGAGGCTGAGGGTGAGGGTTAGGGTTAGGGTTAGTGTTAGAGTTAGGAGTAGGGTGAGGGTTAATGTGAGGGTGAGGGTTAACCTTAGGGTTAAGAGTAGGATTAGGGTAAAGGTTAGTGTGAGTTAAAGTGTTAAAGTGTTAGGGTGAGTGTGAAGGTTAGCTTTAGGGTTAGGCTTCAGCTTAGGTTTAGGCTGAGGGTGAGGGTTAGGTTTAGGGTGAGTGTTAGGTTTAGGGTTAGGGTGAGGGTTAGGCTGAGGGTGATGGTTAAGCTCAGGTTTAGGATTAGGATTAGGTTAAGATTTATGGTGAGTGTGAGTGTTAGGATTAGGGGTAGGCTTCGGCTTAGGGTTAGGCTGAGGGTGAGGGTGAGGGTGAGGGTTAGGGTTTGGGTGAGTGTTAGGGTTAGGGTTAAGGTGAGATTTTGGGTTCGGGTTAATTTTAGGGTTAGGGTGATAGTTAGGGATAGGTTGAGGCTTAGGGTTAGAGATAGTGTGATGGTTAGGGTGAGGGTTAGGTTTAGGATGAGGATTAGGGTTAGGTTTAGGGTTAGGATGAGGGCTAGTGTGAGGTTGAGTGTTATAGTGTTAGTGTTAGGGTGAGGTTTATGGTTAGCGTTAGGGTTAGGGTGAGGGTTTGGATGAGAGTTAGGATTACAGTGAGGGTGAGGGTTAGGGTTGGTTTGAGGTTTAGGGTTAGGATTAGGGTTAGGGTGAGGGTGAGTGTTAGGATTAGGGTTAGGCTTAGGTTTAGGGTTAGGATTAGTGTTATTGTTAGGGTTAGGTTTAGATTTATGGTAAGGGTGAGGGTGAGGGTGAGGGTGAAGGTTAGGTTTAGGGTTAGGGTGAGGTTTATGTTTAGGGTTAGGATTAGGTTTAGGGTGAGGATGAGTGTGAGGGTTAGGGTTAGGCTTAGGCTTAGGCTTAGGGTTAGGCTGAGGGTGAGGGTGGGGGTGAGGATTAGGGTTAGGGTGATGGTTAGGTTTAGGGTTAGTGTGAGGTTAGAGTGAGGGTTAGGATTAGGATTAAGGTTAGGGTGAGGGCTAGGGTGAGGGTGAGGATTAGGGTAAGGCTTAGGATTAGGGTTAGGCTGAGCTTGAGTTTGAGGGTGAGGGTTTCGGTTAGGGTGAGGGTTAGTTTGAGCTTTAGTGTTAGGGTGTGGGTTAGGGTGAGGGTTTGGATGAGGGTTAGAGTTACAGTGAGGTTGAGGATTAGGGTTAGGTATAGGGTTAGGGTTAGGATTAGGGTTAGGGTGAGTGTGAGTGTTAGGATTAGGGTTAGGCTTAGGTTTAGGGTTAGGTTTAGGGTTAGGATTAGTGTTATTGTTAGGGTTAGGGTTAGGTTTATGGTGAGGGTGAGGGTGAAGTTTAGGGTTACAGTTAGGGTGAGGTTTATGGTTAGTGTTAGGATTAGGGTTAGAGTGAGGGTGAGGTTTAGGGTTAGATTTATGCTTAGGGTGAGGATTAGGGTTAGGATTATGGTGAGAGTTTGGGTTCCGCTTATGTTTAGGGTCAGGGTGAGGGTTAGGGTTAGGTTGAGGGTTAGGTTTAGGGATAGTGTGATGGTTAGAGTTAGAGTTAGGGTTAATGTTAGGATGAGGATTAGAGTTAGGATTAAAGTTAGGGTGAGGACTAGCGTGAGTTTGAGGGTTAGTGTTAGGGTTCGGGTGAGGGTTTGGATGAGGGTTAGGGTTACATTGAGGGTGAGGATTAGGGTTAGGTTGAGGGTTAGCGTTAGGATTAGGATTAGGTTGAGGGTGAGTGTTAGGATTAGGGTTAGGCTTAGGGTTAGGTTTAGGTTTAGGGTTAGGATTACTGTTATTGTTAGGGTTAGGGTTAGATTTATGGTAAGGTGAGGGTGAGGGTGAGGGTGAAGTTTAGCGTTAGGGTGAGGTTTATGGTTAGTGGTAGGATTAGGGTTAGGGTGAGGGTGAGGTTTAGGGTTAGATTTAGGCTTAGGGTGAGGATTAGGGTTAAGATTAGGGTGAGAGTTTGGGTTCCGCTTATGTTTAGGGTTAGGGTGAGGGTTAGGGTTAGGTTGAGGGTTAGGTTTAGGGATAGTGTGATGGTTACAGTTAGGGTTAGAGTTAGGGTTAGGATGAGGATTAGAGTTAGGATTAAGGTTAGGGTGAGCACTACGGTGAGGTTGAGGGTTAGTATTAGGGTTAGGGTGAGGGTTTGGATGAGGGTTAGGTTTACAGTGAGGGTGAGGATTAGGGTTAAGTTGAGGGTTAGCGTTAGGATTAGGGTTAGGTTGAGGGTGAGTGTTAGAATTAGGGTTAGGCTTAGGGTTAGGTTTAGGATTAGGGTTAGGATTAGTGTTATTGTTCGGGTTAGGGTTAGATTTATGGTAAGGTGAGGGTTAGGGTGAGGGTGAAAATTAGGTTTAGGGTTAGGGTGAGGTTTATGGTTAGGGTTAGGATACGGTTAGGGTGAGGGTGAAGTTTAGGGTTAGATTTTGGGTTAGGGGGAGTGTTAGTTCAAGGGTTAGGGTTAGGGTTAGGGTTAGGGTTACGGTTAGGTTGATGGTTATATTGAGGTTTTGGGTTAGGATTAGGGTTAGGGTTAAGATTAGGGTGTGGGTTAGGGTGATTTTGATGGTAAGGTTAAAGGAGAGGTTTTGGCTGAGGGTGAGTGTTAAGATAAGGGTGAGTGTTTGTGTTATGTTTCAGGTTAGGGTAAGGATTAGTGTTAGGGTTAGGGTGAGGGTAAGATTGAGGATTCGGTTTAGGGTTAGTGTGAGGTTTAGGGTGAGGATGAGGGTTAGGGTTAGGGTGAGGTGAGGGATAGAATTAGGGTTAAGGTGAGGGCTAGGTTCAGGATGAGGTTTAGGTTTCAGGTTAGGGTGACGGCAAGGGTGAGTGTTAGGTTGAGGTTTAGTTTTAGGGATAGGGTTAGGTTTAGGATTAGAGTTAGGTTGAGGGTAAGTGTGAGGGTTTGGGTTAGGGTTAGGATTAGGCTTAGGGTTAGGGTGAGGATTAGTGTTAGGGTTTGGATCAGGGTGAGGTTTAGGTTAGGTTTAGGGTTAGGATTATGGTGACGGTGATATTTAGGGTTAGATATAGCGTTAGGGGTAAGGGTAGGGTGAGGGTTATGGTTAGGGTTAGTGTTAGGCTTAGGGTAAGGTTGAGGGTTAAGTTGAGGTTAAGGGTAAGGGTTAGGGTTAGTGTTAGTGTGAGGGTTAGTATTAGGGTTAGGGTTAGTGTTATGGTTAGCGTAAGTGTTAGGGTGAAGGTTTGGGTTAGGGTGAGGGTTATGGTTAGGGTGAGGGTTAGGGTTAGGGTGAGGGTTATTGTTAGGGTTAGGGTTAGGGTTATGGTTACAGTGAGAAAGAGATTGAGGGTTAGGGTTAGGGTTAGGATGAGGTTTAGGGTTATGTTAGGGTTAGAATTAGGGTTAGGGTGAGAGTTAGGTTTAGGTTTAGATTTAGGCTTAGTGTTAGTTTTACGGTTAGTGTGAGAGTTAGGGTTAGGCTTAGGCTTAGGCTTAGGCTTAGGCCGAGCATGAGGTTGAGGGTGAGGGTTAGGATGAGGTTTAGGGTTAGTATTAGGTTTAGGGTTAGGGCTAGGGTGAGGGTTAGGCTGAGGGTTAGGGTTAGGGTGAGAGTTAGGTTTAGTATTAAGGTTAGGGTGAGGTTGAGTGTGAGGGTTAGGGTTAGGGTTAGGATTAGGCTTAGGGTTAGGGTGAGGGTTAAGATTAGGTTTTGGGTTATGATGAGGGTGAGGCTGAGGATTAGGGTTTGGTTTAGGGTTAGATTTAGCATTAGGTTTAGGGTTAGGTTTAGGGTTATAGTGAGGTTTAGTGTTAGGGTTAGGGTTAGGCTGAGGGTGAGGGTGCGGGTGAGGGTGGGAGTGAGGGTTAGGGTTAGGGTTAGGGTTAGGTTTAAGGTTATTGTTAGTGTTATGGTAAGGGTTAAGTTTGCAGTGAGGGTGAGGCTGAGGTTGAGGGTTATGGTTATGGTTAGGGTTAGTGTTAGTGTTAGTGTTATTGTTAGGGTTAGGGTTAGAGTTACTGTGAGGTTGAGGGTGAGGGTGATAGTTTAGAGTTAGGGTGAGGTTTAGGGTGAGGTTTAGGGTTAGGTTTAGGGTTAGGTTTAGGCTGAGGGTGAGGTTTAGGGTTAGAGTTAGGGTTAGGGGGAAGCTTAGGGTGAGGTTTAGCGTTATGGTTAGTGTTAAAGTTAGGGTGAGGGTGAGGGTTATGATGAGGTTTAGGGATAGGATTAGGGTTAGGATTAGGGTTAGGGTGAGGGTGAGTGTAAAGGTTAGGGTGAGGGTTAGGCTTAGGCTTAGGGTTAGGATGAGGATAAAGGTGGGGGGTTAGGGTGATGGTTAGGGTTAGGATTAGTGTTATTGTAACAGTTAGGGTTAGAGTTCCGGTGAGGGTGAGGGTGCGGGTGCGGGTTAGGTTTAGGGTTAGTGTGAGGGTTAGTGCTTGGGTTAGGATTAGTTTTAGGGTCATGGTAAGTTTTAGGGTGAGGGATTGGGTTAGTGTGAGGGTTATGGTTAGGGTTAGGGTGAGGTTTAGGGTTTGGGTTAGAGTTAGGTTTAGGGTGAGAGGTAGGGGGAGGTTTAGGGTTAGGGTTAGGGTTAGGATTAGGGTTAGGTTGAGGGTGAGTGTGTGTGTTAGGGTTAGGTTTAGGATTAGGCTTAGGTTTAGGCTCAGGGTGAGGTTGAGGATGAAGGTTAGGGTTGGGGTGAGCATTAAGGTTCGGGTTAAGTTTAAGTTTAGGGTAAGGGTTAGGGTAAAGGTTATGGTGAGGGAGAGGGTTAGGATTAGTTTTAAGGTTCGGGTTAGGGTGAGGGTGAGGATTAGCATTAGGGTTAGGGTGAGAGTTAGGATGAGGGTTAGTTTTAGGATTAGGTTTAGAGTGTGGGCTATTTTGAGTGTGAGGTTTAGGCTTAGGGTTAGGGTGACGTTTAGGGTTAGGGTAAAGGTTAGGGTTAGGGTGAGGGTGAGGTTTAGCGTTAGAGTTAGTGTTACGGTGAGGCTGAGGTTGAGCATTAGGTTTAGGGTTAGAGTTAGATTTAGGATTAGGGTAAGGGTGAGGTTTAGGCTTAGGGTTAGGCTTAGGGTTAGGATTAGGATTAAGGTAAGCTTTCGGGTAAGTCTGAGGGTTAGGGTGAGTGTTAGGGTTAGGTTGAAGGTTAGGTTTAGGGTTATGGTGAGGGTTAGGGTTAGGGTTAGCGTGAGGGTTAGGTTGAGGATTAGGGTTAGGATTAGAGTTAGGGTGAGGGCTAGGGTGAGGGTGAGTATTGGGGTTAGTGTTAGTGTGAGGTTTAGGGTTAGGGTTAGGGAAAGGGTGAGGGTTAGGATGAGGGTTAGGGTTATGCTGACATGAGGGTTAGTGTTAGGGTGGGGCTTAGGGTTAGAATTAGGTTTAGGGTGATGCTGAGGTTTAGGATTAGTGTTATGGTTAGGGTTAGGTTTAGGGTTAGGATTAGTGTTATTGTTAGGGTTAGGGTTAGATTTACTGTGAGAGTGAGGGTGAGGGTGAGGGTGAGAGTTAGGTTTAGGGTGAGGTTTAGGGTTAGGGTTAGGATTAGTGTTAAGGTGAGGGTGAGGTTTAAGGTTAGATGTAGGTTTAGGGGGAAGGTTAGATCGAGGGTTAGAGTTAGGGTTAGTGTTAGGTTTAAGGTTAGGGTGAGGTTTAGGTTGAGGTTTAGGGTTAGGTTTCGGGTTAGGGTTAGGGTGAGTGTGAGTTTGAGGGTTAGGGTTAGGGTTAGGCTTAGGCTTAGGGTTAGGCTGAGGTTGAGACTGGGGGTGAAGATTAGGGTTATGGTGATGGTTAGGATTAGAGTTAGGGTGAGAGCTAGGGTGAGGGTGAGGGTTAGTGTAAGGCTTAGGCTTAGGGTTAGGCTGAGCGTGAGGTTTTGGGTGAGGGTTAGGGTTAGGGTGATGGTTAAATTTACGGTTAGGGTGAGGGTTAGGGTGAGGTTTAGGGTAAGGTTGAGGGTAAGGGTGAGGATGATGGTAAGGGTAAAAGTGAAGTTTACGCTGAGGGTTAGGGTTAAAATAAGTCTGAGATTTAGGGTTAGGTTTAGGTTTAGGATAAGGGTGAGGTTTAGGCTTAGGGTGAGGGTTAGATTGAGGATTACGTTTAGGGTTAGTTTGAGGTTTAGGGTGAGGATGAGTGTATGGGTTAGGGTGAGGGTGAGGGTTAGAATTAGGGTTAGGGTGAAGGCTAGGGTGAGGGTGAGGGTTAGGGTGAGGGTGAGGTTTAGGGTTAGATATAGGGTTAGCGGGAGGGTTAGGCTTAGGGTCAGTGTTAGGGTTAGGGTGAGGGTGAGGGTTAGGTTGAGGTTAAGGTTTAGGGTTACGGTTAGGGTTAGTGTGAGTGTTAGTGTTAGGGTTAGAGTTAGTGTTAAGGTGAGGGTAAGTGTTTGGGTGTGGGTTTGTTTTAGGGTGAGGGTTATTGTTAGGGTGAGGGTTAGGGTTAGGTTTAGGGTTATTGTTAGTATTAGGGTTACGGTTACGGTTACAGTGAGGGTCAGAGTGAAGTTTAGGGTTACGGTTAGGATAAGGTTTAGGGTTAGGGTCAGGGTTAGAATAAGGGTTAGTCTGAGAGTGAGGTTTAGGTTTAGTCTTAGGGTTAGTGTTAGTTTTAGGGTTAGGGTGAGGGTTAGGGTTAGGCTTAGGCTTAGGCTTAGTCTTAGGCTTAGGCGGAGCATGAGGTTGAGGGTGAGGGTTAGGATGAGGTTTAGGGTTAGGATTAGGGTTAGTGTTAGGGCTAGGATGAGGGTTAGGTTAAGGTTAGAGTTAGGGATAGGGTTCGTTTTAGGATTAAGGTAAGGTTGAGGTTGAATGTGAGGATTAGGTTTAGGTTTATAATTAGGCTTAGGGTTAGGGTTTGGGATAGGGTGAGGGTGAGACTGAGGATTAGGGTTTTGTTTAGGGTTAGGTTTAGGGTTAGGTTTAGGTTTAGGGTTAGGGTTAGAGGTATGGTTAGGGGGACTGTTAGGTTGCGGTTTAGGGTTAGGGTTAGGGTTAGGGTTAGGGTGATTTGTGAGGGTTAGGTTGAGGTTTAGGGATAGGGTTAGGTTTAGGATTAGGGTAATGGTGAGGGTGAGTTAAGGGTTAGGTTGAGGGTTAGGCTTCGGGTTAGGCTGAGGGTGAGGGTGGGGGTGAGGATTAGGGTTAGGGTGATGGTTTTGTTTAGGGTTAGTGGTATTGTTAGGATTAGGGTTAGATTTCCGGTGAGGGTGAGGGTGCGGTTTAGGGATAAGGTTAGGGTTATTGTTAGGGTTAGGTTTAGGGTTAGCCTGAGGGTTAGCCTGAGGGTGATGTTGAGGGTGAGGTTTATGGTTAGGGTGAGAGTTAGGCTTAGGGTTAGGGTGATGTTTAGGGTTAGTGTGAGGGTTAGTGTTAGGGTTAGGGTGAGTGATAGGTTGAGGGTAAATGGTAGGCTGAGGCTTATGGTAAGGGTGAGGGTTAGGGTTAGGGTTAGAGTTATTGTTAGGGTTAAGTTTAAGGTTATGTTTAAAGTGAGGGTGAGGATGAGGGTTAGGTTTAGTGTTAGGATGAGGTTTAGGTTTAGGGTTAGGGGTAGAATTAGGGTTAGGGTGAGAGTGAGGTTTAGGGTTCGAGTTAGGGTTAGTGTTAGCGTTAGGGTTTGGGTGAGGGTTAGTGTTAGGACTAGGCTTAGGCTTAGGCTTAGGCTTAGGCCCAGCTTGAGGGTGAGGGTTAGGGTTAGGGTGAGGGGGAGGTTTAGTTTAGGCTTAGTGTTAGGATTAGGGTGAGGTTAAGGGTTAGGGTGAGGGTTAAGGTTAGGTTAGGGTGAGGGTTAAGATGAGGGTTAGGGTTTCAGTGAGAGTGAGGGTTAAGGTTAGGGCGAGGGTTAGGGTTAGGGTTATGGTTAGGGTGAGGGTGATGGTTAGGATTAGGGTTAGGGTTATTGTAAATGTTATGGTTAGGGTTACAATTCCAGTGAGGGTGAGGCTGAGAGTGAAGTTTAGGTTTAGGGTAAGGGTTAGTTTTTGGGTTAGGATTAGTGGTAATGTTAGGGTTAGGGTTAGACTTACGATTTGGGTGAGGGTGAGGGTGAGGGTAAGGGTTAGGGTTAGGGTTAGGGTGAGGGATAGGGTAAGGGTTAGGGTTAGGGTTAGATTGGGGATTAGGGTTAGGGTTAGTGTGAGGTTTAGGGTGAGGATGAGGGTTAGGGTGAGGGTTAGGGTTAGAGTTAGGATTAGATTGAGGGCTAGCGTGAGGGTGAGTTTTAGGGTTAGGGCTAAGTTTATGGTGAGGTTTAGGGTGAGGGTTAAGTTTAGGTTTAGGGGTAGGGTTAGGTTTAGTGTGAGGGTTTCGGTTAGGGCGAGAGTGAGGGTGAGGGTAAGGGTTATGGTGAGGGTTAGGGTTAGGATTAGGGATAGTTTTAGGGATAGGCTGAGTTTGAGGGTGAGGGTGAGGGTCAGGTTTAGGGTTAGGGTTATGGTTAGGGTGAGGTCTAGGGTGAGGGTGAGGGTTAGGGTGAAGCTGAGTGTGAGGGTGAGGGTCATGGTTAGGTAATGGTTAGGGTTAGGGTGAGGATTAGTTGAGGGTTATGGTAAGGGTGAGCTTGAGGTTTAGGGTGTGGGTGAGCGTTAGGATTAGGGTGAAGGTTCGGGTGATGGTGAGGGTTAGGGTGAGGTAGAAGGTTAGGGTTAGGGCTAGGTGAGGGTTAGTGTTAGGGTTAGGATTAGGGTGAGGGTTAGGATTAGGTTTACGGTTAGGGTGAGTTTTAAGGTGAGGGTGAGGGTTAAGGTTAGGGTTAGGTTTGTGGTGTGGATAAGTGATAGCATGAGGGTTAGGGTGAATGTTAGACTTAGCATTAGGGTTAGGGTGAGGGTGAGGGTGAGGATTAGGGTGAGTTTTAGGGTTAGTGTGAGGGTTAGGGTTAGGCTTAGCGTGAGGGTGACGGTTAGAGTTAGAGTTACGGTGAGGATTTGGTTAAGTGTGAGGTTTATGGTGAGGATGATGTTAAGTGTTAGGATGAGGGTTAGGGTGAGGGTGAGGGTTAGGGTTAAGGTTTGGGTTAGGGTGAGGGTTAAGTTTAGGGTTATGCTTAGGGTTAGGGTGAGGGTTAGGCTGAGGATTAGGGTTATGAATAGGGTGAGGGTTAGGGTGAGGTTTCAGGTGAGGGTTAGGGTTGTTATTAGGGTTAGGGTCAGATTTGGGGTGACAGTGAGGTTTTGGGTGAGGGTTAGGTTGAGGGTTAGTGGTAGGGTTAAGTTGAGGGTTAGGGTAAGGGGTAGGGTTACGGTTAGGCTGAGGTTTAGTTTTATTGTGAGAGTTAGGGTTGGGGTTAGGGTTAGGATTAGTGTGAGGGTAAGAATTAGGGTCATGGCTAGGGTGAGGGTGAGGTTTAGGGTTAGGAATAGTGATAGGATTAGTGTAAAGCTGAGGGTGAGGGTGAGGTTTAGGGTTAGGGTTAGGGTGAGGGCTTGGGTGAGGGTTAAGGTAAGGTTAAGGGTTAGGGTGAGAGTGATGGTAAGGGTAAAGGTGAGGGTTAGCCTGAGGGTGAGGGTTAAGATAAGGGTGAGGGGTAGGGTTAGGGTGAGGGTTAGGTTAAGGGTTCGGGTTACGGTTAGGGTGAGGGTTAGGATGAGGTATAGGGTTAGAATTAGGGTTACAGTGAGGGCTAGGGTGAGGGTTAAGGTTAGGGTTAGCTTTAGGGTGAGGTTTAGGGTTAGAGTTAGGGTTAGGGTGAGGGTTAGAATGAGGTTTAGGGTTGGGGTTAATTTTAGGTTTAGGGTTAGGGTGAGGGTAAGTGTTAGGTTTATTGTTAGGATTAGGGTTATGGTGAGGGTGAGTGTGTGGGTTAGGGTTAGGTTTATGGTTAGGCTTAGGGTTAGGCTCAGGGTTAGGGTGAGGGTGTAGGTTAGGGTGAGGGTTTGGTTTAGAGTTATGGTGAGGGTTAGGGTGAGGGTTAGGTTTAGGATTGGGGTTAGGGTGAGGGCTAGGGTGAGGTTGAGGTTTAGGGTTAGGGTGTGGTTTAGGGTTAGGTTTAGCGTTAGGGTCAGGGTGAGTTTGAGGTTTAGGGTTAGAGATAGGTTTAGGGTGAGGGTTAGGGTGAGGGTTAGATTTAGGGTTAGTCTTAGGGTTAATGGTAGGGTGAGCATTAGTGTGAGGGTTAGGGTTAGGGATAGTGTTAGGTTTAGTATTAGGTTTAGGGTTAGGGTGAGTGTGAGGGTTAGGGTTTGGATAAGATTTAGGCTTAGGGTTAGGCTGAGGTAGAGTGTAAGTGTGAGGGTTAGGGTTAGGGTGCGGGTTAGGGTTAGGTTTAGGTTTAGAGTTAGCCTTAAGTTGAGGTTTCGTGTTAGGGTTAGGGTTAGGGCGAGGGTTAGTTTTAGGGTTACGGTGAGGCTTAGAGTTAGGCTTAGGATTAGGCTTATGAATAGGCTGAGGGTGAGGGTGGGGGTGAGGATTAGGTTTAGGGTTAGGGTTATTGGTAGTTTTATGGTTAGGGTAAATTTTGTGGTGAGCTTGAGGTTGAGGGTGAGGGTTAGGTTTAGGGTGAGGTTTAGTGTGAGGTTTAGGGTTAGGTTTAATTTTAGGTTGAGGGTGAGTGTGAGAGTTAGGGTTAGGTTTAGGGTTAGTCGTAGGGTTAGGGTGAGGATTAATGTTAGGGTTTCGTTTAGGGTAAGGTTGAGGCTGAGGATTAGGGTGAGTTTTAGGGTTAGGTTTAGGTTTAGGGTTAGGGTTAGCGTTAGGCTGAGGGTGAGGGTGGGGGTGAGGATTAGGGTTAGGGTTAGGGTTAAAATTAGGGTTATTGTTAGTGTTATGGTTTGGGTTTAGTTTGTGGTGAGGGCGAGCCTGAGGTTGAGGGTTATGGTTAGGGTTTGGCTTAGTCTTGGGGTTAGGCTGAGGGTGAGTATGGTGGTGAGGAATAGGTTTTGGGTGATGGATAGTGTTAGGGTTAGGTTGAGGGTGAGTATGAGGCTTAGCATTAGGATTAGGTTTAGGGTGAGAGCTAGGGTGAGGCTGAGGGTTAGGGTTAGGGTTAGGCTTAGGGTGAGAGTGAGGGTGAGGGTTTTGGTTAGTGTGATGGATAGGGTTAGGTTTAGGGTGAGTGTTAGGATCTGGGTTAGGGTTAGGGTGAGGTTTAGCATGAGTGTGACGGTAAGAATAAAGTTGAGGGTTAGGCTGAGGGTGAGTGTTCCCCTAAGGGTGAGGGTTAGGATTAGGTTGAGGTTAGGGTTAGGGTTAGGATGAGGGTTAGGGTCAGGGTGAGAGTTAGATTGAGGATCAGGGTTGGGGTTTGTGTGAGGTTTAGAGTGAATGATGAGGGTTTGGGTTAGGGTGAGGGTTAGGGTTAGAATTAGGGTTATAGTGAGGGCTAGGGTGAGGCTGAGGGTTAGGGTTAGGGTTAAGGTGAGGTTTAGGTTTCGGGTGAGAGTTAGGGTTACTGTGAGTGTTAGTGTTAGAGTTAGGATTAGTGTTAGGGTGAGTGTAAGTGTTAGGGTGAGGGTTAGGGTTAGGGTGAGTTTTTTGGTTAGGGTGAGGGTTAGGGTTAGGTTTAGGGTGATTGTTAAGTTTCGAGTTAGGGTTACGTTGAGGGTGAGGGTGAGGGTTAGGGTTAGGGTGAGGTTTAGGTTTAGGTTTAGGGTTAGAGTTAGGGTGAGGGTGAGGGTGAGGTTTATGGTTACAGTTAGGATTCAAGTGAGGGTGAGGATGAGGGTTAGGGTTAGGGTTAGTTTTAGGTTTAGGGTTAGGCTGAGGTTTAGGGTTAGGGTTATGGTTAGGATTAGGGTTAGGGTGAGGGTTAGGGTTGGGGTTAGGATGAGGGTTAAGAAGAGGGTTAGTTTTAGGATTATGGTTATGATGAGGGCAAGGGTGAGGGTGAGGTTTAGGGTTAGGTTTAGGGTGAGGTTTAGGGTTAAGTTTAAGTTTAGGGTCAGTGTGAGTTTGAGGTTTAGTGTTAGAGATAGGGTTAGGTTGAGGGTTAGGGTGATTGTTAGTGTTAGGGTTAGCGTTAGGGTTAGGGTGAGGGTTAGGGTGAGGTTGTGTGTTTGGGTTGGGGTTAGGATTAGGATTAGGGTCAGGGAGAGGGTGAGTGTGAGGGTTAGGGTTAGGGTTAGGCTTAGGGTTAGGCTCAGGGTGAGGGTGAGGGTGAGTGTTAGTGTTAGAGTGAGTGTTAGGGTTAGGGTGAGGCTAATGGTTAGGGTTAGGGTGAGAGTTAGGGTTCGAGTTTGGGGTTAGGGTGAGGGTTAGGTTGAGGGTGTTAGTAATGTTAAAGTGAGGTTTAGGCTGAGGGTGAGGGCTACGTTAAGGGGGAGGGTTAGAGTTAGGGTGAGGGATAGGGTAAGGGTTAGGGTTAGGTTTAGGGTGAGGGTGAGGGTTAGATTGAGGATTAGTGTTAGGTTTAGTGTGAGGTTTAGGGTTTCGCTGAGGGGTAGGATTAGTGTGAGAGTTAGTGTTAGGGTGAGGGTAAGTGTTAGGGTGAGGTTTAGGTTTAGGTTGAGGGTTATGGTTAGGGTGAGGCTTAGGATTAGGGTTAGGGTTATTGTTATGGTTAGGGTTACAGTTACGGTGAGGGTGATCGTGAGGGTGAGGGTGAGGTTTAATGCTAGGGTTAGTGTGAGATTTTGGGTTAGGGTTAGTGTTAGAGTAAGGGTTAGGTTGAAGGTCAGGTTTAGGGTTAGTGTTAGTGTTAGGGTGATGGTTAGGGTGAGGGTTAGGGTCAGGGTTAGGTTTAGGGTGAGGGTTAGGTTGATGGTAAGGGTAGGGCTTGGGTTTGTTTTAGGATAAAGGTTAGTGTGAGGGTGAGTGTGACGGTTAGGGATAGGGTTAGGGTTAGGCTGAGGGTGAGTGTGAAGGTGAGGACTAGGGTTAGGGTGCCGGTTAGGGTTAGGGTTAGGGTTAGAATTAGCCTTAAGGTTTGGTTTACGGTTAGGGTTAGGTTTAGGATTCTGGTGAGTGTGAGGGTTTGAGTTAGCTTGAGTGTTAGGGTGAGGGGTAGGGTTAGGGTTAGGGTGAGGGTTAGGGTTAATGTGAGTTTTAGGGTTATGGTTAGGGCTAGGTTTAGGTTAAGGGTTAGGTTGAGGGTTAGGTTGAGGGTTAGGGTTTGTGTTAGGGTTAGGGTGAGGGGGAGGTTTAGGGGGAGGTTTAGGTCAGGCTTAGTTTTAGGATTAGGGTGAGGTAAAGGGTTAGGGTGAGGGTTAAGGTTAGGTTAGGGTGAGGGTTAAAATGAGGGTTAGGGTGAGTGTTAGGGTTAGGATTATGGTTAGGGTGAGGGTGATGGTTAGGATTAGGGTTAGGGTTATTGTAAATATTATGGTTAGGGTTATATTTACAGTGAGGGTGAGGCTGAGAGTGAAGGTTAGGGTTAGGGTAAGGGTTAGTTTTAGGGTTAGGATTAGGGGTAATATTAGGTTTAGGGTTAGACTTACGATTTGGGTGAGGGTGAGGGTGAGGGTGAGGGTTAGTGTGAAGTTGAGGGTGAGGGTAAGGGTTAGGGTTAGGGTGAGGTTTAGGGTTAGGGTTATGGTTAGGGTGAGGTCTAGGGTGAGGGTGAGGGTTAGGGTGAAGGTGAGGGTGAGGGTAAGGGTCTTGGTTAGGTAATGGTTAGGGTTAGGGTGAGGATTACTTGAGGGTTAGGGTAAGGGTGAGCTTGAGGTTTAGGGTGTGTGTGAGCGTTAGGGTTAGGGTGAGGGTTCGGGCGATGGTGATGGTTAGGGTGAGGTAGAAGGTTAGGGTTAGGGTTAGGTGAGGATTAGTGTTAGGGTTAGGGTGAGGGTGAGGGTTAGGATTAGGTTTAGGGTTAGGGTGAGGTAAAGGGTGAGGGTGAGGGTTAAGGTTAGGGTTAGGTTTGTGGTATGGATAAGTGATAGCATGAGGGTTAGGGTGAGTGTTAGACTTAGCATTATGGTTAGGGTGAGGGTTAGGTTAAGGATTAGGGTGAGTTTTAGGGTTAGGGTGAGGGTTAGGGTTATGCTTAGCATGAGGGTGACGGTGAGGGTGACGGTTAGGGTTAGAGTTACGTTGAGGATTTGGTTAAGTGTGAGGTTTAGGTTGAGGATGAGGTTAAGGGTTAGGATGAGGGTTAGGGTGAGGGTGAGGATTAGGGTTAAGGTTTGGTTAGGGTGAGGGTTAGTGTGAGGGTTAGGGTTAGGGTTATGCTTAGGGTTACGGTGAGGGTTAGGCTGAGGGTTAGGGTTATGATTAGGGTGAGGGTGAGGTTAGGGTTGTTATTAGTGTTAGGGTCAGATTTAGGGTTACGGTGAGTTTTTGGGTGAGGGTTAGGGTGAGGGTTAGAGTTATGGTTAAGATGAGGGTTAGGGTAAGGGGTAGGGTTATGGTTAGAGTGAGGGTTAGGTTTATTGTGAGAGTTTGGGTTAGGGTTAGAGTTAGGATTAGTGTGAGGGTAAGAATTAGGTGACTGTTACTGTGAGGGTGAGTTTTAGCATTAGGAATAGTGATAGGATTAGGGTAAAGCTGTGGGTGAGGGTGAGGTTTAGGGTTAGGGTTAGGGTGAGGCCTTGGGTGAGGGTTAGGGTAAGGTTGAGGGTTAGGGTGAGAGTTATGGTAATGGTAAAGTTGAGGGTTAGCCTGAGGGTGAGGGTTAAGATAAGGGTGAGGTTTAGGGTTAGGGTGAGGTTTAGGTTAAGGGTTCGGGTTATGGTTATGGTGAGGGTTAGATTGAGGATTAGGGTTAGGGTTAGTGTGAGGTTTAGGGTGAGGTTGAGGGTTAGGGTTAGGGTGAGGGTTACGGTTAGAATTAGGATTAGGGTGAGGGCTAGGATGAGGGTGAGGTTTAGGTTAGGGTTAGAGTTAAGGTTTAGGGTTACTGTGAGGGTTAGGGTTAGTGTGCGGGTTAGTGTTAGAGTTAGGGTTAGAGTTAGGGTGAGGGTAAGTGTTAGGGTGAGTGTTTGGGTTAGGGTGAGGATTATGTTTAGGTTGAGGGTTAGGTTTAGGGGTAGGGTTATTGTTAGGGTTAGGATTAGGAATAGGGTTAGGGTGAGGGTGAGTGTGTGGGTTAGGGTTAGGTTTAGGTTTAGGCTTAAGGTTAGGCTGAGGGTGAGGTTGAGCCTGAGGGTTAGGTTTAGGTTGATGGTTAGGGTTAGGGTTAGGGTGAGGGTTAGGATGAGGGTTAGAGTTAGGATTAGTGTTTGGGTGAGGGCTAGGGTGAAGGTGAGGTTTAGGGTTATGTTTAGGGTGAGGTTTAGTTTTAGGGTTAGGGTTAAGGTGAGGCTGAGGTTTAGGTTTAGAGATTGGGTTAGGGTGAGGGTTAGGCTTAGGGTTAATGTTCGGTTTAGGTTTAGGGTGAGGGTAAGGGTTAGGATGAGGGTTAGGTTTAGGGCTTGGAGTAGGATTATTGTTAGGGTGAAGGTGAGTGTGAGTGTGAGGGTTAGGGTTAGGCTAAGGGTTAGGCTTAGGTTTAGGCTGAGGTTGAGGGTGAGGGTTAAGGTGAGGGTGAGGGTGAGGTTTAGGGTTAGATTTAGGGTTAGTGTGAGGGTTAGTGTTAGGATTGGTGTTAGGGTTAGGGTTAGGGTGAGGGTTAGTGTGAGGGTTATGGTTAGGGATCAGGTTAGATTTAGGATTAGGGTTAGTGTGAGTATGAGTGTGAGGATTAGTGTTAGGGTTAGGCTGAGGGTGAGGGTGAGGGTTAGGGTTAGGGTGAGGGTTAGGGTTAGGTTTAGGGTGAGGGTTAGGATGAGGGTTAGAGTTAGGATTAGGGTTTATGTAAGGGCTAGGGTGAAGGTGAGGTTTAGGGTTATGTTTAGGGTGAGGTTTAGGGTTAGGGTTAGGATTAGGTTTAGGGTTAAGGTGAGGGTGAGGTTTAGGTTTAGAGTTAGGGTTAGGGTGAGGGTAAGCGTTAGGGTTAATGTTCAGTTTAGGGTTAGGGTGAGGGTTAGGGTTAGGGTTAAGGCTGGGAGTAGGATTAGTGTTAAAGTGTGGGTGAGTGTGAGTGTGAGGGTTCGGGTTCGGGTTAGGTTTAGGCTTAGGTTTAGGCTGAGGTTGAGGGTGAGGGTTAAGGTGAGGGTGAGGGTGAGGTTTAGGATTAGACTTAGGGTTAGTATGAGGGTTAGTGTTAGGATTGGTGTTAGGGTTAGGTTTAGGGTGAAGGTTAGGGTGAGCATTATGTTTAGGGATCGGGTTAGATTTTGGATTAGGTTTAGCTTGAGTGTGAGTGTGAGGATTAGTGTTAGGGTAGGTTTAGGGTTAGGCTGAGGGTGAGGGTGAGGGTTAGGGTTAGGGTGAGGGTTAGGGTTAGGGTTAGGATGAGGGTTAGGATGAGGTATATGGTTAGGATTAAGGTTACCGTGAGGGCTATGGTGAGGGTTATGGTTAGGGTTAGGTTTAAGGTGAGGATTAGGGTTCGGGTTAGGTTTAGGACTAGTGTTAGGGTGTGGGCTAGGGTGAGGGTGAGGGTTAGGGTTAGGGTTAGTCTTACTCTTAGGGTTAGGCTGAGGGTGAGGGTGGGGGTGAGGAATAGGGTTTGGTTGATTGTTAGGGTTAGGGTTAGGGTGAGGGTTAGGATGAGGGTTAGGGTTAGGATAAGTTTTAGCGTGAGGACTTGGGTGAGGGTTAGGGTGAGGGTGAGTGATAGGGTTAGGCTGATGGATAGTGTTAGGTTTAGGGCAAGTGTTAGGATGAGTGTTAGGGTTAGGGTGAGGGCTAGGGTGAGCATGATGGTAACAGTAAAGGTGAGGTTTAGGCGGAGGGTGAGTGTTCCCCTAAGGGTGAGTGTTAGGATTAGGGTGAGGGTTAGCATCAGGTACAGGGTGAGGGTTAGGGTGAGGGTGAGGGTTAGATTGAGGATTAGGGTTAGGGTTAGTGTGAGGTTTAGGCTGAGGATGAAGTTGAGGGTTAGGGTGAGGGCTATGGTTAGAATTAGGATTAGAGTGAGTGCTCGGGTGAGGGTGAGGGTTAGGGTTTGGGTTAGGGTGAGTGTGAGGTTTCAGGTTAGGGTGAGAGTTAGGGTTAATGTGAGGGTTAGTGTTTGAGTTAGGGTTAGGGTAAGGGTTAGGGTAAGTGTTAGGTTGAGAGTTAGGGTTAGGGTGAGTGTTATGTTTAGTGTGAGGGTTAGGGTTAGGTTTAGGGTTATTGTTAGGTTTAGGGTTAGTGTTACAGTGAGGGTGAGGGTGAGGGTTAGGGTTAGGGTGAGGTTTAGGATTAGGGTTAGGGTTTTATTTCGGGTTAGGGTGAGGGTGAATTTTAGGGTTAGAGTTAGGGTTAGGGTGAGGGTTAGGATGAGGATTAGGGTTATGATTAGGGTTAGGGTGAGGTCTAGGGTGACGGTGAGTGTTAGGGTTTGTGTTAGGGTGAGTTTTAGGGTTAGGGTTATGGTTAGGGTGAGCTTTTGGACGAGGGTTAGGGTTTCAGTGAGGGTGAGGATTAGGGTAAGATTGAGTGTTAGGGTTAGGATTAGGATTAGGGTGAGGGTGAGTGTTAGCATTAGGGTTAGGCTTAGGGTTAGGGTTAGGTTTAGGGTTAGGATTAGTGTTATTGTTTGGGTTAGGGTTAGAGTTACGGTGAGGGTGAGGGTGAGTTTGAGGGTGAGGGTTAAGATGAGGTTTAGGGTTTCAGTGTGGGTGAGGGTTAAAGTTAGGGTGAGGGTTAGGGTTAGGATTAAGGTTAGGGTGAAAGTGGTGGTTAGGATTAGGGTTAGGGTTATTGTAAATGTTATGTTTAGGGTTACATTTGCAGTGAGGGTGAAGCTGAGGGTGAAGGTTAAGGTTAGGGTAAGGGTTAGTTTTAGGGTTAGGATTAGTGTTAATATTAGGGTTAGGGTTAGATTTACGGTTTGGGTGAGGGTGAGGGTGAGGGTTAGGGTTAGGGTTAGGGTGAGGTTTAGAGTTAGGGTTAGGATTAGGGATAGGGTGAGGGAGAGGTTTAGGACAAGAGTTAGGTTGAGGGGGAGGGTAAGGGTGAGTGTTAGGTTTAGGGTTAGTGTTAGGGTCAGCGTTAGGTTTAGGGTGAGGGTAGGGTTGAGGTTTAGGGTTAGGGTTAGGTTTAGGGTTAGGATTAGTGTTAGGTTGAGGGTGATGGTGGGGGTCAGGATTAGGGTTACAGTGATTGTTAGTGTTAGCGTTAGGTTGAGGGTTAGAATGAGGGTTAGGGTTTGGATTAAGTTTAGGGTTAGGGCTCGGGTGAGAGTGATGTTAGTTCGAGGTTTAGGGTTAGGGTTAGTGTTAGGGTTAAGGGTAGGTTGATGGTTATGTTGAGGTTTTGGGTAGGGTTAGGGTTAATGTTAGGCTTAGGCTTAGGGTTAGGCTGAGGGTGAGGGCGGGGGTGAGGATTAGGGTTACGGTGATGGTTAGGGTTAGGGTTAGGTTGAGGGTTAGAATGAGGGTTAGGGTTAGGATTAAGTTTAGGGTGAGGGCTCGGGTGAGGGTGAGGATTAGGGTAAGGCTTAGGCTTAGGGTTAGGCTGAACTTGAGGTTGAGGTTGAGGGTTTCGGTTAGGGTGATGGTTAGGTTTATGGTTAGGGTGAGGGTTTGTATGAGGTTTAGGGTTAGGGTTTGGGTTAGGGTGATTATGATGGTAAGGGTAAAGGAGAGGTTTTGGCTGAGGGTGAGTATTAAGGGTGAGGGTTAGGGTTAGGTTTAGGGTTAGGGTAAGGGTTAGTGTTAGGGTTACTGTGAGGGTTAGATTGAGGATTCAGTTTAGTGTTAGTGTGAGGTTTAGGGTGAGGATGAGGGTTAGGGTTAGGGTGAGGGTGAGGGATAGAATTAGGGGTAGGGTGAGGGCTAGGGTAAGGATGAGGTTTAGGTTTTGGGTTAGGTTGAGAACTAGGGTGAGTGTTAGGTTGAGGTTTAGTGTTAGGGATAAGGTTAGGTTTAGGATTTGGTTTAGGGTTACGGTTAGGATTAGGCTTAGGGTTAGGGTTAGGATTAGGCTTAGGGTTAGGCTGAGGACTCAGGGTTAGGATTAGTGTGATGGTGAGATTTAGGGTTAGAGTGAGTTTTAGGGTTAGGGTTAGGTTTAGGGTTAGAGTTAGTTTTAGGATTAGAGTTAGGTCTCGGGTGAGGCTGAAGGTGAGGGTTAGGGTTAGGGTTAGTGTTAGATTTAGGGTTTGGGTGAGGGTTAGGGGGAGTGTGAGGGTTAGGGGGAGTGTGAGGGTTAGGCTTAGGGTTAGGCTTCGGCTTGGGGTTAGGCTGAGGGTGAGGTTTAGGTTTAGGGTGAGTGTTACGGTTAGGGTTAGGGTGAACATTAGGCTGATGGTGAGGGTGAGGGTGAGGATTACGGTAAGGGTGAGGGTTAGGGTTAGGGTTAGGGTAAGAGTTTGGGTTCGGGTTAGGTTTAGGGTTAGGATGAGGGTTAGGGTTAGGTTGAGGGTTAAGGTTAGAGATAGTGTGATGGTTAGGGTTAGGGTTAGGATGAGGTTTAGGGGTAGGATTAAGGTTAGGGTGAGGTCTAGGGTGAGGTTGAGGGTTAGGGTTAGTGTTATGGTGAGGTTTAGGGTTTGGGTTAGGGTTAGGGTGAGGGTTTGAATGAGGGTTAGGATTACTGTGAGTATGAGGGTTAGGGTTAGGTTGAGGGTTAGGGTTAGGTTGAGGGTTAGGGTGAGGGTGAGTGTTAGGATTAGGGTTCGGCTTAGGTTTAGGGTTAGGATTAGTGTTATTGTTAGGGTTAGGGTTAGATTTATGGTAAGGGTGAGGGTGAGGGTGAGGGTGAGTATTAGGTTTAGGGTTAGGTTGAGGTTTATGGTTAGGTTTAGGATTAGGTTTAGGGTGAGTGTGAGGTTTAGTGTTAGATTTAGGGTTAGGGGGAATGTTAGTTCGAGGTTAGGGTTAGGTTTAGTGTTAGGGTTAAGGTTAGGTTGATGGTTACGTTGAGGTTTTGGGTTAGGGTTAGGGTTAGTGTTATGATTAGGATTAGGTGAGGGTTAGTGTGAGGTTTAGGGTTAGGGTTATGCTTAGACTTAGGGTTAGGCTGAGGGTGAGGGTGGGGGTGAGGATTAGGGTTAGGGTAATGGTTAGGGTTAGGGTTGGGGTGAGGGTTAGAATGAGGGTTAGGGTTAGGATTAGGGTTAGGGTGAGGGCTAGGATGAGGGTTTCGGTTAGGGTGAGGCTTAGTATGAGGTTTAGGGTTAGGTTGTGGGTTAGGGTGATTATGATGGTAAGGGTAAAGGAGAGGTTTTGGCTGAGGGTAAGTGTTAAGATAAGGGTGAGTTTTAGGGTTAATTTTCGTGTTAGGTTAAGGGTTACTGTTAGGGTTAGGGTGAGGGTTAGATTGAGGATTCGGTTTAAGTTTAGTGTTATGTTTAGGGTGAGGATGAGGGTTAGGGTTAGGGTGAGGGTGAGGGATAGATTTAGGGTTAGGGTGAGGGCTAGAGTTAGGATGAGGTTTAGGTTTAGGGTTAGGGTGAGGGCTATGGTGAGTGTTAGGGTGAGGTTTAGTGTTAGGGATAGGGTTAGGTTTAGGATTAGGTTTAGGTTGAGGGTGAGTGTGAGCGTTAGGGCTAGGGTTAGGATTAGGCTTAGGGTTAGCGTAAGGATTAGTGTTAGGGTTTGGGTTAGGGTGAGGGTGAGGCTGAGGATTAGTGTTACGTTTAGGATTAGGGTTAAGTTTAGGGTTAGGGTTAGGTTTAGACTTAGGGTTAGGGTTAGGGTTAGGGCTATGTTGAGGGTTATGTTTAGGGATAGGGTTAGGCTTAGGGTTAGGCTGAGGGTGAGGATTAGGGTTAGGGTTAGGGTTTGGTTTAGGTTATTGTTAGTGTTATCGTTAGGGTTAAGTTTGCTGTGAGGGTGAATCTGCGGGTGAGGGTTATGGTTAGGGTTAGGGTTAATGTTATTGTTAGGGTTAGGGTTAAAGTTACGGTGAGGTTGAGGGTAAGGGTGAGGATTAGTGTTAGGGTGAGGTTTACGGTGAGGTTTAGGGTTAGGTTTAGGGTTAGGGTTAGGGTGAGGGTGAGATTTAGTGTTAGATGTAGGGTTAGGTTAAAGGTTAGGGTGATGGTTATGGTTAGGGTTAGTATTAGGCTTAGGGTAAGAGTGAGGGTTAGGTTGAGGTTAAGGGTTAGGGTTAGGGTTAGTGTTAGTGTGAGGGTTAGGGTTAGGGTTAGGGTTTGTGTTATGGTTAGCTTAAGTGTTAGGTTGAGGGTTTGGGATAGGGTGAGGTTATGGTTAGGGTGAGGGTTAGGGTTAGGTTTAGGGTTATTGTTAGGGTTAGGGTTAGAGTTACGGTTACAGTGAGGGAGAGAGTGAGGGTTAGGGTTAGGGTAAGGATGAGGTTTAGGGTTATGTTAGGGTTAGAATTAGGGTTAGGGTGAGAGTGAGGTTTACGTTTAGAGTTAGGCTTTGTGTTAGTTTTAGGCTTAGGGTGAGGGTTAGGCTTAGGCTTAGGCTTAGGCTTAGGCTTAGGCCGAGCATGAGGTTGAAGGTGAAGTTTAGGATGAGGTTTAGGGCTAGGATTAGGTTTAGGGTTAGGGCTAGGTTGAGGGTTAGGTTGAGGGTTAGGGTTAGGATGAGAGTTAGGTTTAGTATTAAGGTTAGGGTGAGGTTGAGTGTGAGGTTTAGGGTTAGAGTTAGGATTAGGCTTAGGGTTAGGATGAGGGTTAAATTAGGGTTTGTGTTATGGTGAGGGTGAGGCTGAGGATTAGGGTTTGGTTTAGGGTTAGATTTAGGGTTAAGTTTAGGGTTAGGGTTAGGGTTATGGTGAGGGTTAGGGTTAGGGCTCGACTTCGGCTTAGGGTTAGGCTGAGGGAGAGGGTGGGGTGAGGATTAGGGTTAGGGTTAGGTTTAGGGTTATTGTTAGCGTCATGGTTAGGTTTAAGTTTGTGGTGAGGGTGAGGCTGAGGTTGAGGGTTATGGTTATGGTTAGGGTTAGGGTTAGTGTTAGTGTTATTGTTAGGGTTAGAGTTATTGTGAGGTTGAGGGTGAGGTTGAGGGTTTAGGGTTAGGGTGAATTTTAGGGTGAGGTTTAGGGTTAGGTTTAGGGTTAGGGTGAGGGTGTGTTTTAGGGTTAGAATTAGGGTTGCGGGAGGGTTAGTGTGAGTGTTAGGGTTCGGGTGAGCGTGAGGGTTAGGATGAGGTTTAGAGTTAGGTTTAGGGTTAGGATTAGGTTAGGGTGAGGGTGAGTGTAAGGGATAAGGTGAGGGTTAGGCTTAGGCTTAGGGTTAGGATAAGGGTGAGGGGGGGGTTGAGGATTAGGGTTAGGGTGACGGTTAGGGTTAGGATTAGTGTTATTGTTAGAGATAGGGTTAGAGTTCCAATGAGGGTGAGGTTGCGGGTGAGGGTTAGGTTTAGAGTTAGTGTGAGGGTTAGTGTTAGGGTTAGGATTAGTGTTAGGGTCATGGTAAGTGCTAGGGTGAGGGTTTGGGTTAGTGTGAGGGTTATGCGTAGGGTTAGGGTGAGGTTTAGGGTTTGGGTTAGAGTTAGGTTTAGGGTGAGAGGTAGGGATATGTTTAGGGTTAGGGTTAGGTATAGGATTAGGGTTAGGGTGAGGGTGAGTGTGTGTGTTAGGGTTAGATTTAGGATTAGGCTTAGGTTTAGGCTGAGGGTGAGGGTGAGGGTGAGAGTTAGGGTTAGGGTCAGGTTTAGGGTTAGGGTTAGGGTGAGTGTTAGGGTTAGGTTGAGGGTTAGGTTTAGGGCTATGGTGAGGGTTAGTGTTAGGGTTAGGGTGAGGGTTAGAATGAGGGTTAGGGTTAGGGATAGGGTTAGATTTAGGATTAAGATTAGGTTGAGGTTGAATCTGAGGGTTAGGGTTAGGTTTAGGATTAAGCTTAGGGTTAGAGTGAGGGTTAAGGTTAGGGTTTGGATTAGGGTGAGGGTGAGGCTGAGGATTAGGGTTTGGTTTAGGGTTAGGTTTAGGGTTAGGTTTAGGTTGAGGGTCAGGGTTAGGTTTACAGTGACGGTTAGGGTTAGGTTTAGGCTTATTATTAGGGTTAGAGTTATGATTAGGTTGACTGTTAGTTTGAGGTTTAGGGTTAGGGTTAGTGTTAGGGTTAGTGTGATTGTGAGGGTTAGGTTGAGGTTTAGTGATAGGGTTAGGTTTAGGATTAAGTTTAGGGTGAGGGTGAGTGTGAGGGTTAGTTTGAGGGTTAGGCTTAGGCTTCGGGTTAGGCTGAGGGTGAGTGTGGGGGTGAGGATTAGGGTTAGGGTGATGGTTTTGTTCAGGTTTAGTTATATTGTTAGGGTTAGGGTTAGATTTCCGGTGAGGGTGAGGGTGCGGGTCAGGGTTAGGGTTAGGGTTAGTGTGGGGTTTAGGGTTAGGGTTAGGGTAAGGATTTGGGTGAGGGTGAGATTTAGTGTGAGATATAGGGTTAGGGGGAGGGTTAGGGTGAGGGTTAGGGTTAGGGTTAGTGTTAGGGTTAGGGTGAGGGTGAGGGTTAGGTTGAGGTTTAGGGTTAGGTTAGCATTAGTTTGAGGGTTATTGTTAGGGTTAGGGTTAGTGTTAGTGGGAGGGTAAGTGTTAGGGTAAGGGTTTAGGTTGGGGTGAGGGTTATGGTTAGGGTGAGTGTTAAGATTAAGTTTAGAGTTATTGTTAGGGTTAGGTTTAGGGTTAGGCTTAGGGTTAGCCTGAGGGTGAGGTTTATGGTTACGGTGAGGGTTAGGCTTAGGATTAGGGTGATGGTTAGGGTTAGTGTGAGGGTTAGTGTTAGGATTAGGGTGTTAGGTTAAGGATAAATGTTAGGGTGAGGCTTATAGTAAGGGTGAGGGTGAGGGTTAGGGTTAGAGTTATTGTTAGGGTTAAGTTCAAGGTTATGTTTAATGTGAGGGTGAAGGTGAGGGTTAGGTTTAGTGTTAAGATGAGGTTTAAGGTTAGGGTTAGGGTTAGAATTAGGGTTAGGGTGAGAGTGAGGTTTAGGGTTAGAGTTATGGTTAGTGTTAGGGTTAGGGTTAGGGTGAGGGTTAGGTTTAGGACTAGACTTAGGCTTTGGCCTAGGCCCAGGTTGTCGGTTAGGGTTAGGGTGAGGGTGAGGGTTAGGGTGAAGGTTAGGATGAGGTTTAGGGTTAGGATTAGGGTTAGAGTTTGGGTTAGGGTGAAGGTCAGGTTTAGGATTAGTGTTAACGTTAGGGTGATGTTTAGGGTGAGGGTTAGGGTTAGGGTTAGTGTTAGGGTTATGTTTAGGGTGAGGGTTGGGTTGAGGGTAAGGATTAGGTATAGGGTTAGGTTTAGGATTATGGTTAGTGTAAGGGTGAGTGTGAGGGTTAGGGTTAGGGTTAGGTTTAGGCTTAGGGTTGGGCTGAGGGTGAGGGTGAAGGTGAGGATTAAGGTTAGGGTGCTGGTTAGGGTTAGAATTAGCCATAAGGTGAGGTTTAGGATTAGGGTTAGGTTTAGGGTTCTGGTGAGGGTGAGGGTTAGAGGTAGCTTGAGGGTTAGGGTAAGGGGTAGGGTTAGGGTTAGGGTGAGTGTTTGGGTTAATGTGAGGTTTAGGGTTAGGTTTAGGGTTAGGGTTAGGTTGAGGGTTAGTTTGAGGGTTAGGGTTTGTGTTAGGGTTTGTCTTAGGTTTAGGGGGAGAGGGAGGTTTAGGTTAGGCTTAGTGTTAGGATTAGGGTGAGGTTAAGGGTTAGGGTGAGGGTTAATGTTAGGTTAGGGTGAGGGTTAAGATGAAGGTTAGGGTTTCAGTGAGAGTGAGGGTTAAGGCTAGGGCTAGGGTTAGGGTTAGGGTTATGGTTAGGGTGAGGGTGATGATTAGGATTAGGGTTAGGGTTATTGTAAATGTTATGGTTAGGGTTATGTTTCCAGTGAGGGTGAGGCTGAGAGTGAAGTTTGGGGTTAGGGTAAGGGTTAGTTTTAGGGTTAGGATTAGAGGTTATGTTAGGGTTAGGGTTAGACTTACGATTTGGGTGAGGGTGAGGGTGAGGGTTAGGGTTAGGGTTAGGGTAAGGGTTAGGGTTAGGGTTAGATTGGGGATTAGGGTTAGGGTTAGTGTGAGGTTTAAGGTGAGGATGAGGGTTAGGGTGAGGGTTAGGGTTAGAATTAGGATTAGGTTGAGGGCTATCGTGAGGGTGAGGGTTAGGGTTAGGGTTAAGTTTATGGTGAGGTTTAGGGTGATGGGTAGGTTTTGGTTTAGGGTGAGGGTTAGGATTAGTGTGAGGGTTACAGTTAGGGTGAGAATGAGGGTGAGGCTAAGGGTTATGGTGAGGGTTAGGGTGAGGGTGAGGGTTAGGGTTAGGTTGAGGTTTAGGGTGTTTGTTAGTGTTAGGGTTAGGGTTAGTGTTAGGGTTAGGGTTAGGGTGAGGGTTAGGTTGAGGGTAAGGGGTAGGGCTTGGGTTAGTTTTAGATTTATGGTTAGGGTGAGGATGAGTGTGAGGGTTAGGATTAGGGTTAGGGTTAGATTTAGGGTTAGGCTCAGGGTGAGGGTGAAGGTGAGGATTAGTGTTAGGTTGCCGGTTAGGGTTAGGGTTAGGGTTAGAATTAGCCTTAAGGTGAGGTTTAGGGTTAGGGTTAGGTTTAGGGTTCTGGTGAGGGTGAGGGTTAGAGATAACTTGAGGGTTAGAGTGAGGGGTAGGGTTTGGGTTAGGGTGAGGGTTAGGGTTAATGTGAGGTTTAGGGTTAGGGTTAGGTTTAGAGTTAGGTTGAGTGTTAGTTTGAGGGTTAGGGTTTGTGTTAGGGTTAGGGTGAGGGGGAGGTTTAGGGGGAGGATTAGGTAAGGCTTAGTGTTAGGATTAGGGTGAGGTAAAGGGTTAGGGTGAGGCTTAAGGTTAGGTTAGGGTGAGGGTTAGGGTTTCAGTGAGAGTGAGGGTTAAGGTTAGGGCGAGGGTTAGGGTTAGGATTATGGTTAGTGTGAGGGTGATGGTTAGGATTAGGGTTAGGGTTATTGTAAATGTAATGGTTAGGGTTACATTTGCAGTGAGGGTAAGGCTGAGAGTGAAGGTTTGGGTTAGGGTAAGGGTTAGTTTTAGGGTTAGGATTAGTGGTAATGTTAGGGTTAGGGTTAGACTTACGATTTGGGTGAGGGTGAGGTTGAGGGTTAGTGTTAGGGTTAGGATGAGGTTTAGGGTTAGGGTTAGGATTAGGGATAGGGTGAGGTTGAGGTTTAGGGTTAGACTTAGGTTGAGGGGGAGGTTTAGGGTGAGGGTTAGGGTGAGGGTTAGGGTTAGGGTTAGTGTTAGTTTTAGGCTTAGGCTTAGGGTTTGGCTGAGGTGAGGGTGGGTGTGAGGATTACTCTTAGGGTGATGGTTAACCTTAGGGTTAGGGTGAGGGTTAGGATGAGGGTTAGGGTTAGGATTAGGGTTAGGTTGAGGGCTATGGTGAGGGGAGGGTTGAGGTTAGGGTTAGGCTTAGGCATAGGTTTAGTCTGAGGATGATGGTGAGGGTGAGGGTTAGGGTCATGGTGATGGATAGGGTTAGGGTTAGGGTGAGGGTTAGGATGAGGGTTCGGGTTAGGGTGAGGGTTACGATGAGCGTGATGGTAAGAGTAAAGTTGAGGGTTAGGCTAAGGGTGAGAGTTAGGGTAAGGGTGAGGGTTAGGGTTAAGGTGAGGTTTAGTGTAAGTGTTAGGGTTAGCGTTAGATTGTGGATTAGGGTTAGGGTTAGTGTGAGGTTTTGGGGGAGGATGTGGCTTAGGTTGAGGGTTAGGGTTAGAATTAGGGTTAGGGTGAGGGCTAGCATGAGGTTGAGGGTTAGGGTTAGCGTTAAGTTTATGGTGAGGTTTAGGGTGAGGTGTAGGTTTAGGTTTAGGGTGAGGGTTATGTTTAGTGTGAGGGTTACGGTTAGGGTGAGAGTGAGGGTGAAGTTAAGGGTTATGTTGAGGGTTAGGGTGAGGATGAGGGTTAGGGTTAGGATTAGGGATAGGGTTAGGGATAGGCTGAGGTTGAGGGTGAAGGTGAGGGTGAGGTTTAGGGTTAGAGATATGGTTAGGGTGAGGTCTAGGGTGAGGGTGAGGGTTAGGGTGAAGGTGAGGGTGAGGGTGAGGGTCTTGGTTAGGTAATGGTTAGGGTTAGGGTGAGGATTAGTTGAGGGTTATGGTAAGGGTGAGCTTGAGGTTTAGGGTGTGGGTGAGCGTTAGGATTGGGGTGAAGGTTTGGGTGATGGTGAGGGTTAGGGTGAGGTAGAAGGTTAGGGTTAGGGTTAGGTGAGGGTTAGTGTTAGGGTTAGGATTAGGGTGAGGGTTAGGATTAGGTTTAGGGTTAGGGTGAGGGTTAGAGAGAGGGTGAGGGTTAAGGTTAGGGTTAGGTTAGTGGTGTGGATAAGTGATAGCATGAGGGTTAGGGTGAATGTTAGACTTAGCATTAGGGTTAGGGTGAGGGTGAGGGTGAGGATTAGGGTGAGTTTTAGGGTTAGGGTGAGGGTTAGGGTTAGGCTTAGCGTGAGGGTGACGGTTAGGGTTAGAGTTACGGTGAGGATTCGGTTAAGTGTGAGGTTTCGGGTGAGGATGAGGTTAACTGTTAGAATGAGGGTTAGGGAGAGGGTGAGGGTTAGGGTTAAGGTTTGGGTTAGGCTGAGTTTTAGGGTTATGTTTAGGGTGAGTGTTAGGGTAAGGGTTAGGGTTAGGGTTGTTATAAGGGTTAGGGTCAGATTTAGGGTGACGGTGAGGTTTTAGGTGAGGGTTAGGTTGAGGGTTAGAGTTAGGGTTAAGGTGAGGTTTAGGGTAAGGGGTAGGGTTACGGTTAGGGTGAGGGTTAGGTTTAGTGTGAGAGTTAGGGTTAGGGTTAGGGTTACGATTAGTTTGAGAGTAAGAATTAGGGTGAGGGTGAGGTTTAGGGTTAGTAATAGTGATAGGATTAGTGTAAATCTTAGGGTGAGGGTGAGGTTTAGGGTTAGGGTTAGGGTGAGGGCTTGGGTGAGGGTTAGGGTAAGGTTGAGGGTTAGGGTGAGAGTGATGGTAAGGGTAAAGGTGAGGGTTAGGCTGGGGTGAGGGTTAAGATAAGGGTGAGAGTAAGGGTTAGGGTGAGGGTTAGGATAAGGGTTCAGGTTACGGTTAGGGTGAGGGTTAGATTGAGGTTTAGGGTTAGGGTTAGTGTGAGGTTTAGGGTGAGATTGAGGGTTACCGTTAGGTTTAGGGTTAGGGTTAGAAATAGGGTGAGGGTGAGGACTAAGATGAGGGTGAGGTTTAGGTTAGGGTTAGGGTTAAGGTTAGGGTGAGTTTTAGGGTTACTGTGAGGGTTAGGGTTAGTGTGAGGGTTAGAGTTAGAGTTAGGGTTAGTGTTAGGTTGAGGGTAAGTGTTAGGGTGAGGTTTTGGTTTAGGGTGAGGGTTATGTTTCGGTTGAGGGTTAGGTTTAGTGTTAGGGTTATTGTTAGGGTTAGGATTAGGATTAGGGTTAGGGTGAGGATGAGGGTGGGGGTGAGGAATAGGTTTTGGGTGATGGTTAATGTTAGGGTTAGGGTGAGGTTTAAGATGAGGGTTGGGGTCAGGATAAGTTTTAGGGTGAGGGCTTGGGTGAGGGTGAGGGTTAGGGTTAGGGTTCAGCTTAGGCATAAGTTTAGGCTGAGAGTGAGGGTGAGTGTGAGTGATAGGGTTAGGGTGATGGATAGGGTTAGGGTTAGGGTGAGTGTTAGGATGAGTGTAAGGGTTAGGGTGAGGTTTAGGGTGAGCATGACGGTAACAGTAAAGGTGAGGTTTAGGCTGAGGGTGAGTGTTCCGTTAAGGGTGAGGGTAAGGATTAATGTGAGGGTTAGCATAAGGGTTAGGGTGAGGGTGAGGGTTAGGGTGAGGGTCAGGGTTAGATTGAGAATTAGGGTTAGGGTCAGGGTGATGTTTATGGTGAGGATGATGGTTAGGGTTAGGGTGAGGGTTATGGTTAGAATTAGGGTGAGAGTGAGGGCTACGGTTTGGGTGAGGGTTAGGGTTAGGGTTAGGGTTAGGGTGAGGTTTAGGATTAGGGTGAGAGTTAGGGTTACTGGGAGGGTTAGTGTTAGAGTTAGGGTTAGGGTAAGGTTTAGGGTAAGTGTTAGGGTGAGGGTTAGGGTTAGGGTGAGTGTTATGTTTAGGGTGAGAGTTAGGGTTAGGTTTAGGGTTATTGTTAGGTTTAGGGTTAGGGTTACAGTGAGGGTGAGGGTGAGGGTTAGGGTTAGGTTGAGGTTTAGGGTTAGGGTTAGGGTTTTAGTTAGGGTTAGGTTTAGTGTGAATTTTAGGGTTAGAGTTAGGGTTAGGGTGAGGGTTAGGATGAGGATTAGGGTTATGCTTAGGGTTAGGGTAAGGGCTAGGGTGAAGGTGAGGGTTAGGGTTAGTGTTAGGGTGAGTTTTAGGGTTGGGTTTAGGGTTAGGATGAGCTTTTGGATGAGGGTTAGGGTTACAGTGAGGGTGAGGGTTAGGGTTAGTTTGAGTGTTAGGGTCAGGATTAGGATTAGGGTGAGGGTAAGTGTAAGCATTAGGGTTAGGCTTAGGGTTAGGGTTAGTTTTAGGGTTAGGATTAGTGTTAATGTTAGGGTTAGGGTTAGACATACGTTTTGGGTGACGGGGAGGGTGAGGGTTAGGGTTAGGGTTAGGGTGAGGTTTAGAGTTAGGGTTAGGATTAGGGATAGTGTGAGGGAGAGGTTTAGGGTTAGAGTTAAGTTGAGGGGGAGGGTAAGGCTGAGTGTTAGGGTTAGGGTTAGTGTTAGGGTTAACGTTAGGTTTAGGGTGAGGGTAAGGTTGAGGTTTAGTGTTAGGGTTAGGTTTTGGGTTAGGATTAGGTTTAGGTTGAGGGTGAGTGTGAGGGTTAGGGTTAGGATTAGGCTTAGGCTTAGGGTTAGTCTGAGGGTGAGGGTGGGTGTGAGGATTAGGCTTAGGGTGATGGTTAACCTTAGGATTAGGGTGAGGGTTAGGATGAGGGTTAGGGTTAGGATTAGGGTTAGGGTGAGGGTGAGGGTTAAGGTTAGGGTTAGGTTTGTTCTGTGGATAAGTGATAGCATGAAGGTTAGGGTGAGTGTTAGACTTAGCATTAGAGTTATGGTGAGGATTAGGGTGAGTTTTAGGGTTAGGGTGAGGGTTAGGTTTAGGCTTAGCGTGAGGGTGACGGTGAGGGTGACGGTTAGGTTTAGAGTTATGGTGAGGATTCGGTTAAGTGTGAGGTTTAGGGTGAGGATGAGGTTAAGTGTTAGGATGAGGGTTAGTGTGAGGGTGAGGCTTAGGGTTAAGGTTTGGGTTAGGGTGAGGGTTAGGGTGAGGGTTAGGGTTATGATTAGGGTGAGGATTAGGGTGAGGGTTAGGGTGAGGGTTAGGGTTAGGGTTCGGGTGAGGGTTAGGGTTGTTATTAGGGTTAGGGTCAGATTTACCGTTACGGTGAGGTTTTGGGTGAAGGTTAGGGTGAGGGTTAGAGTTAGGGTTAAGATGAGGTTTAGGGTAAGGGGTAGGGTTACGGTTAGGGTGAGGGTTAGGTTTAGTGTGAGAGTTAGGGTTAGGATTAGTGTGAGGGTAAGAATTAGCTGACTGTTAGGGTGAGGGTGACATTAAGGGTTAGGAATAGTGATAGGATTAGTGTAAATCTGAGGGTGAGGGTGAGGTTTAGGTTTAGGGTTAGGGTGAGGGCTTGGGTGAGGGTTAGGGTAAGGTTGAGGGTTAGGGTGAGAGTGATGGTAAGGGTAAAGGTGAGGGTTAGGCTGAGGGTGAGGGTTAAGATAAGGGTGAGGGTTAGGGTTAGGTTGAGGGTTAGGTTAAGGGTTCGGGTTACAGTTAGGGTGAGGGTAAGATTGAGGATTAGGGTTAGGGTTAGTGTGAGGTTTAGGGTGAGGTTGAGGGTGAGTGTTAGGGTTAGAATTAGGGTTAGGGTGAGGGCTAGGATGAGAGTGAGGTTTAAGGTAGGGTTAGGGTTAAGGTTAGGATGAGGTTTACGGTTACTGTGAGGGTTAGGTTTAGTGTGAACATTAAGGTGATGGTTAGGGTTGGTGTTAGGTTCAGGGTAAATGTTAGGGTGAGGGTTTGGGTTAGGGTGAGGGTTATATTTAAGGTGAGGGTTATCTTTAGGGTTAGGGTTATTGTTAGGGTTAGGATTAGGATTAGGATTAGGGTTAGGGTGAGGGTGAGTGTGGGTTAGGTTTAGGTTTAGGTTTAGGCTTAAGGTTAGGCTGAGGGTGAGGTTGAGGCTGAGGGCTAGGGTTAGGGTGATCGTTAGGGTTAGGGTTAGGGTGAGGGTTAGGATGAGAGTTAGAGATAGGATTAGGGTTTGGGTGAGGGCTAGGGTGAAGGTGAGTTTTAGGGTTATGTTTAGGGTGAAGTTTAGGGTTAGGGTTAGGTTTAGGCTTAGGGTTAAGTTGAGGGTGAGGTTTAGGTTTAGAGTTACGGTTAGGGTGAGGGTTAGGGTTAGGGTTAGTGTTAGGGTGAGGGTGAGTGTAAGTGTGAGGGTTAGGGTTAGGGTCAGGCTTAGGTTTAGGCTGAGGTTGACGGTCAGGGTTAAGGTGAGGGTGAGGTTAAGGTTTAGGGTTAGAGTAAGGGTTATTGTGAGGGTTAGTGTTAGGATTGGTGTTAGGGTTAGGGTTAGGGTGAGGTTTAGGGTGAGGGTTATGTTTAGGGAGCGGGTTAGATCTATGATTAGGGTTAGCTTGAGTGTGAGTGTGAGGGTTAGTGTTAGGTTTAGGTTTAGGGTTAGGCTGAGTGTGTGGGTGAGGGTTACGGTTAGGTTGAGGTTTAGGGTTAGGGTTAGGGTGAGGGTTAGGATGAGGTATAGCGTAAGGATTAGGGTTAGGGTTAGGGTTAAGGTGAAGGTTAATGTTAGGGTTAGGGTGAGGGTTAGGGTTATTGTTAGTGTTATGGTTAGGGTTAAATTTGTGGTTAGGTTGAGGCTGAAGGTGGGTATTAGGTTTAGGATTAGGATTAGGGTTAGATTTAGGGTTAGGATTAGTGTTATTGTTAAGGTTAGGGTTAGAGTTATGGTGAGGGTGAGGGTGAGGGTGAGGATTAGGGTTAGGGTTAGGATGAGGTTTAGGGTTAGGGTTAGGTTAGGGTGATGGTTAGGGTTAGTGTGAGGGTTAGTGTTTGGGTTAGGGTTATTGTTAGGGTAAGGTAAGTGTTATGGTGAGGTTAAGGGTTAGGGTGAGGGTTAGGGTTAGAATGAGGGTTAGGGTTAGGGTTAGGCTTATTGTTAGGGTAAGGTAAGTGTTAGGGTGAGGGTAAGGGTTAGGGTGAGGGTTAGGGTTAGAATGAGGCTTAGGGTTAGGGTTAGTATTATTTTTAGGGTTAGGGTTAGGATTAGGGTTAGGGTGAGGGGTAGGGTGAGGAAGAGGTTTAGAGTTAGGGTTAGGCTTAGGATTAGGATTAGAATGAGGCTGAATGTGAGGTTGAGGATTAGGGTTAGCGTGATGGTTAGGGTTATGTTTAGGGTGAGGGTTAGAATGATTGTTAAGGGTAGGGTGAGGGTTAGGGTGAGGGTGACAGTAAGGGTGAAGGTGAGGGTTAGGGTTAGGGTGTGAGTTAGGTTGAGGATTAGGGTTAGGGGTAGGGTGAGGGTGAGGTTTAGATTGAGTATCAGTGTTAGGGTTAGTGTGAGGTTTAGGGTGAGGATGAGGGTTAGGGTTAGTGTGAGGGCTATGGTGAGGGTGAGGGTTAGGTTTAGGGTTATGTTGAGGTTTAGGTTTAAGGTGATGTTCAGGGTTAGTGTGACAGTTAGCGTTAGTATTAGGGTTAGTTTTAGGGTGAGGGTTAGCATTAGGGTGAGGTTTATGTTTAGGGTTAGTGTTAGCGTTAGGGTTGGGTTATTGTTAGGGTTAGGGTTACTGTTACGGTGAGGGTGAGGGTTAGGGTTAGGGTTAGGGTTAGGGTAAGGTTTAGGGTTAGGGTTAGATTGGGGATTAGGGTTAGGGTTAGTGTGAGGTTTAGGGTGAGGATGAGGGTTAGGGTGAGGGTTAGGGTTAGAATTAGTATTAGTTTGAGGGCTAGGGTGAGGGTGAGGGTTAGGGTTATGGTTAAGTTTATGGTGAGGTTTTGGGTGAGGGGTAGGTTTAGGTTTAGTGTGAGGGTTAGGATTAGTTTGAGGGTTAAGGTTAGGGTGAGAGTGAGGTGAGGCTAAGGCTTATGGTGAAGGTTAGGGTGAGGGTGAGGGTTAGGGTTAGGATTAGGGATAGGGTTAGGGATAGGCTGAGGTAGAGGGTGTGGGTGAGGGTGAGGTTTAGGGATAGGGATATGGTTAAGGTGAGAGTGAGGGTTAGGCTCTTAGTTAGGTAATGGTTAGGGTTAGGGTGAGGATTAGTTGAGGGTTAGGGTAAGGGTGAGCTTGAGGTTTAGGGTGTGGGTTAGCGTTAGGGTTATGGTGAGGGTTCGGGTGAGGTAGAAGGTTAGGATTAGGGTTAGGTGAGTGTTATTGTTAGGGTTAGGGTGAGGGTGAGGGTTAGGATTAGGTTTAGGGTTAGGGTGAGGTTTAGGGTGAGGGTGAGGGTTAAGGGTAGGGTTAGGTTTGTGTTGTGGATAAGTGATAGCATTAGGGATAGTGTGAGTGTTAGACTTAGCATTAGGGTTAGGGAGAGGGTTAGGGTTAGGCTTAGCGTGAGGGTGACGGTGAGGGTGACGGTTAGGGTTAGAGTTACGGTGAGGATTCGGTTAAGTGTGAGGTTTAGGGTGAGGATGAGGGTAAGTGTTAGGATGAGGTTTAGGGTGAGGGTGAGGGTTAGGGTTAAGATTTGGGTTATGCTTAGGGTTAGGGTGAGGGTTAGGCTAAGGTTTAGGGTTATGATTAGGGTGAGGTTTAGGGTGAGGGTTAGGGTGAGGGTTAGGGTGAGGGTGAGGGTTAGGGTTGTTATTAGGGTTAAGGTCAGATTTAGGGTGACAGTGAGGTTTTGGGTGAGGGTTAGGTTGAGGGTTAGTGGTAGGGTTAAGGTGAGGGTTAGGGTAAGTGGTAGGGTTACGGTTAGGTTGAGGGTTAGATTTATTGTGACAGTTAGGTTTAGGGTTAGGGTTAAGGTTAGTGTGAGGGTAAGAATTAGGGTCATGGCTTGGGTGAGGGTGAGGTTTAGGGTTAGGAATAGTGATAGGATTAGTGTAAATCTGAGGGTGAGGGTGAGGTTTAGGGTTAGGGTTAGGGTGAGGGCTTTGGTTAGGGTTAGGTTAAGATTGAGGGTTAGGGTGAGATTGATGGTAAGGGTAAAGATGAGGGTTAGGCTGAGGGTGAGGGGTAAGATAAGGGTGAGGGTTAGGGTTAGGGTGAGCGTTAGGTTAAGGGTTCGGGTTACGGTTAGGGTGAGGGTTAGATTGAGGATTAGGGTTAGGGTTAGTGTGAGGTTTAGGGTGAGGTTGAGGGATAGGGTTAGGTTGAGGGTTAGGGTTAGAATTAGGGTTAAGGTGAGGGCTAGGGTGAGGGTGAGGTTTAGGTTAGGGTTAGGGTTAAGGTTTGGGAGAGGTTTAGGTTTACTGTGAGCTTCAGTGTTAGTGTGAGGGTTACTGTTAGGGTGAGGGTAAGTGTTAGAATGAGGGTTTGGGTTAGGGCGAGGGTTATGTTTAGTTTGAGGGTTAGGTTTAGGGTTAGGGTTATTTTTAGGTTTAGGATTAGGATTAGGGTTAGGGTGAGGGTGAGTGTGTGGTTTAGGTTTAGGTTTAGGTTTAGGGTTAAATTTAGGCTGAGGGTGAGGTTGAGGCTGAGGGTTAGGGTTAGGGTGATGGTTAGGGTTAGGGTTAGGGTGAGGGTTAGGATGAAGGTTAGAGTTAGGATTAGGGTTTGGTTGAGGGCTAGGGTGAAGGTGAGTTTTGGGGTTATGTTTTGGGTGAGGTATAGGGTTAGGGTTAAGGTTAGGGTTAGGGTTAAGTTGAGGGTGAGGTTTAGGTTTAGAATTAGGGTTAGGGTGAGGGTTAGGGTTAGGGTTAGTGTTATGTTTAGGGTTAGGGTGAGGGCTAGGATTAGGGTGAGTTTTAGGGTTAGGCCTGGGATTAGGATAAGTGTTTTTGTGAAGGTGAGTGTGATTTTGAGGGTTAGGGTTAGTGTTAGGCTTAGGTTGAGGGTGAGGGTTAAGGTGAGGTTGAGGGTGAGGGTTAAGGTGAGGTTGAGGGTGAGGTTTAGGGTTAGAGTTTGGGTTAGTGTGAGGGTTAGCATTAGGGTTGGTGTTAAGGTTAGTGTTAGGGTGAGGGTTTGAGTGAACGTTATGGTTAGGGATCGGATTAGATTTAGGATTAGGGTTAGCTTGAGTGTGAGTGTGAGGGTTTGTGTTAGGGTTAGGTTTAGGGTTAGGCTTAGTGTTAGGCTGAGGGTTAGGGTGAGGGTGTAGGTTAGGGTGAGGGTTTGGTTTAGGGTTAAGGTGAGGGTTAGAATGAGGGTTAGGTTTAGGATTGGGGTTAGGGTGAGGGCTAGGGTGAGGTTGAGGTTTAGAGTTAGGGTGTGGTTTAGGGTTAGGTTTAGGGTTAGGGTCACGGTGAGTTTGAGGTTTAGGGTTAGAGATAGGTTTAGGAGGAGGGTTAGGGTGAGGGTTAGGTTTAGGGTTAGTGTTAGGGTTAGGGTTAGGGTGTGCGTTAGGGTGAGGGTTTGGGTTAGGTTTAGGATTAGGGTTAGGGTGAGCGTGAGTGTGAGGGTTAGGGTTAGGGTTAGGTTTAGGCTTAGGGTTAGGCTGAGGTAGAGTGTAAGTGTGAGAGTTAGGGTGTGGGTTAGGGTTAGGGTTAGGTTTAGAGTTAGCCTTAAGGTGAGGTTTAGTGTTAGGGTTAGGGTGAGGGTTAGGTTTGGGGTTACGGTGAGGCTTAGGGTTAGGCTTAGGATTAGGCTTATGATTAGGCTGAGGGTGAGGGTGGGGGTGAGGATTAGGGTTAAGTTTAGGGTTAGGGTTAGGTTTATTGGTATTTTTATGGTTAGGGTAAAGTTTGCGGTGAGGTTGAGGTTGAGGGTGAGGGTTAGGTTTAGGGTGAGGTTTAGGGTGAGTTTTAGGGTTAGGATTAAGGTTAGGTTGAGGGTGAGTTTGAGAGTTAGGGTTAGGCTTAGGGTTAGGCTTAGGGTTAGGGTGAGGTTTTATATTAGTGTTTGGGTTAGGGTGAGGGTGAGGCTGAGGATTAGGGTGAGGTTTAGTGTTAGGTTTATGTTTAGGGTTAGGGTTAGGGTTAGGCTGAGGGTGAGGGTGGGGGTGAGGATTAGGGTTTGGGTTTTAGTTTAAATTCAGGTTATTGTTAGTGTTATGATTTGGGTTTAGTTTGCGGTGAGGGCGAGCCTGAGGTTGAGGGTTATGGTTAGGGTTAGGCTTAGTCTTAGGGTTAGGCTGAGGGTGAGTATTGGGGTGAGGAATAGGTTTTGGGTGATGGTTAGGGTTAGGGTTGGGTTGAGGGTGAGGATGAGGCTTAGCGTTAGGATTAAGTTTAGGGTGAGGGCTAGGGTGAGGGTGAGGGTTAGGGTTAGGGTTAGGCTTAGCCTTAGGGTTAGGCTTAGGGTGAGGGTGAGTTTGAGGGTTTGGGTTAGGGTGATGGATAGGGTTAGGGTTAGGGTGAGTGTTAGGATGAGGGTTAGGGTTAGGGTGAGGGTTAGCATGGATGTGGCGGGAAGAATAAAGGTGACGGTTAGGCTGAGGGTGAGTGTTCCCCTAAGGGTGAGGGTTAGGATTAGGTTGAGGTTTAGGGTAAGGGTTAGGATGAGGGTTAGGGTGAGGGTGAGGGTTAGATTGAGGATCAGGGTTGGGGTTTGTGTGAGGTTAAGGTGAGGATGAGGGTTAGGGTTAGGGTGAGGGTTAGGGTTAGAATTAGGGTTAGGGTGAGGGCTAGGGTGAGGCTGAGGATTAGGGTTAGGGTTAAGGTGAGGTTTATGGTTCGGGTGAGAGTTACGGTTACTGTGAGGGTTATTGTTGGAGTTAGGGTTAGTGTTAGGGTGAGGGTAAGTGTTAGGGTGGGGGTTAGGGTTAGGGTGAGTTTTATGGTTAGGGTGACTCTTAGGGTTAGGTTTAGGGTGATTGTTAAGTTTCGAGTTAGGGTTACGTTGAGGGTGAGGGTGAGGTTTAGGGTTAGAGTGAGGTTTAGGTTTAGGGTTAGGGTTAGAGTTAGGGTGAGGGTGAGGGTGAGGTTTAGGATTACAGTTAGGGTTCAAGTGAGGGTAAGGATGAGGGTTAGGGTTAGGGTTAGTTTTAGGTTTAGGGTTAGGTTGAGGTTTAGGGTTAGGGTTATGGTTAGGATTAGGTTTAGGGTGAGGGTTTGGGTTAGGGTTAGGATGAGGGTTAAGAAGAGGGTTAGTTTTAGGATTATGGTTATGGTGAGGGCTAGAGTTTGAGGTTTAGTGTTAGAGATAGGGTTAGGATGAGGGTTAGGGTTATTGTTAGTGTTATGGTTAGGGTTAAGTTTGTGGTTAGGGTGAGGCTGAAGGTGGGTATTAGGGTTAGGATTAGGATTAGGGTTAGATTTAGGGTTAGGATTAGTGTTATTGTTAAGGTTAGGGTTAGAGTTATGGTGAGGGTGAAGGTGAGGGTGAGGGTTAGGGTTAGGGTTTGGGTGAGGTTTAGCGTTAGGGTTAGGGTAGGGTGATGGTTAGGGTTAGTGTGAGGGTTAGTGTTTGGGTTAGGGTTATTGTTAGGGTAAGGTAAGTGTTAGGGTGAAGGTAAGGGTTAGAGTGAGGGTTATGGTTAGAATGAGGGTTAGGGTTAGGGTTAGGGTTATTGTTAGGGTAAGGTAAGTGTTACGGTGAGGGTAAGGGTTAGGGTGAGGGTTAGGGTTAGAATGAGGGTTAGGGTTAGGGTTAGTGTTATTTTTAGGGTTAGGGTTAGGATTAGGGTTAGGGTGAGGGGTAGGGTGAGGATGAGGTTTAGGGTTAGGATTAGGGTTAGGCTTAGGTTTAGAATGAGGCTGAGTGTGAGGTTGAGGGTTAGGGTTAGCTTGATGGTTAGAGTTATGTTTAGGGTGAGGGTTAGAATGATTGTTAGGGGTAGGGTGAGGTTTAGGGTGAGGGTGACAGTAAGGGTAAAGGTGAGGGTTAGGGTTAGGGTGCGAGTTAGGGTGAGGATTAGGGTTAGGGTTAGGGTGAGGGTGAGGTTTAGATTGAGTATCAGTGTTAGGGTTAGTGTGAGGTTTAGGGTGAGGATGATGGTTAGGGTTAGTGTGAGAACTATGGTGAGGGTGAGCGTTAGGTTTAGGGTTATGTTGAGGTTTATGGTTAAGGTGATGGTTAGGGTTAGTGTGACGGTTAGTGTTAATATTAGGGTTAGTTTTAGGGTGTGGGTTAGCATTAGCGTGAGGTTTATGTTTAGAGTTAGTGTTAGCGTTAAGGTTGGGTTATTGTTAGGGTTAGGGTAACTGTTACAGTGAGGTTGAGGGTTAGGGTTAGGTTTAGGGTGAGGTTTAGGTTTAGGGTCAGGGTTAGAGTTAGGGTTAGGTTGAGGGTGATGTTTAGGTTTAGGGTTAGGATTAGCGGGACGGTTAGGTTGCGGGTTAGGGTGAGGGTTAGTGTTAGGATTAGGGTTAAGGTGAGGGTGAGTGTGAGGGTTAGGGTTAGACTTAGGTTTAGGTTTAGGCTGAGGCTGAGTGTGAGGGTGAGTGTTAGGGTTAGATTCAAGGTTAGGGTTAAGGTTAGGTTGAGGGTTAGGGTTATTGTAAGAGTGAGGGTTAGGATGAGGTTTAGGGTTAGGTTTAGGGTTAGTATTAGGGCAAGGGTGAGGGTGAGAGTTAGGGTTATCATTATGGCGAGGTTTAGGATTAGGGTTAGGTTTAGTGTTAGGGTGAGGGTTAGGGTTAGGGTTACTGTGAGAGGGAGGGTTAGTGTTAGGGTGAGGGTGAGGGTTAGTATTAGTGTTATGGTTAGGGTTATTGTTAGTGTTATCATTAAGGTTAAGTTTACAGTGAGGTTGAGGCTGAGGGTGAGGTTTAGGGTTAGGGTTAGGATGCGGTTTAGGGTTAGGGTTAGTGTTAGTGTTAGGGTGAGGGCTTGGTTTAGGTTGAGGTTTACTGTCAGGGTGAGGGTTAGGATTAGGTTTAAGGTTAGGGTTAGTGTTATTGTTAGGGTTAAGGTTAGAGTTACTGTGAGGATGAGGGTGAGGGTGAGTGTGAAGTTAGGGTTAGGGTTAGCCTTAGTCTTAGGTTTAGCCCGAGCGTGAGGGTGAGGTTAAGGGTTAGGATTAGGGTGATTGTTAGAGTTTAAGGGTTAGGGTGAGGGTTAGGGTGAGGTGTAGGTTTAGGATTAGGGCTAAGGTGAGGGCTAGGGTGAGGGTGAGGGTTAGGGTTAGCGTTAGGGTGACGTTTAGGGTTAGCGTTAAGTTTAGGGTTAGGGTGAGTGTTAGTGTGAGGGTTACGGTGAGGGTGATGGTTAGGGTTAGGGTGAGGGTTAGGGTTAGGGTTAGGGTGAGAGTGAGGGTTAGATTAGGGTTAGGGTTAGGGTTATTGTTAGTGTTATGGTTAGGTTTAACTTTATGGTGAGGGTGAGGCTCAGGGTGATGGTTAGGGTTAGGGTTAGGGTGAGGTTTAGGTTAGGGTTAAGGTTAGGGTTAGGGTGAGGTTTTGGGTTAGGGTTAGGGTTACGGTGAGGGTGAGGGTGAGGGTTAGTGTTAGGATTAGTGTCATTGTTAGGTTTAGGGTTAGAGTTCCAGTGAGGGTGAGGGTAAGGGTTAGGGTTAGGGTGAGGTTTAGGGTTAGGATTAGGGTTAGGGTGAAGGTAAGGTGAGGTTTAGGGTTAGAGTTAGGGTTAGGTTGATTGTTAGGGTTAGGGTTAGAGTTAGGGTTAGGGTTAGGGTGAGGGTTAGGATGAGGTTTAGGGTTATGGTTAGGTTTAGGATTAGGGTTAATGTTAGGGTGAGTGATTGTGTTAGGTTTAGGGATAGGGTTAAGGCTTAGGTTAACCTGAGTGTGAGGGTTAGGGTGAGGGATAGGGTTTGGTTACGGTGAGTGTGAGGGTTAGGGTTAGGGTGAGTTTCAGGGTTAGGTTTAGGGTTAGGGTAATTGTTAGTGTTATGGTTAAGGTTAAGTTTACGGTTAGGGTGAGGCTGACGTTGAGGGTTTGGTTTAGGGTTAGGGTGAGGTTTAGGGTTACGGTTAGGGTTAGGGTGATGGTTAGGGTTAGTGTTATTGTTAGGGTTTAGGTTAGAGTTACGGTGAGGGTGAGGGTTAGATTTAGGTTTAGGGTGAGGGTAGGGTGAGGGTGAGGGTGAAGTTTAGGATTAGAGTTAGAGTTAGGGGAAGGGTTAGGGGCAGGGTTAGGTTGAGGTTTAGGGTTAGTGTTAGGGTTGGGTTTAGGATTAGGGTTATGATGAGGCTGAGTGTGAGGGTTAGGGTTAGGATTAGGCTTAGGCTTAGGGTTAGGCTGAGGGTGAGGGTGGGGTTGAGGATTAGGTTAAGGGTGATGGTGAGGGTTAGGGTTAGGTTTAGGGTTAGGATTAGGGTTAGGATGATGTCTAGGGTGAGGGTGAGGGTTAGGGTTAAGGTTAGGCTTAGGGTTACGGTCAAGGTTAGGGTCAGGATGAGGGTTAGGCTTAGGGTGAGGGTTAGGGTGAGGGTGCAGGTAAGGGTAAAGGTGAGAGTTAGGCTGAGAGTGAGGATTAAGTTAAGGGTGAGGGTTAGGGTTAGGGTGTGGGTTAGGGTTAGGGTTAAGTTGAGGGTGAGGTTTATATTGAGGGTTAGTTTTAGGGTTAGTGTGAGGTTTAGGATGAGGATGAGGGTTAGGGTTAGGGTCAGGGCTAGGTTGAGGGTTAGATTTAGTGTTAGGGTGAATTTAAGTGTTAGGGTGAGGGTTAGTGTTAGCATGAGTGTTATGTTTAGAATGAGGGTTAGGTTTAGGGTTAGGGTTACTGTTAGGGTTAGGATTAGTTTTACTCTTGAGTGTGAGGTTTAGTGTTAGGTTGAGGGTTAGGTTTATGTTTAGTGTTAGGGTTAGTGTTAGGGTTAGGGTGAGGGTGAGGTTTATGGTTAGAGTTAGCTTTTGTTAGGTTGAGGGTTAGTGTGAGGGTTAGGTTTAGGCTTAAGCTTAGGCTTAGGGTTAGACTTAGGCCGAGCATGAGGGTGAGGGTTAGGGTTAGGGATAGGGTGAGGGTTAGGATGAGGTTTAGGGTTAGGATTAGGGTTAGGGTGAGCGCTAGGGTGAGGGTTACTGTGAGGGTTAGGGTTAGGTTTAGGATTAGGTGTAGGTTGAGAGTGAGTGTGAGGGTTAGGTTTAGGGTTAGGCTTAGGTTTAGGGTGAGGGTTAGGGTTAGGACTTGGTTTAGGGTGAGGAGGAGTGTTAGGGTTAGTGTGAGTGCTAGTGTTATGGTTAGGTTTAGTGTTAGGGTGAATTTATGTGTTAGGGTGAGGGTTAGGTTTTGGGTGAGTGTTATGGTTAGAATGAGGCTTAGGGTTAGGGTTACTGTTAGGATTAGGATTAGGTTTACTGTTAAGGTGAGTGTTAGGTTTAGGGTTAGGGTGAGGGTTAGGTTTATGTTTACGGTTAGGGTTAGAGTTAGGGTTAGGGTGAGGGTGAGGTTTAGGGTTAGAGTTAGCTTTTGTGTTAGGGTTAGTGTTAGGTTGAGGGTTAGTGTGAAGGTTAGGTTTAGGCTTAAGCTTAGGCTTAGGGTTAGGCTTAGGCCCGAGCATGAGGGTTAGGGTTAGGGTTAGGGTTAGCGTGAGGGTGAGGGTTAGGGTCAGGGTGAGGGTTAGGATGAGTTTTAGGGTTAGGATTAGGGTTAGTGTGAGCGCTAGTTTGAGGGTTACTGTGAGGGTTAGGTTTAGGTTTAGGATTAGGTGTAGGTTGAGGGTGAGGGTGAGGGTTAGGGTTAGGGTTAGGGTTAGGCTTAGGGTTAGGGTGAGGGTTAGGGTTAGGGTTTGGTTTAGGGTAAGGGGGAGGGTTAGGGTTAGGGTGAGGGTGAGGGTGAGGGTGAGGGTTAGGGTTAGGGTTAGTGTGAGTGTTAGGGTTATGTTGAGGGTTATGGTTAGGGTGAGTGTTAGGGCTAGGGTTAGGTTTAGGGTGAGGACTCGGGTGAGGGTGAGGTTTAGGATTAGGGTGAGGGTGAGTTTTAGGGTGAGGGTGAGGTTTTGGGTTAGTGTTAGTTTGAGGTTTAGGGTTATGGTTAGGGTTAGGGAGAGTGTGAGTTTTAGGTTTAGAGTTAGGGTTAGGGTGAGGGTTAGGGTGAGGTTTAGGGTTAGTATGAGGGTTTGGGGTAGGGGTAGGGTGAGGGTTAGCGTTAGGGTGAGGGTTAGGGTTAGGGTTAGGTTTAGAGTGACGGTTAGGGTGAGTGTTAGGGTTAGGATTAGGGTTAAACAATGTGCTAGGTTGAGTGTTAGGTTTAGGGTTAGGTTGATGTTGAGGGTTAGTGTTAGTGTTAGATTTAGGTTTAGGGTTGGGGTTAGGGTTAGGATTAGGGTTAAGGTAATGGTGAGTGTGACGGTTAGAGTTAGTGTTAGCCTTAGGTTTAGGCTGAGTCTGAGGCTGAGGGTGAGTTTTAGGATTAGAGTGAGGGTTTGTGTGAGTGTTAGTGTTAGGATTAGGGTTAGGATATATGCTAGGGTGAGGGTTAGGTTTAGGGTTAGGATGAGGTTTAGGGTTAGGGTTAGGGTCAGTGTTAGGGTTAGGGTGAAGGTTTGGGTTAGGGTTAGAGTTACGGTTAGGGTGACGTTTAGGGTTAGGTTTATGGTTAGGGTTATTCTTAAGTTTAGGGTTAGGGTTAAGGTTAAGGTAAGGCTGAGCATGAGCGTGATGTTGAGGGTCAGGTTAAGGGTTAGGATGAATTTTAGAGGTAGGGTTAGGTTTAGGGTTAGGGTGATTGTGAGGGTTAGTGTTAGGGTTGGGTGAGGTTTAGGATTAGGGATAGGGGTAGGGTTAGGGTGAGTGTGAGGGTTAGGGGTAGGGTTTGGGTGAGGGTGAGGGTTAGGTTTGGGGTGAGGGTTAAGGTGAGGACTAAGGTGAGCATGAGGGTTAGGGTTAGGCTTAGGGTGAGGGTTAGGTTGAGGTTTAGGGTAAGGGTTAGTGTTAGGGTTAGGATTAGGGTTAGGGTGAGGGTGAGTGTGAGGGTTAGGGTTAGGGTTAGTCTTTGGCTGAGGGTTAGGCTGAGGGTGAGGGTGGGGTTGAGGATTAGGTTTAGAGTGATGGTTCAGGTTATCATTAGTTTGAGGGTTAGGATGCGGGTTAGGGTTAGGATTAGGGTTACGGTGAGAGCTAGATTGAGGGTGAGGTTTAGGGTTAGGGATAGGGTGAGGTTTAGGGTTAGGGTTAGGGTGAGGTTGAGGTTTAGGGTTAGAGTTAGGGTTAGGATTAGGATTAGGGTAAGGGTTAGGTTGAGTGTGAGGGTTAGGGTTAGGGTTAGGGTTCGGCTTAGGGTTACACTGAGGGTGAGGTTGAGGGTGAGGGTTAGGTTTTGAGTGAGGGTTAGGGTTATGTTTAGGGTGAGAGTTAGGGTTCAGGTTAAGTTTAGGGTTAGGGTGAGGGTTAGGGTTATGGTTACGTTGAGCTTGAGGGTTAGGTTTAGTTTGAGCGTTAGGGTTAAGTATAGGGTTAGGGTGAGGGCTAGGGTGAGGGTTAGCATTAGGGTTAGTGTTAGGGTGAGGTTTCGGGTTAGGGTTAGTTTTAGGGTGAGGGTGAGAATGAGGGTTAGGGTTACGGTAAGGGTGATGGTTAGGGTTAAGTGGAGGGTTATTGTTACTGTTAGTGTTAGGGTGAGGGTAAGTGTTAGGGTAAGGTTTATGTTTAGGGTGACGTTTACATCAGGCTTAGGGTTAGGGTTAGGGGGAGGGGGAGGTTTACGATTAGAGTTACAGTTAGGGTGAATGTTAGGGTTACGGTTAGGTTTAGGTTTAGGGTGAGGTTTAGGGTTTGGTTTAGGGTTAGAGTTAGGCTTAGGGAGAGGGTGAGATTTAGGGTTAGAGTTAGGGTTAGGGTGAGGGTTAGGTTTAGGCTTAGTGTTAGGGTTAGGGTGAGGGTGAGAGTTAGGGGGAGGGTTAGGGTTAGGGTTAGGGTTAGGGTGAGGATTAGGGTTAGGGTAAGGGTGAGTGTGTGTGTTAGCGTTAGGTTTAGGGTTAGGCTTAAAGTTAGGCTGAGGGTGAGGTTGAAGTTGAGGGTTAGGGTTAGGTTTAGTGTTGGGTTTAGGGTTAGGGTGAGGGTGAGGGATAGGGTTAGGGCTATGATTAGGATTAGGGTTATTGTTAGGATTAGTGTGAGGGTTAGGGTTAGGGTAATTGTTAGGCTTAGGGTTAGGCTTAGGGTTTGGGTGAGGGTGAGGCTTAGGGTTTGGGTGAGGGTTAGGATTAGGGTTAGGGTGAGGTTTAGTGTTAGGGTTAGGGTTAGAGTTTGGGTTAGTGATTAGTGTTAGGGTTAGGTTGAGTGTTAGGGGGAGGGTTAGGGTTAGGGTTAGGGTTAGGGTTAGTTTTAAGGTTAGGGTTAGGGTGAGGGTGAGGTTTAGGGTTATAATTAGGGTTAGGGTGAGGCTGAGGGTGAGGCTTAGGGGATTAGGTTTAGTGTTAGGGTTAGGGTTAGGGTGAGGGTTAGGGTGAGTGTGAGGGTTAATGTTAGGGTTAGGGTTTGCCTTAGGTTCAGGCTGAGGGTGAGGGTGAGTTTTAGGTTTAGAGTTAGGGTTAGTGTTAGTGTTAGGGTTAGAATGAGGGTCAGGTGTACGTTTAGGCTTAAGCTTAGGCTTAGGCTGAGCATGAGGGTGAGGTTAAGGGTTAGGATGAGTTTTAGAGTGGGGATGACGGTCAGGGTAAACTTGAGGGTTAGGCTGAGTGTGAGGGTTACTGAAAGGGTGAGGGTTAGGGTTAGGGTGAGGTTTAGGGTTAGGGGAAGAGTGAGGGTGAGGTTTATGTTTAGGGTTAGGTTGAGGTGTAGGGTTAGGTTTAGGTTGAGGGTGAGATTATGGTTAGTGTTAGCGTTAGGTTGAGGCTGAGGGTGAGGTTTAGGTTTAGGGTTAGTGTTAGTGTTAGGGTTAAGGTGAGGGATAGGGTGAGGGTGAAGTTTAGGGTTAGGGTTAGGATTAGGATTAGAGTAAGGGTTAGGGTGAGTGTGAGGGTTATTGTTAGGGTTAGGCTTAGGCTTAGGCTTAGGCTGAGGCTGAGGGTGAGGGTGAGGGTTAGGCATAGGATGAGGGTTTGGGTTAGGGTTAGGGTTAGGGTGAGTGTTAGTATGAGGGTTAGGCTTAGGATTAGGGTGAGGGTGAGGGCTAGGGTGAAGATGAGGTTTAGGGTTAGGGTTAAGGTTAGGGTGAGGTTTAGGGTTAGAATTAGGGTGAGAGTGAGGTTTAGGTTTAGAGTTAGGGTTAGGGTGAGGCTGATTGTGAGGTTTTGGGTTAGGGTTAGCGTTAGATTTAGGGTTAGGTTGAGGGTTAGGGTGAGGGTTAGGCTTAGGGTTAGGATTAGGATTAGGGCAAGGGTTAGGGTGAGGATGATGGTGAGGGTGAGGGTTAGGGTTATGCTGAGGGTTAGGTTTAGGGCTAGGGTGAGAGTTAGCTTTCCAGTTAAGTTTAGGGTTAGGGTGAGGGTTAGGGTTAGGTTTACGGTGAGAGTGAGGGTTAGGATTAGGTTGAGGGTTAGGGTTAGGGTTAGGGCTATGGTTTGGGTGAGGGTTAGGGTTAGGGTTAGGGTCAGGGTTAGGATGAGATTTAATGTTAGGATTAGGGTTAGGGTGAGGGCTAGGGTGAGGGTGAGGTTTAGGGTTAGGATGAGGTTTAGAGTTAGGGTTAGGGTTAGGGTTAGGGTGAGGGTGAGGTTTAGGGTTAGAGTTAGGATTAGTGTTCAGGTTAGGGTTAGGTGAGGGTTCGGGTTAGGCTTAGGCTTAGACTTAAACTAAGGCAGAGCATGAAGTTGAGGCTTAGAGTTAGGATCAGGGTGAGTGTTAGGGTTTGGGTGAGGGTGTGGGTGAGGGTGAGGGTTAGTGTTAGGCTTAGTGTGAGTGTTAGGGTTAGGGTGAGGGTTATGGTTAGGGTGAGGGTTAGTGTTAGCGTTATGCTTAAGCTTAGTCTTAGTGTAAGGCTGAGGGTTAGGGTCAGGGTGAGTGTGAGTGTTAGGGTTAGGGTTAGGGTTAGGCATAGTGATAGGCTGAGGGAGAGGTTAAGGGTGAGGTTTAGGTTTAGGGTGAGGGTAAGGTTTAGGCTTAGAGTTTGTGTTAAGGTGAGGGTTAGTGTGAGGGTTAGTGTTAGGGTTAGTGTTTGGGTTAGGTTGAACGTGAGTTTTAGGGTGAGGTTTAGGGTTAGGGATAGGGTTAGGTGTAGGATTAAGGTTTGGGTGAGGATGAGTGTGATGGTTAGGGTTCGGTTAATGTTAGTGTTAAGCTTAAGGGTTAGGCTGAGGGTGAGGGTGAGGGTTAGGGTTAGGGTGAGGGTGAGGGTTAGGATGAGGGTTAGGTTTAGATTTAGGGTTAGTGTGAGGGCTATTGTGAGGGTGAGGATTAGGGTTAGGGTTAAGTTTAGGAATAGGGTGAGGGATAGGATTAGGGCTTGGTTTAAGGTTAGGGTTAGTGTTAGGGTTAGGGTGAGGGTTAGCATGAGGGTTCCGGTTAGGATTAGGTTTAGGATGAGGTCTAGGGTGAGCGTGAGGATTAGGGATAGGGTTAGGGTGAGGTTTATTGTTCGGGTTAGGTTTAGATTTAGGCTGAGGATTAGGGTTAGGGTTATGGTGAGGGTCAGGGTTAGGTCTAGTTTGAGGGTTATAATTAGGTTTAGGGTTAGGGTGAGAGTTAGGGTTAGGGTTAGGCTGAGGGTTAGGATGAAGTTTAGGGTTACAATTAGGGTTAGGGTAAGGGCTAGGGTGATTGTGAGGGTTATTGTTAGGGTTAGGGTGAGGTTTAGGGTTAATGTTAAGCGTAGGGTTAGGGTGAGGATTAAGGTTCGGGTTTGGGTGAGGGTGAGGCTTAGGTTTGGGGTGAGGGTTAGGGTGAGGACTAAGGTAAGGGTGAGGTTTATGGTTAGGGTTAGGTTAAGGGTGAGGGTTAGGTTGAGGTTTAGTTTTAGGGTTAGGATTAGGGTTAGGGTGTGGGTGAGTGTGAGGGTTAGGGATAGGGTTAGGCTTATGCTTAGGCTTAGGGTTAGACTGAGGGTGAGGGTGAGGATTAGGATGAGGATTAGGTTTAGAGTCCTGGTTTAGTTTATGGTTAGGTTTAGTGTTAGGATGAGGGTTAGGGTTAGGATTAGGGTTAGGGTGAGGGCTAGGGTGAGTGTGAGGTTTAGGGATAGGTTTAGGCTTAGACTTAGGGTTAGGCTGAGGTTGAAGGTGAGGGTGAGGGTTAGGGTTAGAGTTAGGGTGATGCTTAGGGTTATGGTTAGGGTGAAGGTTAGGATAAGGGTTAGGTTTAGTGTGAGGGTTAGGATGAGGGTGACAATAAGAATAAAGGTGAGGGTTAGGCTGAGGGTGAAGTTTATGGTAAGGGTGAGGTTTCGGGTTATGGTTAATGTGAGGGACAGGGTTAGATTGAGGATTATTGTTAGGGTTAGTGTGAGGTTTAGTGTGAGAATGAGGGTTAGGGTTAGGTTGAGGGCTAAGTTGAAGTTGAGGGTTAGAGTTAGGGTTAGGGTGAGGTTTAGGTTTAAGGTGATGGTTAGCATTAGTGTGAGGGTTAGTGTTACGGTTAGTGTTAGTGTTAGGGTGAGGGTAAGTGTTAGGGTAAGGTTTAGGTTTAGGGTGAGGTTTAGGATTATGGTTAGGGTTAGGGTAAGGGTGAGGGTGAGGTTAAGGGTTAGAGTTAGGGTTAGGGTGACGGTTAGGATTAAGGTTAGGGTTAGTGTTAGGGTAAGGGTTAGGGTGAGGTTTACTGTGGGGGTGAGGATTAGTGATAGGGTTAGTTTTAGGATTAGGGTTAAAGTGAGGGTGAGTGTGAAGGTAAGGGTTAGGGTTAGGGTTAAGATTAGAGTTAGGGTGATGGTGAGGATGAGGGTTAGTGTTAGGGCGAGGGTTAGGGTTAGAGTTAGGTTTAGGCTGAGGGTGAGGTTGAGGGTGAGGGTTAGGATTAGGATTAGGCTTAGGGTTAGGCTGAGGGTGAGGTGGAGGGTGAGAAAGTTAAGGTTAGGGTGAGGGTTAGGCTTAGGATTATGGGGAGGTTTAGGATGAGGTTTAGGGTTAGGATTAGGGTTAAGGTGAGGGCTAGGCTGAGGGTGAGGTTGAGTTTTAGGGTTAGGGTGAGGTTTAGGTTTAAGTTTAGTGTTAGGGTGAGGGTCAGGGTGACGTTTATTGTTAGGGTTAGGGTGAATCTGAGGGTGTGGGTTAGGTTTAGGTTTAATGTTAGGGTTAGGGTTAAGGTGAGGGTTCGGGTGAGGGATCGTGTTAGGGTTCGGATTAGGGTTAGGATTAGGGTTAGGGTTAGGGTGAGTGTGAGGGTTAGGGTTAGGCTTAGGCTTAGGTTGAGGGTGAGGATGAGGGTGAGGGTTAGGGTTGGGTTGAGTGTTAGAGCTATGTTTAGGGTGAGAGTTAGGGTTCGGGTTAAGTTTAGGGTTAGGGTGTAAGTTAGGGTAAGGGCTACGGTGAGGGTGAGGGGTTGGGGTTATGTTGAGGGTTAGGGTTAGGGTTAGGGTGAGGGTGAGGGTTAGGGTTAGGATTAGTGTTAGGGTGAGGGTTAGCAGGAGGGTTAGTGTTAGGATTCAGGTTAGGATGAGGGCTAGGGTGAGGGTGAGGTTTAGGGTTAGGGTGAGGGTGAGGTTTAGGGATAGAATTGGGGTAAGGGTGAGGGTAAGGTGAGGGTTAGGGTTAGAGTTAGCATTAGAGTTAGCGTTAGGTTGACGGTTAGGTTGAGGGTGAGGGTTAGGCTTAGGGTTAGGATTAGGATTAGGGAAAGGGTTAGGGTGAATGTGAGGGTTAGTGTTAGGTTAGGGTTAGGCTTAGGTTTAGGCTGAGGGTGAGGTTTAGGGTTAGGTGAGGGTTAGAGCTAGGGTTAGTGTGTGTGTTAGGGTTCGGGTTACATTTAGTGTGACTATGAGTGTTATGGTTAGGTTGAGGGTTAGTGTTAGGTTTAGAGATAGGATGAGTGTTAGGTTTAGGGTTAGGGTGAGGGGTAGGATGAGGATTAGGGTTAAAATTAGGGTTAGGGTGAGGGCTAGGGTGAGGGAGAGGGTTAGGGTTAGTGTTAGCAAGAGGTTTAAGGTTCGGGTTAGGGTTGGGTGAGGGTTACGATTAGGGTTACGGTCACGGTGAGGGTGAGGGTTAGGGTTACGGTGAGGGTGAGGGTGAGGGTTAGGGTGAGTTTTAGGGTGAGAGTGAGTTTTTGGATTAGGGTTAGGGTTAAGGTTAGGGTTAGGTTTAGGGTTAGGATTAGTGTTATTGTTAGGGTTAGGATTAGAGTTACCGTGAGGGTGAGGGTGAGGGTGAGGGTTAGGGTTAGGGTTAGGGTGAGGTTTAGGGTATGGGTGAGGTGAGGTTTATAGTTAGATTTAGGGTTAGGGGGAGGGTTAGGTCGAAGGTTAAGGTTAGGCTTAGTGTTAGGATTAAGGTTAGGGTGAGGGTTATGTTGAGGTTTAGGGTTAGTCTTAGGGTTAGGTTTAGGATTAGGGTGAGGTTTAGAGTTACGGTGAGGTTGAAGTTGAGGGTGAGTGTTAGAGTTACGGTGAGGTTTAGGGTTAGGGTTAGGATTAGGGTTAGGATGAGGGTGAGATTGAGGTTTAGGGTTAGGGTTAGGGTTAGGGTTAGGGTTAGGATTAGGGTTAAGGTGAGGGTGAGTGTTAGGGTTAGTGATAGGTTTAGGCTTAGGCCTAGGGTTAGGCTGAGGGTGAGGGTTTGGGTGAGGATTAGGGCTAGGGTGATGGTTAAGGTTAGGGTTAACCTTAAGGTTAAGGTTAAGTTTAACCACAAACTAACGTTTGTGGGTTAGGGTTAGGGTTAGTGTTACAGTGAAGGCTAGTGTGAGGGTTAGGGTAAGGATTAGTCTGAGTGTGTGTTTGAGGTTGAAGGTTAGGTTTAGGGTGATGCTTAGGTTGACGGTTAGAATGAGGTTTAGGGTTAGTGTGAGGGTTAGGGTGAGGATTATGTTAATGTTAAAGGTGAGGTTTAGGCTAAGGGTGATGGTTAAGATAAGGGTTTGGGTTAGGGTTAGGTTTAGGGTTCAGGTAAGGGTTAGGGTTAGGGTGAGGGTGAGGGTTAGAATTAGGGTGAGGTCTAGGGTGAGGGTGAGGGTTAGGTTTAGGGTTAGGGTTAGGGTGAGGTTTAGGGCTAGGGTGAGGGTTATGGTTAGGGTGAGGGTTAGGGTTTGGGTTACGTTTATTGTAGGGTTAGGGTTACTGTTACAGTTACAGTGAAGGTGAGGGTGAGGGTTAGGGTTAGGGTGAGGGTTAGGGTTTGGTTTACGTTTATTGTAGGGTTAGGGTTACTGTTACAGTTACAGTGAAGGTGAGGGTGAGGGTTAGGGTTAGGGTTAGAGTTAGGGTTAGGGTGAGGTTTAGGTTGAGGGTTGGGGTTAGGGTTAGTGTTAGGGTTAGGGTTAGTGTGAGAGTTAGGGGGACGTTCAGGGTTATAGGGTTAGGGTTAGATTTAGAGTTAGGGCGAGGGTGGTGTGTGTGTTAGGGTTTGATTTTGGTTTAGGGTTAGGTTTAGGGTTAGGGTGAGGTTTTGGATGAAGGTTAGGGTTACAATGAGGGTGAGGGTGAGGGTTAGTGTGAGGGTTAGGGTTAGGATTAGGGTTAGTGTGAGGGTGAGTCTTAGGATTAGGATTAGGGTTAGGGTTAAGGTTAGGTTTAGGGTTAGAATTAGTGTTATTGTTAGGGTTAGGGTTAGAGTTATGGTGAGGGTGACGGTAAGGGTGAGGGTTAGGTTGAGGGTTAGGCTTAGGATTAGGCTGAGGCTGAGAGTGAGGGTGAAGCTGATGGTTAGGGTGAGGGTTAGGTTTAGGGTTAGGGTGAGAGTTGGGGTTCGGGTTAAGTTTAGGTTTAGGGTGAGCGTTAGGGTAAGGGTTACAGTGAGGGTGAGGGTTAGGTTTAGGGTTAGTGTTATGGTGAGGGTTAGGATGAGGGTTAGGTTTATGATTAGGGTTAGGGTGAGGATTAGGGTTAGGGTGAGGTTTAGGGATAGGGTTAGGGTGACGTTTAGGGTTAGGGTTAGGGTGAGGGTGAGCTATATGGTTAGAGTTAGGGTTAGGGTGAGGCTGTGAGGTTTATGGTTAGGGTTAAGGTTCGAGTTAGGGTTAGGGTGAAGGTTAGAGTGAGGGTGAGGGTTAGGCTTAGGGTTAGGATTAGGATTAGGGTAAGGGATAGGGTGAGTGTGAGGGTTAGTGTTAGGCTTAGGCTTAGGGTTAGGCTGAGGTTGAGGATGAGGTGTAGGGTTAGGGTTAGGTTGAGGTTTAAGGTTATGTTTAGGGTGAGAGTTAGGGTTTGGGTTAAGTTTAGGGTTAGGGTGAGGATTACAGTTAGGTTTAGTGTTAGGCTGAGGTTTAGGATTAGGGTTAGGGTGAGGGTTTGGATGAGGGTTAGAGTTATGGTGAGGGTGAGGGTTAGGGTTAGGCTGAGTGTTAGGGTTAGGATTAGGGTTAGGGTTAGGGTTAGATTTAAGTTTAGCTTTAGGATTAGTGTTATTGTTAGGGTAATGTTTAGAGTTACGGTGAGGGTGACGGTGAGGGTGAGGTTTAGGTTTAGGGTGAGGGTTAGGGTTAGGGTTAGGATAAGGGTTAGGGGGAGGGGGAGGTTTAGGGTTAGATTTAGGTTTAGGGGGAGGGTTAGTTCATAGGTTAGGGTTAGGGTGAGTGTTAGGCTTAAGGTTAGGGTGGGGGTTAGGTTGAGGTTAAGGGTTAGGGTTAGGGTAAGGATTAGGCTTAGGTTGAGAGTGACTGTGAGGGTAAGGTTTAGGGTTAGGCTTAGTCTTAGGGTTAGGCTGAGTGTGAGGGTGGGTTTGAGGATTAGGGTTAGGGTGATGGATAGGGTGTGGTTTAGTGTTTGGGTTAGGGTTAGAATTAGGTTTAGGGTTAGGGTGAAGTTTAGGGTTAGAGTTATGGTTAGGGTGAATGTTAGGTTGAGGGTTAGGTTTAGGGTTAGGGTGAGACTTAGGGGGAGGGTTAGTGTTAGGGATAGGTTTAGGATTAGGGTTAGGGTGAGGGTGAGTGTGTGGGTTAGGGTTAGGTTTAGGGTTAGGCTGAGGGTGAGGGTTAGGGTTAGGGTGAGGTTTAGGGTTAAGTTTAGGATTAGGGTGAGAGTTAGGGTGCGGATGAGGGTTAGGGTTAGCGTGAGTGTTAGGGTTAGAATTAGGGTTAGGGGGAGGGTTCTGTTAAGTTTAGGGTTAGGGTGAGGTTTAGGGTTATGGTGAGGTTTAGGTTTAGTGCGAGGTTTAGTGTTAAGGTGAGGGTAAGTTTTAGGGTGAGGTTTAGGGTTAGGGTGAGGGTTATGGTTAGGGTGAGGTTTAAGGTTAGGGTTAGGTTTATTGTTAGGGTTAGGGTTAGGGATACGGTTATGGTTAGGGTGAGGGTAATGTTTAGGGTTAGGATTAGTGTGAGATTTAGGGTTACGGTTAGGGTTAGATTTAGTGTTAGGTTGAAGTTGAGGTTTAGGGTTACAGTTAGGGTTAGGATGAGGGTTATGATGAAGGTTAGGGTTAGTGTTAGGGTTAGGGTTAGGGTGAGGTTTAGGGTGAAAGTTAGGGTTAGTGATAGGGTTAGGATTAGGTTTAGGGTTAGGATGAGGGTGAGTGTGAAGGCTAGGTTTAGTGTTAGGTTTAGGCTTAGGGTTAGGCTGAGGGTGAGGGTGAATGTGAGGGTTAAGGTTAGGGTGCGGGTTAGGTTTAGGTTTAGGGTTAGAGTTAGCCTTAAGGTGAGGTTTATGGTTAGGTTTAGGGTTCTGGTAATGGTGAGGGTTAGAGTTAGCATCAGGGTTATGGTGAGGGTTTGGGTTAGGGTTAGGGTGAGTGTTAGGGTTAATGTGAGTTTTAGGGTTAGGGTTACGGTTAGGGTGAGGGTAAGGTTGAGGGTTAAGGTGAGTGTTAGTTTGACGGTGAATGTGAGGTTTAGGGTTGGGGTTAGGTTTAGAGTGAGGGTTAGGGTGAGGGGTAGTGTTAGGTTTAAGGTGAGGATTAGGGATAGTGTGAGGGTTAGGGTTTGAGTGAGGGTAAGGGTCAGGTGAGGTTTAGGGTTAGGGTGAGGGATAGCATTAGGGTTAGGGTCAGGGTTAATATTAGGTTGGAAGTTAGGGTTAGGGTGAGAGTTAGGGTGAATGTTAGGGTTAAGGTAAGTGATACGGTTAGGGTTAGGCTGAGGGTTATGTTTAGGGTGATGTGTAGAATGAGGTTGAGGGTTAGGGTGAGGGTGACAGTGAAGGTTAAGTTATGGATGAGGGTTAGTGTTAGGGTGAAGGTTAATGTTACGGTGAGGGTTATGGTGAGGGTGAGGATAAGGGTTAGGTTTATGGTGAGGGTTTCGGGTTAGAGTTAGGGTGAGGGGTAAGGTTAGAGTTAAGGTTAGGTTTAGTGTGAGGGTTAGGGTTAGGGGGAGGATAAGGTAAGTGTGAGGGTTGGAGTGAGGGTGAGGGTTAGGGTTACTGTTAGTGTGAGGGTTAGGTTTACGGTAATGGTGAAGTTTAGGGTTAGAGTTATGTTTATTTTGACAGTGAGTGTTTGAGTTAGGATGAGTGTTCTTGAGAGTGTGAGAGTTAGGGTTTGGGTGAGGGTTAGAGTTAGCGTGAGTGTTAGGGTGACGGTGAGGTTGAGGGTTAGGGTTGGGGTTAGGGTTAGAGTGAGGGGTAGGGTGAGGTGTAGGGTTAGGGTTAGGGTGAGGTTTAGGGTTACTCTGAGGGTTCAAGTTCGGATTAGGCTTAGTGTTGGGATGAGGGTAAGGGTTAGGTTGAAGGTTTGGATTACAGTGAGGGTTAGGGTTAATGTGAGGGTTAGGGTTAATGTGAGGGTTAGGGTTAGGGTGATGTTTAGGGTGAGGTTGAGGGTTAGTGTGAGTGTGAGGGTGACGGTTCGGATGAGTGTTTGGGTTAGGTTTAGGCTGAGGTTGAGGTTGAGGGTGAAGCTTAGGGTTAGTTTTAGGGTAAGGGTTAGTGTGAGGGTTTGGGATATGCTTAGGCTTAGGCTTAGGGTGAGGGTGAGGGTTAGGGTTAGGGTTAGGGTTAGGGTTAGTGTTAGGGTTATGTTGAGGCTTAGAGTTAGGTTAGAGGTTACAGTTAGGGTGAGGGTTAGGGTTAGGGATGGGTTTAGGTTGAGGATGAGGGTGAGGGTTAGGGTTAGGATTAGGGTTAGGATGAGCCTGAGGGTGAGGGTGAGGGTGAGGTTTAGGGTTAGGGTGAGGGTTAGGCTAAGGGTTAGGGTGAGCGTTAGGTTTAGGGTGATGTTTAGGTTGAGGGTGAGGGTTAGGGTGAGGTTGAGGGTGAGGTTTCGGTTGAGGGTTTGGGTTAGGGTTAAGGTTAGGGTGAAGGTGAGGGTGAGGGTTAGGTTTAGGGTTAGGGTTAGGCTTAGGGTTAGGGTGATTGTGAGGGTTAGGGTTAGGGTTATGGTTAGGCTTAGGTTTAAGCTGAGGGTGAGGTGAGTTTGATGGTTAGGGTTAGGGTGACTGTGAGCAGTAGGGTTAGGGTTAGGGATAGGATGAGGGTTAGATGAGGGTGAGGGTTAGGGTTAGGGTGAGTGTTAGGCTTAGGGTTAGTGTGAGGGTGAGGGTGGTGGGGAGTATTAGGCTTAGAGTGATGGTTAGCATTAGCGTTAGGGTGAGGGTTAGGATGAGGGTTAGGTTTAGGAGTAGGGTTAGGGTGAGGACTAGGGTCAAAGTGAGGGTTAGGTTTAGGGTTAGGCTTAGGCATAGGTTGAGGCTGAGGGTGATGGTGAGGGTAAGAGTTAGTGTTATGGTGATAGATATGGTTAGGTTTAGGGTGAGGGTTAGGATGAGGGTTCGGGTTAGGCTGACGGTTAGTAAAAGCCTGAGGGTTACAGTAAGGGTGAGAGTTAGGTTTAGGTTGAGGGTTAGTGTAAGGGTTAAGGTTAGGGTTATATTGAGGATTAGGGTTAGGGGTAGTGTGAGGTTTAGGGTGATGATGAGGGTTAGGGTGATGGTTAGGGTTAGAATTAAGGTAAGGTTGAGGGCTAGCGTGAGGGTGAGGGTTAGGATTAGGGTTAAGTTTAGGTTGAGGGTTAGGGTGAGCTGTAGGTTTAGGTTTAGGGTGAGGGTTAGGTTTAGTGTGAGGGTTACGGTTAGGGTGAGGGTGAGGGTGAGGGTAAGGGTTATGGTGAGGGTTAGGGTGAGGGTGAGGGTTAGGGTGAGGGTGAGCGTTAGGATTAGGTTTAGGGTTAGGGTGAGGTTTAGGGTGAGGGTGAGGGTTATTTTTAGGGTTAGGTTTGTGGTGTGGGTAAGTGATAGCGTGAGGGTTAGGGTGAGTGTTACAGTTAGCATTAGGGTTAGGGTGAGGGCTAAGGTTAGGGTTAGCGTGAGGGTGACGGTGAGGGTGACGATTATGGTTAGAGTTAGGGTTAGAGTTAGGGCTAGGGTGAGGTTTAGTTTTAGGGTTAGAGTTAGGGTTAGTGTTATTGTTATGGTAAGTGTGAGGGTTAGGGTTAGGGTTAGGCTTAGGCTTAGGCTTAGGCTTAGGCTGAGCTTGAGGGTGAGGGTTAGGGTTAGGATTAGGGTTAGGGTGAGGGCTAGGGTTAGTGTTAGGGTGAGGGTTAGTGTTAGGGATAGGGTTAGGTTTAGGATCAGGGTTAGGGTGAGGAAAAGTGTGAGCTTTAGGGTTAGGGTTAGGCTTAGACTTAGGGTTAGGGTGAGGGTTAGGGTTAGGATTTGGGTTAGGATGAGGGTGTGGCTGAGGATTAGGGTTAGGTTTAGGATTAGGGTTAGGATTAGGATTAGGGTTAGGGTTAGGATTTGGGTTAGGATGAGGGTGTGGCTGAGGATTAGGGTTAGGTTTAGGATTAGGGTTAGGGTTAGGATTAGGGTTAGGGTTAGGTTGAGGGTTAGGGTTAGGCCTAGTGTTAGGCTTAGGTTTAGGCTGAGGGTGAGGGTGTGGGTGAGGATTAGGGTTAGGGTTAGGGTTAAAATTAGGGTTATTGTTAGTGTTTTCGTTTGGGTTAAGTTTGCGGTGAGGGTGAGAATGAGGGTGAGGGTTATGGTTAGGGTTAGGCTGAGGGTGAGGGTGGGGGTGAGGATTAGGTTTTGGGTGATGGTTAGGGTTAGGGTTAGGGTGAGGGTTAGGATGAGGGTTAGGGTTAGGATTAGGTTTAGGCTGAGGGCTAGGGTGAGGGTGAGGGTTAGGTTTAGGGTTAGGCTTAGTCCTAGGGTTAGGCTGAGGGTGAGGGTGAGGGTTAGGGTTAGGGTGATGGACAGGGTTAGGTTTAGGGTGAGTGTTAGGATGAGTGTTAGGGTTAGGATTAGGGTTAGGATGAGAGTGACGGTATGAGTAAAGGTGAGGGTTAGGCTGAGGGTGAGTGTTCCCCTAAGGGTGAGGGTTAGGATTAGGGTGAGGGTTATGGTAAGGGTTAGGGTGAGGGTTAGGGTAATGGTGAGGGTTTGATTGAGGATTAGGGTTAGGGTTAGTGTGAGTTTAGGGTGAGGATGAGGTTTAGGATTAGGGTGAGGGTTAGTGTAAGGGTTAGGGTGAGGGTTAAGGTAATGGTGAGGGTTTGATTGAGGATTAGGGTTAGGGTTAGTGTGAGTTTAGGGTGAGGATGAGGTTTAGGATTAGGGTGAGGGTTAGGGTTAGAATAGGGTTAGAGTGAGGGCTAGGGTGAGGCTGACGGTTAGGGTTAGGGTGAGGTTTAGGGTTAGGTTGAGAGTTAGGGTTAGTGTGATGGTTAGTGTTATAATGAGCGATAGTGTTAGGGTGAGGGGAAGTGTTAGGGAGAGGGTTAGGATTAGGATGAGGGTTTTGGTTAGGGTGAGGGTTAGGGTTAGGTTGAGGGTTTTGTTTAGGGTCAGGGTAAGGGTTAGGGTGAGGGTTAGGGTTAGGGTGAGGGTTATGGTTAGGGTGAGGGTCAGGGTTACGGTGAGGGTTTGAGTGAGGGTTAGGGTTAGGGAGAGTTTTAGGGTTACCGTTAGAGTTAGGGTTAGAGTAAGGTTGAGGTTTAGGTTTAGAGTTAGGGTTCAGGTGAGGGTTAGGATGAGGGTTAGGGTTAGGGTTAATCTTATGTTTAGGGTTAGTGTGAGATTTAGGGTTAGGGTTATGGTTAGGATTAGGGTTAGGTTGACGGTGAGTGAGTGGGTTAGGGTTAGGTTTAGGTTTAGGCTTAGGGTTAGTCTGAGAGTTAGGTTGAGGGTAAGGGTTAGGGTTAGGGTGAGGGTTAAGTTTAGGGTGAGGGTGAGTTTTAGGATGAGGGTTAGGTTTAGGATTAGGTTTAGGGTGAGGGTGAGGTTTAGGGTTAGTGTTAGGGTGAGGTTTAGGGTTAGGGTTAGGGTCAGTGTGAGTTTGAGGTTTAGCGTTAGAGATAGGGTTAGGGTGAGGGTTAGGCTGAGGGTTATTGTTAGGGCTGGTGTTAGGGTTAGAGTTAGTGTGAGGGTTAGGCTGCGGATGTGTGTTAGGGTTAGGGTGAGGGTTAGGTTTAGGATTAGGGTTAGGGTAAGGGCTAGGTTGAGGGTGAGGTTTATGATTAGGGTTAGGGAGAGGGTGAGTGTGACGGTTAGGGTTAGGGTTAGGTTTAGGCTTAGGGTTAGGCTGAGGGTGAGGGTGAAGATGAGGGTTAGTGTTAGGTGAGTGTTAGGGTTAGGGTCAGGGTGAGAGGGTTCGGGTTAAGTTTATGGTTAGTTTGTGGGTTAGTTTGAGGGTGTCGATAAGGTTAAAGGTGAGGGTTAGTCTGAGGGCGAGTGTTACGGTAAGGGTGTGGGTTAGGGTTAGGGTGAGTGTTAGGGTGAGGATGAGGGTTAGGGTTAGGTTGAGGGTTAGAGTTAGATTTAGGGTTAGGGTGAGGGTTAGGGTTAGGGTTAGGGTTAGGGTGATGTTTAGGGTTATGGTGAGAGTTAGGTTTAGTGTGAGGGTTAGTGTTAGGGTGAGGGTAAATGTTAGGGTGAGGTTTAGCGTTAGGGTGAGGGTTATGGTTAGGGTGAGGTTTAGGGTTAGGGTTAGGGTTATTGTTAGGGTTAAGGTTAGGTTTATGTTTATGGTGATGTTGAGAGGGAGGGTGAGGTTTAGAGTTGGGGTTAGTGTATGATTTAGGGTTAGAGTTAGGGTTAGATTTAGGGTTAGGGTGAAGTTGAGGTTCAGGGTTAGAGTTAGGGTTAGGGTGAGAGTTAGGATGAGGGTTAGGGTTAGGGTTAGTGTTAGGGTTAGGCTTAGGGTGAGGGTTAGGTTTACGGATAGGGTAAGTTTAGGATTAGGGTTAAGGTGAGGGTGAGTGTGAGGGTTAGGGTTAGTGTTAGGGTTAGGCTTAGGGTTAGGCTGAGGGTGAGGGTGAAGGTGAGGGTTAGGGTTAGGGTGCGGGTTAGGGTTAGGTTTAGGGTTAGAGTTAGCCTTAAGGTGAGGTTTATGGTTAGGTTTAGGGTTCTGGTAATGATGAGGGTTAGAGTTAGCATCAGGGTTAGTGTGAGGGTTTGGTTTAGGGTTAGGATATGTGTTAGGGTTAATGTGAGTTTTAGGGTTATGGTTAGGGTTAGAGTGAGGTTTAGGTTGAGGGTTACGGTTTGGGTTAGGATTAGGCTGAGCGTGATGGTTTGGGTAAGGTTTAGGTTAGGCTTAGTGTTAGGATTAGGGTGAGGTTAAGGTTTATGGTGAGAGTTAGGCTTAGGGTTAGGGTGAGAGTTAAGATGAGGGTTAGGGTTTCAGTGAGAGTGACGGTTAATGTTAGCGTGATGGTTAGGGTTAGGATTAGGGTTAGGGTGTGGGTGATGGTTAGTATTACGGTTAGGGTTGTTGTAAGTGTTATGATTACTGTTACATTTGCAGTGAGGGTGAGGCTGTGGTTGAAGGTTAGGGTTAGGGTTAGGGTTAGTTTTAGGGTTAGGATTAGTGTTAATGTTAGGGTTAGGGTTTGACTATGGGTTGGGTGAGGGTGAGAGAGAGGGTGAGGGTTAGGTTTAGGGTTAGGGTGAGGTTTAGGCTTAGGGTTAGGATTAGGGATAGGGTCAGGATGAGGTTTAGGGTTAGAGTTAGGTTGAGGGGGAGGGTTAGGGTGAGGGTCAGGGTTAGTGTTAGGGTTAGCATTAGGTATAGGGTGAGGGTTAGGTTGAGGTTTAGGGTTAGGGTTGGGATTAGGGTTAGGATTAGGGTTACGGTGAGGGTGAGTGTGAGGGTTAGGGTTAGGATTAGGCTTAGGCTTAGGGTTAGTCTGAGGGTAAGGGTGGATATGAGTATTAGGCTTAGGGTGATGTTTATCCATAGGGTTAGTGTGAGGGTTAGCATGAGGGTTAGGGATAGGATTAGGGTTAGGGTGAGGGCTAGGGTGAAGGTGAAGTTTAGGGTTAGGCTTAGGTTTAGGCATAGGTTTAGGCTGAGGGTGATGGTGAGTTTGAGGGTTAGGGTTATTTTGATGGATAGGGTTAGGGTTAGGGGGAGGGTTAGGATGAGGGTTCAGGTTAGGGTTTGCGTCAGTATTAGCGTTATGGTAAGAGTAAAGTTGAGGGTTAGGCTGAACTTGAGGGTTACAGTAAGGGTGAGGGTTAGGGTTAGGGTGAGGGTTAGGGTAAGTGTTAGGGTTAGGGTTAGATTGAGGATTAGGGTTAGGGTTCGTGTGAGGTTTAGGGTGAGGATGAGGGTTAGGGTTAGAATTAGGGTTAGGGTGAGGGCTAGCATGAGGGTGAGGGTTAGGGTTAGGGCTAAGTTTAGGGTGAGGGTTAGGGTGAGGGGTAGGGTTAGGTTTAGGGTGAGGGTTAGGTTTAGTGTGAGGGTTATGGTTAGGGTGAGGGTGAGGGTGAGGGTAAGGGTTATGGTGAGGGTTAGGTTGAGGGTGGGGGTTAGGGTTATGATTAGGTTTAGGGTTAGGGTGAGGTTTAGGTGGAGGGTGAAGGTTCAGGTTAGGGTTAAGTTTGTGGTGTGGGTAAGTGATATTATGAGGGTTAGGGTGAGTGTTAGAGTTAGCATTAGGGTTAGGGTGAGGGTTAGGATGAGTGTTGGGTTTAGGGTTTGGGTGAGGGTGAGGGTAAGAGTGCGGTTTAAGGTGAGGATTAGGGTGAATTTTAGGGTTAGGGTGAGGGTTAGGGTTATGGTTAGCGTGAGGGTGATGGTGAGGGTCACGGTTAGGGTTAGAGTTATCGTGAGGGTTCGATTAAGTGTGAGGTTTAGGGAGAGGATGAGGTTAAGTGTTAGTGTGAGGGTTAGGGTGCGTGTGAGGGTTAGGGTTAGGGTTTGGGTTAGGGTGAGGGTTAGTGTGAGGGTTAGGGTTAGGGTTATGCTTAGGGTTAGTTTGAGGGTTAGGCAGAGGGTTAGGATTAGGATTCGGTTGAGGGTTAGGTTGAGGGTTAGGATGAGGGTGAGGGTTAGTGTTAGGGTGAGGGTTACGGTTATTATTAGGGTTAGGGATAGGTTTAGGGTGACGGTGAAGTTTAGGGTGAGGGTTAGGTTGAGGGTTAGAGTTAGGGTTAATGTGAGTGTTAGTATAAGGGGTAGGGTTATGGATAGGGTTAGGGTTAGGATTAGTGTGAGGTTAAGAATTAGGGTGACGGTTAGGGTGAGGGTGAGGTTTATGGTTAGGAATAGTGACAGGGTTAGTGTTACGCTGAGGGTGAGCGTGAGGCTCAGGGTTGGGTTTAGGGTTGGGTGAGGGCTATGGTGAGGGTTAGGGTATAGGGGAGGGTTAGTGTGAGGGTGATTGTAAGGGTAAAGGTGAGGGTTAGGCTGAGGGTGAGAGTTAAGATAAGGGTGAGGGTTAGGGTTAGGGTGAGGGTTAGGTTAAGGGTTAGGGATAGGGTGAGGGTTAGATTGAGGATTAGGGTTAGGGTTAATGTGAGGTTTGGGGTGAGGATGAGGGTTATGATTAGGTTGAGGGTTAGGTTTAGAATTAAGGTTACAGTGAGGGCTAGGGTGAGGGTGAAGTTTAGCTTTAGGGTTAGGGTGAGGTTTAGGGTTAAGGTGAGTGTTAGGGTTAGTGGGAGGGTTAGTGTTAGAGTTAGGGTTAGTGTTAGGGAGAGGGGAAGTGTTAGGGTGAGGGTTAGTGTTAGGGTGAGTGTTATGTTTGGGGTGAGGGTTAGTGTTAGGGTTAGGTTATGATTAGGGTTAGGGTTAGGGTGAGGGTGAGTGAGTGGGTTAGGGTTAGATTTAGGTTTAGGTTTAGGGTTAGGCTGAGGGTGAGGTTGAGCTTGAGGATTAGGGTTAGGGTGATGGTTAGGGTTAGGGTTAGGGTGAGGGTTAGGATGAGGATTAGGATGAAGGTGAGGTTTAGGGATATGTTTAGGGGAGGTTTAGGGTTAGGGTTAGGGTTAGGGTTAGGTTGAGGTTGAGGTTTAGGTTTAGAGTTAGGGTTAGGGTGACAGTTAGTGTTAGGGTTAGTGTTAGGTTTAGGGTTAGGGTGAGTGTTAGGGTTAGGTTTAGGGTTATGGTGAGGGTGAGGTTTAGGGTTATGGTGAGGCTTAGGGTTAGTATGAGTGTTAGTGTTAGTGTGAGGGTAACTTTTAGGGTGAGGGTTAGGATTAGGTTTAGGTTTAGGGTGAGGTTTAGGGTGAGGGTGAGTTTTAATGTTAGGGATAGGTTTGTGGTGTGGGTAAGTGATAGCATGAGGGTTAGGGTAAGGGTTAGAGTTAGCATTAGGGTTAGGGTGAGGGTGCAGGTGAGAGTGAGGGTTAGGGTGAGGATTAGGGTGAGGTTTAGGGTTAAGGTGAGGGTTAGGGTTAGGTTGAGTGTTATGATTAGGGTTATCCTTAGGGTTAGGGTGAGGGTTAGACTGAGGGTTAGGCTTAGGATTAGGGTGAAGGTTAGGGTGAGGTTTAGTGTGAGTGTGAGAGTTAGGGTGAGGATGAGGGTTAGGATTATTATTAGGGTTAGAGTCAGGTTTCGGGTGAAGGTGAGGTTTAGGATGAGGGTTGGGGTGATGTTTAGGGTTAGGGTTAAGGTGAGTGTTAGGATGAGGGGTAGGGTTATGGTTATGGTGACGGTTAGGTTTAGTGTGATAGGTTTAGGGTTAGGGTTAGGATTAGGGTGAGGGTAAGCATTAGGGTGATGGTTAGGGTGAGGGTGAGGTTTAGGGTTAGGAATAGTGATAGGGTTAGTGTTACGCTGAGGGTGAGTGTGAGGGTTAGGGTTAGGTTTAGGGTTTGGGCTAGGGTGAGGTTAGGGTGAGGGTGATGGTAAGGGTAAAGGTGAGGGTTAGGCTGAGGGTGAGGTTTAATAGAAGCGTGAGGTTTAGTGTTAGGGTGAGGGTTAGGGTAAGGTTTCGGGTTAGGGTTAGGGTAAGGGTTAGATTGATTATTAGGTTTAGGGTTAATGTGAGGTTTAGGGTGAGGATGAGGGTTATGGTTAGGGTGAGGGTGAGTGTTAGAATTATGGTTAGGGTGAGGGCTAGGGTGAGGGTGAGGGTTAGATATAGGGTTAGGTTTAGGGTGAGGTTTAGGATTAGGGTGAGGGTTAGAGTTAGAATTACGGTTAGCATGAGGGCTAGGGTGAGGTTTAGGGTTAGGTTTAGGGTTAGGGTGAGGTTTAGTTTTAGGGTGAGGGTGAGGTTAAGGTTTAGGGTGAGGGTTAGGGTTAGGGTTAGGGTTAGGGTGAGGATAAGGTTGAGGGTTAGGCTGAGTGTTAGGGTGACGGTCAGGGTGAGTTTTAGGGTTGGGGTTAGGGTTAGAGTGAGGGTGAGGGTGAAGGGTATATTAGGGTTAGGGTGAGGATTAGGGTTACTGTGAGGGTTAGGGTTAGAGTGAGGATAAGGGTTAGGGTGAGGGTTAGGGATAGGGTGAGGGTTAGCATTAGGGTTAGGGTGAGGGTTAGTGTTAGGTTGGAGGTTAGGGTTAGGTTGAGGGTTAGGGTGAGTGTTAGGTTTCGTGTGAGTGATAGGGTTAGGGTTAAATTGAGGGTTATTGTTAGGGTGATGTGTAGAATGAGGGTTAGCGTTAGGGTGAGATTTAAGGTAAGGGTAAGTTTTAGGGTGAGGGTGAGGGTAAGGGTTAGGATTAGGGTGAGGGTTAGTGTTAGGGTTAGGGTTAGAGTTAGGGAGAGGGGTAAGTTCAGGGGTAGGGTTAAAGTTAAGTTTAGGGTTAGTCTGAGGGTTAGGGTTAGGGTGAAGATAAGGTAAGGGTGAGGGTTGGTGTGAGGGTGAGTGTTAGAGTGAGGATGAGGGTTCTGGAGAGTGTGAGGGTTAGTGTTTGGGTGATGGTTAGGGTTAGTGTGAGTGTTAGGGTGACGGTGAGGGTGAGTGTTAGGGTTGGGATTAGAGTTAGAATGAGGGGTAGGGTGAGGGGTAGGGTTAAGTTTAGGGTGAGGGTTACGGTTACTGTGAGGGTTAGCGTTAAGGTGAGGTTTAGGGTTACTGTGAGGGTTCAAGTTAGGGTTAGGCTTAGTGTTAGGGTGAGGGTAAGGATTAGGTTGAGGATTAGGGTTAGGGTGAAGGTTAGGGTTAATGTGAGGGTTAAGTTTAGGGTGAGGGTTAGGGTGAGGGTTAGGGTTAGGTTGATGTTTAGGGTGAGGGTGAGGGTTAGGGTGAAGGTGAAGGTGAAGTTTGGGTTGAGTGTTTGGGTTAGGGTTAGGATGAGGTTGAGGGTGAGGGTGAGGCTTAGGGTTAGTTTTAGGGTAAGGTTAAGTGTGAGGGTTAGGGATAGGGTTAGTCTTAGCCTGAGGGTGAGGGTGAGGGTGAGGTTTAGGGTTAGGGTTAGGGTTAGCGTTAGGGTTATGGTGAAGGTTAGGGTTAGGTTGGAGGTTACCGTTAGAGTGAGGGTGAGGGTTATAATTAGGGCTAGGGTGAGAGCTAGGGTGAGGGAGAGGGTTATGGTTAGGCTGAGGGTTAGGCTGAGGGTGAGGTTGGGGGTGAGGAATAGGTTTTGGGTGATGGTTAGGGTTAGGGTTAGGGTGAGGGTTAGGATGAGGGTTAAGGTTAATATTAGGCTTAGGAATAGGGTTAGGGTAAGGGCTAGGGTGAGGGTGAGGTTTAGGGTTAGGGTTAGGGTGAGGTTTAGGGTTAGGGTTAGGGTGAGGTTTAGGGTTACGTTTAGGGTTTGGGTTAGGGTGAGGGTAAGGTTTAGTGTTAGAGTTAGTTTTAGGGTGAGGCTGAGGGTGAGGGTTAGGGTTAAGGTTAGGGTAAGGAATAGGGTTATGGTGAGCCTGAGGGTGAGGGTTAGGGTGAGGATTATGGTTACGATAGGGTTAGGCTAAGGGTTAGAGTGAGGGTTAGGTTTAGGGTGATGTTTAGGTTGAGGGTGAGGGTTTGGGTAGATTGAGGGTGAGGTTTCGGTTGAGGGTTTGGGTTAGGGTGAGGGTGAGGGTGAGGGTGAGGGTTAGGTTTAGAGTTAGGGTTAGGCTTAGGGTGAGGGTGATTGTGAGGGTTAGGGTTAGGGTTATTTTTAGGATTAGGTTTAAGCTGAGGGTGAGTGTGAGGGTTAGGGTTAGGGTGAGTGTGAGCATTAGGGTTAGGGTTAGGGATAGGCTGAGGGTTAGATGAGGGTGAGGCTCAGGGTTAGGGCGAGTGTTATGCGTAGGGTTAGTGTGAGGGTTAGGGATAGTTTGATGGTTAGGGTGAGGTTTAGAGTTAGGGTAAGGGTGAGAGAGAGCGTGACTGTTAGGGTGCAGGTGAGGTTTAGGGTTAGGTTTAGGCTTAGGGTGAGGTTTTAGTGTTAGGGTTAGGATGATGATTAGGATGAGGGGTAGGGTTAGGGTTAGGGTGAGGTTCAGGGTAAGATTAAGGGTTAACGTTAGGGTTAGGGTTAGGGTGAGGGTTAAGGTGAGGGTTAGGGTTAGGTTTAGGGTTAAGGTGAGGGTTAGGGTGAGGGTAAGTTTTAGGGTGAGGGTTAGGGTGAGTGTGAGTATAGGGTTAGGCTTATGGAGTGGTTTAGGGTTAGATTTAGGATGAAGGTGAGGGTGAGAGTGTGGGTTAGGGATTAGTTTTAGGGTTAGAGTTAGTGTTATTGTTAGGGTTAGGGTTACGATTACAGTGAGGTTGCTGGTAAGGTGAGGTGTAGTGTTAGGGTTAGCGTTAGGGTGAGGGTTAGGGTGAGGGTAAGTGTTGGGGTGAGGGTTAGGGTTAGGGTGAGGTTAAGGGTTAGGGTTAGGGTTAGGGTGAAGGTTAGGGTTAGCATTAGGGTTAGATTGAGGACTAGGGTGAGGGATAAGTTTAGGTTAGGGTGAGGGTTAGGGTTAGAGTGAGGATTAGGGTGAGGGTAAGAATAAGGGTAAGGGGGAGGGTTAGGGTGATTTTGAGAGTTGCGGTAAGAGTGAAGGTTATGATGAGGGTGAGGTTTAGGGTGAGGGTTACGATTAGGGTGAGGGTGAGATTGAGGGTTAGGGTGAGGGTAAGGGTTAGGGTTAGGGTGAGGGTAAGATAAGGTTGAGGGTTAGGATTAGGTTTAGGGTGAGGGTTAGAGTGAGTGTGAGGTTTAGGGTTAGGGTTAGTGTTAGGGTGAGGGTAAGTGTTAGGGTTTTGTATAGGTTTACGGTGAGGGTGAGGTTTAGGTTTAGGGTGAGGGTTAGGGTTAGGGTTATGGTTAGGGTGAGGGTGAGGGTTAGGATAAAGGTTAGGGTTAGGGTTATTTTTAGGGTTACGTTTAGGTTTATGATTACGTTGAGGGTGAGGGTTAGGGTTAGGGTGAGGTTTAGGATTAGGGTTAGTTTTAGGGTTAGGGTTAGCATGAGGTTTAGGGTGAGTGGTAGGGTTAAGGTTAGGGTGAGGGTTAGGGTTAGTTTGAGGGTTACGGTTAGGGATAGGGTGAGGGTTAGGATGACGTTTAGGGTGAGGGTAAGAGTGAGTGTGAGGTTTAGGGTTAGGTTTACTGTTAGGGTGAGGGTAAGTGTTAGGGTTAGGTTTAGGTTTACGGTGAGGGAGAGGGTTAGGTTTAGGGTGAGGGTTAGAGTTAGGGTTAGGGTTAGGGTGAGTGTGAGGGTTAGGATAAAGTTTAGGGTTAGGGTTATTTTTAGAGTTATGTTTAGATTTATGGTTATGTTGAGGGTGAGGGTTAAGGTTATGGTGAGGTTTAGGATTAGGGTCAGGTTTAGGGTTAGGGTTAGGATGAGGTTTAGGATGAGTGGTAGGGTTAAGGTTAGGGTGAGGGTTAAGGTTAGGGTTAGGGTTAGGGTGAGGGTTAGGGTGAGGGTTAGGGTTAGTGTTAGAGTTAGGGTTAGGGTTAGGATGAGGGTTTCGGGTTAGGATTATGTTTAGGGTTAGTTTGAGGATTTCGTTGAGGGTTATGATTAGGGTTAGGGTATGGGTTAGCCTTAGGGTGAGGGTTAGGGTTAGGATTAGTGTTAGAGTTAGGGTTAAGGCTAGGGTGAGGGTTATGGTGAGGGTGAGGTTTAGGTTTATGTTTAGGTTTATCATGTGGGTGAGTGATAGCGTGAGGGTTAGGGTGAGTGTTAGAGTTAGCATTAGGGTTAGGGTGAAGTTTATGGTGAGGGTTAGGTTTAGTGTGAGTGTTAGGTTTAGGGTTAGGTTTAGGATTAGTGTGAAGGTAAGAATTAGGGTGACGGTTAGGGTGAGGGTGAGGTTTAGGGTTAGGATTTGGGTTATCGTTAGTGTTACGCTGAGGGTAATGGTGAGGGTGAGGGTGAGGGTGAGTTTTAGGGTTAGGGTTAGGGTGAGGGCTATGATGAGGGTTAGGGTTAGGGTGAGGGTGAGGGTTAGGCTCAGGGTTAGGGTTAGGGTTAGGGTTAGGGTTAGTTTGAGGGTGGTATGAGGGGGAGGTTAGGGTGAGGGTTAGGGTTAGGGTTAAAATTAGGGTTAGGGTTAGGGTTAGGGTTAGGGGTAGGGTTTCGGTTATGGTGAGTATTAGGGTTAATGTGTGGGTTAGGGTTAGGGTGAGGATAAAGTCAGGGTTTGGGTTACGGTGAAGGTGAGGTTTATGGTTACTGTTAGAATGAGGGTTCGGATTAGGTTTAGTGTTAAGGTAAGGGTGAGGGTGAGGGTTAGGTTTAGGCTTAGGGTTAAGGAGAGGGTGAGGGTGAGGGTGAGGTTTTAGGTTAGGTTTAAGTTTAGGCTGAATATTAGGGTTAGAGTGGAGGTTAGGATTAGGGTTAGGGTGAGGGTTAGGTTTTGGGTTAGGCTGAGGGTTAGGGTTAGGATTAGGGTGAGGTTTAGGGTGAGGGTTAGGGGGAGAGGGAGGGTTAGGTTTAGAGTGAGGCTTAGGGTTAGGATTAGGGTTAGGGTCAGGGTTAGGGTGACTGTGATGTTTAGGGTGAGGTTTAGAGTGAAGGTTATGTTTAGGGTTAAGGTGAGGGTTAGGGTAAGGGGTCAGGTTACGGTTACTGTGAGGGTTAGGTTTAGTGTGAGAGTAAAGGTTAGGGTTAGGGTTAGGATTAGTGTGAGGGAAAGAATTAGGGTGATGGTTATGGTGAGGGTGAGGTTTAGGGTTAGGAATAGGGATAGGGTTAGTGTTACGCTGAGGATGAGGATGAGGGTGAGGGTGAGCGTTAGGTTTAGGGTTAGGGTGAGGGCTAGGGTGAGGGTTAGGGTTAGGGTGAGGGCTAGGTTTAGGGTGAGGGTAAGGGTTAGGTTTAATTTGAGGGTGGTGTGAGGGTGAGGTTTAGGGTGAGGCTTTGGGTTAGGGTGAGGGCTAGGTTGAGGGTGAACATTAGGGTTATGATGAGGGTTAGCGTTAGGTTTACGGTGAGGGTTAGGTTTAGTGTGAGGTTTACGGTTAAGGTTAGGTTGAGGTTGAGGGTAAGGGATATGTTGAGGGTTCAGGTGAGGGTGAAGGTTAGGGTTATGATTAGAGATAGCGTTAGGTTTAGGCTGAGGGTGAAAGTGAGGGTGCGGGTGAGGTTTAGTGTTAGGGTTAGGGTGAGGGTGAGGGCTAGGGTGAAGGTCAGGGTTAGGGTGAAGTTGAGGTTGAGGGTGAGGCTGAGGGTTAGGGTGAGGTTGAGGTTTAAGATTAGGTTTAGGGTTATTGTTAGGGTTAGAGTGAGGGTTACAGTTCAGTTTAGGGTGAGGGTGAAAGTGAGGGTTATGGTTAGGGTTAGGGTGAGGTTTAGGGTTAGGGTTAGGGTTAGTGTTAATATGAAGTTTATGGTGAGGGGTAGGTTTAGGGTTAGGGTGAGGGTTAGGGTTAGTGTGATGGTTAGAATGAGTGTTAGGGTTAGAGTGAGGCTTAGGGTAAGGGTTAGGGTTTTGGTTAGGGTTAAGTTGAGGGTGAGGGTTAGGGTGAGCTTTAGGGTTAGGGTTAGGGTTAGGGTGAGGGCTAGGGCTAGTGTGGAGTTTAGGATTAAGGTTAGGGTTATGGTTAGGTTGAGAGTTAGGTTTAGGGTTAGGGTTAGGTTTACGCTGAGGGTGAGAGTTAGGTTTATGGTGAGGGTTTGGTTTAGGGTAAGGGTTAAGTTGAGGGTGAGTTTTAGGGTTAGGATTAGGGTTAGGGTTAGGATGAGGGTCAGGGTGAGGGTTAGGGTTAGGGTTACAGTGAGGTCGAGGGTTAGTTTTAGGGTGAGGTTTAGGGTTAGGGTTAGGGTTAAGGTGTGGGATTGAATTAGGATTAGAGTTAGGGATTGGGTTTTTTTTACGGTTAGGGTTAGGTTTAGGATGAGGGTGAGGGTTACCATTAAGTTTAGGTTTAGGGTTATGGTTAGGATTAGCGTGAGGGTGAGGGTGTGGGTTAGGGTTAGGGTTAATGTGAGGGTGAGGGTTCGTGTGAGGGTTAGGGTTAGGGTGAGGGTGAGGGTGAGGTTGAGGGTGAGTGTTAGGGTTAGTATGAGGTTTAGGGTTAGAGTAATGGTTAGGGTTAGGTTGAGGGTTTGGCTAAGGTTTAGGGTTAGGATGAGGGTTAGGCTGAGGGTTATGGTTAGGTTTAGGGTGAGGATTAGGGTTAGTGTGAAGGTTAGGTTTAGGGTTAGGGTGAGTTTAAGGATTAGGGTGAGGGTTAGCATAAGGTTTAGGTTTAGGGTAACGGTTAGTGTTAGGGTTACTGTGAGGGTGAGGTTTAGGTTTAGGGTGAGGGTTACGGTGAGAGCTACTGTGAGGGTGAGGGTTAGGGTTAGGTTTAGGCTTAGGCATAGGGTTAGGATGAGGGTGATGGTGATGGTGGGGCTTAAGGTTATGGTGATGGATAGGGTTAGGGTTAGGGTGAGGGTTAGGATGAGGGTTCGGGTTAGGGTGAGGTTTAGGATGAGAGTGAGGGTAAGAGCAAAGGTGAGGGTGAGGCTGAGGGTGAGGGTTACGGTAAGGGTGAGGGTTAGGGCTAGGGTGAGGGTTAGGGTTAGATAGAGGATTAGGGTTCGGGATACTGTGAGGTTTAGGTTGAGGATGAGGGTTAGGGTTAGAATTAGGGTTAGGGTGAGGGCTAGCGTGAGGGTGAGTGTTAGGGTTAGGGTTAAGTTTAAGGTGAGGGTTAGGGTGAAGAGTAGGGTTAGGATTAGGGTTAGGGTTAATGTTAGGGTTAGGGTTAGGGTTAGGGTTATGGTGAGGCTGAGGGTTAGGATTAGGGTTAGGGTTCATGTTATTGTTAAGGTTAGGGTTACGGTTACGGTGAGGGTGAGGATGAGGGTTAGGGTTAGGGGTAGGGTGCGGTTTTTAATGTTAGCGTTAGGGTTAGATTTAGGGTTAGGGTGAGGGTTAGGGTTAGGGTTAGGGTAAGTGCTAGGGTGAAGGTGAGGTTTAGGGTTATGGTGAGGTTTAGGGTTACGTTTAGGGTTTGGGTTAGGGTGAGGGTAAGGTTTAGTGTTAGAGTTAGTTTTAGGGTGAGGCTGAGGGTGAGGGTTAGGGTTAAGGTTAGTGTTAGGGTTAGGGTGAGGGTGAGGGTGAGGGTGAGGTTTAGGGTGAGGGTGAGGTTTAGGCTTAGGCTTAGGATTAGGATTACGGTAAATGTTAGGGTGAGTGTGATGGTTAGGGTTAGGGTTAGGCTTAGGCTTAGGATTAGACTGAGTGTGAAGGTGAGGGTGTAGTTTAGGGTTAGGTTGAGTGTTAGGGTTAGGCTTAGGGTTAGGATTGGGATTAGGGTAAGGGTTAGGGTGAGGGTGGGGTTTAGATTTAGAGTTAAGTTAAGGGTGAGGCTGAGGTTGAAGGTGAGGGTTAGGGTTAGTGTTAGGGTAAGGTTTAGGGTTAGGTTTAGGGTGAGGGTTAGGATGAGGTTTAGGATTATGGTCAAGGTGAGGGTTAGGGGTAGAGTGAAGGTTAGGGTTAGGATTAGGGTTAGGGTGAGGGTTAGTTTTAGGGTTAGGGTGAGGTTTAGGATAAGGGTTAGGATTAGGGTTAGGGTGAGGCCTAGTATGAGGGTGAGGTTTAGGGTTAGGGTTAGTGTGAGTTTTAGGGTTATGGTTAGGTTTAGGGTGAGGGTGAGATTTAGGGTTAGAGTTAGGGTAAGGGTGAGGCTGAGGTTGAGGGTTAGGGTTAAGGTTAGTGTTATTGTTAGGGTTAGGGTGAGGTTTAGGGTGATGGTGAGGGTTAGTCTTAAGGTTAGGATTAAGATTAGGGTAAGGGTTAGGGTGAGTGTGAGGGTTAGGGTTAGGGTGAGGGTAAGGGATAGGGTTAGGGTGAGAGTTAGGGTTCGGGTAAGTTTAGGGTTAGGGTGAAAGTTATGGTTAGGGCTACGGTGAGCATGAGGGTTAGGGTTAGGTTGAGGTTTAGCGTTAGGGTTAGGGTGAGGGTTAGGGTTAAGGTTAGGGTGAGGGTTAGGATGAGGATTAGGTTTTCGATTAGGGTTAGGGTGAGGGCTAGGGTGATGATTAGGTTTAGTGTTAGGGTAAGGTTTAGGGCTAGGTTTAGGGTTAGGGTGAGGGTTAGGATGAGGGTTAGTGTTATGGTGAGGGTGAGGATTACATTAGGGTGAGGGTTAGGGTTAGTATTAGGGTTAGGGTGAGGGTGAGTGTTAGCATTAGGTTTGGGGTTAGGGCTAGGTTTAGGTTGAGGGTTAGGATTAGTGTTATTTTTAGGGTTAGCATTTGAGTTATGGTGAGGATGACGTTGAGGGTGAAGGGGTAGGGTTAGGGTTAGGGTGAGGTTGAGGGTTAGGGTTAGGATTAGGGTTAGGGTGAGGGTGAGGTTTAGGGTTATATTTAGGGTTAGTTGGAGGGTTAGGTCGAGAGTTGGGGTTAGGATTAATGTTAGGGTTAGCCTTAAGGTGAGGGTTAGGTTGAGGGTGAGGGTTAGGGTTATGATTAGGATTAGGATTAGGGTTAGGTTTAGGGTGAGTGTGAGGTTTAAGGTTAGGATTAGGATTAGGTTTAGGGTTCGGCTGAGGGTGAGGGTGAGGGTGAGTTTTAGGGTTAGAGTGAGGTTTAGGTTTAGGGTTAGTGTTAGGGTGTGGTTGAGGTTTAGGTTTAGAGTTCTGGTTAAGGTGAGGCTGAGGGTGAGGGTTAGAGTTAGGGTTAGGATTAGGATTACGGTAAGGGTTAGGGTGAGTGTGAGGGTTAGGGTTAGGTTTAGGGTATGAGTTAGGGTTCAGGATAAGTTTAGGGTTAGGGTGAGGGTTAGGTTTACCGTTACGTTTTGCTTGAGGGTTAGGGTTAGGTTGAGGTTTAGGTTTAGGTTTAGGGTGAGGTTTAGGGTTAGGGTTAGGGTGAGGGTTAGGATGAGGATTAGGGTTAGGATTAGGGTTAGGATGAGTGCTAGGGTGAGGGTGAGGGTTAGTGTTAGTGTTAGGGTGAGGTTTAGGGTTAGGGTTAGGTTTAGGGTGAGGGTTAGGATGAGGGTTAGGGTTACGGTAAGGGTGATGGTTAGGGTTAAGGTGAGGGTTAGGGTTAGTATTAGAGTTAGGGTGAGGGTGAGGCTGAGGGTGAGGGTTAGGGTTAGTGTTAGTGTTAGGGTTAGGTTGAGAGTGAGGGTGAGGGTGAGGGTTAGGCTTAGGCTTAGGATTAGCATTACGGTAAAGGTTAGGGTGAGTGTGAGGGTTAGTGTTAGGGTTAGGCATAGGCTTACGATTAGACTGATGGTGAAGGTGAGGGTGAAGTTTAGGGTTAGGGTGAATGTTACGGTTAGGCTTAGGGTTAGGATTAGGATTAGGGTAAGGGTTATGGTGAGCGTGAGGTATAGTTTTAGAGTTAGGGTAAGGGTGAGGCTGAGGTTGAATTTGAGGTTTAGGGTTAGTGTTACGGTAAGGTTTAGGGTTAGGGTTAGGATGAGGGTTAGGGTTATGGTCAGGGTGAGGGTTAGGGGTAGAGTGAGGGTTAGGGTTAGGAGTAGGGTTAGGGTGAGGGTTAGGGTGAGTGTTAGGGTGAGGGTTAGGATGAGGGTTAGGATTAGGGTTAGGGTGAGGCCTAGGGTGAGCGTGATGTTTAGGGTTAGGGTTAATGTGAGGTTTAGGGTTAGCGTTTGGTTTAGGTTGTGGGTGAGATTTAGGGTTAGAGTTAGGGTAAGGGTGAGGCTGAGATTGAGGGTTAGGGTTAAGATTAGTGTTATTGTTAGGGTTAGGGTGAGTTTTAGGGTGATGGTGAGGGTTAGGATTAGGGTTAGGATTAGGATTAGGTTAAGGGTTAGGGTGAGTGTGAGGGTTAAGGTTAGAGTTAGGGTTTGGCTTAGGGTTAGGCTGAGGGCTGGGTTAGGGTTAGGCTGAGGGTAAGGGTTAGGGTTAGGGTGAGGGTTAGGGTAAGGGTTAGGGTGAGGGTTAGGATGAGGATTACGGTTATGATTTGGGTTAGGGTGAGGGCTAGGTTGAGGATTAGGTTTAGTGTTAGGGTAAGTTTTAGGGTTAGGTTTAGGGTTAGGGTGAGGGTTAGGATGAGGGTTAGGATTATGTTGAGGTTGAGGGTTACATTAAAGTGAGGGTTAGGGTTAGGATTAGGGTTAGGGTGAGGGTGAGTGTTAGCATTAGGGTTAGGGTTAGGGTTAGGTTTAGGATTAGGATTAGTGTTATTTTTAGGGTTAGCATTTGAGTTATGGTGAGGGTGATGGTGAGGTTGAGGGTTAGGGTTAGGGTTAGGGTGAGGTTTAGGGTTAGGGTTAGGATTAGGGTTAGGGTGAGGGTGAGGTTTAGGGTTATATTTAGGGTTTGTTGGAGGGTTAGGTCGAGGGTTAGGGTTAGGATTAATGTTAGGGTTAGGCTTAAGGTGAGGGTTAGGTTGAGGGTGAGGGTTAGGGTTAGGGTTAGGATTAGGATTAGGGTTAGGGTTAGGGTGAGTGTGAGGGTTAGGGTTAGGGTAAGGATTAGGCTTAGAGTTCGGCTGAGGGTAAGGATGAGGGTGAGCTTTAGGGTTAGAGTGAGGTTTTGGTTTAGGATTAGGGATAGTGTGAGAGTTAGGGTTAGGGATAGGATTAGAGTTAGGCTGAGGGTGATGGTGTGGGTGAGGATTAGGTTTAGGGAGAGGGTTAGGGTTAGGGTTATGGGGAGGGTTAAGATGAGGGTTAGTGTTAGGATTAGGGTTAGGTTGAGGACTAGGGTGAGGGTGAGGTTTAGGGTTAGGGTTAGTGTGAGGTTCAGGGTTAGGGTTAGGGTGAGGATGAGGTTTAGTGTTAGAGTTTGGGTTAAGGTGAGGCTGAGGGTGAGGGTTAGAGTTAGGGTTAGGATTAGGATTAGGGTAAGTATTAGGGTGAGGGTGAGGGTTAGGGTTAGGATTAGGGCTCTGCTTAGGGTTACACTGAAGTGGAGGGTGAGGGTGAGGTTTAGGGTTTGGGTGAGTGTTAGGGTTAGGCTTAGTTTGAGGGTTAGGGTTAGGTTTAGGGTTAGGGTGAGGTTTAGGATTAGGTTTAGGGTGAGGGTTAGGATGAGGATTAGGGTTAGGATTGGGGTTAGCTTGAGGGCTAGGGTGAGGGTGAGGGTTAGGGTTAGTGTTAGGGTGAGGTTTCGGGTTAAGGTTAGGTTTAGGGTGAGGGTTCGGATGAGGGTTGGGTTACGGTAAAGGTGATAGTTAGGGTTAAGTTGAGGGTTAGTGTTAGGATTAGGGTTAGAGTAAGGGTTAGTATTAGGGTTAGGATTAATGTTATTATTAGGGTTATGGTTATGGTTATGGTGAGGATGAGGAGAGGGATAGGATTAGTGTTAGGGTAAATGTTATTGTTGGGGTTAGGGTTATGGTTACGGTGAGGGTGAGGATGATGGTTAGGGTTAGGGTGAGGTTTTTAGTGTTATGGTTAGGGTTAGAATTAGGGTTAGGGTGAGGGTTAGGGTTAGGGTTAGGGGGAGGGTTAGGATGAGGATTAGGGATAGGATTAGGGTTAGGGTAAGTGTTAGGGTGAGGGTGAGGTTTAGGGTTAGGGTGAGGGTAAGGTTTAGTGTTAGAGTTAGTTTTAGGGTGAGGCTGAGGGTGAGGATTAGGGTTAGGGTTAGTGTTAGGGATAGGGTGAAGGTGAGGGTGAGGGTGAGGGTTAGGCTTAGATTTAGTATTAGGATTATTGTAAAGGTTTCGGTTAATGTGAGCGTTAGGGTTAGGCTTAGGCTTAGGCTTAGGATTACACTGAGGATGAAGGTGAGTGTGAAGTTTAGGGTTAGGGTGAATGTTAGGGTTAGGCTTAGGGTTAGGATCAGGATTAGGGTAAAGGTTAGGGTGAGGGTGAGTTTTGGGGTAAGGGTTAGGCTTAGGCTTAGGCTTATGCTGAGCATGAGTCTGAGGGTAAGGGTTAGGGTTAGGTTTAGGGTGAGGTTCAGTGTTAGGGTTAGGGTTAGAGTTAGGGGTAGAGGGTGAGGTTTAGGGGTAGAGTTAAGGTTAGGGTGAGGGTTAGGTTTAGGGTGAGGCTTAGGGTTAATGTTAGGGTTAGGTTGAGGGTGAGGTTTAGGGTTAGGGTTAGGGTTAGTCTGAGGGTTAGGGTTAGGGTTAGTGTTAGTGTGAGGGTAAGTGTTAGGGTTAGGGAATGGTTTAGGTTGAGGGTTATGGTTAGCGTGAGGGTTTGGATTAGGGTTATGGTTATTTTTACGGTTAGGTTCAGGTTTAAGGTTACTGTGAGGGTGAGGGTGAGGGTTAGGGTTAGGGTTAGGGTGAGGTTTAGGGTTTGTGTTAGGGTTAGAGTTAGGGTTAAGGTGAGGGTGAGTGTGAGGGTTAGGGTTAGGGTTAGGCTTAGGCTTAGGGTTAGGCTGAGTGTGAGGGTGTGGGTGAGGATTAGGTTTAGGTGATGGTTAGGGTTAAGGTTAGGGTGGAGTTTAGGGTTACGGTTAGGGTTTGGGTTAGGGTGAGGGTGAGGTTTAGGGTTAGATATAGAGTTAGGGGGAGCGTTAGGGTATGGGTTAGGGTTAGGGTTAAGTTTAGAGTTAGGGTGAGTGTGCGGGTGAGTGTGAGGGTTAGGTTTAGGTTTAGGGTTATGCTTAGGGTTAGGCTTAGGGTTAGGCTGAGTGTGAGGGTTAGGTTTAGGGTGAGAGTTAGTGTTAGGGTTATGGTGAGGGTTAGATTGAGGGTAGGGTTAGGATTAGGTTTAGGGTGAGGGCTAGCGTGAGGGTTACGTTTAGGGTGAGGGTTAAGGTGAGGTTTATGGTTATGGTTAAATTTAGGGTCAGGTTGTGGGTGAGGTTTAGGGTAAGAGTTAGGGTTAATTTGAGGCTGAAGGGTGAGGGTTAGTGTTAGGGTTAGGAATAGGATTAGAGTAAGGTTTAGGGTGAGTGTGATGGTTAGCGTAAGGTTTAGGGTTAGGCTTAGGGTTACACTGAGGGTGAGTTTTAGTGTTAGGGTGAGGTTTAGGGTTAGGATTATGGTGAGAGTTAGTGTTCAGGTTATGTTTACGGTTAGGGTGAGGGTTAGGGTTAGGGTTAAGTTGAGCTGAGTGTTAGGGTTAGGTTGAGGTTTAAAGTTAGGCTTAGGATTAGGGTGAGGTTTAGGGTTAGGGTTAGGGTGAGGTTTAGGATGAGGATTAGGGTTAGGATTAGGGTTAGGATGAGGGCTAGGGTGAGGGTGAGGGTTAGGGTTAGTGTTAAGGTGAGGTTTAGGTTTAGGGTGAGGGTTAGGATGAGGGTTAGTGTTATGGTAAGGGTGAGGATTAGGTTTAGGGTGAGGGTGAGAGTTAGGATTAGGGTTAGGGTTAGGCTTATTGTTAGGGTTAGGGTTAGGGTTACGGTTACTGAGAGGGTGAGGTTGAGGGTTAGTGTTAGATTTAGGGTGAGGTTTTTAGTGTTAGGGTTAGGGTGAGACTTAGGGTTAGGGTTAATGTGAGAGTTAGTGTTTAGGGTTAGGTTTAGGGTGAGGCTGAGGATGAGGGTTAAGGTTAGGGTTAGTGTTAGAGTTAGAGTTAGAGTCTGGGTGAGAATTAGGGTTCGGGTTAGGTTTAGGTTTAAGGTGAGGTTTAGGGTTAGGGTTACGGTTAGCGTGAGTGTTAAGTTTAGGTTGAGGGTTAGGGTAAGGCTTAGGATTAGGGTGAGGGTTAGGGTTAGGATTAGGGTGAGGGTTAGGATGAGGATTAGGGTTAGGATTAGTGTTATGGTGAGGGCTAGGGTGAGGGTGAGGGTTAATGTTAGTGTTTGGGTGAGGGTTAGGATGAGTGTTAGATTTACAGTGAGGGGGAGGGTTAGGGTTAGGTTGAGGGTTTGGGTTAGGATTTGGGTTAGGGTGAGGGTTAGTTTTAGGTTTACATTTAGGGTTTGGGGGAGATTTATGTCCAGGGTTAGGGTTAGGGTTAGGGTTAGTGTTAGGGTTAAGGTTAGGTTGCAGGTTAGGTTGAGGTTTAGGATTGGGGTTAGGTTTAGAGTTAGGATTAGGTTTAGGGTGAGGGTGAGTGTGAGGGTTAGGGTTAGGGTTAAGCTTAGGCTTAGGGTTAGGTTGAGCGTGAGGTTGGGGTGAGGATTAGGGTTAGGGTTATGGTTAGGGTTAGGGTTAGGGTGAGGGTTAGGATGAGGGTTAGTGTTAGGATTAGGTTTAGGGTGAGTGCTAGGGTGAAGGTGAGGTTTAGGGCAAGGTTAAAGCTTAGGCTTAGGGTTAGGCTGACTGTGAGGTTGAGGGTGAGGGTTAGGGTTAGTGTGATCGTTAGGTTTACGGTTATGGTGAGTGTTAGGATGAGGTTTAGTTTTAGGGTGAGGTTTAGGGTGAGGATGATGTTAAGTGTAAAGATGAGGTTTAGGCTGAGGGTGAGGGTTAAGATAATGTTGAGGGTTATGGTTAGGTTTAGGGTTAGGGTAAGGGTTAGTGTTAGATTTAGGTTTAGGGTTAGATTGAGGATTAGGGTTAGGGTTAGGGTTAGTGTGAGGTTTATGTTGAGGATGAGGGTTAGTGTTATGGTGAGGGTGAGGGTTAGAATTAGCGTTAAGTTGAGGGCTAGTGTGAGGGTGAGGGTTAGAGTTAGGTTAAGGTGAGGTTTAGGATTAGGGTGAGAGTTTGGATTAGTGTGAGGGTTAGGGTTAGGGTTAGGGTGAGGGTAAGTGTTAGTGTGAGTGTTAGGTTTAGGGTCAGGGTTATGGTTAGGGGGAAGGTGAGGTTTAGGTTTAGCGTTAAGGTGAGGTTTAGTGTTAGCGTTAGGGTTGGAATTAGGATTAAGGTGAGGGTGAGGTTTAGGGGTTGAGAGGATTAGGGTGAGGGTTAAGTTTAGGGTGAGGGTTAGGGTGAGGGTTAGGGTGCGTGTGATGCTAAGGGTAAAGGTGAGGATTAGGCTGAGGGTGAGGGTTATGGTAAGGGTGAGGGTTAGGATTAGGGCTAGGTTGAGGGTGAGAGTTAGATTGAGTATTAGAGTTAGAGTTAGTGTGAGGTTTAGGGTGAGGATGAGGGTTAGGGTCCGGGTGAGGGCTAGGGTGAGGTTGAGGGTTAGGGTTAGTATTAGGGTGAGGTTTAGGGTTAGGGTGATGTTTGGGTTAGTGTGAGCGTTAGTGTTAGCATTGCCGTTAGTGTTAGGGTGAGGTTAAGTTTTAGGGTGAGAGTTAGGATTAGGGTGAGGTTTATAGTTAGTGTGAGGATGAGAGTTCGGGTTAGGGTTAGGATGAGGTTCAGTTTAGGGTTAGGGTTTGAGTTAGGGTTATGGTGAGGGTGAGATTTAGGGTTAGAATTAGGGGTAGTGTTAGGGTTTGGGTTAGGGTGAGGGTTAGGATTAGGGGTAGGATTAGGCTTAGGCTTAGGCTTTGGCCGAGCATGAGGGTAAGTGTTAGGGTTCATGTTAGGGTTCGGATTAGGGTTAGGGTTAGGGTGAGTGTTAGGATGAGGTTTAAGGTTAGGATTAGGTTTAGGGTGAGGGCTAGGGTGAGGGTTAGGGTGAGGTTTAGTGTTAGGGATAGGTTTATGTTTAGGATTTGCGTTACGGTGAGGGTGAGTTGAGGGTTAGGGTTAGGGTTAGGGTTAGGGGCAGGGTGATTGTTAGTGTTATGGTTACGGTAAAGTTGTGGTGAGGGTGAGGCTGAGGGTGAGGGTTATGGTTAGGGTTAGGGTTAGTGTTAGGGTTAGTGTTATTGTTAGGGTTAGGGTTAGGGGGGATGGTTAGTGTGAGGTTTAGGGTTAGGGTTAGTGTTAGGGTTAGGGTGAGGGTGAGGTTTATGTTGAGGTTTAGGGTTAGGGTTAGGGAGAGGTTTAGGGTTAGAGATATGGTGAGGGTGAGGGTGCGGGTGAGTATGAGGGTTAGGGTTCGGGTTAGCATTAGGCTGAGGGTTAGGCAGAGGGTGATGGTGAGGGTGAGGTTTAGGGTTAGGGATAGGATGAGGTTTAGGTTTAGGGTTAGTTTTAGAGTTAGAGTTACTGTTAGGGTTAGTGTTAGGGTGAGGTTTAGGGTAAGGTTTCGGGTTATGGTTAGGGTGAGGGTTAGATTGAGGATTAGTGTTAAGGTTAGTATGAGGTTTAGGGTGAGGATGAGGATTAGGGTTAGGCTGAGGGTGAGGGTTAAGATAAGGGTGAGTGTTAGGGTTAGGGTGAGGGTTAGGCTAATGTTTCGGGACATGGTTAGGGTGAGGGTTAAATTGAGGATTAGGGTTAGGGTTAATGTGAGTTTTAAGGTGAGAATGAGGATTAAGGTTAGGGTGAGGGTGAGGGTTATAATTAGGGCTAGGGTGAGAGCTAGGGTGAGGGAGAGGGTTAGGGTTAGGCTTAGGGTTAGGCTGAGGGTGAGGTCGGGGGTGAGGAATAGGTTTTGGGTGATGATTAGGGTTAGGGTTAGGGTGAGGGTTAGGATGAGGGTTAAGGTTAATATTAGGCTTAGGCTTAGGTTTAAGCTGAAGTTGAGGGTGAGGGTGAGAGTTATGGTTAGGGTGATGGACTGGGTCTGGGTTAGGGTGAGTGTTAGGATGACGGTTAGGGTTAGAATGAGGATTAGGGTGATTGTGTCGGTAAGAATAAAGGTGAGGCTGAGGCTGAGGGTCAGTGTTCCCCTAAGGGTGAGGTTTTGGTTAAGGGTGAGGGTTAGGGTAAGGGTTAGGGTGAGGGTTAGGATGAGGGTGAGGGTTAGATTGTGCATTATTGTTAGGGTTAGTTTGAGGTTTAGGGCGAGGATGAGGGTTAGGGTTAGGTTGAGGGTTAAGATTAGAATTAGGGTTAGGGTGAGGGCTAGGGCGAGGCTGAGGTTTAGGGTTCAGTTTAGGGTGAGGTTTAGGGTTAGGGTGAGAGTTAGGGTTACTGTGAGGGTTAGTGTTAGATTTAGGGTTATTGTTAGTGTGAGGGTAATTGTTAGGGTGAGGGTTAGGGTTAGGGTGAGGGTTGTGGTTAGGGTGAGGTTTAGGGTTAGAATGAAGGTTTTGGTTAGGGTGAGGATTAGGGTTATGGTGAGGGTGAGGTTGAGGGTTAGGGTTAGAGTGAGGTTTAGGGTAAGGGTTAGGGTTAGAGTTAGGTTTAGGGTTAGAGTTAGGGTTAGGGTGAAGGTGAGGTTTAGGGTTAGAGTTAGGGATCAGGTGAGGGTTAGGATAAGGGTTAGGTTTAGGGTTAGTTTTAGGTTTAAGGTTAGGGTGAGGTTTATTGTTAGGGTTATGGTTAAGATTAGGGTTAGGGTGAGGGTGAGTGTGTGGGTTAGGGTTAGGTTTAGGGTTAGGCTTATGGTTAGGCTGAGGTTTAGGTTGACGGTGAGGTTTAGGGTTAGGGTGAGGGTTAGGGTTAGGATTAGGTTTAGGGTGAGGGCTAGGGTGAGGGTGAGGTTTAGGGTTAGTGTTAGGGTGAGGTTTATGGTTAGGGTTAGGGTTAGGATCAGTTTGAGTTTGAGGTTTAGGTTTAGAGATTAGTGTTAGGTTGAGGTTTACAGTGAGAGTTAGGTTTAGGGTTAGTGTTAGGGTTAGGGTGAGGGTGAGGGTTCGGGTGAGGGTGTGTGTTAGGGTTAGGGTTAGGGTGAGGTTTAAGTTTAGGATTAGGGTTAGGGTGTGGGATAGTGTGAGTGTGAAGTTTAGGATTAGGGTTAGGGTGAGGTTTAGGGTGAGGGTTTGTGTTAGGGTTAGGTTTAGGGTTAGAATTAGGGTTAGGGTGAGGGTTAGGATTAGGGATAGGTTTAGGTTTAGGGTTATGTTGAGGTTCAGGGATAGTGTGAGGGTTAGTCTTAGGGTGAGGTAAATGTTAGGTTGAGGTTTAGTGTTAGCTTGATCGTTTTGTTTAGGGTGAGGTTTAAGGGCTAGGGTTAGGGTTATTGTTAGTGTTAGGGTTATGGTTACAGTGAGAATGAGGATGACGTTGAGGTTGAGGGTTAGGGTTAGAATTAGGGTTAGGTTGTGTGCTAGGGTGAGGGTGAAGTTTAGGGTTAGGGTTAGGGTGAGGTTTAGGGTTAGGGTGAGGGTTAGGGTTTGTGTGAGGGTTAGTGTTAGGGTGAGGTTAAGTGTTAGCTTGAGGGTAAGTGTTAGGGTGAGGGTTAGGATTAGGGTGAGGTTTATGTTTGGGGTGAGGGTTAGTGTTAGGGTTAGGGTTATTGTTAGGTTTAGGATTAGGATTAGGGTTACTGTGAGGGTGAGGTTTAGGGTTAGGGTGAGGTTTAGGGTTAGGGTTAGGGTTAGGGTGAGGTTGAGGTTTAGGTTTAGATTTAGTGTTAGTGTGAGGGTTAGGGTTAGCGTTAGTGTTAGGTTTAGGGTTAGCGTTAGAGTTAGGCTTAGGTTTAAGCTGAGGGTGAGGTTGCGGTTTAGGGTTAGGGTGAGGGTGAGGTTTAGGGTTAGAGTTAGGGTTAGGGTGAGGGTTAGGGTTAGGGCTGGGATTAAGTTTAGGGTTAGGGTGAGGGTGAGTGTGAGGATTAGTGTTAGGGTTAGAGTTAGGCTTATGTTTAAGCTGAGGGTGAGGGTGAGGTTTAGGGTTAGGTTGAGGGTGAGGATTAGGGTTAGAGTTAGGGTTTGGGTGAGGGTTACTGTTAGGTTTAGGTTTAGGATTAGGTTTAGGGTGAGGGTGAGTGTGAGGGTTAGGATAAGGATTAGGCTTAGGCTTAGGGTAAGGTTGAGGGTGATGGTTGGGGAGAGGATTAGGCTTAGGGTGATGTTTAGCCTTAGGGTGAGGGTGAGGGTTAGGGTTAGGGTTAGGGTTAGGATTAGGGTTAGGGTGAGGGCTAGGGTGAGGGTGAGAGTCAGGGTTAGGTTTAGGGTTAGGCTTAGGCTTAGGGTTAGGCTGAGGGTGAGGGTGAGGTTTAGGTTTAGTATGAGGTTTAGGATCAGGTTTAGGGTGAGGGTTAGGATGAGGTATAGGGTTAGGATTCGGGTTAGGTTGTGGGCTAGGTTGAGGGTTAAGTTTAGGGTTAGGTTTAGTGTGAGGTTTAGGGTTCCGGTTAGGTTTAGTGTTAGGGTGAGGGTTAGGGTTAGAGTTACTGTATGGATGAGGGTTAGGTTTAGGTTGAGGGTTAGGGTTAGGTTTAGTGTGAGGTTTAGGGTTAGGTTTAGGGTGAGGGTTAGGTTGAGGGTTATCGTTTGGATTAGGGTTAGGGTGCGGGCTAGGTTGAGGGTGAGGTTTAGGGATAGGGTTAGGCTTAGACTTAGGTTTAGGCTGAAGGGTAGGGTGGGGGTGAGGAATAGGTTTTGGGTGATGTTTAGGGTTAGGGTTAGGGTGAGGATTAAGATGAGGGTTAGTGTTAGGATTAGGTTTAGTGTGAGGGCTAGGGTGAGGGTGAGGGTTAGGGTTAGGTTTAGGGTTAGGCTGAGGGAGAGGGTGAAGGTAAGGTTTAAGTTTAGGGAAAGTGTTAGACTTAGGGTTAGGGTACGGGTTAGGTTAGGTTTAGGGTTGGAGTTAGCCTTAAGGTGAGGTTTATGGTTAGGGATATGGTTAGGTTTCTGCTAAGGTTGAGGTTTAGAGTTAGCAAGAGGGTTAGGGTGAGGGGTAGGGTTAGGGTTAATGTGAGGTTTAGGGTTAGGTTTAGGGTTAAGGTTAGGGTGAGGGTTAGGTTGATTGTTAGGTTTTGGGTTACAGTTAGGGTGAGGGTGAGGGTTATTTTGAGTTTTAATTTAGGCTTACTGTTATGATTAGGGTGAGGTTAAGGGTTAGGTTTACGGTGAGGGTGAGGGTGAGCTTTAGCGTTAGGGTGTGGGTGAGGGTTAGGGTTAGGGTTCGGGTTCGGGTAATGGTTAGGGTTAGGGTGACGTTGAAGGTTAGGGTTAGGGGTAGGTGAGGGTTAGGGTTAGGATTAGGTTTAGTGTTAGGGTGAGGTTTAATGTGAGGGTGAGGTTTAAGGTTAGGCTTAGGTTTGGGGTGTGGGTAAGTGATAGCATGAGGGTTAGGGTGAGTGTTAGAGTTAGCATTAGGGTTAGGGTGAGCGTTAGGGTGAGGGTTAGGGTGAGGGTGAGGGTGAGAGTGAGCGTTAGGGTGAGGATTAGGGTGAGTTTTAGGGTTAGGGTGAGGGTTAGGTTAAGGGTGAGTGTTAGGGTGAGGTTTAGGTTTACAGTTATGCTTAGGGTTAGGGTGAGGTTTAGGGTTAGGATTAGGGTGAGGGTTAGGTTGATGGTTAGGGTGAGGGTGAGGGTTAGGGGTCGGGTGAGGGTTATGTTTATTATTATGGTTACGGTCAGGTTTAAGATGACGGTGAGGTTTAGGGTGAGGGTTGGGGTGAGGGTTAGGGTTAGGGTTAAGATGAGGGTTATGATAAAGGGTAGGGTTACGGTTAGGGTGAGGGTTAGGTTTAGTGTGAGAGTTAGGGTTAGGGTTAGGTTTAGGATTAGTGTGAGGGTAAGAATTAGGGTGAGGGTGAAGTTTAGGGTTAGGTATAGTGATAAGGTTAGTTTTACACTGAGGGTGAGCGTGAGGGTGAGGGTTAGGGTTAGGGTTAGTGTTAGGGTGAGGGCTAGGGTGAGGGTTAGGGTTAGGGTGAGGATTAGGTTGTGGGTGATGGTAATTGTAAATGTGAGGGTTAGGCAGAGGGTGAGGGTAAAGATAAAGGTGAGGTTTAGGGTTAGGGTGAGTGTTAGGGTAAGGTTTCGGGTTAGGGTTAGGGTAAGGATTAGATTGAGGATTAGGTTTAGGGTTAATGTGAGGTTTAGGGTGAGGATGAGGGTTAGGGTTCGGTGGAGGGTTAGGGTTAGAATTAGGGTTAGGGTGAGGACTAGGTTGAGGTTTAGTGTAAGGGTTAGGCTTAGGGTGAGGTTTAGGGTTAGCGTGATGGTGAGGTTATGGTTCAGGGTGAAGGTTAGGCTGAGAGTGAGTTTTAGGGTTAGGGTTAGGGTTAGCGTGAGGGGAAGGGTGAGGGTTAGGATGAGTGTTAGGGTGACGGTGAGGGTTAGGGTTAGGATTGGGGTCAGGGTTAGGCTGAGGGTTAGGGTGAGGGGTAGGGTTAGGGTAAGGGTGAAGATTAGGGACAGTGTGATTGTTAGGGTTAGCATGAAGGTAAGGGTTAGGTTCATGGTAAGGGTTACGGTGAGGGTTAGCATTAGGGTTAGGGTGAGGGTTAGTGTTAGGTTGGAGGTTAGGGTGAGGATTAGGGTGGGTGTTAGGGTTCTGGTGAGAGAGAGGATTAGGGTTAGGGTGAGGGTTATGGTTAGGGTGATGTGTAGAATGAGGCTGAGGGTTAGGGTGAGGGTGAGTGTGAGGGTTAGGGTATGGGTGACGGTTAAGGTTAGGGTGAGGGTTACAGTAACAGTGAGGGTTAGGTTGAGGGTGAGGTTAAGTGTTAGGATTAGGGTGAAGTTTAGGGTTACGGTTATGGTGAGGGTTAGGGTTAGGGTTATGTTTAGGGTGAGGGTGAGTGTTAGAGTGAGGATGAGGGTTTTGGAAAGTATGAGGGTTAGGTTTTCGGTGAGGGTTAGGGTTAGGGTGAGTGTTAGGGTTAGGGTGAGGATAAGGTAAGGGTGAGGGTGAGGGTTAGGGTTACTCTTAGTGTGAGGTTTAGGGTTACGGTTATGGTGAGGGTTAGGGTTAGGTTTATGTTTAGGGTGAGGGTGAGTGTTAGAGTGAGGATGAGGGTTTTGGAGAGTGTGAGGTTTAGGGTTGCAGTGAGGGTTAGGGTTAGGGTGAGTGTTAGGGTGACGGTGAGGGTGAGGTTTAGGGTTGATGTTAGGGTTAGAGTGAGGGGTAGGGTTATGGTTAGGGTGAGGGTTAGGGTTACTGTGAGGGTTATGGTTAGGGTGAGGTTTAGGGTTACTGTGAGGGTTCAAGTTAGGATTAGCCTTAGTGTTAGGGTGAGGGTAAGGGTTAGGTTGAGGGTTAGGGTTAGAGTGAGGGTTAGGGTAAATGTCAGGGTTAAGGTTAGGGTTAGTGTTAGGGTGAGGGTGAGGGTTAAGATTAGGTTTAGGGTTAGGGTTATTGTTAGGGTTAGAGTGAGGATTACAGTTCAGTTTAGGGTGAGGGTGAAGGTGAGGGATATGCTTACAGTTAGGGTGAGGTTTATGGTTAGGGTTAGGGTTAGTGTTAGGAGGAAGTTTAGGGTGAGGATTAGGGTTAGGGATAGGGTGAGGGGTATGGTTTTGGTTAGGGTTAAGGTGAGGGTTCGGCTTAGGGTGAGGTTTAGGGTTAGGGTTAGTTTTAGGGTGAGGGATGGGTTAGCAATAGGATTAGTGTGAGGGCTAAGGTGAGGGTGAGGTTTAGGGTTAGGATTAGGTTTAGGGTGAGGGTTAGGCTTAGGCTGAGGGTTAGGTTTAGTGGGAGGGTTGGTGTTAGGGTTAGGCTTAGTGTTAGGGTGAGGATAAGGGTTAGAGTGAGGGTTAGGGTTAGGGTGAGGGTTAGGGTTAGGGTGAGGGTCATGGTTAGGGTTAGGGTTAGGCTGAGGGTTAGGTCAGAGTTAGAGTTAGGGTTAGGGTAAGGGTTAGCGTTAGGGTAAGGGTTAGGTTTAGGATTAGTGTTAGAGTTATGGTTAAGTTTAGGGTGAGGCTTTCGGATTAGGGTTATGGTTAGGTAGAAGGTTAAGGTGAGGGTGACGGTTAGGGTTAGTTTTAGGTTTATCGTGTGGGTAAGTGATAGTGTGAGAGTTAGGGTGAGTGTTAGAGTTAGCATTAGGGTTAGAGTGAAGTTTAGGGTGAGGGATATGGGTAGGGTTAAGGTGAGCTTGAGGGTGAGGGTTAGGGTTAGGGTTAGGGTGGATTTTAGGGTTAGGGTGAGGGTTAGGGTTAGTGTTAGCGTAAGGGTAATGGTAAGGGTGAGGGTGACGGTTAGGGTTAGAGTTAGGCTGAGGGTTAGGTTTAGTGTGAGTTTTAGGGTGAGGATGAGGTTAAGGCTTATTGTGAGGTAAGGGTGAGCTTTAGGGTTAGTGTTAGGGTGAGGGTTAGGGATAGGGTTAGGGTTAGGGATACGGATAGGGTTGGGGTGAGGGTTAGGGTAATGGGTATGGTTATGTTAGGGTGAGGGTTAGGTTTAGTGTAAGTATTAGGGTTAGGGTTAGGGTTAGGATTAGTGTGAAGGTAAGAATTAGGGTGACGGTTAGGGTGAGGGTGAGGTTTAGGGTTAGGATTAGGGTTATGGTTAGTGTTACGCTGAGGGTGATGGTGAGGGTGAGGGTGAGTGTGAGTTTTAGTGTTAGGGTTAGGTTGAGGGTTATGGTTAGGGTTAATTTGAGGGTGGTATGAGGGTGAGGTTTAGGGTGAGGGAAAGGGTTATGGTGAGGGCCTGGGTGAGTGTGAGGTTTAGGGTTAGGGTGAGGGTTTGAGTTAGGTTTAGTATGAGGGTTATGGTGAGGGGTAGGGTTAGGTTTAGGGTGAGGTTAGGTTTAGTGTGAGGGTTACGGTTAGGGTTAGGGTGAGGGTGAGGTAAGGGTAATGGTGAGGGTAAGGGTGAGTGCAAGGTTTAGGGATACGAATAGGGATAGTGTTAGTGTTAGGCTGAGGGTGAGGATGAGGGTGCGGGTGAATTTTAGGGTTAGGATTACGGTTAGGGTGAGGGCTAGGGTGAGGGTGAGGATTAGGGTGAAGGTGAGTGTAAGGGTGAGGGTCTTGGTTAGGTAATGTTAGGGTTAGGGTGAGGATTAGGTGAGGGTTAGGGTGAGGGTGTAGGTTCAGGTGATGGTGAGGGTTAGGATGAGGTTGAGGTTTAGTAACCCTAACCGGGTTAGGTGAGGGTTAGGGTTAGGCTTAGGGATAGGGTTAGGTGAGGGTTAGGGTTAGGCATAAAGTTAGGGTAAGAGTTAGGGTTAGGGGTAGGGTTATGGTTAGGGTGAGTATTAGGTTTAATGTGAGGGTTAGGGTTAGGGTGAGGATAAAGTAAGGGTGAGAGTTAGGGTGAGGGTGAGGTTTAGGGTTACTATTAGAGTGAGGGTTAGGCTTAGGTTTAGTGTTAAGGGGAGGGTTAGGATGACGGTTAGGGTTAGGCTTAGGGTTAAGGAGAGGGTGAGTGTGAGCATGAGGCTTAGGGTGAACGTTAGGGTTAGGGTGGAGGTTAGTATTAGGGTTAGGGTGAGGGTTTGGGTTAGTCTTAGGGTTACGGAGAGATAGTGAGGGTGACCGTGAGGGTTAGGGTTAGGGTTAGGGTTAGGGTGAACGTTAGGGTTAGGGTGGAGGTTAGTATTAGGGTTAGTGTGAGGTTTAGGGTGAGGGTTAGGGTGAGGGTGAGGGTTAGGGTTAGGCTTAGCATTAGGGTTAGGGTCAGGTTTAGTGTGAGGTTTAGGGTGAGGATGAGGTTAAGGCTTTGGCTGAGGTTTAGGGTAAGGTTGAGTGTTAGGGTTAGGGTTAGCGTGAGGGTGAGGGTTAGGGTGAGGGTTAGGTTTAGGATAGGGTTAGGTTTAGGTTGAGGGTTAGGGTAAGGGGTAGGGTTGTGATTAGGGTGAGGGTTAGGTTTATTGTGAATGTTAGGGTTAGGATTAGGGTTAGGATTAGTTTGAAGGTAAGAATTAGGGTGACGGTTAGGGTGAGGGTGAGGTTTAGGGTTAGGATTAGGGTTATGTTTAGTGTTATGCTGAGGGTGATGTTGAGGTTGAGGGTGAGTGTGAGCTTTAGGGTTAGGGTTAGTGTGAGGGTTAGGATGAGGGTTAGGTTTAGGGTGAGGGAGAGGGTGAGGTTGAGGGTGAGTGTTAGGGTTAGGAGAAGGTTTAGGGTTAGGGTTAAGCTTAAGATTAGGGTGAGGTTTTGGGTTAGGTTTAGGTGTAGGATGAGGGTTAGGCTGAGGGGTAGGTGTAGGGTTAGGTGAGGGTTAGGGTTAGTGTGAGGGTTAGGTTTAGGGTTAGGTTGAGGGTAAGGATTAGTGTGAGGGTTAGGGTGAGGGTGAGTGTTAGGGTTAGGCGGAGGGTAGGGGTTAGGGTGAGGGTTAGATTGTTGGTAAGGTTTATGGTTAGCATTAGTGTTAGTGTTAGGGTGAGGGTTAGGGTTAGGGTTAGGGATAGGGTGAGTATTAGGGTTAGGATTAGTGTTAGGGTGAGCATTAGGCTGAGGGGTAGGGTTAGGGTTAGGCTTAGTCTTAGGGTTAGGCTTAGGGTGAGGGTGGGGTTGAGGATTAGGGTTAGGGTGATGGTTAGGATTAGGGTTAGGGTGAGGGTTAAGATGAGGGTTAGGGTGAGGGTAAGGTTTAAGGTGAGGGTTAGGGTGAAGGTGAGGTTTATGTTTACCATTAGGGTTAGGGTTAGAGTTAGCGTGAGGGTTAGGTTTAGGATTAGGGTTAGGGTGAGTGTGAGGGTGAGGGTTAGGTTTAGGGTTCGCGTGAGGGTTAGGTTTAGCGTTAGGGTTAGGTTGTGGGTTAGGGTTAGGGTTAGTGTGAGGGTGAGGGTGAGGGTTAGGGTATGGGTGAGGGTGAGATTTAGGGTTAGGAATAGGGTGGGGTGAGTGTGAGTGTGAGGTTTATTGTGAGGAATAGGGATAGGGTGAGGGTGAGTGTTAGTGTGAGATTTAGTGGTAGGTTAGGGTGAGGGTTAGAGTTAGGGTGATGGTTAGTATGAGGGTTAGTTTAAGGTTAAGGGTGAGGGTTAGGGTTAGGATTAGGTTAGGGTGAGGGTGAGGGTGAGCGTTTGGGTTAGCTTTAGGGTTAGGGATAGGTTTAGAGTTAGGGTGAGGTTTAGGATGAGGGTTAGGATTAGGGTTAGGGTTAGGGTTTACGTGAGGGTTAGGGTCAGGGTGAGGGTTAGGGTTAGGGTTAGATTTACGGTGAGAGTAATGGCTAGCATGAGGTTTATGGTGAGTGTGAGGGTTAACGTTAGCATTAGGGTTAGGGTGAGGTTTAGGGTGAGGGTTAGGGTTAGATTTATGGTTAGGGTGAGGTGAGGGTGAGGGTGATTGTGAGGTTTATGGTTAGGGTGAGAGATAGGTTTAGGGTGAGGGTTAGGCTTTGGGTTAGGGTGCAGATGAGCGTGAGGTTGACAGTGAGGCTTAGGGTGAGGGTGAGTGTGAGTGTGGGGGTTATGCTTAGAGTTAGGTTTAGGGTTAGGGTTAGTGTGAGGGTGAAGCTGAGGGTTAGGGTTAAGAGTAGGGTTAGGTTTAAATTTAGGCTGAGGGTGAGCGTGACGGAGAGGGTAACGGTTAGGCTTAGGGTTAGGTTTGGTGTGAGGGTTAGGGTGAGGGTAAGGTTAAAGGTTAGGCTGAGGGTGAGGGTTAGGGTTAGGGTTAGGGTGAGGATTAGGGTTAGGGTGAGGTTAGAGTTAGGGTGAGGTTTATTGTTAGTGTGAGGGTTAGTGTTAGTGTTAGGTTGAGGGTAAAGGTTAGGTTGAGGGTTAGGGATAGGGTTAGGTTTAGGGTGAGGTTTCGGGTTAGGGTGAAGGTTAGGGTCAGGGTGAGTGTTAGGGTTAGCATTATGGTAGGGTGAGGGTTAGTGTGAGGGTTAGCGTAAGGTTAGTGTGAGGGTTAGGTTTAGGGTGAGGGTTAGGTTGAGGGTGAGAGTAATGTTAAGTGTGAGGGTTAGGGTTATGGTGAGGATTATGGTAAGCTTGTGGGTTAGGGTGAGGGTTAGGTTTAGGTTTACAGTAAGGGTGAGGTTTAGGGTGAGTGTTAGGTTTGGGGTTAGGGTTAGAGTGAGGGTGAGATTGAGGGTTGGGAATAGGGTGAGGGTTAGGTTTAGGGTGAGGGTTAGGATTAGGATTAGGTTTAGGGTGAGGGTGAGGGTTAGGGTTAGGGATAGGGTTAGGTTGAGGGTTAGGGTTAGGCTGAGGATTAGGGATAGTGTAATGGCTAGTTTTAGGGTTAGGGTTAGTGTTAGGGTGAGCGTAAATTTTAGGGTTAGGTTTAGGGTTACGGTGAGGTTGAGGGTTAGGTTAAGGGTGAGGGTTAGGGTTAGGGTGAGGGTGAAGGTGAGGGTTAGGATAAGGGTTAGGGTTAGGGTTATTTTTAGGTTTAGGGTTAGGTTTATGGTTATGTTGAGGGTGAGGGTGAGGGTGAGGGTTAGGGTTAGTGTGAGGTTTAGGGCTAGGGTTAGGTTTAGGGTTAGGGTTAGGATGAGGTTTAGGGTGAGGGGTAGGGTTAAGGTTAGGGTGACGGTTTGGGTTAGTGTGAAGGTTAGGGTTAGGGTTAGGATTAGGTTAGGTTGAGAGTTAGGTTTTAGATTAGGGTTAGGGTGAGAGTAAGGGTTAGGGTGAGGTTAAGGGTTAGATTAGGTTTAGGGTTAGGGTAAGGGTAAGGGTTAGGATGAGGGTTAGGGTTAGGGTCAGGTTTATGTTGAGGTTGAGGTTTAGGGTTAGTGTTAGTTTGAGGTGAAGGTTTAGGGTGAGGTTTAGGGTGAGGGTGAGTGTTAGGGTTACCATTAGGGTTAGGGTGTGGTTTAGTGTGAGTGTTTTGGTTAGTTTAGGGTGAGGTTTTTGGTTAGTGTGAGGGTTAGGGTGAGGGTAAGGTAAGGGTAAGGGTGAGGTGTTTGGTGAGGGTGAGGGTTACGGAAAGGGAGAGGGTTAGGGTTAGGGTGAGGGTTAGAGTTAGGGTTAGGAAAAGGGTTAGTGTGAGGGATAAGGTGAGGGTGAGGATTAGGTTTAGGGTTAGGTTTAGGTTGAGGATTTGGTTTAGGCTGAAGGTTAGGGTTAGTATGAGTGTTGGTGTCTGGTTTAGGCTTAGTATTAGGGTGAGGGTAAGGTTTAGGGTGAAGGTTAGGTTTAGGGTGAGGTTTAGGGTTAGGGTGAGGGTGAGGGTTAGGTTTAAGGTGAGGGTAAGTTTTAAGGTAAGGTCTAGGTTTAGGGTTATTGAGGGTTTTGTTGAGGTTTAGTATTAGGGTTAGTGTAAGGGTTAGGGTTAGGGTTAGTGTGAGCATTAGGTTGAGGGTTAGCTTGACGGTTAGGGTGTGTGAGGGTTAGGGTTAGGCTGAGGGTGAGGGTGAAGGTGAGAGTTAGGGTTAGGATTAGGGTTAGGGAGAGGTTTTGGGTTTGGTTTATGGTTAGGATGATGGTTAGGGTGAAGGGTAAATTTAGGTTTAGGGTGAGGTTAGATTTATTGTGAGGGTTAGCGTTAGGTTTAGGGTTAGGGTGAGGGTGAGGATATGGTTTAGGGTGCGGGTTAGGGTGAGGGTTAGGGTTAGGGATAGGGTTAGGTTTAGGGTGACTGTTAGCTTGAGGGTTTGGTTTAGGTTTAGGGTTAAGGTTTCGGATGAGGGTTCGGGCTCAGTTTAGGGTTAGGTTAAGGGTTTTGTGTTTGGGTTACTGTTAGGGTTAGGGTGAGGTTTATGGTTAGGGTGAGGGTTAGGGTTATGTTTAGGTTTATGGTGTGTTTAAGTGATAGCGTGAGGGTTAGAGTGAGTGTTACAGGTAATAGTAGTGTTTGGGTGAGGGTGAGGGAGAGGGTTAGGGTTTGGGTTAGCGTGAGGGTGAGGGTGAGGGTGATGGTTAGGGTTAGAGTTAGGGTGAGGGTTAGGTTTAGTGTGAGGTTTAGAGTGAGTATGAGGTTAAGTGTTAGGGTGAGGGTTAAGGTAAAGGTGAGGGTTCGGGTTAGGTTTAGTGTTAGGGTGAGGTTTAGGGTGAGGGTTAGGGTTAGGTTTAGGGTTAGGGTGACGAGGAGGTTTAGGGTTAGGGTTACGGTGAGTGCTAGGGTGCGGGTTAGGGTTAGGGTGAGGGTTAAGCTTAGGGTGAGGGTTAGGGATAGGGTTAGTTTGTGGGTGGTGTAAGGGTGAGGTTTAGGATGATGGTTAGGATTAAGATGAGGGCTAGGGTGAGGGTTAGGGTTAGCGTTAGGGTGAGGGTTAGGGTTAGGTTTAGGTTGATGTTTGGGGTGAGGGGTAGGGTTAGATTTAGGGTGAGGGTTAGGTTTAGTGAGAGCGTTATTGTTAGGCTTAGGGTGAGGGTGGCGGTAAGGTTTATGGTGAGGGTTATGATGGGGTTGATGGTTAGGGTTAGGATTAGGGGAGGGTTAGGGTAAGGCTGAGCATGAAGGTGAGAGTGCGGGTGAGGTTTACGGGTAGGGTTACATTTAGGGTGAGGGCTGTGGTGAGGGTGAGGGTTAGGGTGAAGTTTAGGGTGAGGGTGAGGGTGAGGGCCTTTGTTAGATAATGGTTAGAGTTAGGGTGAGGATTAGGTGAGGGTGAGGGTGAGGGTGAGCTTTAGGGATAGGGTGTGGGTGCGTGTTAGGTTTAGGGTGGGGGTTCAGGTGATGTTGAGTGTTAGGGTAAGGTTGAGATTTAGGGTTAGGTGAGGGTTAGGTTTAGGGTTAGGGTTAGAGTTAGGATGAGGGTTTGGGTGAGGGATACTGTTAAGGTTAGGGTGAACATTAGGGTTAATGTGAGGGTTAGGGTTAGGGTGAGGTTAATGTTAGAGTGACAGTTCGGGTGAGAGTTAGGGTTAGGGTTACTGTTAGGGTGAGGGTTAGGGTTAGCTTTAGAATTAAGTTGAGGGTGAGGGTGAGGGTTAGGGTTAGGCTTAGGGTTAAGGTGAGGGTGAGGGTGAGGATGAGGGTTAGCTTGAGGGTTAGGGTTAAGGTGAGGGTTAGGTTTACGATTAGGGTTATTGTTAGGATTAGGTTTAGGGTGAGGGTGAGGATGAGGGTGAGGGTGAGGGTGTGGAATAGGGTTAGGGTTAGGTTTAGGGTGAGCATGAGGGTTAGGGTTAGGGTGAGGGGTTGGGTTAAGCTTAGGGTGAGGGTTAGGGTTAGTGTGAAGGTTAAGGTTAGGGTTAGGGTGAGGTTTAGGTTGAGGGTTAGGGTTTGGATTAGGGTTAGGATGAGGGTGAGGGTTAGGGTGAGGTTTATGGTTAGTTTAGGGTTGGGTTTATGGTGAGGGTTAGGGTGAGGGTAAGGATTAGGTTGAGGGTTAGGGTTAGGGTGAGGTTTAGGGTGAGATTGTGGGTTAGGGTTAGGGTTAGAGTGAGGTTCAGGTTTAGGGTGAGGGTTAGAGTGAGGGTGAGTGTTGGGGTTAGCATTAGGGTTAGGGTGAGGTTTAGTGTGAGTGTTTTGATTAGGTTAGGTTGAGGTTTTGGCTTAGGGTGAGGGTTAGTGTGAGGGTAAGGTAAGGGTAAGGGTGAAGTTTTTGGTGAGGGTGAGGGTTACGGAAAGTGTGAGGGTTAGGGTTAGGGTTAGGGTTAGGGACAGGAAAAGGGTTAGTGTGAGGGATAAGATGAGGGTGAGGATTTGGGTTAGGGTTAGGTTTAGGTTGAGGGTTAGGTTTAGGCTGAGGTTTAGGATTAGTGTGAGGGTTTGTGTTAGGATTAGGCTTAGTGTTAGGGTGAAGGTTAGGGTTAGGGTGAGTGTTAGGGTTAGGGTGAGGGTAAGGGTTAGGGTTAGGACTAGATTTAGGGTTATTGAGGATTTTGGTGATGTTTAGGGTTAGGGTTAGTGTAAGGGTTATGGTTTGGTTTAGTGTCGAGTATTAGGTTGAGGGTTAGCGTGATGGTTAGGGTTAGTGTGAGGGTATGGGTTAGGCTGAGGGTGAGGGTGAGGTTGAGAGTGTTAGGGTTAGGGTGAGTTATGATGAGGGTGAGGGTTAGGGTTAGGATTAGTGTGAGGGATAGGTTTTGAGTTAGATTTAGGGTTAGGATGAGGGTTAGGGTGAGGGGTAAGGTTAGGTTTAGGGTGAGGGTTAGAGTTATTGTAAGCGTCAGCGTTAGGGTTAGGGTTAGGGTGAGGGTGAGTATAAGGTTTAGGGTGAGGGTTAGGGTGAGGGTTAGGGTTTGGGATAGGGTTAGGGATAGGGTGACACTTAGCTTGAGGGTTAGGTTTAGGGTTAGGTTTAAGGTTTCGGGTGAGGTTTAGGGTTCAAGTTAGGGTTAGGGTTTCGTGTTTGGGTTAGGGTTAAGTTTAGGGTGAGATTTAGGGTGAGTGTGAGGGTGAGGGTTAGCTTTAGGTTTATGGTGTGGGTAAGTGATAGCGTGAGGGTTAGGGTGAGTGTTAGAGTTAGCAGCAGGGTTAGAGTGAAGGTTAGGGTGAGGGTTAGGGTTAGGGATAAGGTGAGCTTGAGAGTGATTGTTAGGGTTAGGGTTAGGGTGAGTTTTAGGGTTAAGGTGAGGGTTAGGGATAGGGTTAGCATGAGGGTGAGGGTGAGGGTGACGGTTAGGGTTAGAGTTTGGGTGAGGTTTAGGTTTAGTGTGAGGTTTATGGTGAGGATGAGGTTAAGGGTTAGGGTGAGGGTTAAGGTAAGGGTTAGGGTTAGGGTTAAGGTTAGTGTTAGGGTGAGGGTTAGGGTTAGGGTTAAGGTTAGGGTTTGGGTGAGGGGGAGGGTTAGGGTTCGGTTTAAGGTGAGGGCTAGTGTGCGGGTTAGGGTTAGGGTTAGGGTGAGTGTTATGGTTAGGGTTAGTTTGAGGGTGGTGTGAGGGTGAAGTTTAAGATGAGGGTTAGGATTAGGGTGAGGGCTAGGGTGAGGGTGAGGATTTGCGTTAGGGTGAGGGTTAGGTTTAAGTTTAGGTTGAGTTTTGGGGTGAGGGGTAGGGTTAGGTTTAGGGTGAGGGTTAGGTTTAGTGTGAGGGTTAAGGTTAGGGATATTGTGAGGGTGAGGGTAAGGGTTATGGTGAGTGTTATGATCAGGTTGAGGGTTAAGGTTAGGATTAGTGGTAGGGTAAGGTAAGGCTGAGCATGAGGGTGAGGGTGCGGGTGAGGTTTAGAGTAAGGGTTACGTTTAGGGTGAGGGCTAGGGTGAGGGTGAGGGTTAGGGTGAAGTTTAGGGTGAGGGTGAGGGTGAGGGTCTTTGTTAGATAATGGTTAAGGTTAGTGTGAGGATTAGGTGAGGGTTAGGGTTAGGGTGAGCTTGAGGATTAGGGTGTGGGTGAGTGTTAGGTTTAGTGTGAGGGTTCGGGTGATGGTAAAGGTTAGGGTAACGTTGAAAATTAGGGTTAGGTTTAGATGAGGGTTAGGTTTAGGGTTAGGATTAGAGTTAGGGTGAGGGTTCGGGTGAGGTGTACTGTTAAGGTTAGGGTAAGCATTAGGGTTAATTTGAGGGGTAGGGATAGGGTGAGGATAAAGTTCGGGTGACGGTTAGGGTGAGGGTGAGGGTTAGGGTTACTGTTAGGGTGAGGGTTAGAGTTAGCTTTAGTGTTAAGGTGAGGGTGAGGGTTTGGGTTAGTGTTAGGCTTAGGGTTAAGGTGAGGGTGATGGGTTAGGTTTAGGGTTAGGGTTAGGGTTATTGTTAGGGTTAGATTTAGGGTGAGGGTGAGGATGAGGGTGAGGGTGAGGGTGTGGGTTAGGGTTAGGGATAGGTTTAGGGTGAGGGTGAGGGTTAGGGTTAGGGTTAATGTTAGGCTTAGGGTGATTGTTACGGTTAGTGTGAGGCTTAGTGTTAGGGTTAGGGTTGGTGTTAGGGTGAGGGAAAGAGTTAGGGTGAGGATTAGGGTTAGGGTGAGGGTTAGGAATAAGTTGAGGGTTAGGATTAGGGTTCTGGTTAAGGTGAGGGTGAGGGTGATGCTTAGGGTTAGGGTTAGGTTGAGGGATAGGGTGAGGGTTAGGTTTAGGGTGAGGGTTAGGGTTAGGGTGAGAGTTAGCCTTAGTGTTAATTTGAGGGTGGGGTGAGGGTCAGCTTTAGGGTGTGGGTTAGGGTTAGGGTGATGGCTAGATTAGTGTGATGATTAGGGTTAGGGTGAGAGTTAGGGTTAGGTTTAGGGTGAGGGATACGGTGAGGTTTAGGTTTAGGTTTAGAGTGAGGGTTAGGTTTAGTGTGAGGGTTACGATTAGGGTTAGGGTGAGGGTGAGGTTTAGGGTTAAGGGTGAGGGATAGGGTAATGCTGAGGGTTATGTTTAGGATTAGCTTTAGAGTTAGGTTTAGGCTGAAGGTGAGAGTGAGGGTGAGTGTGAGGTTTAGGATTAGGGTGATGTTTAGGGTGAGGAGAAGTGTGAGGGTGAGTTTTAGTGTAAAGATGAGGGCGAGGTTGAGGGTGAGGGTCTCGGTTAGGTAGAGGTTAGGGTTAGGGTGAGGATTAGGTGAGAGTTAGGGTGAGGGTGAGGGTTAGGGTTAGGGTTAGAGAGAGGGTTATGTTAGGGGTTAAGGTTAGAATTAGGGTGAGGGTTAGGGTGAGGGTGAGGGTTAGGGTTAGGGTTAGAGAGAGGGTTAGGTTAGGGGTTAAGGTTAGAATTAGGGTGAGGGTTAGGGTGAAGGGTAGGGTTAGGGTTAGGGTGAGCATAAAGGTTAATGTGAGGGTTAGGGTGAGGGTGAGGATAAAGTAAGGGTGAGGGTTAGGGTTACTGTTAGGGTGAGTTTTAGGGTTAGGATTTGTGTTAAGGTGAGTGTAAGGGTGAGGGTTAGGGTTAGGCTTAGGGTTAAGATGAGGGTGAGGGTGAGGCCGAGGGTTAGCGTGAGGTTTAGGGTTAGGGTGAGGGTTAGGTTTACGGTTAGGGTTTGGGTTATTCTTAGGGTTAAGGTTAGGGTGAGGGTGAGGATAAGGTTTAGTGTGATGTTTAGGGTGAGTGTGATGGTTAGGGTGAGGGTGAGGGTGAGGTTTTGGTTGAGTGTTTGGGTTAGGTTTAGGGTGAGAGTGAGTGTGAGGGCTAGGGTTAGGGTTAATATCAGTCTTAGGATTAGGCTGAGGGTGAGGGTGAGTGTGAGAGTTAGGGTTAGGGTTAGTGTGAGGCTTAGGCTTAGGGTGAGGGTGAGGGTGAGGGATAGGGTCATGGTTAGGGTGGGGGTGAGGTTGAGGCTTAGGGTGAGGGTGAGGGTGAGTGTTAGGGTGCGGGTAAGTTTTAGGGTTAGATTTATGGTTCGGGTGAGGGTTAGGATGATGGTTATGATGAGGGGCAGGTTTAGGGCTATGGTGAGGTTCAGGGTTAGTTTGAGGGTGACCGTTACGGTTGGGTTTAGGGTGAAGGTTAAGGTGAAGGTTAGGGATAGGTTTATGGTCAGGCTGAGGGTTAGGGTGAGGGTAAGTTTTAGGGTGAGGGTTAGGGTGAGTGTGAGGGTTAGGTTTAGGGAGAGATTTAGGTTTATGGAGAGGATTAGGGTTCCGTTTAGGGTGAAGGTGAGGGTGATGGTGTGGGTTAAGGTAAGGATTAAGTTTAGGGTTAGAGTTAGGGTTATTGTTAGGGTTAGGGTTAGGGTTACGGTTAAGGTGAGGTTGCGGGTGAGGTGAGGTTTAGCGTTAGGGTTAGCGTTAGGGTGAGGGTTTTGGTGAAGGTAAGTGTTGGGGTGAGGGTTAGGGTTAGGGTGAGGTTGAGGGTGAGGTTGAGAGTTACTGTTAGGGTTAGGGTTAGGGTGAGGTTTAGGGTGAGGTTGAGGTTTAGTGTTATGGTTAGTGTTAGGGTGAGATTAAGGGTTAGGTTGAGGGTTAGGGTGAGTGTTAGGGTTAAGTTAGGGTGACGGTTAGGGTTAGGGTGAGGTTTAGGGTTAGTGAAGGTTAGTGTTAAGGTTAGGCTTAGTGTTAGGTTGAGGGTAATGTTTAGATTGAGGTTTAGGTTGAGGGTTTGGGTTAGGGTTAGGGTGAGTGTGAGGGTCAGTGAGAGGGTTAGGATTAAGTTTAGGGTTAGGTTTAGGTTGAGGGTGAATGTGAGGTTTAGGGTTAGGTGATGGTTAGGCTTAGGTTTAAGCTGAGGGTGAGGGTGAGTGTGAGGGTTAGGGTTATGTTGAGTGTGAGCATTAGGGTTAGGTTTAGGGTGAGGGTGAGGTTGAGGGTTAGGGTGAGGGTTAGGGTTTGATTTAGGGTGAGGGTTAAATGAGGGTGAGGGTTAGGGTTAGGGTGAGGGTTAGGGTTAGGTTGAGGGTGAGGAATAGCGTTAGGGTGAGGGTTAGGGTTAGGGTGATGTTTAGGGTGAGTGTGAGGGTTGGTTTGAGGGTTTGCGTTAGATTTAGGGTGAGGTTGAGGGTGAGGGTGAGGCTTAGATTTAGGGTTAGTGTGAGGTTGACTGTGAGGGTTAGGTTTAAGGTTAGGCTTTAGCCTGAGGGTTAGGCTCAGGGTGAGAGTGAGGGTGATGGTTAGGGTTACGGTGAGGTTTAGGGTTAGGGTTCGGGTGAGGGTTAGGGATAGTTTGAGGGTTAGGGTTCGGGTGAGGGTTAGGGTTACTGTGAAGTTTCATGTTAGGTTTAGGCTTAGTGTTAGCTTGAGGGTAAGGGTTAGGTTGAGGGTCAGCTTTAGGGTGAGGTTTAGGGTTAGTATGAGGGTTAGGGCTTGGGTGAGGTTAAGGGTGATGGTTAGGTTTAGGGTGATGGTTAGGGTGAGGGTGAGGGTTAGGGTGAGGGTTCAGTTGAGGGTTTGGTTAGGTTTATGGTGAGGTTGACACTTAGGGTTAGGTTTAGGGTGAGGGTGAATGTGAGGTTTAGGGATAGGGTTAGGGTTAGGTTTAGGGTTAGGCTGAGGGTGACTATGAGCTTGAGATTTAGTGTTATGGTGAGCATTAGGGTTGGGGTTAGGGTGAGGTTATTGTTCGGGTGAGTGTTAGGGTTTGGGTGAGGGTTAGCGTTACGTTTAGGGTTAGGGTTAGGTTGGAGGTTAGGGTTAGGGTGAGGGTTAGCGTTAGTGGTAGGGTTAGGTTGAGCGTGAGGGTGAGGGTTAGGGTTAGGATTAGGTTTAAGGTGAGCCTGAGGGTGAGGGTGAGGGTTAGTGTTAGGGTGAGGGTTAGGCTAAGGGTTAGGGTGAGAGTTATGTTTAGGGTGATGTTTAGGTTGAGGGTTTGGTTTAGGGTTAGGGTGAGTGTGAGAGTGAGTGAGAGGGTTAGGATTAGTGTTAGGGTTAAGTTTAGGGTCAGGGTGAGTGTGAGGGTTAGGGTTCCGGTTATTGTTAGGCTTAGTTTTAAGCTGACTGTGAGGGTGAGAGTGAGGGTTAGGGTTATGTTTAGGGTGAGGGTGAGGTTTAGGGTTAGGGTGAGATTTAGGGTTTGGGTTAGGGTGAGGGTTAGATGAGGGTGAGGGTTAGGGTTAGCGTGAGGGTTAGGGTAAGGGTGAGGGTGAGTATTAGCTTTATGGTGAGGGTTAGGGTTCTGGTGCGGATTAGGGTGAGGGTTAGGGTATGGGTGATGTTTAGGGTGAGTTTGAGGGTTGGTTTGCGGTTTTGCGTTAGGTTTAGGGTGAGGTTGAGGGTGAGGGTGAGGCTTAGACTTAGGGTTAGGGTGAGGGTGAGTGTGAGGATTAGGGTAAGGGTTAGTCTTAGGCTTTGGGTTAAGCTGAGGGTGGGAGTGAGTGTGAGGTTAGGGTTAGGGTGAGGGTTAGGGTTAGGATTAGGGATAGGGTGATGTTTAGGGTGACGGTTATTGTGAGATTAAGTTTTAGGGTTACACTTAGTGTTAGGGTGAGTGTAATGGTTAGGTTGAGGCTTAGCATTAGGGTGAGTGTTAGGGTTAACGTGAGGGTTAGGTTTTCGGTAAGGGTGAGGTTGAGGGTGATGGTGAGGTTTAGGTTTAGGGTGAGTGTGAGGGTTAGTGTGAGTGTTAGGGTTAGGTTTAGGCTTAGTCTGAGGGTTAGGCTGAGTGTGATGGTGAGGGTGTGGGTGAGGATTAGAGTTAGGGTGAGTTTTAGGGGTAAGGTTAGCGTGAGCGTTTGGGTTAGGCTTAAGTTTAGGATGAGGGTTAGATGGGGGGTACAGTTATGGTTAGTGTGAGCGTTAGGGTTAGCGTTAGGGTTAGGGATAGGTTTAGGGTTAGGGTGAGGTTTAGGATGAGGTGTAGGGTTACGGTAAGGGTTAGGGTTAGTGTTAGAATGAGGGTTAGGGAGAAGGTTAGGATTTGGGTTAGGGTGAGGTTTCAGTTTAGGGTTCGGGTTAGGGTTATGGTGAGGGTGGGGTTGAGGGTGAGAGTGAAGGTTAGGGTTAGAGTTAGGATGAGGGTGAGGATTAGGGTTAGGGTTAGGCTGAGGATATGGCTGAGGGTGTGGGAGAGGATTAGGGTTAGGTTGAGTGTTACGGTTAGTGTTAACGTAAGGGTTTGGGTTAGGGTTAAGTTTAGGATGAGATTTAGTTTGAGGCGTATGGTTACAGTTAGATTGAGCATTAGGGTTTGCGTTAGGGTTAGGGATAGGGTTAGGGTTAGGGTGAGGTTTAGGATGAGGGTTAGTGTGAGGGTAAGGGATAGGGTCAGTGTGAGGATTAGGGTTAGGGTTAGATTCATGCTGAGAGTAAGGGTTAGCGTGAGGTTTAGCGTGAGTTTGAGAGTTAGAGTTACATTAGGGTTAGGGTAGGTTTAGCTTGAGGGTTAGGATTAGGTTTAGGGTTAGGGTGAGGTGAGCGTGAGGGTGATTGTGAGGTTTATTGTTAGAGTGAGGGATAGGTTTAGGGTGAGGGTTAGGTTTAGGGTGAGGGTGAGCGTGAGGGTGACAGTGAGGCTTAGGGTGAGGGTGAGGGTGAGGCTGATGGTTAGGGTTAGGATTAAGTTGAGGGTTAGAGTTAGTGTGAGGGTTAGGGTGAGGGTAAAGTTAAAGGTTAGGGTGAGGGTTAGGGTTAGGGTTAGGGTGAGGTTTAGGGTTAGGGTGAGGGTGAGGGTTAGGGTGAGGGTAAGGGTGAGTGTTAGGGTGAGGGTTAGGGTTAGGGTGAGGGGTAGGGTTAGGATTAGGGTTATGGTGAATACTAGCTTGTCAGTGAGGTTAGGGTTAGGGTGAAAGTGAGGGTTAGGTTTAGGGTTAAGTTGAGGGTTTGGGTGAGGTATAGGTTTAGGAGTAGTGTTAGGTTTAGAGGTAGGCTGAGGGTGAGGGTGATGGTGAGGGTGACTGATAGGGTTAGGATTAGGGTGAGGGTTAGGGTGAGGATGAGGGTGAGAGTTAGAGTGAGGGTGAGGGTGAGGGAGAGTATGAGGGTTAGGGTTTGGGTGAGGGTTAGGTTTGGGTGAGTGTTAGGATGATGGTGAGGGTGAGGGTTAGGGTTGGGTTTAGGGTCAGAGTGAGGGTTAGGGTGAGGGGTATGGTTAGGGTTAGGGTGAGGGTTAGGGTTAGTGTGAGGGTTAGGGTTAGGGTTAGATTCATGCTGAGAGTAAGGGTTAGCGTGAGGTTTAGCGTGAGTTTGAGAGTTAGAGTTACATTAGGGTTAGGGTAGGTTTAGCTTGAGGGTTAGGATTAGGTTTAGGGTTAGGGTGAGGTGAGCGTGAGGGTGATTGTGAGGTTTATTGTTAGAGTGAGGGATAGGTTTAGGGTGAGGGTTAGGTTTAGGGTGAGGGTGAGCGTGAGGGTGACAGTGAGGCTTAGGGTGAGGGTGAGGGTGAAGCTGATGGTTAGGGTTAGGATTAAGTTGAGGGTTAGAGTTAGTGTGAGGGTTAGGGTGAGGGTAAAGTTAAAGGTTAGGGTGAGGGTTAGGGTTAGGGTTAGGGTGAGGTTTAGGGTTAGGGTGAGGGTGAGGGTTAGGGTGAGGGTAAGGGTGAGTGTTAGGGTGAGGGTTAGGGTTAGGGTGAGGGGTAGGGTTAGGATTAGGGTTATGGTGAATACTAGCTTGTCAGTGAGGTTAGGGTTAGGGTGAAAGTGAGGGTTAGGTTTAGGGTTAAGTTGAGGGTTTGGGTGAGGTATAGGTTTAGGAGTAGTGTTAGGTTTAGAGGTAGGCTGAGGGTGAGGGTGATGGTGAGGGTGACTGATAGGGTTAGGATTAGGGTGAGGGTTAGGGTGAGGATGAGGGTGAGAGTTAGAGTGAGGGTGAGGGTGAGGGAGAGTATGAGGGTTAGGGTTTGGGTGAGGGTTAGGTTTGGGTGAGTGTTAAGATGATGGTGAGGGTGAGGGTTAGGGTTGGGTTTAGGGTCAGAGTGAGGGTTAGGGTGAGGGGTATGGTTAGGGTTAGGGTGAGGGTTAGGGTTAGTGTGAGGGTTAGGGTTAGGGTGAGGTTTACGGTTACTGTGAGGGTTCATGTTAGGTTTAGGCTTAGTGTTAGGGTGAGAGTAAGGGTTAGGTTGAGGGTTAGGATTATGGTGAGGTTTAAGGTTAGTATGAGGGTTAGGGCTAGGGTGAGGGTAATGGTGAGGGTTAGGGTTAGGGTGATGTTTATGGTGAGGGTGAGGGTTAGGGTGAGGGTGAGGGTGAGGGTTCAGTTGTGGGTTTGGGTTAGGGTTAGGGTGAGGGTGAGGGTGAGGGTGAGACTTAGGGTTAGGTTTAGGATGACAGTGAATGTGAGGATTAAGGATAGGGTTATGCTTAGGTTTAGGGTTAGGCTGAGGGTGACTGTGAGCGTGAGGGTTAGGGTTAGGGTGAGGTTTAGGGTTAGGGTGAGGGTTTGGTTGAGGGTGAAGGTGAGGGTTAGGGTTAGGATTGCGTTTAGAGTGAGCCTGTGGGTGAGGCTGAGGGTGAGGGTTAGGGTTAGGGTGAGGGTTAGGGTGAGGGTTAGGTTTAGGGTGATGTTTAGGTTGACGTTTTGGGTTAGGGTTAGGGTGAGTGTGAGGGTCAGTGAGAGGGTTAGGATTAGGGTTAGGGTTAGGTTTAGGGTGAGGGTGAGTGTGAGGTTTAGGGTTAGGATGATTGTTAGGCTTAGGTTTAAGCTGAGGGTGAGGGTGAGTGTGAGGGTCAGGGTTATGTTGAGTGTCAGCATTAGGGTTAGGTTTAGGGTGAGGGTGAGGTTGAGGGTTAGGGTGAGGGTTAGGGTTTGATTTAGGGTGAGGGTTAAATGAGGGTGAGGGTTAGGGTTAGGGTGAGGGTTAGGGTTAGGTTGAGGGTGAGGAATAGCGTTAGGGTGAGGTTTAGGTTTAGGGTGATGTTTAGGGTGAGTGTGATGGTTCGTTTGAGGGTTTGCATTAGGTTTAGGGTGAAGTTGAGGGTGAGTTAGAGGATTAGAGTTAGGGTTAGGGTGAGGTTGACTGTGAGGGTTAGGGTTAGGGTTAGGCTTTAGGCTGAGTGTTAGGCTCAGGGTGAGAGTGAGGGTGATGGTTAGGGTTAGGGTGAGGTTTAGTGTTAGGGTTAGGGTGAGGGTTAAATATAGTGTGAGGGTTAGGGTTGAGGTGAGGGTTAGGGTAACTGTGAGGGTTCATGTTAGGTTTAGGCTCTGTGTTAGGGTGAGGGTAAGGGTTAGGTTGAGGGTCAGGTTTAGGGTGAGGTTTAGGGTTAGTATGAGGGTTAGGGCTTGGGTGAGGTTAAGGGTGATGGTTAGGGTTAGGGTGATGTTTAGGGTGAGGGTGAGGGTGAGGGTTCAGTTGAGGGTTTGGGTTAGGTTTAGGGTGAGGTTGAGACTTAGGGTTAGGTTTAGGGTGAGGGTGAGGGTGAGGCTTAGGGATAGGATTAGTGTTAGGTTTAAGGTTAGGCTGAGGGTGACTATGAGCTTGAGGTTTAGGGTTATGGTGAGCATTAGGGTTGGGGTTAGGGTGAGGGTAAGTGTTGGGGTGAGTGTTAGGGTTTGGGTGAGGGTTAGCGTTAGGTTTAGGGTTAGGGTTAGGTTGGAGGTTAGGGTTAGGGTGAGGTTTAGCGTTAGGGGAAGGGTTAGGTTGAGGGTGAGGGTTAGGGTTAGGATTAGGTTTAAGGTGAGCCTGAGGGTTAGGGTGAGGGTTAGGTTTAGGGTGATGTTTAGGTTGAGGGTTTGGGTTAGGGTTAGTGTGAGTGTGAGAGTGAGTAAGAGGGTTAGGATTAGTGTTAGGGTTAGGTTTAGGTGAGGGTGAGTGTGAGGGTTAGGGTTTGGGTTATTGTTAGGCTTAGGTTTAAGCTGAGGGTGAGGGTGAGAGTGAGGGTTAGGGATATGTTGAGTGTGAGCTTTAGCGTTAGTTTTAGGGTGAGGGTGATGTTTAGGGTTAAGGTGAGGGTTAGGGTTTGGGTTAGGGTGAGGGTTAGATGGGGGTGAGTGTTAGCGTTATGGGGAGGGTTAGGGTTCTGGTGCGGATTAGGGTGACGTTTACGTTGAAGGTGATGTTTAGGGTGAGTGTGAGGGTTGGCTTGAGGTTTTGTGTTAAGTTTAGGGTGAGGTTGAGGGTGAGCGTGAGGCTTAGAGTTAGGGTTAGGCTGAGGGTGAGTGTGGGGATGAGGATTAGCTTTTGAGTGATGGCTAGGGTTATGGTTAGGTTGAAGTTTGGGATGAGGATTAGGGTTAGGATTAGGATTGGGGTGAGGGCTAGGATGAGGGTGAGGGTTAGGGTTAGGGTGAGTGTGAAGTTTCGGTTGAGTGTTTGGGTTAGGTTTAGGTTGAGGGTGAGGGTGAGTGAGAGGGTTAAGTTTAGGGTTAGGATTAGGGTTAGGGTGAGGGTGAGTGTGAGGTTTAGGGTTCGGTTTATTGTTAGCCTTAGGTTTAAGCTGAGGGTGAGGGTGAGTGTGAGGTTTAGGGTTATGTTGAATGTGAGCATTAGGGTTAGGTTTGGGGTGAGGTTGTGGTTGAGTGTTAGGGTGAGGGTTAGGGTGAGGGTTAGGGTGAGGGTTAGATGAGGGTGAGGGTTAGGGCTAGGGTGAGGGTGAGGGTTAGCGTTAGGGTGAGGGTTAGGGATAGTGTGAGGGTTAGGGTTAGGGTGAGGTTTAGGGTTACTGTGTGGGTTCATGTTAGGTTTAGCCTTAGTGTTAGGGTGAGGGTAAGGGTTAGGTTGAGGGTCAGGTTTAGGGTTAGGTTTAGGGTTAGTATTAGGGTTAGGGCTTGGGTGAGGGTGAGGTTGAGGGTTCAGTTGAGGGTTTGGGTTGGGGTTAGGGTTAGGTTTAGGGTGAGGTTAAGTGTGAGGTTTAGGGATACTGTTAGGCTTAGGTTTAGGGTTAGGCTGAGGGTGACTATGAGTTTGAGGGTTAGGGTTATGGTGAGCATTAGGGTTGGGGTTAGGGTGAGGGTAAGTTTTGGGGTGAGTGTTAGGGTTTGGGTGAGGGTTAGCATTAGGTTTAGAGTTAGGGTTAGGTTGGATGTTAGGGTTATGGTGAGCGTTAGCGTTAGGGGTAGGGCTAGGTTGAGGGTGAGGGTGAGAGTTAGGGTTAGGATTAGGTTTAAGGTGAGCCTGAGGGTGAGGGTGAGGGTTAGGGTTAGGGTGAGGGTTAGGCTAAGGATTAGGGTGAGGTTTAGGTTTAAGGTGATGTTTAGGTTTAGGGTTAGGTTTAGGGTTAGGGTGCGTGTGAAGGTGAGTGAGAGGGTTAGGATTAGTGTTAGGGTTAGGTTTAGGGTGAGGGTGAGTGTGAGGGTTAGGTTTCAGGTTATTGTTAGGCTTAGGTTTAAGCTGAGGGTTAGGGTGATTGTGAGGGTTTGGGTTATGTTGAGTGTGAGCATTAGGGTTAGGTTTAGGATGAGGGTGAGGGTGAGTTTGAGGGTTAGGGTGAGGGTTAGGGTTTGGGTTAGGTGAGGGTTAAATGAGGGTGAGGGTTAGGGATAGGGTGAGGGTGAGGATTAGCGTTAGGGTGAGGGTTAGGGTTCTCGTGCGGATTAGGGTGAGGGTTAGGGTGAGGGTGATATTTAGGGTGAGGGTGAGGGTTGGTTTGAGGATTTGCATTTGGTTTAGTGTGAGGTTGAGCGGGAGGGTGAGGCTTAGAATTAGGGTTAGTGTGAGGGTGACTGTGAGGGTTAGGGTTAGGGTTAGGCTTTAGGCTGAGGGTTAGGCTGAGGGTGAGGGTGAGTGTGATGGTTAGGGTTAGGGTGAGGGTTAGGGTTAGGGTTCATTTGAGGGTTAGGTATAGTGTGAGTGTTGGGGTTAGGGTGAGTTTTAGGATTACTGTGAGGGTTCATGTTAGGTTTAGGCTTAGTGTTAGGGTGAGGGTAAGGATTAGGTTGAGGGTCATGTTTAGGGTGAGGTTTAGGGTTAGTATGAGGTTTAGGGATAAGGTGAGGGTAAGGGTGACGGTTAGGGTAAGGGAGATGTTTAGAGTGAGGGTGAGGGTTATGGTGAGGGTGAGGGTGAGGGTTCAGTTGAGGGTTTGAGTTAGGGTTAGGGTGAGGTTGAGACTTAGTGTTAGGTTTAGGGTGAGGGTGAGTGTGAGGTTTAGGGATAGGGTTAGGCTTAGGTTTAGGGTTAGGCTGAGGGTGACTGTGAGCGTGAGGATTAGGGTTAGAGTGAGGGTTAGGTTTAGGGTGAGGGTTAGCATTAGGGTTAGGGTTATCGTTAGGTTGGAGGTTAGGTTTAGGGTGAGGGTTAGCGTTAGGGGTAGGGTTAGGTTGAGGGTGAGGGTGACGGCTAGGGTTAGGATTAAGTTTAGGTTGAGCCTGTGGGGGAGGGAGAGGGTGAGGGTTAAGATTATGGTGAGGGTTAGGCTAAGGGTTAGGGTGAGGGTTAGTTTTAGGGTGATGTTTTGGTTGAGGGTTTGGGTTAGGGTTAGGGTGAGTGTGAGGGTGAGTAAGAGGGTTAGGATTAGTGTTAGGGTTAGGTTTATGGTGAGGGTGAGTGTGAGGGTTAGGGTTCGCGTTATTGTTAGGCTTAGGTTTAAGCTGAGGGTGAGTGTGAGTGTGAGGGTTAGTGTTATGTTGAGTGTGAGCATTAGTGTTAGGTTTATGGTGAGGGAGTGTTTGAGGGTTAGGGTGAGGGTTAGGGTTTGGTTTAGGGTGAGGGTTAGATGAGGGTCAGGGTTAGGGTTAGGGTGAGGGTTAGATGAGGGTGTGGGTTAGGGTTAGGGTGAGGGTTAGATGAGGGTGAGGGTTAGGTTGAGGGTGAGGATTAGCGTTAGGGTGAGGGTTAGGGTTTTGGTGTGGATTAGGCTGAGGGTTAATGTTAGGGTTATGTTTAGGGTGAGGGTGAGCGTTGATTTGACGGTTTGCGTTAGGTTTAGGGTGAGGTTGAGAGTGAGTGTGAGGCTTAGATTTAGGGTTAGTTTTAAGGTGACTCTGATGGTTAGTGTTAGGTTTAGGCTTTAGGATGAGGGTTAGCCTGAGGGTGAGGGTGAGGGTTAGGGTTAGGGTAAGGGTTAATGAAAGGGTGATATTTAGGGTGAGGGTTAGTGTGAGAGTTAGTGTTTGGGTTAGGCTTAGTGGTAGAGTGAGTGTAAGTGTTAGGTTGAGGGTTAGGGTTAGGGATAGGGTGAGGGTTGGATGAGGATTAGGGTGAGGGTAAGGTTTAGGGTGAGGGTTATGGTGAGTGTGAGGGTTAGGGTGAGGGTGAGGGTGAGAGTGAGGGTGATGGTACAGTTGAGGGTTTGGGTTAGGGTTAGGGTTAGGTTGAGGGTGAGGGTGAGACTTAGGGTTAGGTTTAGGGTGATGGTGAGTGTGAGGTTTAGGGATAGGTTTAGGCTTAGGTTTACGGTTAGGCTGAGGGTGACTGTGAGCGTGAGGGTTGGGGTTAGGGTGAGGGTTAGGTTTAGGGTGAGGGTTAGCATTAGGGTTAGTGTTAGCGTTAGGTTGGAGGTTAGGTTTAGGGTGAGGGTTAGCGTTAGGGGTAGGGTAAGGTTGAGCGTGAGGTTGAGGGCTAGGGTTAGGATTAGGTTTAGGTTGAGCCTGTCGGTGAGGGTGAGGGTGAGGGATAATGTTTTGGTGAGGGTTAGGTTAAGGGATATGGTGAGGGATAAGTTTAGGGTGATGTTTAGGTTTAGAGTTGGGGTTAGGCTTAGGGTGAGTGTGAGGGTGAGTGAGAGGGTTAGTATTAGGGTTAGTGTTAGGTTTAGGGTTAGGGTGAGTGTGAGGGTTAGGGTTCCGGTTATTGTTAGGCTTAAGTTTTAAGCTGAGGGTGAGAGAGTGAGTTTGAGGGTTAGTGTTATGTTGAGTGTGAGCATGAGGGTTAGGTTTAGGGTGAGGGTGAGGTTGAGGGTTAGGGTGAGGGTTAGGGTTTGGGTTAGGGTGAGGGTTAGATGAGTGTGAGGGTTAGGGTTAGGGTGAGGGTTAGGGTTAGGGTGAGGGTGAGGATTAGCGTTAGGGTGAGGGTTAGGGTTTTGGTGCGGAGTAGGGTGAGGGTTAATGTTAGGGTGATGTTTAGGGTGAGGGTGAGGGTAGGTTTGAGGGTTTGTTTTAGGTTTAGGGTGAGGTTGAGGGTGAGGGTGAGGCTTAGATTTAGGGTTAGGGTGAGGGTGACTCTGAGGGTTAGGGTTAGGGTTAGGCTTTAGGCTGAGGGTTAGGCTGAGGGTGAGGGTGAGGGTGATGGTGAGGGTTAGGGTGAGGGTTAGGGTTAGGGTGAGGGTGAGGATTAGCGTTAGGGTGAGGTTTAGGGTTAGGGTGAGGTTTAGGGTTACTGTGAGGGTTCATGTTAGGTTTCGGCTAAGTGTTAGGGTGAGGGTAAGGGTTAGGTTGAGGGTCAGGTTTAGGGTGAGGTTTAGGGTTAGTATGAGGGTTAGGGCTAAGTTGAGGGTAAGGGTGAGGGTTAGGGTTAGGGTAATGTTTAGGGTGAGGGTGAGGGTGAGGGTGAGTTTTCAGTTGAGGGTTTGGGTTAGGGTTAGGGTGAGGTTGAGACTTAGTGTTAGGTTTATGGTGAGGGTGAGTGTGAGGTTTAGGGATAGGTTTAGGCTTAGTTTTAGGGTTAGGCTGAGGGTGACTGTGAGCTTGAGGGTTAGTATTATGGTGAGCATTAGGGTTGGGGTTAGGGTGATGGTAAATGTTGGGGTGAGTGTTAAGGTTTGGGTGAGGGGTAGCGTTAGGTTTAGGGTTAGGGTTAGATTGGAGGTTAGGTTAGGGTGAGGGTTAGCGCTAGAGGTAGGATAAGGTTGATTGTGAGAGTGAGGGTTAGGGTTAGGATTAGGTTTAAGGTGAGCCTGTGGGTGAGGGTGAGGGTGAGGGTTAGGCTTAGGGTGAGGGTTAGGCTAAGGATTAGGGTGAGGGTTAGGTTTAGGGTGATGTTTAGGTTGAGGGTTAGGGTTAGGTTGAGGGTGAGGTTGAGTGAGAGAGTTAGGTTTAGGTTTAGGATTAGGTTTAGGGTGAGGGTGAGTGTGAGGGTTAGGGTTAGGGTTATTGTTAGGCTTAGGTTTAAGCTGAGGGTGAGGGTGAGTGTGAGGGTTAGGGTTATGTTGAGTGTGAGCATTAGGGTTAGGTTTAGGGTGAGGGTGTGTTTGAGGGTTAGGGTTTGGGTTAGGGTGAGGGTTAGATGAGGGTGAGGGTTAGGGTTAGGGTGAGGGTTCGAGTTAGGGTGACGGTGAGAGTTAGCGTTAGGGTGAGGGTTAGGCTTATGGTGCAGATTTGGGTGAGTTTTAGGGTTACCCTGATGTTTATGATGAGGGTGAGGGTTGGTTTGAAGGTTTGCGTTAGTTTTAGGTTGAGGTTGGGGGTGAGGGTGAGGCTTAGGGTTAGTTTTAGGGTGAGGGTGACTGTGAGGGTTAGGGTTAGGGTTAGGCTTTAGGCTGTTGCTTATGCTGAGGGTGAGGGTGAGGGTTAGTGTTAGGTTTAGGTTTAATTATAGAGTGATATTTAGGGTGAGGGTTAGTGTGAGAGTTAGTGTTAAGATTAGGCTTAGTGTTAGAGTGAGAGTAAGGGTTAGGTTGAGGGTTAGGGTTAGGGATAGGGTGAGGGTTGGGAAGAGGGTTAGGGTGAGGGTAAGGTTTAGGGTGAGGGTATGGTGAGTGTGAGGGTTAGTTTTAGGGTTAGGTTTAGGGTGAGGGTGAGTGTGAGGGTTCAGTTGAGGGTTTGTGTTAGGGTTAGGGTGAGGTTGAGGGTGAGGGTGAGACTCAGGGTTAGGTTTAGGGTGATGGTGTGAGGATTAGGGATAGGGTTAAGCTTAGGTTTAGGTTTAGGCTGAAGGTGACTGTGAGCGTGAGGGTTAGGGTTAGGGTGAGGGTTAGGGTTAGGGTGAGGGTTAGGTTTAGGGTGAGGGTTAGCTGTAGGGTTAGGGTTAGGTTTAGGTTGGAGTTTAGGTTTAGGGTGAGGGTTAGCGTTAGGGGTTGGGGTAGGTTGAGGGGGAGGGGGAGGGCTAGGGTTAGGAGTAGGTTTAGGGTGAGCCTGTGGGTGAGGGTGAGGGTGAGGTTTAGGGTTAAGGTGAGGGTTAGGCTAAGGTTTAGTGTGAGGGTTAGGTTTAAGGTGATGTTTAGGTTGAGAGTTTGGATTAGGGTTAGGGTGAGTGTCAGGGTGAGTGAGAGGGTTAGGATTAGGGTTAGGGTTAGGTTTAGGGTGAGGGTGAGTGTGAGTGTTAGGGTTCGTGTTATTGTTAGGCTTAGGTTTAAGCTGAGGGTGAGGGTGAGTGTGAGGTTTAGGGTTATGTTGAGTGTGAGCATTAGGGTTAGGTTTAGGGTGAGGGTGAGGTTGAGGGTTAGGGTGAGGGTTCGGGTTTGGGTTAGGTTGAGGGTTAGATGAGGGTGAGGGTTAGGGTTAGGGTGAGGGTTAGGGTTAGGGTGAGGGTGACAGCGTTACGGTGAGGGTTAGGTTTATGGTGCGGATTAGGGTGAGTGTTAGGGTTACGGTCCTGTTTATGGTGAGGGTGAGGGTTGGTTTGAGGGTTTGCGTTAGGTTTAGGTTGAGGTTGAGGGTGAGGGTGAGGCTTAGGATTAGGGTTAGGGTGAGGGTGACTCTGAGGGTTAGGGTTAGGGTTAGGCTTTAGGCTGTTGGTTAGCCTGAGGGTGAGGTTGAGGGATAGGGTTAAGGTTAGGGTTAATAATAGGGTGATATTTAGGGTGAGGGTTAGTGAGAGAGTTAGTGTTAGGGTTAGGCTTAGTGTTAGAGTGAGTGTAAGTGTTAGGTTGAGGGTTAGGATTAGGGATAGGGTGAGGATTGGGTCAGGGTTAGGGTGAGGGTAAGGTTTAATTTGAGGGTTATGGTGAGTGTGAGGGTTAGGGTTAGGGTGAGTGTTAGGGTGAGGGTGAGGGTTCAGTTGAGGGTTTGGGTTAGCGTTAGGGTGAGGTTGAGGGTGAGGGTGTGACTTAGGTTTAGGTTTAGGGTGACGGTGAATGTGAGGATTAGGGATAGGGTTAGGCTTAGGTTTAGGGTTAGGCTGAGGGTGACTGTGAGGGTGAGGGTTAGGGTTAGGATGAGGGTTAGGTTTAGGGTGAGGGTTAGAGATTGGGTTAGGGTTAGTTTTAGGTTGGAGATTAGGTTTAGGGTGAGGGTTAGCGTTAGGGGTAGGGTTAGGTTGAGGGTGAGGGTGAGGGCTAGGGTTAGGATTAGGTTTCAGGTGAGGGTTATGGACAGAGTGAGGGTTAGGGTTAGGTTTAGATTTACGATGAGAGTAAGGGTTAGCGTGAAGTTTAGGGTGAGTGTGAGGTTTAGAGTTAGCATTAGGATTAGGGTGACGTTTAGGGTGAGGGTTAGGTTTAGGTTTAGGGTTAGGTTGAGGTGAGGGTGAGGGTGATTGTGAGGTTTATGGTTATGGGGAGAGATAGGTTTAGAGTGAGGGTTAGGGTTAGGGTTAGGGTTATTGTGAGGGTGAGCGTGAGGGTGACAGTGATGGTTAGGTTGTGGGTGAGGGTGAGTGTGAGGGTTAGGCTTAGGGTTAGGGTTAGGGTTAGTGTGAGGGTAAAGTTGAGGGTTAGTGTTAGGAGTAGTGTTAGGTTTAAAGTTAGGCTGAGGGTGAGCGTGAGGGTGAGGGTGACGGTTAGGGTTAAGGTTAGGCTGAGGTTTGGGTTTAGTGTGAGTGTTAGGGTGAGGGAAAGGCTAAAGTTTAGCGGGAGGGTGAGGGTTAGGTTTAGGGTTAGGGTGAAGGTTAGGGTGAGGTTGAGGGTTAGGTTGAGGGTTAGTGTGAGGGTGAGGGTTAGGGTTAGCATTAGGGCTAATGTGAGGGTTAGGGTGAGTGTTAGGGTTAGGTTAGGATGAGGGTTAGGGTTAGGGTGAGGGTTAGGCTGAGGGTTAGGGTTGGGTTAGGGTGAGGGTTAGATGAGTGTGAGGGTTAGGGTTAGGTTGAGGGTTAGGTTTAGGGTGAGGGTTATGGTTAGGATTAGGGTTAGCATTAGGGTTAGTGTGAGGGTTAGGGTGAGTGTTAGGGTTAGGTTAGTGTGAGGCTTAGGGTTAAGGTGAGGGTTAGGGTGATGGTTAGGTTTGGGTTAGGGTGAGGGTTAGATGAGGGTGAGGGTTAGGGTTAGGTTGAGGTTTAGATTTAGGGTGAGGGTTATGGTTAGGATTAGGGTTAGGGTAAGGGCTATGGTGAGGGTGAGAGTTAGGGTGAGGGTTAGGGTTAGGGTGAGAGTTAGGGTTAGTGTTTACAGTTAGGTTAAGGTTGAGGGTGAGGGTTAGGTTGAGGGTAAGGGTGAGGTTAGGGTGGGGGTTAGGGTTATGGTGAGGTTTAGGGTGAGGATGAGTGTGAGTGTTAGAGTGAGGGTTAGGGTTCAGGAGAGTATGAGGTTTAGGGTTTGGTTGAGAGTTAGGGTTGGGTGAGTGTTAGGGTGACGGTGAGGATGAGGGTTCAGGTTGGGTTAAGGGTTAGAGTGAGGGGTAGGGTGAAGGGTAGGTTTAGTATTAGGGTTAGGGTGAGGGTTAGCGTTAGTGTGAGAGTTAGGGTTAGGGTGAGGTTTAGGGTTACTTTGAGGGTTTATGTTAGGTTTAGGCTTAGTGTTAGGGTTAGGGTTACGGTTAGGTTGAGGGTTAGGTTTAGGGTGAGGTTTAGGGTTAGTATAAGGGTGAGGGTTAGGGTTAGGGTGATGTTTAGGGTGAGTGTGAGGGTTAGGGTTAGGGTGAGTGTGAGGGTTAAGTTGACTGTTTGGGTTAGCGTTAGGGTGAGGTTTAGGGTGAGGGTGAGTCCTAGGGTTAGGATTAGTGTGAGGGTGTGTGTGAGGGTTTGGTATGGGTTTAGGCTTAAGTTTAGGGTTAGGCTGACGGTGACTGTGAGCTTGAGGGTTAGGGTTAGGGTGAGGTTTAGGGTTAGGGTGAAGGTAAGGGTTGGGGTGAGTGTTAGGGTTAGGGTGAGGGTTAGGGTTAGGTTGGAGTTTAGGGTTAGGTTGAGTGTTAGTGTTAGGGTTAGGGATAGGATTAGGTTGGAGTTTAGGGTTAGGATGTGTGTTAGCGTTAGGGGTAGGGTTAGGTTGAGGGTTAGGGTGAGTGTTAGGGTTAGGTTGAGGGTGAGGTTGAGGGTGAGGTTGAGGGTGAGGGTTCGGTTAAGGGTTTCGGTTAGGGTTAGAGTGAGGTTGAGGGTGAGTGAGAGGGTTAAGTTTATGGTTAGGATTAGGTTTAGGGTGAGGGTGAGGGTGAGGGTTAGGGTTAGGGTTATTTTTAGGCTTAGGTTTAAGCTGAGGGTGAGTGTGAGTGTGACCTTTATGGTTATGTTGAGTGTGAGAATTAGGGTTAGGTTTAGGGTGAGGGTGAGGTTGAGGGTTAGGGTGAGGTTTAGGATGAGGGGTAGTGTGAGAGTTAGGTTTAGTGTTAGTGTTAGGGTTAGGGTTGGGGTTAGGGATAGGCTTAGTGTTAGGCAGAGGGTGAAGGTGAGGGTGACGGGTAGAGTTTGGGTGAGGATGCGGTTTAGGTTTAGAGTTAGCATTAGGGTGAGGGTTAGTGTTAGGGTTAGGGTTAGTGTTACAATTAGGTTTAGGATGAGGGTGAGTGTGAGGGTTAGGGTTAGGATTAGACTTAGGGTGAGGGTGAGAGTGAGGGTAAGGGTGAGGGTTAGGCTTAGGCTTAGGGATAGAGTATGGGCTAAGATGAGGGTGAGGGTTAGTGTTAGGGTTGCGGTGAGGGTTAGGGTTAGTGTGAGGGTTACGTTGAGTCTTAGTCTTAGGCTTAGGCTTAGGCCGAGCATGAGTGTGAGGGAGAGGGTTAGGGTTAGAATGAGGGTTAGGGTTTTAGGGTTAGGGTAAGGGTTAGGATGAGGTTTAGGGTTAGGAATAGGGTTAAGTGAGGGCTAGAGTGAGGGTGAGGGTTCGAGTTAGCGTTAGGGTGAGGTTTAGGTTTAGGGTTAAGTTGAGGGTGAGGGTTAGGGTTAGGGTGAGGGTTAGGGTTAGGGTTAGGGTGAGGGTGAGGTTTAGGATTAGGTTTAGGGTTAGGGTTAGGTTTAGGATAAGGGTTACAGTGAGGTTGAGTGTGTGGATTAGGGTTAGGTTTAGGATTAGGCTGAGGGTGATAATGGGGATGAGAATTCGCTTATGAGTGATGGTTAGGGTTATGGTTAAGTTGAGGGTTAGGATGAGGGTTAGGGTTAGGATTAGGGTTAGGGTGAGGGCTAGGATGAGGGTGATGTTTAGGGTTAGGGTTAGGCTTAGGCTTAGGGATAGGCTGAGGCTGATGGTGAGGGTGAGGGTTACGGTTAGGATGATGGTTAGGGGTACAGTTAGGGTGTTAGGATGAGGATTACGGTTAGGGTGAGGGTTATGGTAAGGGTGACAGTAAGGGTAAAGGTGAGGAATAGTCTGAGGGTGAGTGTTATGGTAATGGTTAAGGTTCAGTGTTAGGGTGAGGGTTAGGGTGAGGGTTAGGGTTAGCGTTAGTGTTAGCGTTAGGGTGAGGGTTAGTGTGATGGTTAGGGTTAGGGTTAGGGTTACGATTAGGGTTAGGGTGAGGGTGAGTGTGAGGGTTAGGGTTAGTCTTAGGCTTATGCTTAGGCTTAGGCCCAGCTTGAGGTTGAGGGTGGGGGTTACGGTAAGGGTGAGTGTTAGGGTTAGGGTAATGGTTAGGGTTAGGGCATGGTTGAGGTTTAGGGTTAGGGTTAGGATGAGTTTTAAGTTTAGGGTGATGGTTAGGGTTAGTGTGATGGTTAGTGTTCGGGTTAAGGTGAGTTTTAGTGTGAAGGTAAGTGTTAGGGTGAGGTTTAGGGTGAGGTTTAGGGTTAGATTTAGTGTAGGGTGAGGGTTAGGGTAATGGTTAGTGTTAGGGTTAGGGTTAGGATTAGGATTAGGGTTAAGGTGAGGGTGAGTGTGAGGGTTAGGTTTAGGGTTAGGGTTAGGATTAGAGTTATGGTGAGGGTGAGGTGAAGGTTAAGGTTAGGGTGTGGGTTGGGGTTAGGGTTAGAGTGAGGTTTAGGGTGAGGGTTAGGTTTAGGCTTAGGGTTAGGGTATGGGCTTAGGTGAGGGTGAGGGTTACATTCAGGGTTAGAGTGAGTTTAGGGTGAGGGTCACGTTGAAGGTTAGTTTTAGGGTTAGGGTTGGGGTTAGGGATAGTCTTAGTGTTAGGCGGAGGGTGAGGGTGAGGGTGAGGGTTAGGGTTGGGGTTTGGGTGAGGTTTATGGTTAGTGTTAGTGTTACGGTGAGGGTTAGTGTGAGGTTTAGGGTTAGGGTCACTCTTACTTTTAGGGATAGGGTGAGGGTGAGTTTGAAGTTAAGGGTTAGTCTTCGTCTTAGGCTTAGGCTTAGTCCGAGCCTAAGGGAGAGGGTGAGGGTTAGGGTTAGGGTGTGGGTTAGGGTTAGGGTGAGGGTTATGGACAGGGTGAGGGTTAGGGTCAGGTTTAGGGTTATTGTTAGGATTAGGGTTAGGTTTAAAGTTACTGTGAGGGTGAGGGTTTGGGTTACGGTTAGGGTTAGAGTGAGGGTTAGGATGAGGGATAGGGTTAGGGTTAGGGTGAGGGTTAGGGTTAATGTGAGGGTTAGGGTTAGGGTGAGGTTTAGGGATACTGTGAGGGTTCATGTTAGGTTTAGGCTTAGTGTTAGGGTGAGTGTAAGGGTTAGGTTGAGTGTTAGGTTTAGGGTGAGGTTTAGGGTTAGTATGAGGGTTAGGGCTAGGGTGAGGGTAAGGGTGAGGGTTAGAGTTAGGGTGATGTTTAGGGTGAGGGTGAGGGTTAGGGTGAGGGATAAGTTGAGGGTTTGGTTTAGGGTTAGGGTGAGGTTGAGGGTGAGGGTGAAACTTAAGGTTGGATTCAGGGTGACGGTGAGTGTGAGGATTAGGGATAGGGTTAGGCTTAGTTTTAGGGTTAGGCTGAGGGTGACTGTGAGCATGAGGGTTAGGGTTAGGGTGCGGGTTAGGGTTAGGTTGAGGGTTAGGTTTAGGGTGAGGTTTAGGGTTAGGTTGGAGGTTAGGTTTAGAGTGAGGGTTAGCATTAGGGGTAGGGTTAGGTTGAGGGTGAGAGTGAGTGTTAGGGTTAGGAATAGGTTTAGTGTGAGCCTGTTGGTGAGGGTGAGGGTGAGGGTTAGGGTTAGGGTGAGGGTTAGGCTAAGGGTTAGGTTTAGGGTGATGTTTAGGTTGAGGGTTTGGTTTAGGGTTAGGGTGAGTCTGAGGGTGAGAGAGAGGGTTAGGATTAGGTTTAGCGTTAGGTTTAGGGTGTTGGTGAGTGTGAGGTTTAGGGTTAGGGTTCATGTTTGGCTTAGGTTTAAGCTGAGGGTGAGGGTGAGTGTGAGGGTTAGAGCTATGTTGAATGTGAGCATTACTGTTATTTTTAGGGTGAGGTTGAGGTTGAGGGTTAGGGAGAGGTTTAGGGTTTGGTTTAGGGTGAGGGTTAGATGACGGTGAGGGTTAGGATTAGGGTGAGGGTTAGGGTTAGGGTGATGGTGAGGGTTAGCGTTAGGGTGAGGGTTAGGGATTTGGTGCTGATTAGGTTGAGTGTTAGGGTTACGGTGATGTTTATGGTGAGGATGAGGGTTGGTTTGAGGGTTTGCGTTAGGTTGAGGGTGAGGTTGAGAGCGAGGGTGACGCTTAGGTTTAGGTTTAGGGTGAGGGTGATTGTGAGGGTTAGGGTTATGCTTTAGGCTGAGGGTTAGGCTGAGTGTGAGGGTGAGGGTGATGATTAGGTTTAGGGTGAGGGTTAGGGTTAGGGTTAGGGTGAGGGTTAGTCATAGTGTAAGGGTTAAGTTTAGGGTGAGGTTTAGGGTTACTGTAAGTGCTCATGTTAGGTTTAGCCTTAGTGTTAGGGTGAGGGTAAGGGTTAGGTTTAGGGTTAGGTTAGGGTGAAGTTTAGGGTTAGTATGAGGGTTTTGGCTAGGGTGAGGGTAATGGTGAGGGTTAGGGTTAGGGTGAGGGTGAGGGTTAGGGTGAGGGAGAAGGTGAGGGTAAGGGTTCAGTTGAATATTTGGGTTAGGGTTAGGGTGAGGTTGAGACTTAGGTTTAGGTTTAGGGTGAGGGTGAGGGTTAGGATTAGGGTTAGTGTTATCGTTAGGGTTAGGGTTAGAATAACGGTGAGGGTGAGGATTAGGGTTAGGGTTAGGGTGAGTTTTAGGCTTAATGTTATTGATTGTGTTAGGGTTAGGTTTAGGGTGAGAGTTAGATGGAGGGTTAGGGTTAGGGTTAGGGTTAGGATTAGGTTTAGGGTGAGGGTGATGGTGAGGTTTAGGGATAGGGTTAGGCTTAGGTTTAGGGTTAGGCTGAGGGTGACTGTGAGCTTGAGGGTTAGGGTTATGGTGAGCATTAGGTTTGGGGTTAGGGTGAGGGTAACGGTTGGGGTGAGTCTTAGGGTTTGGGTGAGGGTTAGCGTTAGGTTTAGGGTTAGGGTTATGTTGGTGGTTAGTGTTAGGGTGAGGGTTAGCGTTAGGGGTAGGTTTAAGTTGAGGGTGAGGATGAAGTTTAGGGTTAGGATTAGGTTTAAGGTGAGCCTGAGGATGAGGTTGAGGGTGAGGGTTAGGGTTAGGGTGAGGGTTAGGCTAAGGTTTAGAGTGAGGGTTAGGTTTAGGGTGATGTTTAGGTTGAGCGTGAGGGTTAGGGTTAGGGTGAGGGTGAAGTTTCAGTTGAGGGTTTGTGTTAGGGTTAGGTTGAGGGTGAGGGTGTGTGAGTGGGTTAGGTTTAGGGTTAGGATTCGGTTTAGGGTGAGGTTGAGTGTGAGTGTTAGGGTTAGGTTTATTGTTAGGCTTAGGTTTAAGCTGATGGTGAGGGTGAGTGTGAGGTTTAGGGTTATGTTGAGTGTGAGAATTAGGGTTAGGATTAGGGTGAGGGTGTGGTTGAGGGTTAGGGTTTGGGTTAGGGTGAGGGTTAGATGAGGGTGAGGGTTAGGGTTAGGGTCAGGGTTAGGGTTAGGGTGAGGGTGAGGGTTAGCGTTAGGGTGAGGGTTCGGGTTATGGTGCGGATTAGGGTGAGTGTTAGGGTTATGGTGATGTTTATGTTGAGGGTGAGGGTTGGTTTGAGGGGTTGCTTTAGGTTTAGGGTGAGGTTGAGGGTGTGGGTGACGCTTAGTCTTTGGCTTAGGGTGAGGGTGACTCTGAGATTTAGGGTTAGTCTTAGGCTTTAGGCTGAGGGTTAGGCTGAGGGTGAGGGTGACGGTTAGGGTTAGGGTGAGGGTTAGGTTTAGGGATAATGATAGGGTGATATTTAGGGTGAGGGTTGGTGTGAGAGTTAGTGTTAGGGTTAGGTTTATTTTTAGAGCGAGTGTAAGGGTTAGGTTGAGGGTTAGGGTTAGTGATAGTCTGAGGGTTGGGATGAGGGTTACGGTGAGGGTAAGGTTTAGGGTGAGGGTTATGGTGGGTGTGAGGGTTAGGGTTAGGGTTAGGGTTAGGGTGAGGGTGAGGTTTAGGGTCATGGTAAGGGCTAGGGTTAGGGTTAGGATGAGGGTTAGGGACAGGGTTAGGATGAAGGTTAGGGTGGGGGTTCGGGTTAGGGTTCAGGCTAGTGTTAGGGTGAGGGTTAGGGTTAGGGTTAGGGTTAGGTTGAGGGTGATGTTTAGGGTTATGGTAAGGGCTAGGGTTAGGGTTAGGATGAGGGTTAGGGAGAGGGTTAGGATGAGGGTTAGGTTGAGGGTTCGGGTTAGGGTTCGGGTTAGGGTTAGGGTGAGGGTGGGGGTGAGGATGAGAGTGAAGTTTATGTTTAGAGTTAGGATGAGTGTGAAGTTTAGGGTTAGGATTAGGGTTAGGGTTAGTTTTAGGCTGAGGATGAAGCTGAGGGTGTGGGTGAGAATTAGGGTTAGGTTGAGAGTTAGGGTTAGGATTAGGGTGAGTGTTTGGGATAGGGTTAAGTTTAGGATGAGAGTTAGTTTGAGGGGTATGGTTACGGTTAAGATGAGCGTTAGGTTTATGGTTTGGGTTAGGGTTAGGGTGAGGGTTAGTGTCAGGGTGAGGGTTGGGGTTAGTGATAGCTTTATGGTGAGAGTAAGGGTTAGCGTGAGGTTTAGGGTGAGTGTGAGGGTTAGAGTTAGCATTAGGTTTAGGGTGAGGTTTAGGGTGAGGGTGATTGTGAGGTTTATGGTTAGGGTGAGAGATAGGTTTAGCGTGAGGGTTAGGGTAAGGGTTACAGTGAGAGTGAGCGTGAGGGTGACAGTGAGGCTTAGGGTGTGGCTGAGGGTGAGTGTGAGGGTTAGGGTTAGGGTTAGGGTTAGTGTGAGGGTGAAGTTGAGGGTGAGTGTTAGGAGAAGCGTTAGGTTTAAAGTTAGGCTGAGGGTGAGCGTGAGGGTGAGGGTGACGGTTAGGGTTAGGGTTAGTTATAGGTTGAGGGTTAGGGTTAGTGTGAGGGTTATGGTGAGGGTCAGGGTTAAGGTTAAGGTTAGGGTTACAGTGAGGGTTAGGGTTAGGGTTAGGGTTAATTTTAGTGTTAGGTTTGTGTTAAGTTTGCGGTGAGGGTGAGGCTGAGGGTGAAGTTTATGTTTAGGTTTAGGGTTAGGGTTTTTGTTAGGGTTAAGGTTAGTGTGAGGTTTATGGTGAAGGTTAGGATTAGGGTTAGGATTAGAGTTATAGTGAGGGTGAGAGTGAGGGTTAGTGTTAGGGTGAGGGTTGGGGTTAGGGTTAGAGTGAGGCTAAGGGTGACGGTTAGGATTAGGCTTAGGGTTAGGGTATGGGCTAGGGTGAGGGTGAGGGTTAGGTTTTGGGTTAGTGTTAGTTTTAGGGTTGGGGTTAGGGATAGGCTTAGTGTTAGGCGGATGGTGAGGGTGAGGGTGAGGGTTAGGGTTAGGGTGCGGATGAGGTTTAGGGTTAGTTTTAGCATTAGGGTGAGGTTTAGTGTAAGGGTTAGGGTTAGGGTGAGTGTTACTGTTAGGGTTAGGGTGAGGGTGAGTGTGAGGGTAAGGGTTAGTCTTAGGCTTAGGCTTAGGTTTAGCCTGAGCCTAAGGGTGAGGGTGAGGGTTAGGATTAGAGTGAGGGTTATGGACAAGGTGAGGTTTAGCGTTAGGGTTAGGGTTATTGGTAGGATTAGGTTTAGGTTGAAAGTTACTGTGAGGGCGAGTGTTAGGGTTAGGGATAGGGTGAGATTTAGGTTTAGGGACAGGGTTAGAGTTAGGGTTAGGGTAAGGGTGAGATTTGGGGTTAGAGTTAGGGTTAGTGTTAGGGTTAGGGTTAGGGTGAGGGTTAGGGTGAGGGTTAAGTTTAGGGTTAGGCTTAGGCTTAGGCTTAGGCCTAGCATGAGGGTGAGTTTTAGGTTTAGGTTTAGTGTGAGGGTTAGTGTTAGGGTGAAATTGAGTGTGAGGTTTAGGGTTAGTCTTAGGCTTAGGTTTGGCCGAGCATATGGGTGAGAGTGAGGGTTACGTTAAGGTCAGGGTTAGGGTGAGGGTTAGTGTGAGGGTTAGGTTTAAGGTTAGTGTTAGGGTTAAGGTTGGGGTTAGGGATAGTCTTAGTGTTAAGTGGAGTGTGAGGGAGAGGGTGAGAGTTAGGGTTATGGATAGGGTTAGGGTGTTAGGATTTGTGTGAGGGTTATGATGAGGTTCAGGGATAGGATTAGGGTTAGGGTGAGGGCTAGTGTGAGGGTGAGGATTAGGGTTAGCATTAGGGTGAAGTTAGGATTAGGGTTAGGGTTAGGATTACATTGAGGATGAGTTTTAGGGTTAGGGTGAGGGTTAGAGTTAGGGTTTGGGTGATGGTGAGGGTTAGAATTAGGGATATGGTTAGGGTTATTGCTAGTGTTATGGTTAGGGTTAAGCTTATTTTGAGGGTGAGGCTGAGGGTGAACGTTAGGGTTAGGGTTAGGGTGACGTTTAGGGTTAGGGTTAGGAGGAGGGTTTGGTTAAAGGTGAGGGTGAGGGTAAGGGTTAGGGTTAGGGTTAGTGTTATCGTTATGGTTAGGGTTAGAATAACAGTGAGGGTGAGGATTAGGGTTAGGGTTAGGATGAGGTTAAGGGTTAGTGTTAGTGTTAGGGTTAGGGTTAGGGTTAGGGTTAGGGTTAGGATTAGGGTTAGGGTGAATGTGAGGGTGTCGTTTAGGGTTACGGTTGGGGTTAGGCTTAGGGTTAGGCTGAAGGTGAGGCTGAGTTTGAGGGTTAGGGTTAGGCTTTGTGTTAGAGTTAGGGTTAGGGTGAGGGTGAGGGTTAAGTTTAGGGTTAGGATTAGCGTTAGGGTGAGTGTGAGGTTTAGGGTTAGTGTTAGGGTTAGGCCTAGGTTTAGGCTGAGGGTGAGCGTTAGTTTGAGGGTTAGGATTAGGTTTAGGGTTAAGGTGTGGGCTAGGGTGAGGGTGAGGGTTAGGGTCAGTGTTAGGGTGAGGGTTAGTGTGAGGGTTAGGTTTAGGGTTAGTGTTAGGGTTAGGGTTGGGATTAGGGATAGTCTTAGTGTTAGGCAGAGGGTGAGGTTGAGGGTGAGTGTTAGGGTAAGGGTTAGGGTGAGGATGAGGTTTAGGGTTAGAGTTAGCATTAGGGTGAGGGTTAGTGTTAGAGTTAGGGTTAGTGTTAGAGTTAGGGTTAGGGTGAGGGTGAGTGTGAGGGTTAGGGTTATGTTTAGACTTAGGGTGAGGGTGAGGGTTAGGGTGAGGGTTAGGCTTAGGAGTAGAGTTAGAGTATGGGCTAGGGTGAGGGTGAGGGTTAGTGTTAGGGTTAGGGTGAGGGTTAGGGTGAGTGTGAGGTTTACAGTTAGTCTTAGTCTTAGGCTTAGGCTTAGGCCAAGCATGAGTGTGAGGTAGAGGGTTAGGGTTAGGAAGAGGGTTAGGGTTTTAGGGTTAGGGTGAGGGTTAGGATGAGGTTTAGGGTTAGGATTATTGTTAGTTTGACGGCTAGAGTGAGGGTGAGGATCAGGGTTAGCGTTAGGGTGAGGTTTAGTTTTAGGGTTAGGATTACGTTGAGTGTGAGGGTTAGGGTTAAGGTGAGGGTTAAGTTTAGGGATAGGGTGAGGGTGAGGGTTAGGATTAGGTTTAGGGTTAGGGTTATTTTTAGTTTTATGGTTAGGGTTAAGTTCACAGTGAGGGTGAGGCTGAGGGTGAGGGTTAGGATTAGGGTTAGGGTTAGGGTGTGGGTTAGGCTGTGGGTTAGGGTTAGGCTGAGGGTGAGTGTGGGGATGAGGATTAGCTTTTGAGTGATGGTTAGGGTTATGGTTAGGTTGAAGTTTGGGATGAGGATTAGGGTTAGGATTAGGGTTAGGGTGAGGGCTAGCATGAGGGTGAGTGTTAGGGTTAGGGTGAGTGTGAAGTTTCGGTTGGTGTTTGGGTTAGGTTTAGGTTGAGGGTGAGGGTGAGTGAGAGGGTTAAGTTTAGGGTTAGGATTAGGGTTAGGGTGAGGGTGAGTATGAGGGTTAGGGTTCGGTTTATTGTTAGCCTTAGGTTTAAGCTGAGGGTGAGGGTGAGTGTGAGGTTTAGGGTTATGTTGAGTGTGAGAATTAGGGTTAGGTTTGGGGTGAGGTTGTGGTTGAGTGTTAGGGTGAGGGTTAGGGTGAGGGTTAGATGAGGGTGAGGGTTAGATGAGGGTGAGGGTTAGGGTTAGGGTGAGGGTGAGGGTTAGCCTTAGGGTGAGGGTTAGGGATAGTGTGAGGGTTAGGGTTAGGCTGAGGTTTAGGGTTACTGTGTGGGTTCATGTTAGGTTTAGCCTTAGTGTTAGGGTGAGGGTAAGCATTAGGTTGAGGGTTAGGTTAGGGTGAGGTTTAGGGTTAGTATGAAGGTTAGGACTAGGGTGAGGGTAAGGGTGAGGGTTAGGGTTAGGGTGATGTTTAGGGTGAGGGTGAGGGTTAGGGTGAGGCTAAGAGTGAGGGTTCAGTTGAGGGTTTGTGTTAGGGTTACGGTGAGTTTGAGACTTAGGGTTAGGTTTAGGGTGAGGATGAGTTTTAGGGTTAGGGTTAGGGTTAGTGTTATCATTAGGGTTAGAGTTAGAATAAGGGTGAGGGTGAGGATTAGGTTAGGGTTAGGGTGAGTTTTAGGATAATGTTAGTGATAGTGTTAGGGTTAGGGTTAGGGTGAGAGTTGGGAGGAGCGTTAGGGTTAGGGATAGGTTTACGATTAGGGTTAGGGTGAGGGTGAGTGTGAGGTTTAGGGATAGGGTTAGGCTTAGTTTTAGGGTTAGGCTGAGGGTGATTGTGAGCTTCAGGGTTAGGGTTATGGTGACAATTAGGTTTGGGGTTAGGGTGAGCGTAAGGGTTGGGGTGAGTGTTAGGGTTTGGGTGAGGGTTTGGGTTCGGGTTAAGGTAAGGGTTAGGTTGGAGGTTAGTGTTAGGGTGAGGGTTAGCGTTAGGGGTAGGGTTAGGTTGAGGGTGAGGGTGAGGGTTAGGGTTAGGATTAGGATTAAGTTGAGCCTGAGGGTTAGGGTGAGGGTGAGGGTTAGGTTTAGGGTGAGGGTTAAGCTAAGGGTTAGGGTGAGTGTTAGGTTTAGGGTGATGTTTAGGTTGAGGGTGAGGGTTAGGGTTAGGGTGAGGGTGAAGGTTCGGTTGAGGGTTTGTGTTAGGTTTAGGTTGAGCGTGACGGTGAGTGAGAGTGTTAGGTTTAGGGTTAGGATTAGGTTTAGGGTGAGGGTGAGTGTGAGGGTTAGGGTTAGGTTTATTTTTAGGCTTAGATTTAAGCTGAGGGTGACGGTGAATGTGAGGTTTAGGGTTATGTTGAGTGTAAACATTAGGGTTAGGTTTAGGGTGAGGGTGTGGTTGACGGGTAGGGTGAGGGTTAGGGTTTGGTTTAGGGTGAGGGATAGATGAGGGTCAGGGTTAGGGTTAGGGTGATGGTTAGGTTTAGGGTGAGGGTGAGGGTTAGCTTTAGGGTGAGGGTTCGGGTTATGGTTTGGATTAGGGTGAGTGTTAGAGTTACGGTGATGTTTATGGTGAGGGTGAGGGTTAGTTTGAGGGTTTGCTTTAGGTTTAGGGTTGGTTGAGGGTGAGGGTGACTCAGGGTTAGTGTTAGGGTTAGGCTTTAGGCTGAGTTTTAGGCTGAGGGTGAGGGTGAGGGTTAGGGTTAGGGTGAGTGTTAGGATTAGGGTTAATGATAGGGTGATATTTAGGGTGAGGGTTAGTGTGAGAGTTAGTGTTAGGATTAGGCTTAGTGTTAGAGTGAGTGTAAGGGTTAGGTTGAGGGTTAGGGTTAGGGATATGTTGAGGGTTGGGATGAGGGTTAGGGTGAGGGTAAGGTTTAGGGTGAGGGTTATGGTGAGTGTGAGAGTTAGAGATAGGGTTAGGGTTAGGGTGAAGGTGAGGTTTAGGGTTATGATAAGGGTTAGGGTTAGGGTAAGGATGAGGGTTTGTGAGAGGGTTAGGATGAGGGTTAGGGTGAGGGTTCGTGTTAGGGTTCGGGTTAGGGTTCGGGTTAGGATGGGGCTAAGGTTGAGGGTGAAGTTTAGGGTTACAGTTAGGATGAGGGTGAGGATTAGTTTAAGATTAGGGTTAGGGTTAGGTTTAGGCTGAAGATTAGTCTGAGGGTGTGGGTGAGGATTAGGGTTAGGTTGAGTGCTATGGTTACGGTTAGGGTGAGGGTTAGTATTAGGGTTAAGTTTAGGATGAGAGTTAGTTTGAGGGGTACGGTTATGGTTAGGATGAGCGTTAGGGTTAACGTTAGGGTTGGGGATAGGGTTAGGGTTAGGGTGAGGTTTAGGATGAGGGTTAGGGTTAGGGTTAGGGTTAGGGTCAGGGTTCGGGTGAAGGTTATGTTTAGGATTAGGGTTAGGGTGAGAGTTAGGGTCAGGGTGAGGGTTAGGGTTAGGGTTAGATTTATGGTGAGAGTTAGGTTTAACGTGAGGTTTAGGATGAGTGTGAGGGTTACAGTTAGCATTAGGGTTAGGGTGAGGTTTAGGGTGAGTGTTAGGATTAGGTTTAGGTTTTGGGTGAGGTAAGGGTGAGGATGATTGTGAGGTTTATGGTTAGGGTGAGAGATAGGTTTAGTGTGAGGGTGAGGGTTAGTGTTAGGGTGAGGGTGAACGTGATGGTGACAGTGAGGCTTAGGGTGTGGGTGAGGGTGAGTGTGAGGGTTAGGGTTAGAGTTTGGGTTAGGGTTAGGGTGAGGGTGAAGTTGAGGGTTAGTTTTAGGAGTAGCGTTAGGTTTCAATTTAGACAGGTTGAGCGTGAGGGTGATGGTGACGGTTAGGGTTAGGGTTAGGTTGAGGGTTAGGGTTATTTTGAGGGTTATGGTGAGGGTAAGGCTAAAGGTTAAGGTTAGGGTTACAGTAAGGTTTAGGGTTAGGGTTAGGGTTATCGTTAGTGTTAGGTTAGTGTTAATTTTGCGGTGAGGGTGAGGCTCAAGGTGAGGTTTATGGTTAGGTTTAGGGTTAGGGTTAGGGTTAGGGTTAGGATTAGGCTTATGCTTAAGGTATGGGCTAGGGTGAGGGTGAGGGTTAGGGTGAGGGTTAGGTTTCGGGTTATTGTTAAGTTTAGGGTTGGGGTTAGGGATAGGCTTAGTGTTAGGCAGAGGGGGAGGGTGATTGTGAGGATTAGGGTTAGGGAGAGTGTTACTGTTAGGGTTAGGGTGAGGGTGAGTGTGAGGGTAAGGTTTAGTCTTAGGCTTAAGCTTAGGTTTAGGCTGAGCCTAAGGGTGAGGGTGAGGGTTAGGGTTAGGGTGAGGATTATGGACAGGGTGAGGGTTAGCGTTAGGGTTAGGGTTATTGGTAGGATTAAGGTTAGGTTGAAAGTTACTGTGAGGGTGAGGGTTAGGGTTAGGGTTAGGGTGAAGTTTAGGTTTAGGGATAGGGTTAGAGTTAGGGTTAGGGTAAGGGTGAGGTTTAGGGTTAGAGTTAGGGTTAGTGTTAGGGTTAGGTTTACTGTGAGGATGAGTGTGAGGGTAACAGTGAGGCTTAGGTGTGGGTGAGGGTGAGTGTGAGGGTTAGGCTTAGGGTTAGGTTTAGTGTTAGTGTGAGGTTGAAGTTGAGGGTTAGTGTTAGGAGCAGCGTTAGTTTTAAAGTTAGGCTGAGGGTGAGCGTGAGGGTGAGAGTGACGGTTAGGGTTAGGGTTAGGTTGAGGGTTAGGGTTATTGTGAGGGTTATGGTGAGGGTAAGGCTAAAGGTTAAGGTAGGGTTACAGTGAGGGTTAGGGTTAGGGTTAGTGTTAGGTTAGTGTTAAGTTTACAGTGAGGGTGAGGCTGAGGGTGAGGTTTATGGTTAGGTTTAGGGTTAGGTTTAGTGTTAGGGTTAGGGTTAGGCTTAGGGTTAGGGTATCGGCTAGGGTGAGGTTGAGGGTTAGGATGAGGGTTAGGTTTAGCGTTAGTGTTAAGTTTAGGGTTGGGGTTAGGAATAGGATTAGTGTTAGGCGGAGGGTGAGGGTGAGGGTAAGGGTTAGGGTTAGGGTGCGGGTGAGGGTTAGGGTTAGGGTGCGGGTGAGGTTTAGGGTTAGTGTTAGCATTAGGGTGAGGGTTAGTGTGAGGGTTATGGTTAGGGTGAGTGTTACTGTTAGGGTTAGGGTGAGGGTGAGTGTGAGGGTAAGGGTAAGTCTTAGGGTTAGGGTTAGGATTAGGCTGAGCCTAAGGGTGAGGTGTAGGGTTAGGTTTAGGGTTAGGGTTATACACAGGGTGAGGGTTAGCGTTAGGGTTAGGATTATTGGTAAGATTAGGGTTAGGTTGAATGTTACTCTGAGGGTGAGGGTTAGCATTAGGGATAGGGTGAGGTTTAGGTTTAGGAATAGGGTTAGAGTTAGGGTTAGGGTAAGGGTGAGGTTTAGGGTTAGAGTTGGGGTTAGTGTTAGGGTTAGGGTGAGGGTTAGGGTGAGGGTTAGGCTTAGGCTTAGGCTTAGGCTTAGGCTGAGCATAAGGGTGAGTTTTACGGTTAGGGTTAGTGTGAGGGTTAGGTTTAGGGTTAGGGTGAAGGTGAGTGTGAGGGTTAGGTTAGTCTTAGGCTTAGGCTTAGGCTTAGGCCGAGCTTAAGGGTGAGGGTGAGGGTTAGGGTTAGGGTTAGGGTGAGGGTTAGGGTGTTAAGATTTGTGTGAGGATTAGGAAGAGGTTTAGGGTTAGGATTAGGGTTACAGTGAGGGTTAGAGTGAGGGTGAGGGTTAGGGTTAGCATTAGGGTGAAGTTAGGGTTAGGGTCAGGGTTACATTGAGGGTGAGGTTTAGGGTTAGGGTGAGGGTTAGGGTTAGGGTTAGGGTGATGGTGAGGGTTAGGATTAGGGATATGGCTAGGGTTATTGTTAGTGTTATGATTTGGGTTTATCTTATGTTGAGGGGGAGGCTGAGGGTGAGGGTTAGACTTATTGTTAGGGTGACGTTTAGGGTTAGGGTTAGGGTTAGTGTTAGGAGGAGGGTTTGGGTTAGGTTGAAGGTGAGGGTTAGGGTTAGGGTTAGGGTTAGTGTTATGGTTAGGGTTAGGGTTAGAATAACCATGAGGGTGAGGTTTAGGTTTAGGGTTAGGATGAGGTTAAGGGTTAGTGTTAGTGTTAGTGTTAGGGTTAGGGTTAGGGTGAGAGTTAGGAGGAGGGTTAGGGTTAGGGTTAGGGTTAGGATTAGCGTTAGGGTGAGTGTGAGGGTGTGGTTTAGGGTTATGGTTGAGGTTCGGCTTAGGGTTAGGCTGAGGGTGTGGTTGAGGGTGAGGCTTAGGGTTAGGGTGAGGCTGAGGGTGAGGGTTAGGGTTAGTGTTATCATTAGGGTTAGGGTTAGAATAACGGTGAGGGTGAGGATTAGGGTTAGGATTAGGATGAGGTTAAGGGTTAGTGTTCGTATTAGTGTTAGGGTTAGTGTTATGGTGAGAGTTAGGAGGAGGGTTAGGGTTAGGGTTAGGGTTAGGTTTAGGGTTAGGGTGAAAGTGAGGGTGTGGTTTAGGGTTAGGTTTGGAGTTAAGCTTAGAGTTAGGCTGAGGGTGATTTTGAGGGTGAGGGTTAGGGTTAGGCTTAGTGTTAGAGTTAGGGTTAGGGTGAGGGTGAGTGTTAAGTTTAGGGTTAGGATTAGGGTTAGCGTGAGTGTGATGTTTAGGTTAGGGTTAGGCTTAGGTGAAGGCTGAGGGTGAGGGTGAGGGTGAGGGTTAGGGTTAGGGTGAGGGTTGGGGTTAGGGTTAGAGAGGGTCAGGGTGAGGGTTATGATTAGGCTTAGGGTTAAGTTATGGGCTAGGGTGAGGGTGAGGTTTAGGGTCAGGGTTAGGGTGGGGGTTAGTGTGAGGGTTAGGTTTAGGGTTAGTGTTAAGGTTAGGTTTGGGGTTAGGGATAGTCTTAGTGTTAGGCGCAGGGTGAGGGTGAGGGTGAGGGTTATGGTTAGGGTGAGGATGAGGTTTAGGGTTAGAGTTAGCATTAGGGTAAGGGTTAGTTTTATGGTTAGGGTTAGTGTTACAGTTAGGGTTAGGGTGAGGGTGAGTGTGAGGGTTAGGTTTAGGATTAGACTTAGGGTGAGGGTGAGGGTTAGGGTGAGGGTTAGGCTTAGGCATAGGGTTAGAGTATGGGCTAGGGTGATGGTGAGGGTTAGTGTTAGGGTTAGGGTGAGGGTTAGGGTGAGTGTGAGGTTTACAGTTAGTCTTAGTCTTAGGCTTAGGCTTCGGCCGAGCATGAGTGTGAGGGAGAGGTTTAGGGTTAGGATGAGGGTTACGGTTTTAGGGTTAGGGTGTGGGTTAGGATGAGAGTGAGTGTTAGGGTTAGCCTTAGGGTGAGGTTTAGGGTTAGGTTTAGGGTTACGTTGAGGGTGAATGTTACAGTTACGGTTAGGTGAGATTTAGGGTGAGGTTTAGGGTTAGGGCTAGGTTGAGGCTGAGGATTAGGTTTAGAGTTAGGGTTAGTGGGAGCGTTAGGGTGAGGGTTAGGGTTAGGTTGATTTTTAGGGATAGGGTTAGGGTTAGGATTAGGGTTAGGGTGAGGGTGAGTGTGAGGGTTAGGGTTAGGGTTAGGGTTAGGCTTAGGCTTAGGGTTAGGCTGAGGGTGAGGGTGGGAGTGAGCATTTCTGTTACAGTGACGGTGAGGATTAGAGTTAGGGTGAGGGTTAGGATGAGGGTTGGGATTACAGTGAGGGTGAAGGTTAGGGTTAGGGTGAGGGTTACGTTTAGGATTAGGGTTAGGGTGAGGGTGAGGGTTAGGATTAGGGTTAGAGTTAGGTTTATTGTTAGTTTTATGGTTAAGGTTACTTTTGGAGTGAGCGTGAGGCTGAGGGTGAGGGTTAGGGTTAGGATTAGGTTTATGGTTAGGATTAGGGTTAGGGTGAGGGTGAGATTGAGGGTGAAGGTTAGGGTAAGGGTGACGTTTAGTGTTACGGTTAGCTTGAAGGTTACGATGAGGGTTAGGGATAGATTGATTGTTAGGGTGAGGGTGAAGGTAAGGGTAAAATTGAGGGTTAGGTTGTGGGTGAGGGTTAAGAAAAGGGTCAGGGTTAGGGTTAGGGTGAGGGTTAGGGTAAGTGTGAGGGTTAGGGGTTAGGGTGAAGGTGAGGGTTAGATTGAGGATTAGGGTTAGGGTTAGTGTGAGGTTTAGGGTGAGGATAAGGGTTTAGGGTTATGTGAGGATAAGAGTTAGAATTAGGGTTAGGGTGAGGGCTAGGGTGAGGCTGGGGGTTAGGGTTAGGGTTAGGGTTAGGGTGAGGTGTAGGGTTAGGATGAGTGTTAGGGTTAGTGTGAGGGTTAGTGTTAGTGTTATGGTTAGTGTTAGGGTGGGGGTATGTGTTAGGGTGATGGTTAGGGTTAGGGTGAGGGTTACAGTTAGGTTGAGGGTTAGGGTTCATGTTAGGGTTATTTTTAATTTTAGGTTAAGTGTTACGTTGAGGGTGAGGGTGAGGGTGAGGGTTAGGGATAGTGTGAGGTTTAGGGTTAGGATTAGGGTTAGAGTTAGGGTTACTGTTAGGGTGAGGGTTAGAGTTAGTTTTAGGGTTAAGATTAGGGTGAGGGTTAGTGTGAGTGTTAGGGTTAGAGTTAGGTTTAGAATTAGGATTATGGTTAGGGTGAGGGTGAGTGTGTGGGTTAGGCTTAGGTTTAGAGTAAGGCTTAGCATTAGGCTGAGGGTGAGGTTGAAGGTGAGGGTTAGGTTTAGGGTGAGTGTTAGGATTAGGGTTAGGGTGAGGGTAAGGGTGAGGGTTAGGCTTAGGCTTAGGCTTAGGCCGAGCCTGCGGGTGAGGGTTAGGGTTAGGTTTAGGGTGAGGGTTAGGTTTAGGTTTAGGGTGAGGGTTAGGATGAGGTTTGTGGTTATGGTTATGGTTAGGGTTAGTTTTAGGGTTACGATTAGGGTTAGTTTTAGGGTTAGGGTTAGGGTGAGGGTTTGGGTTAGGGTTAAGGTTAAGTTTAGGATTAGGGTTAGGGTTAGGGTTAGGGTTATTGTTAGTGTTTTGGTTAGTGTTAAGTTTGCGGTGAGGGTGAGGCTCAGGGTGAGGGTTATGGTTAGTGTTAGGGTTTGGGTAAGGGTTAGTATTACTGTTAGGGTTAGGGTTAGAGTTACGGTCATTGTGAGAGTGAGGGTGAGGGTTAGGGTTAGGATTAGGGTTAGGGTGAGGGTGAGGGTTAGGTTTAGGCTTAGGCTTAGGGTTAGGCTGAGGGTGAGGCTGGGGGTGAGGATTAGGGTTAGGGTGATGGTTAGGGTTAGGGTTAGTGTTACTGTTAGGGTTAGGGTTAGAGTTAAAGTGAGGGTGAGTGTGCGGGTAGTATTAGGATTAGGGTTAAGCTGAGGTTTAGTGTTAGGTTTAGAGATAGGTTTAGGGTGAGGGTGAGGTTTAGGGTTAAAGTTAAGGTTAATGTTAGGGTTAGGCTTAGGGTTAGAATGAGGCTGAGCGTGGGCGTGAGGATTAGGGTTAGTTTTAGGGTTAGGGTTAGAGTTAGGGTTAGGGTTAGGGTTAGGGTTAGTGTAAGGGTTAATGTTAGTGTTATGGTTAGTGTTAGGTTTAAGTTTGCAGTGAGGGTGAGGCTGAGGGTGAGGTTTATGGTTAAGGTTAGGGTTATGGTTAGTGTTATTGTTAGGGTTAGGTTTAGAGTTTTGGTGAGGGTGAGGGTGAGGGTGAAGGTTGGGGTTAGGTGAGATTTAGGGTGAGGTTTAGGGTTAGGGCTAGGTTGAGGGTGAGGATTAGGTTTAGAGTTAGGGTTAGTGGGAGCGTTAGGGTGAGGGTTAGGGTTAGGTTGATTTTTAGGGATAGGGTTAGGTTAGGATTAGGGTTAGGGTGAGGGTGAGTGTGAGGGTTAGGGTTAGGGTTAGGGTTAGGCTTAGGCTTAGGGTTAGGCTGAGGGTGAGGGTGGGAGTGAGCGTTTGTGTTACAGTGACGGTGAGGATTAGAGTTAGGGTGAGGGTTAGGATGAGGGTTAGGGTTACAGTGAGTGTGAGGGTTAGGGTTAGTGTGAGGGTTAGGGTTAGGATTAGGGTTAGGGTGAGGGTGAGGGTTAGGATTAGGGTTAGAGTTATGTTTATTGTTAGTGTTATGGTTAAGGTTATTTTTGGAGTGAGGGTGAGGGTTATGGTTAGAATTAGGGTTAGGGTTAGGATTAGGGTTAGGGTGAGTGTGAGATTGAGGGTGAGTGTGAGGGTTAGGGTTAGATTTAGGGAGAGATTTAGGTTTAGGATTAGGGTTAGAGTTAGGGTTAGGGTTAGGGTGAGGGTAAGTGTTATTGTGAGGGTAAGTGTTATTGTGAGGGTTAGGTTTAGGGTTAGAGTTACAGATAGGTTGAGGGTTAGTTTTCCTGCTAGGATTATTTTTAATTTTAAATTTAAGGTTACGTTGAGGTTGAGGGTGAGGGTGAAGTTTAGGGTTAGGTTTAGGGTGAGGTTTAAGGTTAGGATTAGGTTAGAGTTAGGGTTAGGGTTAGGGTGCGGTTTAGGGTTAGAGTTAGGCTTAGTGTGAGGGTTAGTGTGAGGGATAGGGTTAGGGTTAGTGTTAGGTTAGGGTTAGGGTGAGGGATAGTGTGAGGGTTAGGGTTAGGTTTAGGTTGAGGATTAGGTATAGGGTTAGGGTTAGAGTTAGGGTTAGGTTGATTGTGAGGTTTAGGGTTAGAGTTAGGGTTAGTGTTAGGGTTATGTTTAGGGTGATGCTTAGTGTGAGGGTTAGAGTTCGGGTTAGGCTTAGGCGGATTGTGAGGGTGAGGGTTAGGATTAGGGTGAGGGTTAGCGTTAGGTTTAGGGAGAGGTTTTGGATGAGGTTTTTGGTTATGGTTAGGGTTAATGTTACTTTTAGGGTTAGGGTTAGTGTTAGGTTTAGGTTTATGGTTAGGGTTAAGGTGAGGTTTAGGGTTAGGGTTAGGCTTAGGGTTAAGTTTAGGTTTATTGTTAGTGTTATGGTTAGTGTTAATTTTGCAGTGAGGGTGAAGCTCAGGTTGAGGGTTATGGTTAGTGTTAGGGTTAGGCTTAGGGTTAAGTTTAATGTTATTGTTAGGGTTAGGGTTAGAGTTACGGTCACGGTGAGAGTGAGGGTGAGGGTAAGGGTTAGGGTGAGGTTTAGGGTGAGGTTTAGTTTTAAGGTTAGGGTTAGGGTGCTGGTGAGGTTTAGGTTTAGAGTTAGGGTTAATGTGAGGGTTAGGGTGAGGTTTAGGTTTAGGATTAGTGTTACAGATAGGTTGAGGGTTAGGGTTCCTGCTAGGGATATTTTCAATTTTATGTTTAGGGTTATGTTGAGGGTGAGGGTGAGGGTTAGGGTTAGGGTTAGGATTAGGGTTAGGCTTAGAGTGAGGGTTAGTGTGAGGGTTAGGGTTAGGGTTAGTGTTAGGTTAGGGTTAGGGTAAGGGTTAATCTGAGGGTTAGGGTTAGGTTTAGGTTGAAATTTAGGTATAGGGTTAGGGTTAGAGTTAGGGTTAGGTTGATCGTGAGGTTTAGGGTTAGAGTTAGGGTTAGTGTTAGGGTTTTGTTTAGGGTGAGGGTTAGGGTGAGGGTTAGAGTTCTGGTTAGGCTTATGCGGATTGTCAAGGTGAGGGTTAGGGTTAGAGTGAGGGTTAGCCTTAGGTTTAGGGTGAGGGTTTGGATGAGGTTTTTGGTTTTGGTTAGGGTTAGTGTTACTTTCAGGGTTAGGGTTAGGGTTAGTGTTAGGTTTATGGTTAAGGTTAAGGTGAGGGTTAGGTTCAGGGTTAGGCTTAGGGTTAAGGTTAGGGTTATTGTTAGTGCTATGGTTAGTGTTAATTTTGCAGTGAGGGTGAGGCTCATTTGAGGGTTATGGTTAGGGTTAGGTTTAAGGTTAGTGTTATTGTTAGGGTTAGGGTTAGAGTTACGGTCACGGTGAGAGTGAGGGTGAGGGTGAGGGTTAGGGTGAGTTTTAGGGTGAGGTTTAGGTTTAAGGTTAGGGTTAGGGTGCTGGTGAGGTTTAGGTTTAGAGTTAGGGTTAAGGGGAGGGTTAGGGTGAGGGTTAGGTTTAGGTTTAGTGTTAGCATTAGGGTGAGGGTGAGGGTTAGGTTAAGGTTCAGGGATAGGGTTAGGGTTAGGGTTAGGGTTAGGGTCAGTGTGAGGGTGAGGGTTAGGGTTAGGCTTAGGCTTAGGCTTAGGCTTAGGCTAAGGGTGAGGATGGGAGTGATGATTAGGGTTAGGGTGATGGTTATTCTTAGGGTTAGTGTTATTGTTAGGGTTAGGTTTAGAGTTACGGTGAGGGTGAGGGTGCGGGTGAGGTTTAGGGTTAGGGTTAAGGTGAGGTTTAGGGGTAGGTTTAGAGATAGAGTTACGGTGAGGGTGAGGTTTAGGATTAGAGTTAGGGTTAGTGTTAGGGTTAGGCTTAGGGTTAGGCTGAGGCTGAGTGTGGGGGTGAAGATGAGGGTTAGGGTTAGGTTTAGGGTTAGAGTTAGGGTTAGGGTTAGGGTTAGGGTTTGGGTTATTGTTAGTGTTATGGTTAGGGTTAAGTTTGCAGTGAGAGTGAGGCTGAGGGTGAGGTTTATGGTTAGGGTTAGGGTTAGGATTAGGATTACTGTGACTGTGAGTGTGAGGGTTAGGGTTAGGGTTAGGCTTAGGCTTAGGGTTAGGCTGAGGGTGAGGGTGGGGGTTAGGGTTAGTGTCATGTTGAGGGTGAGGATTATGGTTAGGGTGAGTGTTAGGATGAGGGTTAGTGTTATGGTGAGGGTAAGGTTTAGGGTTAGGGTGAGGGTTAGGGTTAGGATTAGGGTTAGGGTGAGGGTGAGGGTTAGGGTTAGGGTTAGGGTTAGGGTTATTGTTAGTGTTATGGTTAAGGTTACCTTTGAAGTGAGGGTGAGTGTTAGGGTTAGGATTAGGGTTAGGGTGAGGTTGAGGGTTAGGGTTAGGGTTAGGGTGAGGTTTAGGTTTAGGGTGAGGGTTAGGGTTAGTGTGAGGGTTAGTGTTAGGGTTATGATTAGGTTTAGAGTCAGGGTTGGGGTTAGGGTCAGGGTTAGGGTTAGGGTTAGTGTTAGGGTTAGGGTTAGGGTGAGGGTTAGTTTGAGGGTTAGGGTTAGGGTTAGGTTTAGGATTAGGTTTGGGTGAGGGTGAGTGTGAGGGTTAGGGTTACGCTTATGCTTAGGCTGAGGGTGAGGGTGGGGGTGCGGATTAGTGTTTGGTGATAGTTAGGTTTAGAATTAAAGTGACGGTTAGGATGAGGTTTAGGGTTATGATTAGGGTGAGGGCTAGGTTGAGTGTGAGGGTTAGTGTTAGGGTTAGGCTTAGGCTGAGGTTTAGGCTGAGGGTGAGATTGAGGGTGAGGGTTACGGTTAGGTTGATGGTTAGCTTGAAGGTTAGAATGAGGTTTAGGGATAGGGTGAGTCTTAGGGTGAGGGTGATGGTAAGGGGAAAGTTGAGGGTTAAGGTGTGGGTGAGGGTTAAGATAAGGGTGAGGGTTAGAGTTAGGGTGAGGGTTAGGGAAAGTGTGAGGGTTAAGGGTTAGGGTGAGGATGAGGGTTAGGTTTAATGTGAGGTTTAGGATGAGGATGAGGGTTAGTGTTAGGTGAGGATAAGGGTTAGAATTAGGGTTAAGTTGTGGGCTAGGGTGAGGGTGAGGGTTAGGGTAAGGGTTAGGGTTAGGGTGAGGTTTAGGGTTAGGGTTAGTGTGAGGGTTAGTGTTAGGATTAGGGTTAGTGTTAGGGTGAGGGTAAGTGTTAGGGTGAGGGTTAGGGTTAGGGTGAGGGTTACAGTTAGGGTGAGGTTTAGGTTTAGTGTTAAGGTTATTTTTAATTTTAGGTTTAGGGTTACATATAGGGTGAGGGTCAGGGTGTGGGTTAGGGTTAGGTTTAGGGTGAGCTTTAGGGTTAGGATTAGTGTTAGAGTTAGGGTTAGGTTTAGGGTGAGGTTTAGGGTTACAGTTAGGCTTAGGGTGAGGGTTAGTGTGAGGGTTAGGGTTAGGGTTAGTGTTATGTTACGGTTAGAGTGGGGGTTAGTGTGAGGCTTAGGGTTAGAGTTATGGTTAGTGTTAGGTTTAGGGTTAGGGTGAGGGTGAGTGTGTGGGTTAGAGTTCGGTTTAGGGTTAGGCTTAGGTTTAGGCTGCTGATGAGGTTGAGGGTGAGGGTTAGGTTTAGGGTGAGTGTTAGGATTAGGGTTAGGGTGAGGGTTAGGATGAGGGTTAGGGATAGGATGAGGGTTAGGGTGATTGCTGGAGTGAAGGTGAGGTTTTGGGTTAGGGTTAGGGTGAGGTGTAGGGTTAGGGTTAGGGTAAGGGTGAGGTTTAATTTTAGAGTTAGGGTTAGGGTGAGGGTTAGGGTTAGGGTTAGTGTTTGGGTTAGGGTTAGGTTTAGTGTTAGTGTTAGGTTGAGGGTTAGGGTTATGGTTAGGATTAGGTTTAGGGTGAGGGTGAGGGTGAGTGTGACAGTTAGGGTTATGGTTAGGCTTAGTGTTAGGTTGAGGGTTAGGGTGAGGGTGTGGGTTAGGGTTTGGGAGAGGTTTAGGGTTAGAGTTAGTGTTAGTGTGAGGGTTAGTGTTAGGGTTAAGTTTTGGGTGAGGTTTAGGGTTAGGGTGATGCTTAGGGTAACGGTCAGGGTGAGGTTTAGAAGGAGCGTTAGGGTTAGTGTGAGGGTTAGGGTGAGGGTGACTGTAAGGTTAAAGGTGAGGGTTAGGCTGAGTGTGAGAATTACAGTAAGGGTGAGGGTTAGGGTTACCGTGGGGGTTAGGGTTAGGGTGAAGTTTATGGTTAGAATGAGGGTTAGGGTTAGGTTTAGTGTTATTTTTAGGGTTAGGTTTAGGGTTAGGTTTAGGGTTAGGCTGAGACTGAGGGTGAGGTTGAGGATTAGGGTTAGCATGATGGTTAGGGTTATGGTTAGGGTAAGGGTTATGATGAGGTTTAGGGTTAGGGTGAGGGTTAGGATGAGGTTTAGGGTTAGGATTAGGGTTAGGATGAGGGCAAGGGTGAGGTTGAGGGTTTTGGTTGGCATTATGGCAAGGTTTAGGATTACGGTTAGGTTTAGGGTTAGGGTGAGTGTTGGGGTTAGGGTTACGGTGAGGTTGAGGTTTAGGGTTAGAGTTAGGGTTAGGGTGAGCGTTAGGGTGACTGTAAGGGTTAGGGTTAGGGTGAGGGCTTGGGTTAGGTTTAGGGTTACAGTGAGAATGAGGGTTAGGGTTAGTGTTAGGGTTAGGTTTATTTTTAGGGTTTGGGTTAGAGATATGGTGAGCGTGAGGGTGAGGGTGAGGTTTAGGATTAGGGTGATGGTGAGGTTTCGGGTTAGAGTTAAGGTTAGGGGAAGAGTTAGGGTGAGGGTTATGGTTAGGGTTAGGGTTAGTTTTAGGTTTAGGGTTATTGTTAGGGTTAGGGTTAGCGTTAAGGTTACGGTGAAGGTGAGGGTGAGGGTAAGGGTTAGGATTAGGGTGAGGCTTAAGTTTAGGGTTAGGGTTAGAGTTAGGGTTAGGGTGAGGGTGAGGTTTAGTTTTAGAGTTAGGGTTAGGGTGAGCGTTAGGGTGACTGTAAGGGTTAGCGTTAGGGTTAGGTTTAGTGTTAGGATTAGGGTTAGCATGAGGGCAAGTGTGAGGGTGAGGGTTAGGGTTAGAATTATGGCGAGGTTTAGGATTAGGGTTAGGTTTAGGGTTAGTGTGAGGGTTAGGGTTGGGGTTAGTGTTAGGGTGAGTGTGAGGGTTAGGATTAGTTTTAGGGTTAGGGTTATTGTTAGTGTTATGATTAAGGTTAAATTTAAGGTGAGGGTGAATCTCAGGGTAAGGTTTAGGGTTAGGTTTATGGTGACATTTCGGGTTAGGTTTAAGGTTAGGTTTAGGGTGAGGGCTTGGGTTAGGGTTAGGGTTACGGTGAGGGTCAGGTTAGGGTTAGGGTTTGGGTTAGGGTTATTTTAGGGTTTGGGTAACGGTTAAGCTGAGGGTAAGGGTGAGGGTTAGGTTAGGGTTAGGGTGAGGTTTAGGTTTAGGGTTAGGGTTAGAGTTAGGTTTAGGGTGATGGAGAGGTTTAAGGTTAGAGTTAGGGTTAGTGTTAGGGTTAGGGTTAGTGTGAGGATTAGGGTGTGGGTTAGAGTGACGGTTAGGGTTAGCTTTAGGGTGAGGGTTAGAGTTATGTTTACGGTGAGGTTTAGGATGAGGTTTAGTGTTAGGTTTAGGGTTAGGGTTAGTTTTAGGGTTAGGATTAGGGTTAGGGTTAGGGTTAGGGTGAGGTTTAGGGTTAGGGTAAGGGTTAGGGTTTGTCTTAGTGTTAGGGTTAGGGTTATTGTTAATGTTATGGTTAGTGTTAAGTTTGCGGCGAGGGTGAGGCTCAGGGTGAGGGTTATGTTTAGTGTTACTGTTTGGTTTAGGGTTAGTATTTTAATTAGGGTTTGGGTTAGAGTTAAGGTCATGGTGAGAGTGAGGGTGAGGTTTAGGGTGAGGTTTAGGGTTAGGGTTAGGATAGGTTTAGGGTACTGGTGAGGTTTAGGGTTAGAGTTAGGGGGAGGGGGAGGGTTAGGGTGAGGTTTAGGGTTAGGTTTAGTGTTAGTATTAGGGTGAGTGTGAGGGTTAGGTTGTGGTTTAGGGATAGGGTTAGGGTTAGGATTAAGGTTAGGGTGAGAGTGATGGTGAGGGTTATGGTTAGGCTTAGGCTTAGGGTTAAGCTGAGGGTGAGGCTGGGGTTGAGGATTTGGTTTAGGGTGATTGTTAGGGTTAGGGTAAGGGTTAATGTTAATGTTATGATTAGGTTTAAGTTTGCAGTGAGAGTGAGGCTGAGGGTGAAGTTTATGGTTAGGGTTAGGGTTATGGTTAGTGTTATTGTTAGGGTTAGGGTTAGAGTTTGGTGTGGGTGAGGGTGATGATGAGGGTTAGGGTTACGGTGAGATTTATTGTAAGGTTTAGGGTTAGGGTTAGGTTGAGAGTGAGGATTAGGTTTAGAGTTTGGGCTATTGGGAAGGTTAGGTTGAGGGTTAGGGTTAGGTTGATTTTTAGGGATAGGGTTAGGGTTAGGATTAGGGTTAGGGTGAGGTTGTGTGTGAGGGTTAGGGTTCGGGTTAGGGTTAGGCTTAGGCTTAGGCTGAGGGTGATGTTGGGGGTAAGGGTTAGTGTTACACTGAGGGTGAGGATTAGGGTTAGTGTGAGGGTTAGGATGAGGGTTAGGGTTACAGTGAGGGAGAGCGTTAGGGTTAGGGTGAGGGTTAGGGTTAGGATTAGGGTTAGGGTGAAGTTGAGGGTTAGGATTGGGGTTAGGGTTAGGTTTATTGTTAGTGTTATGGTTAAGGTTACTTTTGGAGTGAGCATGAGGCTGAGGGTGAGGGTTAGGGTTAGGATTAGGGTTATGGTTAGGATTAGGGTTAGGGTGAGGGTGAGACTGAGGGTGAGGGTTAGGGTTAGGGTGATGGTTAGTGTTATGGTTAGCTTGAAGGTTAGGATGAAGTTTAGGGATAGATTGAGTGTTAAGGTGAGGGTGAAGGTAAGGGTAAAGTTGAGGGTTAGGCTGTAGGTGAGGGTTAAGATAAGTGTGAGGGTTAGGGTGAGGGTTAGGGTAAGTGTGAAGGTTAGGGGTTAGGGTGAGGGGGAGGGTTAGATTGAGGATTAGGGTTAGGGTTAGTGTGAGATTTAAGGTGAGGATAAGGGTTGAGGATTAGGTGAGGGTAAGAGTTAGAATTAGGGTTAGGGTGAGGGCTAGGGTGAGGTTGATGGTTAGGGTTAGGGTTAGGGTTAGGGTGAGGTTTAGGGTGAGGGTGAGTGTGAGTGTTAGGGTTACAGTGAGGGTTAGAGTTAGGGTTACGGTTAGTGTTAGGGTGATGGTTAGGGTTACGGTGAGGGTTACAGTTAGGTTGAGGGTTAGGGTTCGTGTTAGGGTTATTTTTAATTTTAGGTTTAGCTTTACGTTGAGGGTGAGGGTGAGGGTGAGGGTTAGGGTTAGGGTTAATGTGAGGTTTAGGGTTAGGATTAGAGTTAGAGTTAGGGTTAGGGGTAGGGTGAGGTTTAGGGTTTGATAGGCTTAGGGTGAGGGTTAGGTTGACGGTTAGGGTTAGGGTTAGTGTTAGGTTAGGGTTAGGGTGAGGGTTAGGGTTAGAGTTAGGGTTAGGGTTAGGATTAGGGTAAGGGTGAGGGTGAGTGTGTGGTTTAGGTTTAGGTTAAGGGTTAGGCTTAGGGTTTGGCTGAGGGTGAGGTTGAGGGTGAGGTTTAGGTTTAGGATGAATGTTAGAATTAGGTTTAGGGTGTGGGTTAGGGTGATGGTTAGGGTGAGGTTTAGGGTGAGTGTTAGGGTTAGGATTAGGGTTAGGCTGAGCGCTAGGGTAAGGGTGAGGTTTAGGGTTAGGTTTAGGGTGAGTTTTAGGGTTAGGGTTAGGTTGAGGGTGAGGTTCAATTTTAGAGTTAGTATTAGGGTGAGGGTTAGGGTTAGGATTAGTGTTAAGGTTAATGTTATGGTTAGTGTTAAGGTTAGGGTGAGGTTTAGGGTTATGTTTAGGATTAGGTTTAGGGTTACTGTGAGGGTGAGTGTGAGGGTTAGGGTTAGGTTTAGGGTTAGGCTGAGGGTGAGTTTGAGGTTGAGGTTTAGGGTTAAGGTGAGGGTGAGGTTTAGGGTTAGAGTTAGTGTTAATGTGAGCGTTAGTGTGAGAGTGAGTTTTAGGGTTAGGTTGTGGGTGAGTGTTAGGATTAGGGTGATGCTTAGGGTTATGATCAGGGTGAGGGTTAGGATGAGGGTTAGGGTTAGTGTGAGGGTTAGGGTGAGGGTGACAGTAAGGGTAAAGGTGAGGGTTAGGCTGAGAATGAGGATTACAGTAAGGTTGAGGGTTAGGGTTAGGGTGAGGTTTAGGGTTAGGGTTAGGGTGTGGTTTAGATTGAGGATTCGTTTTTGGGGTTAGTGTGAGGTTTAGAGTGAGGATGAGGGTTAGGATTAGGTTGAGGTCTAGGGTGAGGATGAGGGTTAGGTTTAGGGTTAGGGTGAGTGTTAATGTTAGGGTGATTGTTAGGGTTAGTGTTAGGGTTAGGGTTAGTGTTAGGGTGAGGGTAAGTGTTAGGGTGAGAGTTAGTGTTAGGGTGAGGTTTATGTTTAGAATGAGGGCTAGGGTTAGGTTTAGGGTTATTTTTAGGGTTAGGGTTAGGGTTAGGATGAGAGTCAGGGTTAGGATTAGGGTAAGGGTGAGGGCTAGGGTGAGGGTGAGGATTAAGGTAGATTTAGGCATAGGCTTAGGGTTAGGCTGAGGCTGAGGGTGAGGTTGAGGGTTAGGGTTAGCATGATGGATAGGGTCATGGTTAGGGTGAGGGTTAGGATGAGGATTAGGGTTAGGGTGAGGGTGACATTAAGGGTCAAGTTGAGGTTTAAGGAGAGGATTAGGGTTAGGGTTAGGGTGAGGGTGAGGATTAGATTGAGGAGTAGTGTTAAGGTTAGAGTGAGGTTTAGGGTGAGGATGAGGGTTAAGGTTATGGTGAGAGTTAGTGTTAAGACTATTGTTAGTTTTATGATGAGGGTTATGGTTATGGTTAGGGTTAGTGTTAGGTTTAGGATTATTGTTAAGGTTAGGGTTAGGGTTAAGGTTACGGTGAGGGTGAGGTTAAGGGTAAGGTTTGGGGTTAGGGTGAGGTTTAGGTTTAGGGTTAGGGTTAGGGTTATTGTTAGTGTTATGGTTAGTGTTAAGTTTGCGGTGAGGGTGAGGCTCAGGGTGAGGTTTATGGTTAGTGTTAGGGTTAGGGTTAGGGTTAGGGTTAGTATTATTGTTAGGGTTAGGGTTAGAGTTATGGTCATGGTGAGAGTGAGGGTGAGGGTTTGGGTTAGTTTTAGGGTGAGGTTTGGGGTTAGGGTTAGGGTTATGGTTAGGGTGCTTGTGAGGTTTAGGGTTATAAATCGGGTGAGGGTGAGGGTGAGTGTGAGGGTTAGGGTTAGATTTAGTGTTAGCATTAGGGTGAGGGTGAGAGTTAGGTTGAGGTTTAGGGATAGGGTTATTGTTACAATTACGGTTAGGGTGAGGGTGAGGGTTAGGGTTAGGCTTAGGCTTAAAGCTAGGCTGAGGGTGAGGCTGTGGGTGAGGATTAGGGTTAGGGTGATGGTTATGGTTAGGGTTAGTGTTATTGTTAGGGTTAGTGTTAGAATTACCATGAGGGTGAGTGTGCGGGTAGGGTTAGGGTTAGGGTTAGGCTGAGGTTTAGGGTTAGGTTTGAGATAGGGTTAGGGTGAGGGTGAGGTTTACGGTTAAAGGTAGTGTTAGGCTTAGGGTTAGACTTAGGGTTAGGCTGAGGGTGAGGGTGGGGTGAGGATTAGGGTTAGTGTTAGAGTTAGTGTTACGGTTAGGGTTAGGTTAAGGGTTAATATTAGTGTTATGTTTAGGTTTAAGTTTGCAGTGAGGGTGAGGTTGAGGGTGAGATTTATGGTTAGGGTTAGGGTTATGGTTAGTGTTATTGTTAGGGTTGGGGTTAGAGTTATGGTGAGGGTGAGGGTGAGGGTGTGGGTTAGGCTTACGGTGAGATTTAGGGTGAGGTTTAGGGTTAGGGTTAGGTTGAGGGTGAGGATTAGGTTTAGAGTTAGGGTTAGTGGGTGGGTTAGGGTGAGGGGTAGGGTGAGGGTTAGGGTTAGGCTTAGGGTTAGGCTGAGGGTGAGGATGAAGGTGAGGGTTAGGGTTAGGTTGAGGGTGAGGTTTAGGTTTAGAGTTAGGTTTGGTTGAGGGTTAGGGGGAGGGCTAGTGTTAGGGTTAGTGTTAGTGTTAGGATTAGGATTAGGGTTAGGATGAGTTTAAGTGTGAGGGTTAGGGTTAGGGTTAGGCTTAGGGTTAGGCTGAGGGTGAGGGTGAGAGTTAGGATTAGGGTGAGGTTTAGGGTTAGGATTAGGGTGAGGGATAGGATGAGGTTTAGGGTTAGGATTAGGGTTAGGATGAGGGCAAGGGTGTGTGTGATGGTTAGGGTTAGCATTATGGTAACGTTTAGGATTAGGATTAGGTTTAGGGCTAGGGTGAGTGTTAGGATTAGGGTTACGGTGACTTTGAGGTTTAGGGTTAGGGTGAAGGTTAGGGTTAGGTTTAGGGTGAGGGTGATGGTTAGGATTAGGGTTAGGATTAGGGTTATTGATAGTGTTATGTTTATGTTAAGATTTCAATGAGGGTGAGGCTGAGTGTTAGGGTTAGGGTTAGGGTTAGGGTGAGGGCTTGGGTTAGGTTTAGGGTTATGGTGAGGGTGAGGGTTAAGGTTAGTATTAGGGTTAGGGTTATTGTTAGGGTTAGGTTTAGAGTTATGGTGAGGGTGAGGTTTAGGGTTAGGGTGAGGGTTAGGTTTATTGTTACAATTAGGGTTAGGGGGAGAGTTAGGGTTAGGTTTAGTGTTAGGGTTAGGGTTTTTGTTAGGATTAGGGTTAGAGTTATGGTGTGGGTGAGGGTGAGTTTGAGGTTTAGGTTGAGGGTGAGGGTAAGGTTTAGGTTTAGAATTAGGGTTAGGGAGATAGTTAGAGTGAGGGTTAGGGTTAGGTTTTGTGACAGGGTTAGGGTTAGGGTGAGGGTTAGGTTGAGGTTTAGGGTTAGGGTTAGGGTTAGGTGTAGGATTAGGGTTATGGTGAGGGTGAGTATGAGGGTTAGGGTTAGGCTTAGACTTAGAGTTAGGCTGTGGGTGAGAGTGGGGATGAGGATTAGGTTTTGGGTGATGGTTAGTGTTAGTGTTAGGTTTAGGGTTATGATTAATTTTAGGGTTAAGATTAGGGTTAGGGTGAGGGCTAGGGTGAGGGTGAGGGTTAGTGTTACGGTTAGGCTCAGGCTTTAGGGTTAGGCTGATGGTGAGGTTGAGGGACAGGGTTAGTGTTAGGGTGATGCTTAGGATTATGGTCAGAGTGAAGGTTAGGATGAGGGTTATGGTTAGGGTGAGGGATTTGGGTGAGGGTGATGGTAATGGTAAAGCTGAGGGTTAGGCTGAGAGTGAGGATTAAGGTAAGGTCTAGGGTTAGGGTGAGGGTTAGGGTTAGGGTGAGGGTGAGGTTAAGATTGATTATTAAGTTTAGGGTTAGTGTGAGGTTTAGAGTGAGGATGAGGGTTAGGGTTAGGGTGAGGGTAGGTTGAGGGTGAGGGTTAGGGTTAGGCTTAGGGTGAGGTTTAATATTAGGGTGATGGTTAGGGTTAGTGTGAGTGTTAGTGTTAGGGTTAGGGTTAGTGTTAGGGTGAGGGTAAGTGTTAGTTTGAGGGTTAGGTTTAGGGTGAGGGTTATGGTTAGAATGAGGGTTAGGGTTAGTGTTGGGTTATTGTTAGGTCAGGGTTAGTGTTACATTTACTGTGAGGGTGAGAGTTAGGGTTTGGGTCAGGGTGTGGTTTATGTTTAGGGTTAGGGTTAGAGTTAGGTTTAGGGTAAGGGTTAAGTTTAGAGTTAGAGTTAGCGTTAGTGATAGTGTTAGGGTTAGGGTGAGGGTCAGTGTGAGGGTTAGGGTTAGGCTTAAGCTTAGGGTTAGGCTTAGGCTTAGACCGAGCGTGAGTGTGAGGTTTAAGGTTACGGTTAGGGTGAGGTTTAGGTTTATGGTTACGGTGAGGATTGGGTTAGGGTTAGTGATAGTGTTAGGGGTAGGGTTAGGGAGAGGGTGACAGTAAGGGTAAAGGTGAGGGTTTGGGTTAGGATCAGGTTTAGATTGAAGGTGAGTGTGAGGGTTATGGTTAGGGGTAGGGTTAGGCTTAGGGTTAGGGTGAGAGTTAGGGTTAGGGTTAGGGCTGGTGTTGGTGTTTGGGGTAGGGTTAGGGTGAGGGATAGGGTGAAGGTGAGGATTAGGGTTAGGCTTAGGATTAGGATTAAGTTGAGGGTGAGTGTGAGGGTTCGTGTTAGGGTTAGGGTTAGGGTGAGCTTGAGGGTTAGGGTTAGGGTTAGGGTGAGGTTTAGGGTTATGGTGAGTGTTAGTGTTAGGGTTAGGGTGAGGGTTAGGGTAAGGGTTAGTGTTAGGGTTAGGGTTAGGGTGAGGGTTAGTATGAGGGTGAGGGTTAGGGTTAGGGTTAGGATTATGATTAGGGGTAGTGTTAGGGTGAGTGCTTGGATTAGGCTTAGGGTTAGGATTAGGCTTAGCATTAAGCTGAGGTTGAGGGTGAGGGTTAGGTTTAGGGTTCAGGTTAGGGTTAGCATTTGGGTGACAGTTAGTGTTCGGGTTAAGTTTAGGGTTAGGGTGATGGTTTTGAATTAGGTTTTCGGTTAAGGATTAGGGGGAGTGTTAGGATGAGGATTAGGTTTAGGATTAGGGTTAGGGTGATGGCTAGGTTGAGGGTGAGGATTAGGGTTATTGTTAGGGAGAGGTTAAGGGTTAAGGTTAGGGTTAGGGTGAGGGTTAGGATGAGGGTTAGGGTTATGGTGAGGGAGAGGGTTAGGGTTAGGGTGAGAGTTAGGTTGAGGATGAGGGTTAGGTTGAGGGTGAGGGTTAGGATTAGGGTTATGGTGAGGATTATTGGTAGTGTTATGGTTCTGGTTACCTTGGCAGTGATGGTGAGGCTGAGGGTGAGGGTTAGGGATAGGATTAGGGTTAGGTTTAGGTTTTGAGTTAGGATTAGTGTTATTGTTAGGGTTAGGGTTAGAGTTCCGGTGAAGGTGAGGGTGAGGGTAAGCATGAGGGTTAGGGTTAGCGTTAGGGTGAGTTTTAGTGTCAGGGTTAGGATTAGGGTTAGGGTGAGGTTGAGTATGAGGGTTAGGGTTATGATTAGGGTTTCGCTTAGGTTTAGGCTGAGGGCAAGGGTGAGTGTGAGGGTTGGTGTTAGTTTGAGGTTTAGGGTTAGGATTACAGTGAGTGTCAGGGTTAGCATTAGTTTGAGGGTTACAATTAGGTTTAGGATTAGGGTGAGGTTTAAGGTTAGGGTTAGGGTTTGGGTTAGAATGAGGTTTACGGTTACAATTAGGGTTAGGGTGAGGGCTAGGGTGAGGGTGAGGTTTAGTGTTAGGGTTAGGGTGAGGTTTAGGTTTAGGGGGAGGGTTAGGGGGAGGGTTAAGTTTTGGTTTACATTGAGGGTGTGGGTTAGGTTTGAGGTGAGGGTTATGTTGAGTATTAAAGTGAGGGTGAGGGTTAGGATTAGGTTTAGGGTGAGGGTTAGGTTGAGGTTTAGGTTTAGTGTTAGGGTTAGAGTTAGGAATAGAGTTGGGCTGAGGGTGATGTTGGAGATGAGGATTAGTTTTAGAGTGATGTTTCCGTTAATGGTTAGGTTGAGAGTTAGGATGAGGGTTAGGGTCAGGCTTAGGCTTAGGGTTAGGCTGAGGCTGAAGTCGAGGGTGAGGGTTAGGGTGAGGGTGATGGTTAGGGTTACGGTTAGTGTGAGGGTTAGGATGAGGGTTAGCTTTGGATGAGGGTGACAGAGTAAAGGTGAGGGTTAGGCTGAGGTGAGGGTTATTGTAAGGGTGAGGGTTCTGGTTAAGGTTAGGGTGAGGGTGAGGGTTAGATTGAGGATTAGTGTTAGGGTTAGTGTGAGGTTTAGGGTGAGGATGCGTGTTAGGTTTAGGGTGAGGGCTAGGGTGAAGTTGAGGGTTAGGGTTTGGGTTAGGGTGAGGTTTAGGTTTAGGGTGATTGTTAGCGTTAGTGTTAGTGTGAGGGTTAGTATTAAGGTTAGTGTACATGTTAGGGTGAGGGTAACTGTTACGGTAAGGTTTAGGTTGAGGGAGAGGTTTAGCATTAGCGTTAGGGTTAGGGTTAGGGTGAGGGTGAGGTTTAGGGTTAGAGTTAGGGTTAGGGTGAGGCTGAGGTTTAAGGTTAGGGTTAGGGTTAGTGTTAGGGTTAGAGTTAGGGTGAGGTTTAGTGTGGGTGTGAGGGTTAGTGTTAGGGTTAGGATTAGGGTTAGGGTTAATGTGAGAGTGAGTGTGAGGGTTAGGGTTAAGGTTAGGTTTAGGTTTAGAATTAGGGTGAGGGTGAGGGTGAGGGTTACAGGTAGGGTGAATGTTGTGGTTAGGGTTAGAATGAGGGTTAGGTTGAGGTTTAGGCTTAGGCTTAGGGTTTGGGCATGGGCTAGGTTGAGGGGGAGGGTTAGTGTTAGGGTTAGTGTGAGGGGTAGGGTGAGGGTAAGGGTTAGTGTTAGGGTTAGGATTAGGGATAGGGTGAGTTTTAGTGAGGGGTTGAGGGTTAGTGTTAGTTTGGATTAGGGTTAGGGTTAAGGTGAGGGGGAGTGTGAGGGTTAGGGTTAGGGTTACGCTTAGGGTTAGGGTTAGGGTTAGGTTTAGAGTTAGGGTGAGGGTGAGGGTGAGGGTTACGGTTAGGGTGAGTGTTGGGGTTAAGGTTACAGTGAGGGTTAGGTTGAGTGTTAGGCTTAGGCTTATGGTTTGTGTGTGGGCTAGGGTTAGTGTGAGGGTTAGGGTTTGGGTGAGGGGTAGGTTAAGGGGTAGGGTTAGTGTTAGGGTTAGGGTTGGGGTTAGGGTTAGGCTTGATGTTAGGCGGATGGGGAAGGTGTGGGTGAGGGTTAGGGTTAGGGTGAGGGTGAGGTTTAGGGTTAGAGTTAGCGTAAGGGTAAGGGTTAGTGTGAGGGTTAGGGTTAGGGTTAGTGTTACTGTTAGGGTTAGGATGAGGGTGAGTGTGAGGGTCAGGGTTAGTCTTAGGTTAGGCGGAGGCTTAGGCAGAGCGTGAGGGTTAGGGTTAGGGTTTTAGGTTTAGGGTGAGTGTTAGGATGAGGTTTAGGGTTAGCATTAGGTTTAGGGTGAGGGCTAGAGTTAGGGTGAGGGTTAGGGTTAGCGTTAGGGTGAGATTTAGGGTTAGGGTTAGGGTAAAGGTTAAGGTGAGGCTGAGGGTAAGGATTAGGGTTAGAGTTACAGTGAGGGTCAGGGTTTGGGTTAGGTTTAGGGTTCGTGTTATAGTTAAGGTTAGGATTAGAGTTACAATAAGGTGAGGGTGAGCGTGAGGGTTAGGATCAGGGTTAGGGTGAGGTTTATGGTTAGGACTATTGTTAGGGTGAGGGTGAGGATTAGGGTTAGAGTTATGGTTAAGGGGAGGGTTAGGTTGAGGTTTAGGTTTAGGGTTAGTGTTAGGCTTAGGCTTAGGTTTAGGCTGAGGCTGAGGGTGATGTGAGGGTTAGGGTTAGGGTGATGTTTGGGTTTGCCTTTACGGTGAGGGTTAGGATGAGGATTTAGGTTATGGTGAGGATTAGGGTGAGGGTGACCGTAAGGGTAAAGGTGAAGGTTAGGCTGAGGGTGAGGGTTACGGTAAGGGTGAGGGTTAGGGTTAGGGTGAGGGTGAGGGTTATATTCAGTATTAGTGTTAGGGTTAGTGTGAGGTTCAGGGTGGGAATCAGGGTTAGGGTTAGGTTGAGGGCTAGGTTGAGGGTGAGAGTTAGTGTTAGGGTGAGGTTTAGGGTTAGGGTGATGGTTAGGGTTCGTGTTATGGTTAGGGTTAGTGTTAGGGTGAGGGTAAGTGTTAGGGTGAGGGTTAGGTTTAGGGTGAAGGTTATGGTTAGGATGAGGGTTAGGGATAGGTTTAGGTTTATTGTTAGGGTTAAGGTTAGGGTTATGTTGAGTGTGAGGGAGAAGGTGAGGGTTAGATTAGGGTTAGGGTTAGGGTTATTGTTAGAGTTATGGTTAGGGTTAAGTTTAGAGTGAGAGTGAGGCTGAGGGTGAGGATTAAGGTTAGGGTTAGGGTGAGGTTTAGGGTTATGGTTAGGGTTAGGGTTATGGTGAGGGTTTGGTTTAGGGTTAGGGTTAGGCTGACGGTGAGGGTGAGGGTAGGGGTTAAGGTTAGTGTGAGGTTTCGGTTTAGGGTTAGGTTAGGGTTAGGGTAAGGGTGAGGTTTAGGGTTAGATTTAGGGTTAGGGTAATGGTTAGGGTGAGGGTTAGTGTTAGGGTTAGGGTGAGGGTTAGGAGAGGGTGAGGGTTAGGGTTTGGGTTAGGATTAGGATTAGGGTTAGTATGAGGGTGAGTGTTTGGGTTAGGCTTTGGGTTAGGGTTACTCTAATGGTTAAGCTGAGGGTGAGGTTAAGGTTGAGGTTTAGGGTTAGGGTTTGGGTTAGGGTTAGCGTTAGGGTGAGAGTTAGGGTTTGTGTTTAGTTTAGGTTTGGATGAGGTTTAGGGTTCGGGTTACAGTGAGGGTGAGGGTTAGGGTTAGGTTGAGGGTTAGGGTTAGGATTAGGGTTAGGGTAAGGGTTAGGGTTAGGGTTAGGGTGAGTGTTAGGATGAGGATTAGGGTTAGGATTAGGTTTAGGGTGAGGGCTAGGGTGAGGGTGAGGGCTAGGGTAAGGGTGAGGGTTAGGGTTATGGTTAGGGTGAGGTTTAGGTTTAGAGTTAGGGTTAGGGTGAGGGTTAGGATGAGGTTTAAGGTTATGGTGAGGGTGAGGGTTAGGGGTAGGGTGAGGGTTAGAGTGAGGATGAGGGTTAGGGTGAGTGTGAGGTTTATGGTGAGGTTTAGGGTTAGGGATAGAGTGAGGGATAGGGTTAGGATTAGGGTTAGGGTGAAGGCTAGGGTGAGGGTGAGGGTTAGGTTTATTGTTAGGGTGAGGGTTAGGATGAGGGTTAGGGTTATGGTGAGGTTAGGATTAGGGTTAGAGTGAAGGTTAGGGTTAGGATTAGGGTTAGGGTGAGGTTGATTGTTAGGATTAGGGTTAGGGTTAGGATTATTGTTAATGTTATGGTTCTGGTGACTTTTGCAGTGATGGTGAGGCTGAGGGTGATGGATATGGATAGGATTAAGGTTAGGTTTAGGTTTCGAGTTAGGATTAGTGTTATTGTTAGGGTTAGGGTTAGAGTTACGGTGAGGGTGAGTGTGAGGGTAAGGGTCAGGGTTAGGGTTAGGGTTAGGGTCAGATTTAGGGTCAGGTTTAGGATTAGGGTTAGGGTGAGTGTGAGGTTTAGGGTTAGAGTTAGGGTTAGGGGGAGGGTTAGTGTGAAGGTTAGGGTTAGGGTTAGTGTTATGGTTAGGGTTAGGGTGAGGGTGAGTGTGAGGGTCAGGGTTAGTCTTAGGCTGAGGCGGAGGCTAAGGCGGAGCGTGAGTCTGAGGGTGAGTGTTAGTGTCAGGGTTTTAGAGTTAGGGTGAGTGTTAGCATGATGTATAGAATTAGGGTTAGGGGGAGGGCTAGAGTTAGCGTGAGTGTTATGGTTAGCGTTAGGGTGATGTTTAGGGTTAGGGTTAGGGTTATGTTGAGAGTGAGGGTTAGGGTTAGGGTTAGGGTTAGGGTTAAGGTGAGGCTGAGGGTTAGGATTAGGATTACGGTGAGGTTTTGTGTTAGGGTTAGAGTTACGGTGAGGTTCAGGGTTTGGGTTAGGTTTAGGGTTAGTGTTATAATTAAGGTTAGGGTTAGAGTTACAGTAAGGGTGAGGGTGAGGGTGAGTGTTAGGATCAGGGTTAGGGTGAGGTTTAGTTTTAGGATTATGTTTAGGGTGAGGGTGAGGTTTGGGGTTAGAGTTAGGTTTAGGGGGAGGGTTAGGATGAGTTTTAGGGTTAGGGTTAGTGTTAGGGTTAGGGTGAGGGGTAGGTTGAGGTTTAATGTTAGGGTTAGGATTAGGTTTAGGATTAGGTTGACGGTAGGGTGAGTGTGAGGGTTAGGGTTAGGGTTTGGCTTAGGCTCACGTTTAGGCTGAGGGTATGGGTGGGGATGAGGATTAGGTTTAGAATGATGGTTAGGGTTATGGTATGTTAAGGGTTAGGATGAGTGTTAGGGTTAGGATTAGGGTTAGCGTGAGGGCTAGGGTGAGGGTGAGGGTTATGGTTAGGGTTAGGTTTAGGCTTAGGGTTAGCCTGAGGCTGAGGGTAAAGGTGAGGGTTAGGCTGAGGGTGAGGGTTATGGTAAGGTGAGAGTTAGGGTTAGGGTGAGGTTGAGGGTTAGATTCAGGATTAGTGTTATGGTTAGTGTGAGGTTAAGGGTGAGGATCAGGGTTAGGGTTAGGTTGAGGGATAGGTTGAGGGTGAGAGTTAGGGTTAGGGTGAGGTTTAGGGTTAGGGTGATGGTTAGGGTTAGTGTAAGGTTTAGTGTAATGGTTAGGGTTAGTGTTAGGGTGAGGGTAAGTATTAGAGTGAGGGTTAGGGTTAGGGTGAAGGCTATGGTTAGGATGAGGGTTAGTGTTAGGGTTAGGGTTATTGTTAGGGTTAGGGTTAGGGTTATGTTGAGGGTGAGGGTGAGGGTTAGGGTTAGGATGAGTTATAGGTTTCAGGTTAGGGTTAGAGTTAGTGTTAGGGTGAGGGTGAGGTTTAGGGTTAGAGTTAGGGTTAGTGTTAGTGTTCCGGTTAGGGTGAGGGTAAGTGTGGGGATTAGGGTTAGGGTTAGGTTTAGGCTTAGGTTTAGGCTCAGGGTGAGGGTGGGGATGAGGGATAGATTTAGGGTGATGGTTAGGGTTAGGGTTAGGTTTAGGTTTAGAATTAGGGTTAGGGTTAGGATTAGGGTTAGGGTTAGGGTGAGTGTTACGGTGAGGGTTAGGGTTACGTTTAGGGTTAGGGTGAGGGTGAGGGTTAGGGTTAGGGTTAGGGTGAGGGTGAAGGTTAGATTGAGGGTTAGGGTTATGTGGAGGGTTATGTTTAGGGTGAGGGTTAGGTTTAGTGTTAGGGTTATTCTAATTGTTAGGGTTAGGGTTACGGAGAGGTTGAGGGTGAGGGTTAGGTTTAGGATTAGGGTGAGGTTTAGTTTTAAGGTTAGGGTTAGAGTTAGGTGTAGGGTGATGGTGAGGTTTAGGGTTAGAGTTAGAGTTAGTGTTAGGGTTAGGGTTAAGGTGAGGGTTATTTTGAGGTTTAGAGTTCGGGTTAGGCTTAAGCTTAGGCTTAGGCTTAGGCCGAGAGTGAGGGTTAGGGTTAGGGTTAGGTTTAGGATGAGTGCTAGGATGAGGTTTAGGGTTAGGGTTAGGTTTAGGTTTAGTGTTAGGGTTAGGGTTAGGGTTAGGGTTAGGGTTAGGGTGAGGGTTAGGGTTTGGGTTAGGCTTAGGCTTAGGCTTAGGCTTAGGGTTATGTTTAGGGTTATTGTTAGTGTTATGGTTAGTGTTACATTTGCGGTGAGGGTGAGGCACAGGGTGAAGTTTATGGTTATTGTTAGGGTTAGGGTTAGGGTTACTATTATTGTTAGGGTTAGGGTTATAGTTACGGGCATGGTGAGAGTGAGGGTGAGGATGAGTATTAGGGTGAGTTTTACGGTGAGGTTTAGGGTTAGGGTTAGGGTTAGAGTTAGGGTGCTGTTGAGGTTTAGGGTTACAGTTCGGGTTAGGGGGATGGTTAGGGTGAGGGTGAAGGTTAGGTTTAGTGTTAGCATTAGGGTAAGGCTGAGGGTTAGGTTGAGGTTTAGGGATAGGGTTAGGGTTAGGATTAGGGTTAGGGTGAGAATGAGGGTGAGGGTTAGTGTTAGGGTTAGCCTTAGGCTGAGGTTTAGGCTGAGGTTGAGGGTGGGGGTGAGGGTTAGGGTTAGGGTGATCGTTAGGGTTAGGGTTAGTGTTATTGTTAGGGTTAGGGTTGGAGTTACATTGAGGCTGAGGATGGGGGTGAGGGTTAGGATTAGGGTCAGGGTGAGGTTTAGGGTTAGGTTTAGAGATAGGGTTAGGGTAAGGGTGAGGTTTAGGGTTAGCGTTAGGGTTAGTGTTAGGGACAGGCTTAGGGTTAGGCTGAGGGTGAGGGTGGGGTTGAGGATTAGGGTTAGGTTTAGGGTTCGGGTTAGGGTTAGAGTTAGGGTTAGGGAAAGGGTTAGGGTTAGGATTAGGATTAAGGTTAAGGAGAGGGTGAGTGTGAGCATTAGAGTTAGGGTTAATGTTAGGATTAGGGTTACGGTATGTGCTAGCATGAGGTTTAGGGTTAGGGTTAGGGTTAGTGTGACGTTTAGCGTTAATTTTATTGTCAGAGTTAGGGTTAGGGTGAGGGTTTGGGTTAGGGTTAGAGTTAGGGTGAGGGTGAGGTTTAGGGTTATTTTTAGGGTTAGGGTTATTTTTAGGGTTAGGGTTAGGGTTAAGGTTAAGGTAAAGGTGAGGTTGAGGGTGATGTTGAGGGTTAGGGTTAGGGTTAGGATGAGATTTAGAGTTATGGTTAGGGTTAGGGTTAGGGTCAGGGTGAGGTTTAGGGTTGGAGGTAGGGTTAGGGTTAGGGTTAGTGTGAGTGTTAGGGTTAGGGTTACTGTTACAGTTACGGTTATGGTGAGGGCTAGTGTGAGGGTGAGGGTTAAGGTTAGCGTTAGGCTATGACTTTGGGTTAAGCTGAGGGTCAGGGTGAGGGTGAGGGTTAGGGTGAGGGTGAGGGTGAGATTTAGGGTTACAGTTAGTGTTAGGGTGAGAGGGTTAGGGTTATGGTGAGGGTTATGGTTATCGTAAGGGTGAGGCTTAGGGTTAGGGTGAGTGTTAGGGTTAGGATGAGGGTTAGGGTGAGGGTGAGGGTTAGGATTAGGGTTTGGGTTAGGATTATTGTGAGTGTTATTGTTCTGGCTACCTTTGCAGCGAGGGTGAGGCTGAGGGTGAGGGTTAGGGATAGGATTATTGTTAGGTTTTGGTTTAGGGTTAGGATTAGTGTTATTGTTAGGTTTATAGTTAGAGTTACGGTGAGGGTGAGGGTGAGGGTGAGGGTAAGGGTGAGGGTTAGGGTTAGAGTTATGGTGAGGTTTAGGGTCAGGGTTAGGATTTGGGTTAGGGTGAGTGTGAGGTTTAGGGTTAGAGTTAGGGTTAGGGGGAGGGTTAGCGTGAGGGTTAGGGATAGAGTTAGTGTTAGGGTTAGGATTAGGGGGAGGGTTAGGTTGAGTTTTAGGGTTAGGGTAAGGGTTAGTGTTAGGATTAGGGTTAGGGTGAGGGTGAGTGTGAGGGTTAGGGTTAGCATTTGGGTTAGGCTTAGTGTTAGGCTGAGGGTGAGATTGAGGTGAGGGTTATGGTTAGGGTGAGGGTCAGGGTTAGGGTTAGGGTGAGGGTGAAGTTTAGTTGGGGATTAGTGTTAGGGTTAGTGTGAGGTTTAGGGTGAGAATGAGTGTTAGGGTTAGGTTGAGGGCTAGGTTGAAGGTGAGGGTTAGCTTTAGGGTTAGGGTGAGGTTTAGGTTTAGGGTGATTTTTTAGCGTTAGTTTGAGGGTTAGTGTTAGGTTTAGTGTTAGTTTTAGGGTGAGGGTAAGTGTTAGGGTATGGTTTAGGTTTAGTGTGAGGTTTAGGATTAGGGTTAGGGTTAGGGTTAGGGTGAGTGTGAGGGTTAGGGTTAGGGTTAGGGTTAGGTTTAGAGTTAGGGCGAGGGTGAGGGTGAGGTTTAAGTTTAGGGTGAGTGTTGGGGTTAGGGTTAGAGTGAGGGTTAGTGTGATGGTTAGTCTTAGGCTTAGGATTTGGGTATGGGCTAGGTTAAGGGTGATGTTTAGGATTAAGGTTAGGGTGAGGGATAGGGTGAGGGTTAGAGTTAGTGTTAGGGTTAGAGTTGGAGATAGGGTGAGGTTTAGTGTGGGGTTGAGGGTTAGTGTTAGGGTTAGGATTAGGGTTAGGGTTAAGGTGAGGGTGAGTGTGAGGTTTAGGGTTATGGTTAGGATTAGAATTAGAGTTAGGGTGAGGGTGAGGGTTAAGGTTAGCGTGAGTGTTGGGGTTAGAGTTAGAGTGAGGATTAGGGTGAGGGTTAGGCTTAGGCTTAGGGTTTGTGTATGGGCTAGGGTGAGGGTGAGTGTTAGGGTTAGGGTTAGGTTGAGGGGTAGGGTGAGGGTTAGGGTTAGTGTTATGGTTAGGATTGGGGTTAGGTTTAGGCTTAATGTTAGGCAGAGGGTGATGGTCAGGATGAGATTTAGGGTTAGGGTGAGGGTGAGGTTAAAGTTTATAGTTAGCATTAGAGTGAGGGTTATGTGAGGGTTAGGGTTAGGGTTAGTGTTAGGGTTAGGGTTAGGGTGAGGGTGAGTGTGAGGGTCAGGGTTAGTCTTAGGCTGAGGCGGAGGCTTAGGCAGAGCTTGAGGGTGAGGGTAAGGGTTAGTGTTAGTGTTTTAGGGTTAGGCTGAGTGTTAGGATGAGGTTTAGGGTTAGCATTAGGGTTTGGGGGAGGACTATAGATAGGGTGACATTTAGGGTTAGCGTTGGGGTGAGGTTTAGGGTTAGGGTTAGGGTTATGGTGAGGGTGAGGTTTAGGGTTAGGGTTAGGGTTAGGGTTAAGGTGAGGCTGAGGGTTAGGATTAGGATTAGGGTGAGGGTTGGTGTTAGGGTTAGAGTTAGGGTGAGGTTCAGGGTTAGTGTTAGTGTTCAGGGTTAGTTTTATAGCTAAGGTTAGGTTTAGAGTTACAGTAAGGGTGAGGGTGAGGGTGAGGGTTAGGATCAGGGTTAGGATGAGGTTTAGGGTTGGGATTATGGTTAGGGTGAGGGTGAGGTTTAGGGTTAGAGTTAAGGTTAGGGGGAGGGTTAGGTTGAGTGTTAGGGTTAGGGTTAGTGTTAGGGTTAGGGTGAGGGTTAGGTTGAGTTTTAATATTAGGGTTAGGGTTAGGTTTAGGATTACGTTGACGGTGAGGGTGAATGTGAGGGTTAGGGTTAGGGTTTGGCTTAGGCTTAGGGTTAGGCTGAGGGTATGGGTGGGGATGAGGATTAGGTTTAGTATGATGGTTAGGGTTATGGTTAGGTTAAGGGTTAGGATGAGGGTTAGGGTTAGTATTAGGGTTAGGGTGACGGCTAGGGTGAGGGTGAGGGTTAGGGTTAGGCTTAGGCTTAGGCTTAGCGTTAAGCTTAGGCTGAGGGTGAGGGTGAGGGTTAGGGTTAGGGTGATGGTTGGGGTTGCCGTTAGGGAGAGGGCTAGGATGAGGATTTATGCTATGGTGAGGGTTAGGGTGAGGGTGACCGTAAGGGTAAAGGTGAGGGTTAGGCTGAGTGTGAGGGTTAAGGTACAAGTGAGGGTTAGGATTAAGGTGAGGGTGAGGGTTAGATTCAGGATTAGTGTTAGGATTAGTGTGAGTTTAAGGGTGAGGAAGAGGGTTAGGGTTAGGTTGAGGGCTAGGGTGAGGGTGAGATTTAGGGTTAGGGTTTGGTTTAGGGTTAGAGTGATGGTTAGGGTTAGTGTGAGGGTTAGTGTTATGGTTGGAGTTAGTGTTAGGGTGAGGGTAAGTGTTAGGGTGAGGGTTAGGGTTAGGGTGAAGGTTATGGTTAGGATGAGGGTTAGGGTTAGGGTTATTTTTATGGTTAGGGTTATGTTGAGGGTGAGGGTGAGGGTGAGGGTTAGGGTTAGGTTTAGGTTTAGGTTTCAGGTTAGGGTTAGAGTTAGGGTTAGGGTTAGGGTGAGGTTTAGGGTTAGAGTTAGGGTTAGTGTGAGTGTTAGAGTTAGGGTGAGGTGAGGGTGAGGTTGAGGGTTAGATATAGCGGTAGGGGGAGTGTTAGGGTTAGGATTAGGTTTAGGGTTAGTGTTAGGGATAGGGTTAGGGTGAGGGTTCGGTTGAGGTTTAGGGTTAGGGTTAGGGTTTGGGTTAGTTTTAGTGTTAGGATGAGGGTAAGTGTTAGGGTGAGGGTTCGGGTTTGGGTGAGGGTTAAGTTTAGGGTGAGGGTGAGGGTTAGGATTCAGGGTGGGGTTAGGGTTATTGTTCGTGTTATGGTTAAGCTTAAGTTTACGGTTAGGGTGAGGTTGAGGGTGAGGGTTAGGTTTAGGGTTAGGGTGAGGTTTAGGGTTCGGGTTAGGGTTAGGGCTAGGGTGAGGTTTTGGGTTAGGTTTAGGGTTACGGTGAAGGTGAGGGTTAGGGCGAGGTTTAGGGTTAGGGTGTGGGTTAGGATGAGGGTGAGGTTTAGAGTTAGAGTTAGGGTTAGGGGGAGGGTTAGGTTGAGGGTTAAGGCTAGGGTTAGTGTTAGGGTTAGGATTAGGGGGAGGGTTAGGTTGAGGTTTAGGGTTAGGGTTATGCTTAGGTTTAGGATTAGTGTTATAATGAGGATGAGTGTGAGGGTTAGGGTTAGGTTTAAGCTTAGGGTTAGGCTGAGGGTTAAGTTGAGGGTAAGGGTTACGTTTAGCGTTAGGGTTAGGGTGAGGGTTAGGTTTAGGGTTAGGGTGAGGGTGAGGGTTAGATTGAGGGTTAGGTTTATGTTGAGGGTTATGGTTAGGGTGAGGGTAAGGTTTAGTGTTAGGGTTATTGTTAGGGTTAGGGTTAGGTTTAAGGTGAGGTTGAGGGTGAGGGTTATGTTTAGGTTTAGGGTGAGGTTTAGTTTTAGGTTTAGGGTTAGAGTTATGGTTAGGGTGATGGTGAGGGTTAGGCTTAGCGTTAGGCTTTGGCTTTGGGTTAAACTGAGGGTGAGGGTGAGGGTGAGGTTTAGGTTGAGGGTGAGGGTGAGAATTAGGGTTAGAGTTACGGTTAGGGTGAGGGTTAGGGTGAGGGTTAGTGTTAGTGTTAGGTTTAGGGTTAGGGTTAGTGTTAGTGTTAGGGTTAGGGTGAGGGTTAGGATGAGGTTGAGGGTTAGGGTTAGGGTTAGGATTAGGATTAGGGTTAGTGTTAGGGTGAGTGCTTGTGTTAGGCTTAGGGTAAGGGTTAGGCTTAGCATTAAGCTGAGGGTGAGGGTGAGGGTTCGGGTAAGTGTTCCGCTTAGGGTTAGCATTTGGGTGAGAATTATGGTTCGGGTTAAGTTTAGGGTGAGGGTTAGGATTAGGGTTAGGGTGAGAGTTAGGATGAGGATTAGGTTTAGGATGGTGGTTAGGGTGAGGGCTAGGTTGAGGGTGAGGATTTGGGTTAGTGTTAGGGTGAGGTTTAGGGTTAGGGTGAGGGTTAGTATGAGGGTTAGGGTTACGGTGAGGGTTAGGGTTAGGGTTAGAGTGAGGGTTAAGTTTAGGATTAGGGTTAGGGTGAGGGTGGTTGTTAGGATTAGGTTTAGGGTTAGGATTATTGGTAGTGATATGGGCATGGTTGCATTTGCAGTGAGGGTGAGGCTGAGGGTGAGGATTAGGGATAGGATTAGGGTTAGGTTTAGGGTTAGGATTAGTGTTATTGTTAGGTTTAGGGTTAGAGTTACGGTGAGGGTGAGGGTGAGGGTTATGGTTAGGGTAAGGCTTAGGATTAGGGTTAGGGTGAGGGCTAGGTTGAGGGAGAGGGTTAGGGTTAGTGTTAGGGTGAAGTTTAAGTTTAGGGTTTGGGTGAGGTTTAGGGTTATGGTGAGGGTGAGGGTGAGAGTAAGGGTGAGGGTGAGGGTTAGGTTTAGGATTAGGGTTAGGGTGAGGGTTAGGGTTAGAGTTAGGGTGAGTGTTATGATGAGGTTTAGGGTTAGGATTAGGGTTAGAGTGAGGGCTAGGGTGAGGGTGAGGGTTAGAATTAGTGTTAGGGTGAGGTTTAGTGTTAGGGTTAGGGTGAGGGTTAGGGTTATGGTGAGGGTGAGGGTGAGGGTAAGTTTGAGGGTTAGGGTTAGGGTGAGATTTAGGGTCAAGGTTAGGATTTGGATTAGGGTGAGTGTGAGGTTTAGGGTTAGAATTATGTTTAGGGAGAGGGTTAGGGTGTGGGTTAGGGTCAGGGTTAGTGTTAGAGTTAGGGTTAGGGTGAGGGTTAAGTTGAGGTTTAGGGTTATGGTTAGGGTTAGTGGTAGTATTAGGGTTAGGGTGAGGGTGAGGGTGAGGGTTAGGGTTAGGGTTTGGGTTAGGCTTAGTGTTAGGCTGAGGGTGAGGTTGAGGTAAGGGTTATGGTTAGGATGAGGGTCCGGGTAGGTTTAGGGTGAGGGTTAGAATTAGGTTTAGGGTTAGCGTGAGGGTTAGTGTTAGGGTGAGGGTGAGGTTTCGGATGAGGTTTAGGGTTACAATTAGGGTTAGGGTGAGGGCTAAGTTGAGGGTGAGGGTTAGTGTTAGGATTAGGGTCAGGTTTAGGGTTAGGGTTAGGGGTAGGGTTAGGGTCAGGGTTAGCGTTTGGGTTACGGTGAAGGTGTGGGTTAGTTTTGAGGTGATGGTTAGGGTGAGGACTAAAGTGACGGTGAGGGTTAGGGTTAAGGTTAGGGTTAGGGTGAGGGTTAGGTTGAGGCTTAGGTTTAAGGTTAGTGTTAGGGTTAGGATTAGGGTTAGGCTGAGGGTGAATGTGAGGGTTAGGGTTAGGGTTAGGCTTAGGGTTAGGGTTACGCTGAAGGTGAGGGTGGGGATGAGGATTAGGTTTAGAGTGATGGTTCTGGTTATGGTTAGGTTGAGGGTTAGGATGAGAGTTAGAGTTAGGATTAGTGTTAGTGTGAGGGCTACGGTGAGTGTGAGGTTTAGGGTTAGGTTTAGGCTTAGGCTTATGGTTAGGGTGAGGCTAAAAGTGAGGGTGAGGTTTAGTGTTAGGGTGATGTTTAGGGTTACGGTTAGGGTGAGGGTTAGGATGAAGGTTAGGTTTAGGGTGATGGTTAGAGTTAGTGTGAGGGTTAGTGTTAGTATTAGTGTTACTGTTAGGTTGAGGGTAAGTGTTAGGGTAAGGTTTAGGTTTAGGGTGAGGTTTAGTATTAGGGTTAGGGTTAGGGTCAGCGTGAGGTTTAGGGTTAGAGTTAGTGTTAGGGTGAGGTTTTGGGTTAGGGTTAGGTTTAGTGTTAGGGTTAGGGTTAGGGTGAGGTTTAGTAGGGGGTGAGGGTTAGTGTTAGGGTTAGGATGAGGGTTAGGGTTAGTGTGAGGTTTACGGTGAGGGTAAGGGTAATGTTGAGGGTTTGTCTGAGAGTGAGGATTACCGTAAGGGTGTGTGTTAGGGTTAGGGTGAGGGTGTGGTTTAGATTGAGGATTACTTTTAGGGTTAGTGTGAGGTTTAGGATCATGGTGAAGGTGTGGGTTAGGATTAGATTTAGGTTTAGGGTTATTCTTAGGGTAGGGTTATTGTTAGTGTTATCGTTAGCATTAATTTTGTGGTGAGGGTGAGGCTGAGGGTGAGGGTTAGAGTTAGGGTTAGGGTTAGTGTTATTTTTAGTGTTAGGGCTAGTATTAAGGTGAGGTTGAGGGTGAGGATGAAGTTTAGTGTTAGGGTGAGTTTTAGGGTTAGGGTTAGGGTAAGGGTGAGGGTGAGGTTTAGGGTTAGAGTTAGGGTTAGGTTGAGGGTTAGGGTTAGGGTTAGGGTTAGGGTGAGGATTAGATTGAGGGTTAGGGTTAGGGTTAGTGTGAGGTTTAGGGTGAGGATGAGGGTTAGGGTTAGGGTGAGGGTGAGGGTAGGACTTAGGGTTAGGGTGAGGGCTAGTTTGAGGGTTAGGGTTAGAGTTAGGTTTAGGTTTAGGATTAGGTTTAGAATTAGGTTGAGGTTTAGGGTTAGTGTGAGGATTAGGGTCATGATTACTGTTAGGTTTATTGTTAGGGTTACGGTTACATTGAGGGTGAGGGTGAGGGTTAGGGTTAGTGTTAGAGTGAGGTTGGTTTAGTGTTAGTGTTAGTGTTAGTGAGGTTTAGGTGTAGAATTAGGGTTAGGGTGAGCGTTAGGGTTAGGGTGAGGGTTAGGGTGGGGGTGACGGTAAGGGTAAAGATGAGAGTTAGGCTGAGGGTGAGCGTTACAGTAAAGATGAGGGTTAGGGTTAGGGTGAGGTTTAGGGTAAGGGTGATTTTTAGGGTTAGTGTGAGCGGTAGTGTTAGCATTAGGATTAGTGTTAGGGTGAGGCTAAATATTAGGGTGAGGGTTAGGGTTAGGGTGAGGGTTATGGTTAGGGTGAGTGTTAGGGTTAGGGTTAGGGTTATTGTCAGTGTTAGGGTTATACGGTTACGGTGAGTGTGAGGGTGTGGTTCAGTGTTAGGTTTAGGATGAGGTTTAGCTTCCGGGTTAGTGTTAGAGTTAGGGTGAGGGTGAGGGTGAGTTTTAGGGTTAGAGTTAGGGTTAGTGTTAGAGTTAGGGATAGGGAGAGGGTTAGGGTTAGGCTTTGGCTTAAGCTAAGGCTTAGGCCGAGCATGAGGGGAAGTTTAGGGTTCAGGTTAGGGTGAGGTTTAGGGTTAGGATTAGCGTGAGTGTTAGGATGAGGTTTAGGGTTAGGATTAGGTTTAGGGTGAGGGTTAGGGTGAGGGTGCGGGTGAGGGTTAGGGTTAGGACAGGGTTAGGTTTAGGATTTGAGTTAGGGTGAGGGTGAGTGTGAGGGTTAGGGTTATGGTGAGGGTTAGGGTTAGGGTTAGGGTTAAGTTAGGATTAGGCTGAGGGTGAGGGTGGGGGTGAGGATTAGGGTTATGGTTATGTTTAGGGTTAGGGTTATTGTTAGTGTTATGGTTAGGGTTAAGTTTGCAGTGAGGGTGAGGCTGCGGGACAGGGTTATGGTTAGGTTAGGGTTAGGGTGAGGGTGAGGGTGAAGGTTAGGTTGAGGTTTACGGATAGATTTACATTTAGGACTAGGGTTAGTGTAAGGGTGAGTGTGAGGGTTAGGTTGAGGGTTAGGCTGAGGCTTAGGGTTAGGCTGAGGGTCACGGTGGGGAGTGAGGATTAGGGTTAGGGTGTTGGTTAGGGTTAGGGGTAGGGTTATTGTTAGGGTTAGGGTTAGGGTGAGGGTTAGGATGAGGGTTAGGGTTAGGGTTAGGATTAGGTTTAGTATGAGGGCTAGGGTGAGGATGAGGGTTAGCGTTAGTGTTTGGGTGAGGTTTACGGTTAGCATTGGGGTTAGGATGAGGGTTAGAGTTATGGTGAGCGTGAGGGTTAGGGTTAGGGTGAGGTTTAGGGTTACATTTAGGTTTAGGGGGAGTTTTAGGTCGAGGGTTAGGGTTAGTGTTAGGGTTAAGGTTAGGGTGAGGGTTAGCTTGGGGTTATGGTTAGTGTTAGTGTTAGTGTGAGTTTTAGGGTTAGGGTTTGGGTTAGGGTTAGGGTTAGGGTTATGGTTAGGTTTAGGATTAGTGTTAGGGTGAGGGTGAGTGTGACGCTTAGGGTTAGGGTTAGGGTTAGGCTTAGAGTTAGGGTGAGGTTTAGCGTTAGGGATTGGGTTATGTTGCAGATGATGCTGACGATTAGGGTTAGGTTTAGGTTTAGATTTAGGATTAGGATTAGGGTTAGGGTTAGTGTTAGGGTTAGGGTTAGGTTTAGGGTTATGGTGAGGGTTAGGTTTAGGTTTAGGGTTAAGATGAGGGTGACTGTGTGGGTGAGGATTAGAATTAGTGTTAGGGTTAGGCTTAGGCTTAGGGTTATAGATAGTGTTATGTTTAGGGTAAAGTTTCCTGTGAGGGTGAGGCTGAGGTTGAGGGTTAGGTTTGGGGTTAGGGTTAGGGTTATTGTTAGGGTTAGAGCTAGAATTACGGTGAGGTTGAGGGTGAGGGTGAAGGTTAGTGTTAGGGTGAGTTTTCGGGTTAGAGTTAGGGTTAGTGTGAGGGTTAGGGTTAGGGTTAGGTTTAGGGTGAGTTTAGGGTTAGGGTTAGTTTGAGGGTTCGTGTTGGGGTTAGGTTAGTGTTAGGGTGAGGGTAAGTGTTAGGGTCAGGTTTTGGGTTAGGGTGAGGTTTATGGTTAGGTTGAAGGTTAGGATTTGGTTTAGGATTATTGTTAGGGTTAGGTTTAGGGTTAAGGTTACGGTGAGGGTGAGGGTGAGGGATAGGGTTAGGGTTATGGTGAGGTTTAGCGTTTGCGTTAGGGTTAGAGTTAGGTTTTGGGTGAGGGTGACGTTTAGGGTTAGAGTCAGGGTTAGGGTGAGGGTTAGGTTAGGGTTATGTTTAGGGTTAGTGTTAGGGTTAGGGTTAGGGTGAGAGTAGTAGGGTTAGGGTTAGGGTTAGGTTTAGGATTAGGCTTAGGGTGAGGGTGAGTGTGTGTGTTAGGGTTAGGTTTAGGGTTAGGCTTAGAGTTAGGCTGTGGGTGAGGTTGTAGGTGAGGGTTAGGGTTAGGGTTACCGTTAGGGAAAGGTTTAGGGGGAGGAGTAGGATGAGTGTTAGGTTTCGGATTAAGGTTAGGGTGAGGGCTAAGCTAAGGGTGAGGTTGAGGGTTAGGATTAGGGTGAGGGTTAGGGTTAGGGTGAGGGTGAGAGTTAGGGTTCGGGTTAAGTTTAGTGTTAGGTTGAGGGTTAGGGTAAGGGTTATGTTGAGGGTTTGGGTTAGGTTTAGGTTGAGGTTTAGGGTTAAGATTAGGGTTAGGCTGATGGTGAGGGTGACATTTAGGGTTAGTGTTAGGGTGAGGATTAGGATGAGGGTTAGGATTAGGATTAGGTTTAGGATGAGGGCTAGGGTGAGGTTGAGGTTTAGGGTTAGGGTTAGGGTTAGGATTAGGGTTAGGGTTAGGGTTATGGTGAGTGCGAGGGTTAGGGTTAGGGTTAGGATTAGGATTAGGGTTAGGGTTAGGGTGATGGACAGGGTTAGGGTGAGGGTTACGGATAGTGTGAAGGTTAGGATGAGGGTTAGGTTTAGGAGAGGGCTCTCCTGAGGGTTAGGGTAAGGGTTAGGCTTAGGCTTAGGGTTAGGCTCAGCATGAGGTTGAGGGTGAGGGTTAGGGTTAGGGTGATTGTTAGGTTTATGGTTAGGGTGGGGGTTAAGATGAGGTTTATGGTAAGGTGAGGATGATGGTAAGGGTAAAGTTGAAATTTAGGCTGAGGGTGAGGGTTACGATAAAGGTGAGGGTTAGGGTTAGGTTTAGGGTAAGTGTTAGGGTTAGAGTGAGGGCTAGATTGAGGATTAGGGTTAGGGTTAGGGTTAGTGTGAGGTTTAAGGTGAGGATGAGGGTTAGGGTTAGGGTGAGGGTGGGGGTAGGTCTTAGGTTTAAGGTGAGGGCTAGGGTGAGGTTTAGTGTTAGAGTTAGGGTTATTATTAGGGTTAGGTTTAGGATTAGGTTGAGGGTTAGGGTTAGTGTGAGGGTTAGTGTTAAGGTTAGGGTTAGTGTTTGGGGGAGAGTAAGTGTTAGGGTGAGGGTTAGGGTTAGGGTAAGAGTTATGGTTAGGCTGAGGTGAGTGTTAGGTTTAGAGTTATGGTTATTGTTAGGTTTAGGGTTAGGTTTACGGTTACGGTGAGGTTGAGGGTGAGGGTTAGGGTTAGGGTTAGGGTGATGTTTAGTGTTAGGGTTAGAGTTAGAGTTAGGGTTAGGATTAGGGTGAGGTTTAGGGGTAGAATTAGGGTTAGGTGAGGGTTAGGGTGAGGGTTATGGTTACGGTGAGGTTTAGGGTGGGGGTGACGTTAAGGGTAAAGATGAGGGTTAGGCTGAGGGTGAGCGTTACGATAAAGATGAAGGTGAGCGTTAGGTTTATTGTTAGGGTGAGGATGAGGATTAGATTGAGGATTAGTGTTAGGGTTAGTGTGAGGTTTAGGGTGAGGATGATAGGGTTAGGGAGAGTGCTAGGGTGATTTTGAGGGTTAGGGTTAGTGTTAGGGTGAGGTTTAGGCTTAGAGTGATTGTTAGGGTAAGTGTGAGCGGTAGTTTTAGCGTTAGGGTTAGTGTTAGAGTGAGGGTAAATATTAGGGTGAGGGTTAGGGTTAGGGTGAGGGTTATGGTTAGGGTGAGGGTTAGGGTTACGGTTAGGGTTAGACTTAGGGTTAGGGTTAGGGTTAGGGTTAGAGTTATTGTGAGGGTGAGGTTGCAGGTTAGGGTTAGGGTTAGGGTTAGGTTAGGGTTAGGGTTATTGTTAGGGTTAGGGTTAGAGTTATGGTGAGGGTGAGGGTGCGGGTGAGGGTTAGGTTTAGGGTTAGGGTGGGGTTTAGGGTTAGGGTTAGGGTGAAGATGAGGGTGAGGTTTAGGGTTAGATATAGTATAGGGGGAGGGTTAGGGTGACGGTTAGGTTTAGGGTTATTGTTAGGGTTAGGGTGAGGGTGAGGGTTAGGGTTTGGCTTAGGGTTAGGGTTAGAGTGAAGTTTAGGGTTAGTGTTTGGGTTAGGGTTAGAGTTACTGTGAGGGTGAGGGTGCGGGTTAGGGTTAGGTTTAGGGTTAGGCTTAGTTTAGGCTTAGGATTAGTCGGAGGGTGAGGGTAGGGATGAGGGTTACGGTTAGGGTGAGGTTTTTGTTTAGGGTTATAGGGAGGGTTAGGATGCGGGTTAGGGTTAGGATTAGAGTTAGGGTGAGAGCTAGGTCGAGGGTGATGTTTAGGGTTCAGGTTTGGGTTAGCGTTAGCGTTACTGTGAGGGTGAGGGTGCGGGTGAGTGTGAGGGTGAGGGTGAGGCTTAGGATTAGTGTTAGGGTTAGTGTTAGGGTGATAGTTAGTGTTCAGGTTAAGTTTAGGGTTAGGCTGAGGGTTAGTGTTAGGCTTAAGTTGAGCGTGAGGTTTAGGGTTAAGTTGAGGGTAAGGGTTAGGGTTAGGCTTAGGGTTAGTGTTACAGTGAGGTTTAGGGTTAGCTTTTGGGTTAGGGTTAGAGTTACTGTGAGAGTAAGGGTGCGGGTGAATGTGCGGGTTAGGGTTAGGTTTAGGGTTAGGCTTCGGTTTAGGCTTAGGATTTGGCTGAGGGTGAGGGTGGTGATGAGGGTTAGGGATAGGGTGAGGTTTTTGGTTAGGGTTATAGGGAGGGTTAGGATGAGGGTTAGGGTTAGGATTAGAGTTAGGGTGAGAGCTAGGGTGAGGGTGAGTTTTAGGGTTAGGGTGATGTTTAGGGTTTGGGTTTGGGTTAGCGTTAGCCTTACTGTGGGGGTGAGGGTGCGGGTGAGTGTGAGGGTGAGGGTGAGGCTTAGGATTAGTGTTAGGGTTAGTGTTAGGGTGAGAGTTAGGGTTCAGGTTAAGTTTAGGGTTAGGGTGAGGGTTAGCGTTAGGCTTAAGTTGAGCGTGAGGGTTAGGGTTAAGTTGAGGGTAAGGGTTAAGGGTTAGGGTTAGGGTTAGGGTGAGTTTTTGAGTTAGGTTTAGGGTGAGGGTTAGGATGAGGATTAGGGTGATTTTTAGGGTTAGTGTGAGCGGTAGTGTTAGCGTTATGGTTAGTGTAAGCGTGAGGGTAAATATTACGGTGAGGGTTAGGGTTACGGTGAGGGTTAGGGTTAGGGTTAGGGTTATTGTTAGGGTTAGGGTTATATGGTTACGGTGAGGGTGAGGGTGTGGGTTAGGTTTAGGGTTAGGATGAGGTTTAAGTTTCGGGTTCGTGTTAGAGTTAGGGTTAGGGTAAGGGTGAGGTTTAGGGTTAGAGTTAGGGTTAGTGTTAGGGTTCGGGATAGGGTGAGGGTTAGGGTTAGGCTTAGGCTTAGTCCGAGCATGAGGGGGAGGGTTAGGCTGAGGTTTAGGGTTAGGGTTAGGGTTAGGGTTTGTTAGGGTTAGGGTTAGGGTTAGGGTTACGGTGAGGGTTAGGGTTAGGTTTAGGGTTTGTGATAGGTTTAGGGTTAGGGTTACGGTGAGGGTTAGGGTTGGGTTAGGCTTATGGTTAGGGTGAGGGTTAGGGTTATGTTTTGGGTTAGGGTGAGGGTGAGGCTGAGGATTAGGTTTAGGTTTAGGGTTGGTTTAGGGATAGGGTTTGTGTTAGGGTTAGGGTTATGGTTAGGGTTACGGTGAGGGTTAGGGTTTTTTTAGGGTTTGGGTTAGGGTTAGGGTTCCGGAGAAGGTTAGGGTTAGGGTTAGGGTTAGGGTTAAGTTAGGGTTAGGCTGAGGGTGAGGGTGGGGGTGAGAATTAGGTTTATGGTTAGGGTTAGGGTTAGGGTAGGGTGAGGGTGAGTTGAGGGTTAGGTTGAGGGTTAGGCTGAGGCTTAGGGTTAGGCTGAGGGTGAGGGTGGGGTTGAGTATTAGGGTTAGAGTGATGGTTACGGTTAGGGTTAGGGTTATTGTTAGGGTTAGGGTTAGAGTTATGGTGAGGGTGAGGGTGTGGGTGAGGGTTAGGGTTAGGGTTAGGGTGGGGTTTAGGGTTAGGGTTAGGGTGAGTGTGAGGGTGAGGTTTAGGGTTATATATAGGTATAGGGGAGTGTTAGGTTTAGGGTTAGGTTTAGGGTTATTGTTAGGGTTAGGGTGAGTGTGAGGATTAGGTTTAGGGTTAGGGTTAGGGATAGAGTGAGGTTTAGGGTTTGGGTTAGGGTTAGAGTTACTGTGAGGGTGAGGGTGAGAGTGAGGGTTAGATTGAGGATTAGTTTTAGTGTTAGATTGAGGTTTATTTTGAGTATGAGGGTTAGGGTTAGGGTGAGGGCTAAGGTGAGGGTGAGGGTTAGGGACAGGGTTAGGTTGAGGTTTAGGGTTAAGGTGGTGGTTAGGGTTAGTGTGAGGGTTACTGTTAGGATTAGGGTTAGTTTTAGTGTGAGGTTAGCGTTAGGGTGAGAGTGAGGTTTAGGTTTATAGTTAGGTTTGGGGGAGGGTTAGGGTGAGGGTTAGGGTTAGGGTTAGTGTTAGTTTTAGGGTTAGGGTTAGGGTGAGGTTGAGTGTGAGGGTTAGGGTTAGGGTTAGGCTTAGGCTTAGGGTTAGGCTGAGGGTGAGGGTGAGGGTTAGGGTTAGGGTTAGGCTTAGGCTTAGGGTTAGGCTGAGGGTGAGGGTGAGGGTTAGGGTTAGGGTGAGGTTTAAGGTTAGGATTAGGGTGAGGGATAGAATGAGCTTTAGGCTTAGGATTAGGGTTAGGATGAGGGCAAGGGTGAGTGTGAGGGTTAGGGTTAGCATTATTGCAAGGTTTAGGATTAGGGTTAGGTTTAGGGTTAGGGTGAGTGTTAGGGTTAGGGTTACGGTGAGGTTGAGGTTTTGGGTTAGGGTGAGGGTTAGGATTAGGGTTAGGGTTAGGGTTATTGTTAATTTTATGGTTAAGTTTTCGGTGAGGGTGAGGCTGAGGGTGAGGGTTACGGTTAGGGTTAGAGTTAGGGTGAGGTTAGGGTTAGGTTTAGGGTTATGGTGATGGTGAGGGTTAGGGTTAGTGTTACGGTTAGTGTTATTGTTAGGGTTAGGGTTAGAGTTATGGTGAGGGTGAGGTTTAGGGTTAGAGTAAGGGTTAGGGGGAGTGTTAGGGTAAGGGTTAGGGTTAGGTTTAGTGTTAGGGTTAGGGTTATTGTTAGGGTTAGGGTTAGAGTTATTGTGAGGGTGAGGGTGAGGGTGACTTTTAGTGTTAGGGTGATGGTGAGGTTTAGGTTTAGAGTTAGTGTTAGGGAGACAGTTAGGTGAATGTTATGGTTAGGTTTAGTGTTAGGGTTAGGGTTAGCGTGAGGGTTAATTTGAGGTTTAGGGTTAGGGTTAGGGTTAGGTTTAGGATTAGGGTTATGGTGAGTGTGAGTGTGAGGGTTAGTGTTAGGTTTAGGCTTAGGCTTAGGTTTAGGCTGTGGGTGATAGTTGGGATGAGGATTAGTTTTTGGGTGATGGTTAGGGTTAATGTTAGGTTTAGTGTTATGATTAAGGTTAGGGTTAGGATTAGGCTTAGGGTGAGGGCTAGGGTGAGGGTGAGGGTTAGGCTTAGGCTGTCGGGTTAGGCTGCTGGTTAGGTTGAGGGTGAGGGTGAGGGTTAGGGTGATGCTCAGGATTATGATCAGGGTGAAGGTTAGGATGAGGGTTAGGGTTAGGGTGAGTGTGACGGTAAGAGTAAAGCTGAGGGTTAGGCTGAGAGTGAGGATTAAGGTAAGGTCTAAGGTAAGGTAAGGTTAGGGTTAGGGTTAGGGTTAGGGTGAGGGTGAGGTTAAAATTGATGCTTAGGTTTAGGGTTAGTGTGAGGTTTAGAATGAGGATGAGGGTTAGGGTTAGAGTGAGGGCTAGGTTGAGGGTGAAGGTCAGGGTTAGGCTTAGGGTGAGGTTTAATGTTAGGGTGATGGTTAGGGTTAGTGTGAGTGTTAGTGTTAGGCTTTGGGTTAGTGTTAGGGTGAGGGTAAATGTTAGTTTCAGGGTTGGGTATAGGGTGAGGGTTATGGTTAGAATGAGGGTAAGGGTTAGGGTTAGGGTTATTGTTAGGTTAGGGTTAGGGTTACATTTATGGTGACGGTGAGGGTTAGGGTTAGGGTGTGGTTTATGTTTAGGGTTAGGATTAGGGTTAGGATTAGGGTGAGGGTGAAGTTTAGGGTTAGAGTTAGCGTTAGTGATAGGGTTAGGGTGAGCGTGAGGGTCAGTGTGAGGGTAAGGGTTAGGCTTAAGCTTAGGGTTAGGCTTAGGCTTAGACCGAGCGTGAGTGTGAGGGTTAGGTTTAGGGTTAGGGTGAGGGTTAGGTTTAGGGTTAGGGTGAGAGTTAGGGTTAGGGTTAGTGATAATGTTAGGGGTAGGGTTAGGGTGAGGGTGACAGTAAGGGTAAAGGTGAGGGTTAGGGTTAGGATCAGGTTTAGATTGAAGGTGAGTGTGAGGGTTATGGTTAGGGGTAGGGTTACGCTTAGGGTTAGGGGGAGAGTTAGGTTTAGGGTTAGGGTTAGGGTTAGTATTAGGGGTAGGGTTAGGATGAGGGTTAGGGTGAAGGTGAGGATTAGGGTTAGGATTAGGATTAGGATTAAGTTGAGGGTGAGTGTTAGGGTTAGTGTTAGGGTTAGGGTTAGGGTGAGTGTGAGGGTTAGGGTTCGGGTTAGGGTGAGGTTTAGGGTTAGGCTTAGTGTTAGGGGTAGGGTTAGGTTGAGGGTTAGGATGAGGGTGAGGGTTAGGGTTAGGGTTAGGATTACGATTAGGGGTAGTGTTAGGGTGAGTGCTTCGGTTAGGCTTAGGTTTAGGATTAGGCTTAGCATTAAGCTGAGGGTGATGGTGAGGTTTAGGGTTAGGGTGAGATTCAGGGTGAGGGTGAGGGTTAGGCTTAGGGTTAGGATTAAGATTAGGGTAAGGGTTAGGGTGAGTGTGAGGGTTAGGGTTAGGGTTAGGCTGACAGTATGTATTAGGGTGAGGGTTAGATTTAGAGTGAAGAATATGGTTAGGATGAGGGTTAGGGTTAGGGTTATTGTTAGGGTTAGGATTGGAGTTATGGTTACGGTGAGGATCAGGGTTGAGGTTTAGGTTTAGGGTTAGTGTTAGAGTTTGGGTTAGGGTTAGGTTTAGTGTTAGGTTTATGGTTAGGTTGTGATTTAGGGTGAGATTGAGGGTTAGGGTTAAGGTTAGGATTAGGACTAGGGTTAAGGTGAGGGTGAGTGTGAGGGTTAGGATTAGGGTTTGGGTTAGCATTAGAGTTAGGGTGAGGGTGAGGATGAGAGTTAGGTTTAGGGTGAGGGTTGGGGTTAGGGTTAGAGTAACGGTTAGGGTGAGGGTTAGGCTTAGGCTTAGGTTTAGGGTGTGGGTTAGGGTGAGGGTGAGAGTTAGGGTGAGGTTTAGGCTGAGGGTTACGGTTAGGGTTAGTGTTAGGGTTAGGGTTGGGGTTAGGCTTAGGCTTAGTATTAGGCAGAGGGTGAGGGTGAGGGTGAGGTTAGGGTTAGCTGAGGGCGAGTTTTAGGGTTAGATTTAGCATTAGATTGAGGGCTAGTTTGAGGGTTAGGGTTAGGGTTAATGTTAGGTTTAGGGTGATGGTGAGTGTGAGGGTTAGGGTTAGTCTTAGTCTTAGGCTTAGGCTTAAGGCCAAGCATGAGGTTGAGTGTGAGGGTTAGGTATAGTGTCAGGGTTAGGGTTTTAGGGTTAGGGTGAGGGTTATGATGAGGTTTACGGTTAAGATGAGGGTTGGGGTGAGGGCTAGAGTGAGGGAGAGGCTTATGGTTAGCGTTAGGGTGAGGTTTAGGGTTTGGGTTCTTTTTAGTGTTAGGGTTAGAGTTAAGTTCAGAGTTAGGGTGAGAGTGAGGATGAGGTTTAGGGTTAGGGTGAGATTTAGGGTTACGGTTAGGGTGAGGGTGAGGGTTAGGGTTAGGGGGAGTTTTAGGATGAGGTTTAGGGTTAGGATTAGGGTTAGGGTGAGGGCTAGGATGAGGTTTAGTGTTAAAGTTAGTGTTAGGGGGAGGGTTAGGGTGAGGGTTAGGCTTAGGTTCATTGTTAGGGTTAGGGTGAGGGTTAGGTTGATGTTTAGGGATAGGTTTAGGGTTAGGATTAGGGTTAGGGTGAGGCTGATTGTGCGGGTTAGGGCTAGGGTTAGGCTTCGGCTTAGGGTAAGGCTGAGGGTGAGTGTGGGGTTGAGGATTAAGATTAGGGTGATATTTAGGGTTAGTGTTAGTGTTATTGTTTGGGTTAGTGTTAGAGTTACTGTGTGGATGAGGGTGCGGGTGAGGTTTAGGTGTACGGTGAGGTTTAGGGTTATGGTTATGGTTAGTGTTAAGGTGAGGGTGAGGGTGAGGTTTAGGGTTAGAGTTGGGATTAGGGGGAGGATTAGGGTGAGGTTTACTGTTAGGGTTAGTGTTATGGTTTGGGTGAGGCTTAGGATTAGGGTTAGGGTTATTATTAGGGTAAGGTTTATGTTTATGGTTATGGTTAGGTTGAGGGTTAGAGTTAGGGTTAGGTTGAGGTTTAGGGTTTGGGTTAGGGTTAGAGTTAGGGTGAGGGTGAGGGTGAGGTTTAAGGTTAGAGTCAGGGTTAGGATCAGCATTAGGTTGAGGGTTAGGTTTAGAGTTAGGATTAGGGTTAGGGAGAATGTGAGTGTGTGAGATAGGGTTAGGTTTAGGTTTGGGCTTAGGGTTAGGCTGAGGAAAAGTGTGTGTGTGTTAGGGTTAGGGTTAGGTTTAGGTTTAGGCTTAGTCTGAGGGAGAGGGTGAGGGGTAGGGTTACAGTTAGGGTTAGGGTTAGGGTTAGTGTGAGAGTTATGGTTCGGGTTAAGTTTAAGGTTAGGGTGAAGGTTAGGGTTAGGGTCAGGGTGAGGGTGAGGGTTAGGGTTAGGTTTAGGGTGAGGGTTAGGGTTAGGATTAGGGTTAGGTGAGGCTACAGGTGAGGTTTAGAGTTAGGGTTAGTGTTAGATTTAGGGTTAGGGTGAGAGTGAGGGTTAGGCTTAGGGTTAGGATTAGGATTAGGGTAAGGTTTAGGTGAGTGTGAGGGTTAGGGTTAGGGTTAGGGTTAGGCTTAGGGTTAGGCTGAGGGTGAGGGTGAGGTTGAGGTTTAGGGTTAGGGGGATGGTTAGGGTTAGGGTGAGGGTGAGGTTTAGGGGAAGAATTAGGGTAGGGTGAGGTTTAGGGTGATTGTTAGGGTTAGTGTGAGCGGTAGTGTTAGCGTTAGGGTTAGTGTCAGGGTGAGGGTAAATATTAGGCTGAGGGTTAGGCTTAGGGTGAGGGTTAGGGTTAGGGTTAGGGTTATTGTTAGGGTTAGGTTTATACGGGTACGGTGAGGGTGAGGGTGTGGGTTAGGGTTTAGGGTTAGGATGAGGTTTAGGTTTCAGGTTCATGTTAAAGTTAGGGTTAGGGTGAGGGTGATGTTTAGGGTTAGAGTTAGGGTTAGTGTTAGGGTTAGGGATAGGGTGAGGGTTAGTCTTAGTCTTAGGCTTAGGCTTAGGCTTAGGCTGAGCATGAGGGGGAGGGTTAGGGTTCGGGTTAGGGTGAGGTTTAAGTTTAGGGTTAGAGAGAGTGTTAGGATGAGGTTTAAGGTTAGGATTAGGTTTAAGGTGAGGGCTAGGGTGAGGGTTATGGTGAGGGTTAGGGTTAGGATAGGCTTAGGTATAGGATTTGGGTTAGGGTGAGGGTGAGTGTGAGGGTTAGGGTTGGGTTAGGCTTAGGGTTAGGGTGAGGGTTAGGGTTATGTATTGGGTTAGGGTGAGGGTGAGGCTGAGGATTAGGTTTAGGTTAGGGTTTGGTTTAGGGTTAGGGGTTGTGTTAGGGTTAGGGATAGGGTTAGTGTTATAGTGAGGGTTAGGGTTTGTGTTAGGGTTAGGGTTAGCGTTAGGGTTACGGTGAGGGTTAGGGTTAGGGTTAGGGTTAAGTTAGGGTTAGGATGAGGGTGAGGGTTGGGGTGAGGATTAGGGTTAGGGTTAAGGTTAGGGTTAGGGTTAGGGTTAGGGTTAGGTTTAGGGTTATTGTTAGTGTTATGGTGAGGGTTAAGTTTGCAGGTAGGGTGAGGCTGAGGGTGAGGGTTATGGTTAGGTTGAGGGTTAGGGTTAGGGTGACTGTTATTGTTAGGGTTAGTGTTAGAGTTACAGTGAGGTTGAGGGTGAGGATGAGAGATAGTGTTAGGGTTAGTTTTAGGATTAAGTTTAGGGTTAGGTTTAGGGTGAGGGTGAGGTTTATGGTTAGAGTTAGGGTTTGGGGGAGGGTTACGGTGAGGTTTAAGGTTAGGGTTAGTGTTAGGGTTAGGGTGAGGGTGAGGGTTAGGTTGAGGTTTAGGGATAGGGTTACCTTTAGGACTAGGGTTATGGTGAGGGTGAGTGTGAGGGTTAGGTTGAGGGTTAGGCTGAGGCTTAGGGTTAGGCTGAGGGTGAGGTTGGAGGTGAGTATTAGGGTTAGGGTGATGGTTAGGTTTAGGGTTAGGGTAATTGTTAGGGTTAGGGTTAGAGTTATTGTGAGGGTGAGGGTGCAGGTGAGGGTTAGGTTTAGGGTTAGGGTGGGGTTTAGTGTTAGGGTTAGGGGTAGGGTGAGGGTGAGGTTTAGGGTTAGATATAGGTTTAGGGGGAGGGTTAGGGTGAGGGTTAGGTTTAGGGTTATTGTTAGGTTTAGGGTGAGGGTGAGGTTTAGGGTTAGGCTTAGGGTTAGGGTTAGAGTGAAGTTTAGGGTTAGAGTTTGGGTTAGGGTTAGAGTTACTGTGAGGGTGAGTGTGCGGATGAGTGTTTGGATAAGGGTTAGGTTTAGGGTTAGGTTTAGGATTAGGCTTAGGAATAGGCGGAGGGTAAGGGTGGGGATGAGGGTTACAGATAGGGTGAGGGTTAGGGTTAGGGTTTTGTGGAGGGTTAGGATAATGGTTAGGGTTAGGATTAGAGTTAGGGTGAGTGCTAGGTTGAGGGTGAGTTTTAGGGGTAGGGTTGGGGTGATGTTTAGGGTTAGGGTTTGTTTTAGGGTTAGAGTAACTATGAGTGTTAGCATGCGGGTGAGTTTGAGGGTGAGGGTGAGGTTTAGGGTTAGGTATAGGGTTAGCGGGAGTGTTAGGGTGAGTGTTAGCGTTAGGGTTAGTGTTAGGGTTAGGTTTAGGGTGAGGGCTAGGTTGAGGTTTAGGGTTAAGTTTAGGGTTAGGGTTAGTGTGAGGGTTAGTGTTAGGGTTAGGGTTAGTGTTAGGTTGCGGGTAAGTGTTAGGGTGAGGGTATTTTTTAGGGTGAGGGTTATGGTTAGGGTGAGGGTTAAGATTAGGGGTAGGGTTATTGTTAGGGTTAGGTTTAGGGTTAAGGTTACGGTGAGAGTTAGGGTGAGGGTTAGGGTTAGGGTTAGGGTGAGGTTTTGGGTGTGGTTTTCGGTTAGAGTTAGGGTTAGGGTGAGGTTTAGGGTTTGGGTTACAGTTAGAGTTAAGGATAGGGTGAGGGTGAGGTTTAGGGTTAGAGTTAGGGTTAGGTTGAGGGTTAGGTTGAGGTTTAGGGTTAGGGTTAGTGTTAGGGTTAGGGTTAGGGTGAGAGTTAGGGTGTGGGTTAGGGTTAGGGTTAGGGATAGGATTAGGGTTAGGGTGAGGGTGAGTGTGTGTATTAGGGTTAGGTTTAGGGTTAGGCTTACGGTTAGGCTGAGGGTGAGGTTGAGGGTGAGGGTTAGGGTTAGGGGAAGTGTTAGGATGAGGGTTAGGGTTAGGATTAGGGTTAGCATAAGGGCTAGTGTGAGGGTGAGGTTTAGTGTTAGCGTTAGGGTTAAGTTTAGGGTCAGGTTTAGGGTTAGGGTTAGGGTGAGGGTGAGGTTTAGGGATAGAGTTAGGATAAGGGTGAGTCTGAGTGTGAGGGTTTGGGGTAGGTTTAGGGTTAGGTTTAGGGTTAGGGTTAGGTTTAGGATTAGGTTTAGGGTGAGAGTCAGGGTTAGGGTTAGGGTTGGGGTTATGCTTAGGGTTAGGCTGAGGTTAGGGTGAGGGTGAGGTTTAGGGTTATGATGAGGGTTAAGGTTAGGGTTATTGGGAGGGTTAGGATGAGTTTTAGTGTTAGGATTAGGGTTAACGTGAGGTCTAGGGTGAGGGTGAGTTTTAGGGTTAGGGTTAGGGTGAGGTTTAGGGTTAGGGTTAGGGTGAGAGTTAGGATTCGGGTTAAGTTTATTGTTAGGTTTAGGGTTAGGGTAAGGGTTATGTTGAGGGTGAGGGTTAGGGTTAGGTTGTGGGTTAGGTTTAGGATTAGGGTTAGGGTGATGGTGAGGGTGAGGGTTAGGGTTAGTGTTAGGGTGAGGATTAGGATGAGGGTTAGGGTTAGGATGAGGCCTAGGTTGAGGTTTAGGTTTAGGGTTAGGGTTAGGGTTAGGATTAGGGTTAGGGTGAGTGTGAGGGTTAGAGTTAGGGTTAGGATTAGTATTAGGTTTAGGGTTAGGGTGATGGATAGGGTTAGGGTTAGGGGTAGGGATAGTGTCTAGGTAAGGATGAGGGTTAAGTTTAGGATTAGGGTAAGGGAGAGGGCTAAGGTAAGGGTTAGGGCAAGGGTTAGGCTTAGGTTTAGGTTTAGGCTCAGGATGAGGTTGAGGGTGAAGGTTAGGGTTAGGGTGATGGTTAGGTTTATGGTTAGGGTGTGGGTTAGGATGAGGTTTAGGGTTAGGGTGAGTATGATGGTAAGGGTAAAGGTGAGATTTAGGCTGAGGGTGAGGGTTAAGATAAAGGTGAGGGTTAGGGTTAGGTTTAGGATAAGAGTTAGGGTTAGGGTGAGGGCTAGATTGAGGATTAGGGTTAGGGTTAGGGTTAGTGTGAGGTTTAGGGTGAGGATGAGGGTTAGGGTTAGGGTGAGTGTGAGGGTTAGACTTAGTGTTAGGTTTAGGGTGAGGTTTAGGATTAGGATGAGGGTTAGGGTTAGTGTGAGTGTAATTGTTAGGGTTAGGGTTAGTGGTAGGGTGAGGGTAAGTGTTAGGGTGAGGGTTTTGGTTAGGGTGAGGGTTTTGATTAGGGTGAGGGTTAGGATTCGCGTTATTGTTAGGATTAGGTTTAGGGTTACGGTTACGGTGAGGGTGATGGTGAGGGTTAGGTTTAGTGTTAGGGTGAGGTTTACTGTTAGGGTTAGTGTTAGAGTTAGGGTTAGGGTGAAGGTCAGGTTTAGGGGTAGAATTAGGGTTAGGGTGAGGGTTAGGGTGAGGGTTAGGGTTAGGGTGAGGGTAAGGGTGGGGGTGACGGTAAGGGTAAAGATGAGGGTTAGGCTGAGTGTGAGCGTTATGGTAAATATGAGGTTTAGGGTCAGGGTGAGGGTTAGGTTTAGGGTTAGGGTGAGGGTGAGGGTTAGATTGAGGATTAGTGTTAGGGTTAGTGTGAGGTGTAGTGTGAGGATGAGGGGTAGGCTTAAGGTGAGAGCTAGGGTGAGGGTGAGGTTTAGGGTTAGTGTTAGGGTGAGGTTTAGGGTTCGAGTGATGTTTATGTTTAGTGTGAGCGATAGTGTTAGCGTAAGGGTTAGTGTTCGGCTGAGGGTAAGTGTTAGGGTGAGTGTTAGGGTTAGGCTGAGGGTTTTGGTTAGGGTGAGGGTTAGGGTTATTTTTAGGGTTAGGGTTAGGGTTAGAGTTAGGGTTAGGATGAGGGTGAGATTTAGGGTTAGATTTAGGGTTAGGGTTAGGGTTAGGGTTAGGGAGGGTTAGGGTTAGGCTTAGGCTTAAGCTTACGCTTAGTCTGAGCATGAGTGTGAGGATTAGGTTTCGGGTTAGGCTGAGGGTTAGGTTTAGGGTTATTGTCAGGGTTAGGATGAAGTTTAGGGTTAGGATTAGGGTTTGGGTGAAGGCTAGGGTGAGGGATAGGGTGAGGGTTAGGGTTAGGGATATGGTTAGGTTTAGGATTAGGGTTAAGGTTAGGGTGAGTGTGATGGTTATGGTTAGACTTAGAGTTAAGGTGACGGTTATGGTTAGGGTTTGGGGTAGGTTGAGGGTGAGGCTGAGTATTAGGTTTAGGTTTAGGGTAAGATTTCGGGCTAGGTTTAGGGTTAGTGTTTGTTTTAGGGTTAGGGTTAGGGTTACGGTAAGGGTTAGGGTTAGGGTTAGGTTTAGAGTTAGGCTTAGGGTTAGGCTGAGGGTGAGGCTGGGCGTTAGGATTAGGGTTAAGTTTAGGGTTAGGCTTAGGGTTAGGGTTATTCTTAGTGTTATGTTTAGGGTAAAGTTTGCGGTGAGGGTGAGTCTGAGGGTGAGGTTTGGGGTTATGGTTAGTGTTATTGTTAGGGTTAGGGTTAGAGTTACTGTGAGGTTGAGGGTGAGGGTGAAGTTTAGGGTTAGGGTGAGGTTTAGGGTGAGGTTTAGGGTTAGGCTTAGGGTTAGGTTGAGGGTAATACTGTGGCTTCTGGTTAGGGTTAGGGTGATGGTTCGGGTTAAGGTTAGTGCAATTGTTAGTGTTAGGGTTAGAGTTACAGTGAGGGTGAGGGTGCGGGTGAGGGTTAGGTTTAGGGTTAGGGTGGGGTTTAGGGTTAAGTTTAGGGTTAGGATGAGGGTGAGCTTTAGAATTAGGGTTAAGGTGAGGGCTAGGGTGAGGGTGAGGTTTGGGATTAGGGTTAGGGTGAGATTTAGGTTTAAGGTGAGGGTTAGGGATAGTGTTAGGTTTAGGTTTAGGGTTAGGGTGAGTGTTTAGTGTTAGGATTAGGATTAGTGTTAGGGTGAGGGTAAATATTAGGGTGAGGGTATGGGTTAGGGTGAGGGTTATGGTTAGGGTGATGTTTAGGATTAGGGTTAGCGTTATTGTTAGGATTAGGTTTAGGTTTAAGGTTAGGTTGAGAATGAGGGTGAGGGTTAGGGTTAGGGTTAGGGTGAGGTTTAGGGTTTGGGTTAGTGTTAGAGTTAGGGTTAGGGTGAGGGTGAGGTTTAGGGTTAGAGTAAGTGTTAGGGTGAGGGTTGGGTTGAGGGTTAGGGTTAGGGTTATTGTTAGGTTTAAGGTTAGGGTGAGAGTTAGGGGTGGGTTAGGGTTAGGGATAGGATTAGGTTTAGTGTGAGGGTAAGTGTGTGTGTTAGGGTTAGGTTTAGGTTTAGGCTTAGGGTTAGGCTGAGGGTGAGGTTGAGGGTGAGGGTTAGGTTTAGGGGAAGGGTTAAGATGAGGGTTAGGGTTAGGATTAGGGTTAGGGTAAGGGCTAGCATGAGATTTAGGGTTAGCGTTAGGGTGAAGCTTAGGGTTAGGTTAGGGTTAAGGGTAGGGTGAGGGTGAGGTTTAGGGTTAGAGTTAGGGTTAGGGTGAGGCTGAGGGTGAGGGTTAGGGTTAGGGTTAGTGTTAGGTTTAGGGTTAGGGTTAGGGTGAGTGTTAAGCAGTGGGTGAGGGTAGTGTTAGGGTTAGGATTAGGATTAGGGTTAGGGTTAGGGTGAGTGTGAAGGTTAGGGTTAGAGTTAGGGTTAGGCTTAGGGTTAGGCTGAGGGTTAGGGTGAGGGTGAGGTTTAGGGTTAGGGTCAGGGTTAGTTTTAGGGTAATGGGGAGTGTTAGCATGAGGATTAGGGTTAGGATTAGAGTTAGGGTGAGAGCTAGGGGAGGGTGAGGTTGAGGTTTAGGGTTAGGGTAAGGTTTAGGTTTAGGGTTAGATTTAGGGGTAGGGTGAGGGTGAGGTTTAGGGTTAGAGTTAGGGTTAAGGTGAGGCTGAGGGTGAGGGTTATGGTTAGGGTTAGGATTAATATTAGGGTCAGGTTTAAGCGGAGTCTTAGGATGAGGGTTAGGTTTAGGATTAGGGTTAGGGTGAGCATGAGAGTGAGGGAGAGGGTTAGATTGAGGATTAGTGTTAGGGTTAGTGTGAGGTTTAAGGGAGGATGAGTGTTAGGGTTAGGGTTAGGGCTAGGGTTAGGTTGAGGTTTAGGGTTAGTGTTAGAGTGAGGTTTAGGGTGAGGGTGATGGATAGGGTTAGTTTGAGTCTTAGTGTTCGTGTTACGGTTATTGTTAATGTGAGGGTAAGTGTTAGGGTGAGGGTTAGGTTTAGGGTTAGGGTAATGGTTAGGGTGAGCGTTAGGGTTAGGTTTAGTGGTTTTGTTAGGTTTAGGGTTAGGGTTACGGTTACTGTGAGGGTGAGGGTTAGGTTTAGGGTTAGGATTAGGATTAGGGTTAGTGTTAGGTTGAGGGTGTTACGGTGAGGGTTAGGGTTACGGTGAAGGTTATGGTTAGGTGAAGGTCAGGGTTAGGGTTAGGGTTACGTTGAGCATGAGGGTTAGGCGTAGGTTGAGGGTTAGGGTTGGGGTTCGTGTTAAGTTGAGGTTAGGGTTAGGGTTAGTGTGAGGGTAGTGTTAGGGTTAGGTTAGTGTTAGGGCGAGGGTAGTGTTAGGTTGAGGTTTAGAGTTAGGGTGAGGATTATGATTAGGGTGAGGGTTAGGGTTATTTTTAGGGTTAGGTTTAGGTTTAGAGTTAGGGTTAGGGTTATTGTGAGATTTAGCGTTAGAGTTAGGTTTAGTGTTAGGATTAGTGTTAGGGTGAGGGTTAGCCTTAGGCTTAGGCTTAGGCTTAGGCTTAGGCAGAACATGAGGGTGAGGGTTAGGGTTCTGGTTAGGGTGAGGGTTAGGGTTATGATTAGTGTCAGGTTTAGGATGGGCTTTAGGGTTAGGTTTAGGGTTAGGGTGAGGGCTAAGGTGAGGGTTAGGGTTAGTGTTAGGGTTAGGGATAGGGTTAGGTTTACGAATAGGGTTAGGGTGAGGGTGAGTGTGAGGCTTAGTGTTAGGGTTAGGGTTAGGCTTAGAGTTAGGTTGTGGGTTAGGGTTAGGGTTTGGGTTAGGGTGCAGGTGAGGCTGAGGTTTAGGGTTAGGTTTAGGTTTAGATTTAGTGTTAGGTTTAGTGTTAGGGTTAGTGTTAGTGTTAGGGTTAGGGTTAGAATAAGGGTGACTCTGGGGGTGAGGAATAGTTAGGGTTAGGGTTAGGCTTAGGGTTAGGGTTAATGTTAGTGTTATGGTTAGGGCTAAGTTTGCAGTGAGGGTGAGGCCGAGGGTGAGGTTTAGGGTTAGGGTTAGGGTTAGGGTTAGTATTATTGTTAGGGTTAGGGCTAGAGTTATGGTGAGGTTGAGGGTGAGGGTGAAGGTTAGGGTTAGGTTGAGTTTTAGGGTTAGGATTAGGGTTAGGGTGAGGTTGAGATTTAGGGTTAGATTTAGGGTTAGGTTAGGGTTAAGGTGAGGTTTCCGGATATGGTTAGGGTTGGGGTTATGGTGAGGGTTAGGTTTAGGTTTAGAGTTAGGGTTAGGGTGAGGCTGAGTGTGAGGGTTAGGGTTAGTGTTAGGTTTAGGTTTAGGGTTAGGGTGAGGGTTAGTGTGAGGGTGAGGTGAGGGTTAAGGTTAGGATTAGGATTAGGGTTAGAGTTAGGGTGAGTGTGAGGGTTAGGGTTAGGGTTAGTATTAGGGTTAGGCTTAGGGTTAGGCTGAGGGTGAGTGTGAGTGTGAGGATTAGGGTTAGGGTGAGGGTTAGGTTTAGGGTTATGGGGAGGGTTAGGATGATTGTTAGGGTTAGGATTAGGGTTAGGTTGAGGGCTAGGGAGAGGGTGAGGTTTAGCGTTAGGGTTAGGGTTAGGGTGAGGGTGAGTTTTAGGGTTAGAGTTAGGCTTAAGTTGAGGCTGAATGTGAGTGTGAGGGTTAGGGTTAGGATTAGGATTAGGGTAAAGGTTAGGGTTAGGGTTAGGATTAGGCTTAGGGTTACACTGAGAGTGAGGGTGAACGTGAGAGTAAGGGTTAGGCTTTGGGTTAGGATGAGTGTGAGGTTGAGGGTGATGGTTAGTGTTAGAGTCAGGATTAAGGTAAGGGTTACAGGGAGGGTTAGGATGAGGGTTAGGGTTAGGGTTAGTGTTAAGGTTAGGGTGAGTGTTAGGGTTAGGGTTAGGGTTAGGGTTATTGTTAGTGTTATGGTTAGGGTGAAGTTTGCGGTTAGGGTGAGGCTGAGGGTGAGGGTTATGGTCATGGTTATGGTTATGGTTAGGGTTAGGGTTAATGTTATTGTTAGGGTTAGGTTTAGAGTTAAAGTTAGATTGAGGGTGAGGGTGAGGGTGAGTGTTAGGGTTAGAGTGAGTTGTAGGGTGAGGTTTAGGGTTAGGGTTAGGTTTAGGGTTAGGGTGAGGGTGAGGTTTAGGGTTAGAGTTAAGGTTGAGGGGAAGGTTAGTGTTAGGTTTAGGGTTTGGGTTAGGATGAGGGTAAGGGTTAGGTTGAGGTTTAGGCATAGTGTTAGGTTTAGGATTAGGGTTAGAGTGAGGGTGAGTATGAGGGTTAGGATGAGGCTTAGGGTTAGGCTGAGGGTGATGTTGGGTGTGAGGATTAAGGTTAGGTTGATGGTAAGGGTCAGGGTTAATGTTAATTTTAGGGTTAGGGTTAGAGTTAGGAATAGGGTGAGTGTGAGGTTTAGGGGTAGATATAGGGTTAGGGTGAGTGATAGGCTTAGGGTGAGGGTTAGGGTGGTTGTGAGGATAAGGGTAAAGGTGAGGGTTAGACTGAGGGTGATGGTTATGGTAAGGGTTAGTGTTAGCGTTAGAGTGAGGGATAGGGTTAGGTTTAGGGTGAGGGTGAGGGTTAGATTGAGGATTAGTGTCAGGGTAATCGTGAGGTTTAGGGTGAGGATGAGGGTTAGGATTATGGTGAGGTCTAGGGTGAGGATGAGGTTTAGGGTTAGTGTTAGGGTGAGGTTTAGGGTTAGGGTGATGGTTAGAGTTAGTGTTATGGTGAGGTTTAGTGTTAGGGTTAGGGTTAGGATTAATGTTAGGCTTAGGCTTAAGGTGAGGGTTAGGGTGAGGGTGAGGTTTAGGGTGAGGGTTAGGATGAGGGTTAAGGTTAGAATTAGGGTTAGGGTGAGGGCTAGGGTGAGGTTGAGGTTTAGGTTTAGGGTTAGGGTGACGTTTAGGGTTAGGGTTAGGGTTACTGATAGGGTGACGGTGAGGTTAAGGGTTATTGTTAGGGTTAGGGAGAGGCTGAGAGTAAGTGTTAGGTTTAGTGTTAGTGTTAGAAATAGGGTCACAGTGAGGATTACGGTGAGGGTGAGGGTTAGGCTTAGTGTTAGGATTAGGTTTAGGGTAAGGTTTAGGATGAGTGTGAGGGTTAGGGTTACAGTGAGCGTGATTGTTAGGTTTAGGTTGAGGGTTAGGGTAAGGCTTAGGATTAGGGTGACGGTGAGGGTGAGGGTTAGGGTTATGGTGAGGGATGGGGTAGGGTTAGGGTGAGAGTTAGCTTTCGGGTTAAGTTTAGGGTTAGGGTAAGGATTAGGTTTAGGATTAGGGTGAGCATGAGGGTTAGGGTCAGATTGAGGTTAGGGTTAGGCTTAGGATTATTGTGAGGGTTAGGGTCAGGGTTAGGGTGAGGTTTAAGGTGAGTTTTTGGATTAGGGTTAGGATTAGGGTTAGGGTGAGGGTGAGGTTTAGGGATAGAGTTAGGTTTAGGGGCAGGGTTAGGGTGAGGTTTAGGATTAGGGTTAGTGTTAGGGTTAGGGTGAGGGTTAGGGTAAGGGTTATTTTTTGGGTTATTGTTATTGTTAGTGGTATGGTTAGGGTTAACTTTGCAGTGAGGGTGAGGCTGAGGGTGAGGTTTAGGGTTAGGGTTAGGGTTAGGGTTAGTTTTATTGTTAGGGTTAGGGTTAGATTTAAGGGTAGGTTGAGGGTTAAGGTGAGGGTTAGGTTTAGGGTGAGGTTTAGATCGAGGTTTAGGGTTAGGGTTAGGGTTAGGGTGAGGGTGAGGTTTAGGGGTAGAGTTAGGGTTAGGGGGATGGTTAGGGTGAGGTTCACGTTTAGGGTTAGGTTGAGGATGAGTTTTCGCTTGAGGTTTAGGGATAGGGTTAGGTTTAGGATTAGGGTTCAGGTGAGGGTGAGTGTGAGGGTTAGGGTGAGGGTTAGGCTTAGGCTGAGGGTTAGGCTGAGGGTGAGGGTGGGGGTGAGGATTAAGGTTAGCGGGATGGTAAGGGTTAGTGTTAGTGTTATTGTTAGGGTTAGGGTTAGAGTTACTCTTAGTGTGAGCGTGGGGTTCAGGGTTAGTGTTAGGGTTAGTGTGAGGTTTAGGTTTAAGGTTATTGTTAGGGTTATTGTGAGGGTGAGGTTTAGGGTTAGTTATAGGGTTAGGGGGAGGGTTAGGGTGAGGGGGAGGGTTAGGGTTAGTGTTAGGTTTATGGTGAGGTTGAGGGTTAGGTTGAGGTTTAGGGTTAGGCTTAGGGTTAGGGTTAGTGTGAGGGTTAGTGTTAGGATTAGGGTTAGTGTTAGGGTGAGGGTTTGGGTTAGGGTGAGGGTTATGGTTAGGTTGAGGGTTATGGTTAGGGTGAGGGTTAGGGTTAGGATTATTGTTAGGGTTAGGTTTAGGGTTATTCTGAGGGTGAGGGTGAGGGTGAGGGTTAGGGTTAGGTTGAGGGTTTTGGTTATGGTTAGGGTTAGTGTTAGTGTTATTTTTAGGGTTAGGGTTAGAATTAAGGTTAGTTTGAGGGTGAGTATGAGTGTTAGGGTTAGGGTGATTTTTAGGGTGAGGTTTAGGGTTAGGGTTAGGGTTAGGGCTAGGGTGAGTGTGAGGTTTACGGTTAGAGTTAGTGTTGAAGAGAGGGTTAGGGTGAGATTTAGGGTTAGGTTTAGGATGAGGGTGAGGGTTAGGTTGAGATTTAGGGATAGGGTTAGTTTTAGGATTAGGTTTAGTTTTAGGGATAGGGTTAGTTTAGGCTGAGGGTGATGGTGGGTGTACGGATTAAGGTTATGGTGATGGTAAGGGTTAGGGTATGTGTGACGGTAAGGGTTAAGGTGAGGTTTAGGCTGAGGGTGAGGGTTACGCTAAGGGTTAGTGTTAGGGTTAGGGAGAGGGATAGGGTTTGGGTTAGGGTGAGGGTGAGGGTTAGATTGAGGATTAGTGTTAGGGCTAGTGTGAGGTTTAGGGTGAGGATGAGGGTTAGGATTATGGTGAGGTCTAGGGTGAGGATGAGGGTTATGGTTAGTGTTAGGGTGAGGCTTAGCTTTAGGGTGATGGTTAGGTTAGTGTTAGGGTGAGGTTTAGTGTTAGGTTTAGGGTTAGGATTAATGTTAGGGTTAGGCTTAAGGTGAGGGTTAGGGTGAGGGTGAGGTTTAGGGTTTGGTTTAAGATTAGGATTAGGGTTAGGGTTAGGGTGAGTGTGAGGTTTAGGGTTAGCGTTATGGTTAGGCTTAGGGTTAGGCTGAGGGTGAGTGTGAGGGTGAGGGTTATTGTTAGGGTTAGGGTTAGGTTTAGGGTTAGGGTGAGAGTTAGGGTTCGGGTTAAGTTTAGTGTTAGAGTGAGGATTAGGGTAAGGCTTACAGTGAAGATGAGGGTTAGGGTTAGGTTGAGGTTTAGGGTTAGGCTTAGGGTTCGGATGAGGTTTAGGGTGAAGGCTAGGGTGACGGTGAGATTTAGGTTTAGGGTTAGGGTGAGGTTTAGGTTTAGGTTTAGTGTTAGGGATAGGGTGAGGGTGAGGTTTAGGGTTAGAGTTAGGGTTAGGTTGAGGCTGAGGGTGAGGGTTAAGGTTAGGGTTAGTGTTAGAGTTAGGGATACGGTGAGGTTTAGGGTGAGCGTGAGGTTTAGGCTTAATGTTAGGATTACAATTAGGGTAAGGGTTTGGGTGAGGGTGAGGTTTAGGGTTAGGGTAAAGTTTCGTGGTAGGGTTAGGGTGAGATTTAGGGTTCTGGTTAAGTTTAGGGTGAGGGTGAAGGTTACAGTTAGGGTTACGGTGAGCGTGAGGGTTAAGGTTAGGTTGAGGGTTAGGCTTAGGATTAGGATTAGGGTTACGGTTAGGGTTAGGGTTAGGGTGAGGTTTAGGGTGAGGTTTTGGGTTAAAGTTAGATTTAGGGGCAGGGTTAGTGTGAGGTTTACGGTTAGGGTTAGTGTTAAGGTTAGGGTGAGGGTTACGGTTCGGGTTAGGGTTTGAGTTATTGTTAGTGTTATGGTTAGGGTGAAGTTTGCGGTGAGGGTGAGGCTGCGGGTGAGGGTTATGGTTATGGTTATGGTTATAGTTAGTGTTAGTGTTATTGTTTATGTTAGGGTTAGATTTAAGTTTAGGTTGAGGATGAGGATGAGTGTTAAGGTTCTGGTGAGTTTTAGGGTGAGGTTTAGGGTTAGGGTTAGGGTTAGGGTTAGGGTGAGAGTGAGGTTTAGGGTTAGAGTTAAGGTTAAGGGGAGGTTTAGTGTTAGGTTTAGGCTTAGGGTTAAGATGAGGGTGAGGGTTAGGTTGAGGTTTAGGGATAGGGTTAGGTTAAGGATTAGGGTTAGGGTGAGGGTGAGTATGAGGGTTAGGGTGAGGCTTAGGGTTAGACTGAGGCTGATGTTGGGGGTGAGGATTAAGGTTAGTGTGATGGTAAGGGTTAGGGTTAGTGTTATTGTTAGTGTTAAGTTTAGAGTTAGGATTAGGTTAAGGGTGAGGTTTAGGGGTAGAGATAGGGTTAGGGTGAGGGTTAGGCTTAGGGTGAGGGTTAGGTTGGTTGTGAGGGTAAGGGTAAAGGTGAGGGTTAGGCTGAGGGTGAGGTTTACCGTAAGAGTTAGGGTTAGGGTTAGGGGGAGGGATAGGGTTAGGGTTAGGGTGAGGGTGAGGGTTAGGGTTAGATTTAGGATTAGTGTTAGGGTTAGTGTGAGGTTTAGGGTGAGGATGCGGGTTAGGATTAGGGTGAGGTCTAGGGTGAGGATGAGGTATAGGGTTAGTGTTAGTGTGAGGTTTAGGGTTAGGGTGATGTTTAGGGTTAGTGTTAGGGTGAGGTTTAGTGTTAGGGTTTAGGTTAGGATTAATGTTAGGGTTAGGCTTAAGGTGATGGTTAGGTTGAGGGTGAGGATTATGGTGAGGGTTAGGGATAGGGTGATGGTGAGGTTTAGGTTTAGAGTTAGCGTTTGGGTGAGGCTTCAGGGTGAGTTTTAGGTTCAGTGTTAGTGTTAGATATAGGGTTTCAGTGAGGGTTAGGGTGAGGGTGAGGGTTAGGCTTAGTGTTAGGATTAGGATTAGGGTAAGGCTTAGGGTGCGTGTGAGGAATAGGGTTACTGTGAGAGTGATTGTTAGGTTTAGGTTGAGGGTTAGGGTTAGGCTTTGGATTAGGGTGAGGGTGAAGGTGAGGGTTAGTGTTAGGGTAAGGTTTAGTGGTAGGGTTAGGGTGAGAGTTAGGTTTCAGGTTAAGTTTAGGGTTAGGGTGAGGGTTAGGGTTAGGGTTACCGTGAGCATGAGGGTTAGGGTTAGGTTGAGGGTTAGGGTTAGGCTTAGGATTAGGGTGAGAATTAGGGTTAGGGTTAGGGTGAGGTTTAGGGTGAGGTTTTGGATTAGAGTTAGGGTGAGGGTGAGGTTTAGTGTTAGCGTTAGGTTTAGGGAAAGGGTTAGGGTGAGGTTTAGGGTTACGATTACGGTGAGCTTGGGGGTTAGGGTTAGGTTGAGTTTTAGGGTTAGGCGTAGGATTAGGGTGAGGTTGAGGTTTAGGGTTAGAGTTAGGTTTAGGGGCCGGGTTAGGGTGAGGTTTAGGGTTAGGGTTAGTGTTAGGGTTAGGGTTAGAGTTAGGGTTAGGGTTGTTGTTTGGTTTAGGGTTATTGTTAGTTTTATTGTTAGGGTTAAGTTTGCAGTGAGGGTTAGGCTGAGGGTGAGGGTTATGGTTAGGGTTAGGTTTAGGGTTAGTGTTATATTTAGGGTTAGAATTAGAGTTAAGGGTAGGTTGAGGGTGAGGGTGAGGGTTAGGGTTAGGGTGAGGTTTAGAGTGAGGTTTAGGTTTAGGGTTAGGGTTAGGGTTAGGTTGTGGATGAGGTTTTGGTGTAGAATTAGGGTTAGGGGGAGGGTTAGGGGGAGGTTTAAGTTTAGGATTAGGGTGAGGATGAGGGTTTGCTTGAGGTTCAGGGTTAGGTTTAGGTTTAGGATTAGGGTTCAGGTGAGGGTGAGTGTGAGCGTTAGGGTGAGGGTTATGCTTAGGCTGAGGGTTAGGCTGAGGGTGAGAGTGGGGGTGAGGATTAGGGTTAGGCGGATGGTAAGGGTTAGGGTTAGTGTTATTGTTAGGGTTAGGGTTAGAGTTACTCTGAGGGTGAGGGTGGGGGTGAGGGTTAGTTTTAGGGTTAGTGTGAGTTTTAGGTTTAGGGTTATTGTTAGGGTTATTGTGAATGTGAGGTTTAGGGTTAGGTATAGGGTTAGGGGGAGGTTTAGGGTGAGGGTGAGGGTTAGGGTTAGTGTTAGTGTTATGGTGAGTTTGAGGGTTAGGTTGAGGTTTAGGGTTAGGGTTAGGGTTAGGGTTAGTGTGAGGGTTAGTGTTAGGGTTAGGGATAGTGTTATGGTGAGGGTAAGTTTTAGGGTATGGGTTTGGGTTAGGGTGAGGGTTATGGTTAGGGTGAGGGTGAAGGTTAGGGTGAGGGTGAGGGTTAGCGTGAGGGTTAGGGTTAGAGTTAGTTTTAGGGTAAGGGTTAGGGATAGGGTCAGGGTTTGGGTTAGGGTGTGGGTGATGGTGAAGTTTAGGGTGAGGGTGAGGTTTAGGGTTAGGGTTAGGGTGAAGGTTAGGGTTAGTGTTAGTGTAAGGGTTAGGCTGAGGTTGAGGCTGAGGATTAGGGTTAAGATTAGGGTGAGGGTTAGGGTTAGGGTGAGGGTTAGGTTTAGAGTTAGGGTTAGGGTGTGGGTTAAGGTTAGGGTTAGGATTAGGTTGAGGGCTAGGGTGAGGATTAGGGTTAGGGTTAGGGTTAGGGATTGTGTGAGCATTAGGATTAGAGTTAGGGTGAGGGCTAGGGTGATGGTGACGTTTAGGTTTACTGTTGGGGTGAGTTTTAGGTTTAGGGTGAGGGTTAGGATAAGAGTTAGGGTTACCGTGACATGAGGGTTAGTGATAGGGTGAGGGTGAGGGTTAGAATTAGGGTTAGGGTTAGGGTGAGTTTTAAGATTAGGGTTAGTGTTAAGTTTAGTGTTAGGATTAGTGTTATTATTAATGTTAGGGTTAGACTTACAGTGAGGTTGAGGGTGAAAGTGAGGTTGAAGGTGAGGTTTAAGGTGAGGGTTTGGGTGAGGTTTATGGTTAGGGTTATTATTAGGGTTAGGGTGAGGGTTAGGGTTATGTTTAGTGTTAGGTTTAGTGTTATTGTTAGGGTTAGGGTTACAGTTACGAATAGGTTGAGGGTCAGGGTGAGGGTTAAGTTTAGGCTGAGGTTTAGGGTGAGCTTTAGCTTTAGGTTTAGGGTTAGGGTTAGGTTGAGGATGAGGTTTAGTGTTAGAGTTAGGTTTAGGGGGAGGGTTAATGTGTGGATTAGGGTTAGGGTTAGTGTTCGGGTTAAGATGAGGGTGAGGGTTAGGTTGAGGTTTAGGGATAGGGTTAGGTTTACGATTAGGGTTAGGGTGATTGTGAGTGTGAGGTTTAGGGTGAGGGTTAGCCTTAGGCTTAGGTTTAGGCTGAGGCTGAGGTTGAGGGTGAGGTTGAGGGTAAGGGTGAGGGTGAGGTTGATGTTGAGGGTTAGGGTGTTGTTTAGGGTTCAGTTTAGGGTGAGTGTTAGGGTGACGGTGAGCGTTATGTTGAGGGTGAGGGTTAGGATAAGGGTTAGGGTGAGGGTTTGAGTGCGGGGTAGGGTTAAGTTTATGGAGAGAGTTACGGTTTGTGTGAGGGTTAGGGTTAGGGTTAGAGTTAGGGTGACTATGAGGATTAAGTTTAGGATGAGGGTTAGGGTGAGGGTTAGGGTTTGGACTAACGTTTGGGTTAGGGTTAGGGTTACGTTTAGGGTAAGTGTTAGGGTTACGGTGAGGGTTAGTTTTAGGGTTAGCATTAGGGTTAGGGTTAGGTTTAGCGTGAGGGTCAGGGTTAGGTTTTGGGTCAGGGTGATGTTTAGGTTGAGGGGTAGGGTTAGGGTTAGGGTAAGGATTAGGGTTAGGGTGAGGGTTATATTTAGGCTTAGGTTTATGGTGAGGGTGAGGGTGATGGTTGGTGTTAGGGTTACGGTTAGGGTGAGTGTTAGGGTTAGGTTTGGGTTAGGGTAAGGGTTAGGGTTAGAGTGAGGTTTAGGTTTAGGGTTAGGGTTAGGGTGGGGGTGAGGCTGAGGGTTAGGTTTAGGGTTAGTGTGAGGATAAGGTTTACCGTGATGTTTAGGTTGAGGTGGAGGGTTAGAGTTAGCATTAGGGTTAGAGTGAGAGTTAGGGTTAGGGTTATGGTAAGGGTTAGGGTTATGGTTAGGGTAAGGGTTAGGGTTAGGGTGAGGGTTAGGGTTAGGGTGATTTTTAGGGTGACGGTGAGGTTTAGGGTGAGGGTGAGTTTGAGCGTGAGTGTTAGGGTGAGGGTGAGGTTGAGTGTGAGTTTGACGGTTAGCGTTAGGTTTAGGGTGAGTATAAGAATTAGGGTTAGGTTTAGGGTTAGTGTTAGGGTTAGGGTTAGGGTTAGGGTGAGGGTGATGGTTAGGGTTAGGCTTAGTTTTATTGTTAATGTTAGGTTTAGGGTGAGAGTGAGGTTGAGGGTTAACATGTGGGTTAGGGTTAGGGTTATGGTTAGAGTGAGGGTGAGGGTGAAGGTTAGGTTTAGGATTAGTGTTAGGGTTAGGTTTAGGATGAGGGTTAGGCTGAGGGTTAGAGTTAGGGTTAGTGTGAGGCTTAGGGTTAGGTTTACATTTAGGTTGAGGACAAGGATTAGGGTAAGAGTTAGGGTCGGTTTGAGGTTTAGGGTTAGGGTGAGGTTTATGGTGAGGGTTTGGGTGAGGGTTAGAGTTAGGGTGGGGGTTAGGGTTAGCGTTAGTGTTAAGATGACAGTTAGGTTGAGAGTTAGGGTTAGGGTGAGGGTGAGGGTTAGGGTTAGGGTTAGGGTTAGGGTGATGTTTAGGTTTAGGGTGTAAGTTAGGGATAGGTTTATGGTTAGGGTGATGGTTAGGTTTATGGTTAGGTTCGAATTAGGGTGAGTGTGAGGGTGAGTGTTAGGTTTAGGATTAGGGTTAGGGTTAGTGTTAGGCTGAGGTTGAGAGTGAGGTTGAGGGTGGGGGTTAGGGTTAGGGTAATGTTTAGGTTTAGATTTAAGTTGAGGGTTATGATTAGGGTTAGGATGAGGGATACAGTGAGGATTATGGTTATGGTTCTGGTGAGGGTTAGATTTAGTGTGAGGGTTAGGGTTAGGGTGAGGGTAAGCGTTAGGGTGAGGGTTAGGGTGAGGGTGAGCGATAGGGTGATTGTTAAGGTTAGGTTGAGCGTATGGATGAGGGCTAGAGTCAGGGTGAGGATTAGGGTTTGGGTTAGGGTTATGGTAAGTGTTATTGTGAGGGGTAGAGTTAGGGTAATGTTTAGGGTGAAGTTTAGGATGAGAGTGAGGGTTAGGGTTAGTGTGAGTGTGTGGTGAGGGTTACGATGAGGGTTCGTGTTTGAGTTAGGATTAGGTTTGGCGTGAGTGTGAGGGTTATGTTTAGGGTTAGGGTGCAGGTTAGGGTTAGGGTGATTTTCAGAGAGAGGTGAGTGTTAGGGTGACTGTGAGGGTTCGGGTTTGGTTTCAGATTAGGGTGTGGATGAGGGTTAGGGTGAGGGTGAGGGTTAGGGTTAGGTTTAGGGTGTGAGTTAGGGTTAGGGTTAGGATTAGGGTGAGGTTTAGGGTGAGGGGTAGGGTCAGGGTTAGGGTGAGGTTTAGGGTTAGTGTGAGGTTTAGGGTTAGGTTTAGGGTAAGTGTGAGGATAATGGTTAGGGTGAGGGATAGGGTTATTGTTAGGGTTAGGGTGAGAATGAAGGTGAGGGTTATGGTTAGGGTAAGGGTTCGGGTGAGGGTTAGGGTTAGGGTAAGGCTTAGGGTTAGGGTTAGGGTAAGGGTGCATGTGAGGGTGATGGTTACTGTTAGGTTATGGTGAAGGTGAGGCTTCGGTATAGGATTAGGGTTAGGGTTAGTTTTATGGTGAGGGTGAGGGTTGGATTAGGATTAGGTTTAGGGTTAGGCTTTAGGTGAGGTGAGGGTGAGGGTGAGGGTTAGGGAGAGGATTAAGGTTAGGTTTATGGTTAGGGTGAGTGTGAAGATTAGGTTGAGGTGAGGGTTCAGGTTTGAGTGAGGGTTAGTGTGACGGTGACGGTTAGGGTGAGGGTGAGGTTTAGGTTTAGTGTTAGCTTTAGGGTGATGGTTAGGATCAGGTTTAGGATTAGGGGGAGTGTTAAGGTGAGGGTTAGGGTTAGGGTTAGGGTTAGGGTGAGGGTGAGGGTTAGGGTTAGGGTTAGATTTAGGGTGAGGGTGAGGGTGAGGGTTAGGTTTATGGTTAGGGTTAGGGTAAGTGTTAGGATTAGGGTAAGGGTGAGGGCTAGGTTTAGGTTGAGGTTTAGGGTTAGGCTGAGGTTTAGGGTGAGGGGTAGGGTTAGGGTTTGTGTGAGGGTGAGGGTTAGGTTTAGTGTGAGGCTCATGTTTAGTTTTAGGGTTATGGTAAGTTTAAAGGTTAGGGTGAGGTTTAAGGTAAGATTGAGGTTTAGGGTTAGCATGAGTTTGAGCGGGAGGGTTAGGGTTAGGGTTAGTGTTTGGGTGAGGGTGAGAGTTATGTTTAGGGTTAGGGTGAGAGTTAGGGTTAGGGTGATGTTTAGGGTGAGGGTGAGGGTTAGGATGAGGGTGAGGTTTCGTGTGAGGGTGAAGGTTAGGGTGAGGGTGAGGTTTAGGGTAGGGTTAGGTTTAGAGTGTGGTTTAGGTTTAGGGTTAGGTTTAGGGTGAGGTTTAGGGTGAGGGTTAGGGTTATCATTAGGTTTAGGGTGAGGGGGAGTTTGAGGGTTAGGGTGAGGGTTAGGGTTAGGCTGAGGGTTAGGTTTGGGTTTAGGGTAAGGGTGAGGGTGAGGGTGAAGCTGAGGTTTAGCGTGTGGGTGAGGGTTAGGTTTAGGGTGAGGGTTAGGGTGACGGTGAGGGTTAGGTGTGGGTGAGGTTTAGGTTTAGTGTTAGAGTTAGGATGACAGTTAGGGTCAGGGTTAATATTAAGGTGAGGGTTAAGTTGAGGGTTAGGATTAGGGTTAGGTTTAGGGTTAGTTTGAGGATTAGGTTTAGTGTGAGTGTAAGCGTTAGTGTGAGGGTTAGACTGAGGGTGAGGGTTAGGTTTAGTGTTAGGATTAGGCTGAGCATTTGGGTGACTGTTAGGTTCATGGTTAGGTTTAGGGTGAGGGTTAGGGTGACGGCAAGTGTTAGGGTCAGGTTTAGGTTGAGGGTGACGGATAGAGTTATGGTAAGGTGAGGGTGAGGGTGAGGGTGAGGGTTAGGGTTAGGGTTAGTGTTAGTTTGAGGGTGAGGTATAGGGTGAGGGTTAGGACGAGGATTAGGCTGAGTATGAGGGTGAGGTTTAGGGTGAGGTTTAGGGTTAGGGTGAGGGTTAGGGTGAGTGGGAGTCAGAGGGTGAGGTTAGTTTTAGGTTTAGGGTTAGGATAAGGTTTAGGCTGACGGTTAGGGTTAGGGTTAGTGTGAGGGTTATGTTTAGCGTTAGGGTTAGGGTGTGGGCTAGTGTGAGGGTGAAGGTTAGGTTGAGGGTTTAGTTGAGGTAAGGGTAAAGGTTATGTTAGGGTGAGGATTAGCGTGAGGTTGAGGGTTAAGGTGAGGGTTAGGGTTAGTGTGAGTATTAGGGTTATGATTAGGTTTAGTGTTAGGGTGATGTTTAGGGTGAGGTTGAATGTGAAGGTTCGGGTGAGAGGGAGGGTTAGGGTTAGGGTTAGAGGTAGGGTGAGCGTGAGGGTTAGGGTGAGGGGTAGGTTTATGGTTAGGGTGAGGGTGAGGGTTAGGTTTAGTGTTTGGGTTAGGGTTAGGGTGAGGGTGAGGGTTAGTGTGAGGATTAGGGTTAGTGTGAGCATGAGCGTGAGATTGAGGGTAATGGTTAGGGTTAGGTTTAGGGTGAGGGTGAGCATTAGGGTGAGAGTGAGGGTTCAGTTGAGGGTGAGTGGTAGGGGAAGGGTTATGGTTTGGGTTCGGGTTAGAGTTAGGGTGAGGGTGTGGGTGAGGGTTCGGTTTAGGATTAGTGTTAGGTTTAGGGTTAGGCTGAGTGTGAGTGTGAGGGTGAGGGTGAGGTTTAGGGTTAGGTTGAGGTTTATGGTTAATGTCAGGGTTAGTGTTAAGTTGAGGGATAGGGTTAGGGTTAGGTTTAGGATGAGGGTTAGGCTGTGGGGTAGGGTTAGGTTTAGGGTGTGGGTTAGGTTCAGTGTGAGTTTTAGGCTTAAGGTTAGGGTCAGGGTTAGGATTAGGGTGAGGGTAAGGGTTAGCTTGAGGGTTACATTGAGGGTGAGGTTTAGGGTTAGGGGTATGGTTAGGGTGAGGTTAAGGTGAGAGCTAGGGTGAGTGTGAGGGTTAGGGTTAGGGTTAGGTATAGGGCTAGGATTATGTTTAGGGTTAGGGTTAAGGTTAGGGTGAGTCTTAGGCTGAGGGGTAGGGTTAGGTATAGGGTGAGGGTTAAGTTTAGTGTGATGGTTAGGGTTTGGTGTAGGGTTAGGGTGAGGGCTAGGGTGAGTGTGAGGGTGAGGGTTAGTTTTAGGGATAGGGTGAGGATTAGGGTTAGGTTTAGGGATAGGGTGAGGTTTAGGCTGATGGGTAGGGATACAGTTAGTGTGAGGGATAGGTTTAGTGGGAGGGTTAGGTTTAGGTTTACGGTTAGTATTAGGGTGAGGGTTCGGGTGAGGGTTCGGGTTAAGGTGTGGTTGAGGATTAGGGTTAGTGTGAGGACTAGTTTTAAGGTTAGGGTTACTGTTAGGGTTAGGGTTAGGCTGAGGGTAAGGGTTAGGGTTAGCGTGATTTTGAGGGTAAGGGTTAGGGTTAGTGTTACGGTTAGGGTGAGTGTTTGGGTTAGTGTGAGGGTTAGGGTAAGGGTTAGGTGAAGGTGAGGGTAAGGGATAGGGTGAGGGTTAGGGTGAGGGTGAGGGTTAGGATTAGAATTAGGGTTAGGATTAGGTTTAGGGTGAACTTGAGGTTTAGTTTTAGGGTGAGGGTTAGGGGTATTGTTAGGGTTAGGGTGCGGGTGAGGATGCGGGTGAGGGTGAGGGTTAGGGTTAGGGTAGGGTTAGGTTTAGGCTGAGGGTGAGGTTGATGGATAGTGTTCGGGTAAGGGTGAGGGCTAGGGTGAGGGTGAGAGTAAGTGTGAGGGTGAGGGTGAGGGTTTCGTTTATGTCAGGTTTCGGGTTAAGATGAGGATTAGGGTGAGGTTGAGGGTGAGGGTTTCGTTTACATCAGGTTAGGGTTAAGTGAGGTTAGGGTTACAGTGAGGGTTAGGGTTAGGGTTAAGGTGTGGGTTAAGGTTATTGCGATGTTTAGGGTGAGGGTGAGGGTTAGGGTGAGCGTTAGGGTGAGGTTTAGGGTTAGTGTTAGTATTAGGGTTAGGGTGAGGGTGAGGTTTAGTGTTAGAGTTAGGGTTATAGGGAGGGTTAAATTGAGGGTCAGGGTTAGGGTTAGGGTTAGGATGAATGTTAGGTTGAGGTTTAGGGTTAGGGTTACGTTTAGGGTTAGGATGAGCATTAGGCTGAGGGTTAGGGTTAGGGTTAGTGTGAGGGTTAGGTTTAGGTTAGGGTTAGGGTTAGGGTTTGTTTAGGGTGAAGGTTAGTTTTAGGTTTAGGGTTAGCATAAGGTTTAGGCTGGTGGTTAGGGTACGGGTTAGTGTGAGGGATAGGTTTAGGGTTAGGTTTAGGGTGGGGACTATGGTGAGGGTGAGGGTTAGGGTTAGTGTTAGGGTTATGGTTAGGTTCAGGGGTAGGTTAAGGGTTAGGATTAGGTTAAGGACTAGGGGTTAGGCTGAGGGTGAGGGTGAGGTTGAGGGTGAGGGTTAGGGTTAGAGTGAGGGTTAGATTAAGGGTGAGAAAGACGGGGAGATTTTGGTTTAGGGTTAGAGTTAGGTTGAGGGTAAGGGTTAGGATTAGGGTTAGCACTAGGTTTAGGCGGAGGGTGAGGGTGAGGTTGAGGGTGAGGTTTAGGTTTAGGGTGAGGTTTAGGGTTAGGGTCAGTTTTAGAGTGAGGTTTAGGGTTAGGGTTAGAGTTAGGGTTTGGTTAGGGTGAATGTTAATTTTAGGTTTAGGCTTAGATTAAGGTTAAGGCTGAGGATTAGGGTTAGGGTTAGTGTGAGGGTTAGGTTTAGGGTTAGAGTTAGGGTGTGGGCTAGGCTGATGGTGATGGTTAGGTTGAGGTTGAGGGTGAAGGTTTAGTTTAGCTAAGTGTTAAGGTTAGGTTAGGGTGAGGATTATGGTGAGGGTTAGGGTTAGGGTGCGGGGTAGGGTTAATGTGAGGGTTAGGATTAGGGTTAGGGTGAGGGTGAGGGTAAGGGTTAGTGTGAGGGTTAGGGTGAGGGTGCTGTTTAGGATTAGAGTTACGGTTAGGATTAGGGTGAGGTAGAGGATTAGGGTTAGTGTTAGGGTGAGGGTTAGGGTTGGGGTGAAGGTTAGGGTTAGTGTTAGGGTTAGGGTGAGGGTGAGGTTTAGGGTTAGGGTTAGTGTTAGGAATAGGCTGAAGGTGAGGTTGAGGGTGACGTTGAGCGTTAGGGTTATGGTTAGAGTGATGGTGAGGGATAGGGTGAGGGTGATGGTTATTGTGAGGATGAGGGTGAGGTTTTCGTTTATGTCAAGGATAGGGTTAATCTGAGGTTAGGTTTAGGGTGAGTGTTAGGTTTAGAGGTAAGGTGAGGTTTAGTGTTAGGTGAAGTTTAGGGTGAGGGTGAGGATTAGGGTGAGGGTGAGGATTACGGTATGGGTGAGGGTGAGGGTTAAGATTGGGAATACGGTTAGGGTTAGGGTTAGACTGAAGTTGAGGGTGAGGGTGAGGTTGAGGGTTTGGGATAGGTTAGGTTTAGGGTTAGGGTGAGGGTTACGGTTTCTGTGAGGGTTATGGTTATGGTTATGGTTAGGGTTAGGGTGAGGGGAAGGGTTCGAGTGAGGTTTAGGGTGACGGTGAGGTTTAGGTTTAGGGTTAGATTTAGGGTGAGGGCTTGTGTGAGGGTGAGGGTTAGTGTAAAGGTAAGGGTGAGGTGTTCTTTTAGACAGAGTTTAGTGTTATGGTGAGGATTAGGGTGAGGGTGAGGGTTAGGTTGAGGGTTAGGTTTAGGGTGAGGGTTAGGGCAAGGGTTAGAGTGAGGGTTATGGTTTGGGTGATGTTTAGCATAAGGGTGAGGGTTATGGTGAGGATGAGTTTTCGGGTGAGTGTCAGGGTTCGAGTGAGGGTAAGAGTTAGGGTGTGGTTCAGGATTAGTGTTAGGTTGAGTATTAGCATTAGATTTAGGGTTAGTGTGAGGGTGAGGGTTAGGGCTAGGATTAGGTTTGGGTTGACGGTTAGGATTAGGGTTAGGTTTAGTAGGATTGTTAGGGTGAAGGGTAGGGTTAGGGTTAGTGTTTGGAAGAGTGTTAGGGTGTCGGTGAGTGTTAGGGTGAGGATCAGGGTAAGGGTATGGGTGAGGGTTAGGTTTAGGGTAAGGATTAGGGTTAGAGTTAGGTTAATGGTGAGGGTAAGTGTTAGGGTGAGGTTTAGTGTGAGGCTTAGGGTTAGGGTTAGGGTTAGGGTGAGGGTGAGGGTGAGGTATAGGTTTTGGGTTAGGGTTAGGGTGAGGGTTAGCGATAGGTTTACGGTTAGGGTGAGAGTGAGGGTGAGGGTTAGGGTAAGGTTTAGGGTTAGAGTTAGGGTGAGGGTGAGGGTTAGTATTAGTGTTAATATTTCAGTTAGCCTGAGGGTTAGGGTGAGGGTTAGGTTTAGGGTAAGTGTTAGGGTTAGGGGTACGTTTAGGGTGAGGGTTAGGGTTAGGGTTAGGGTTAGGATGAGCGTTAGGCTGAGGTTTATGTTTAGGGTTAGTTTGAGGGTTAAGAATTAGGGTTAGGGTTAGGGTTAGGGTGAGGGCTGGGGTTAGGTTTAGGATTAGGATAAGGGTTAGTTTGAGGGTTAGGTTTAGTGTTAGTGTGAGTGTTAGGATTAGGGTTAGAGTTAGGTTTTGGGTCAGGGTAAATGTTTGGGTGAGAGTTAGGGTGAGGGTGAGGGTTAGGGTTAGGGTGAGGGTTAGGGTGAGGGTTAGGGTGAGGGTGAGGGGAATGTGAGGGTTTGGTTTAGGGTTAGAGTTAGGGTGAGTTTGAGGGTTAGTAGTAGGGTTAGAACTAGGTATAGGCTGAGGGTGAGGGTGAGGTTGAGTGTGAGGTTCAGGGTTAGGGTGAGGGTTAGGGTTAGGATTAGGTTTAGGGTGAGGGTTAGGGTTAGGGTTAGTGTGGGGGTTAGGATTAGGGTTAGGGTTAGGATTAGGGTTTAGTTAGGGTGAAGTTTTGTTTTAGGTTTAGGGTTAGGATAAGTTTTATCCTGAGTCTTATTGTGACGGTTAGGTTTAGGGTTAGGGTTAGGGTGTGGGCTAGGGTGAGGGTGAGGGTGAGGGTGAGGGTTTAGTTTATGTAAAGGTTAAAGTAAGGTTAGGTTGAGGATTAGGGTGAGGTTGAGGGTTAAGGTGAGGGTAAGGGTTAGGGTTAGGGTTAGGTTTACTGTGAGGTTTAGGGTTACACTAAGCATGAGGGTGAGGGTAACGGTTAGGGTGAGGGTTATGTTGAGTGTGAGGGTTAGGATTAGAGTTAGGGTTAAGATTAGGGTGAGGTTGAGGGTGAGGGTTAGTGTTAGGGTGAAGGTTAGGGTTGGGGTGAGTCATAGGGTTAGGGTTAGGGTTGGGGTGAGGGTGAGGGTGAGGGTGAGGGTGAGGTTTTTGTTTACATGAGGTTTAGGGTTACGATTACATTAGGGTTAGGATAAGGGTTAGGGTAAGGGTTAAGCTGAGGTTTACGGTTAGAGTGATGTTTAGGGTGAGGGTGAAGGTTAGGGTGAGGGTGAGGGTTAGGGTAAGTGTCAGGGTGAGGGTTTGGATTGGGAATAGGTTAGGGTTAGGGTTGGGCTGAAAGTGAGGGTGAGGGTGATGTTGAGGCTGAGGGTTAGGGTTAGGGTTAATGTTAGGTTTAGGGTTAGGGTGAGGGTAATGTTTACTGTGAAGGTTAGGGTTAGGGTTAGGGTTAGGGTTAGGGTTAGGGTAAAGGCTAGGATGAGGGTGAGTGTTAGTGTGAGTTTTAGGTTGAGGGTTTATTTTAGCCAAGGATTTGGGTTATGGTGAGGAATAGGGTGAGGTTGAGAATTATGTTTTGGGTTAGGGTTAGGATGAGGGTTAGGGCTATGGTTAGGGTGAGGGTTAGGGTTTGGGTGATGTTTAGCATGGGGGTGAGGATTAAGGTGAGGGTGAGGGTCAGGGGGTGGGTGAGGATTAGGGTTAGGTTGAGTGTTAGTGTTAGGTTTAGGTTTAGTGTGAGGGTGAGGGTTATGGGTAGCATTAGGTTTAGGTTGAGCGTTTGGATTAGGGTTAGGGTGAGTCTGAGGGTGAGGGTGAATGGTAGGTTTAGGGTTTGGGTGAGGTTTAGGGTGAGGGTCAGTGATAGGGTGAGGGTGTGGGTTAGGGATAATGTTAGGTGTAGGGTTAGGGTGAGTTTAAGGGTGAGGTTTAGGTTTAGGAATAGGGTTAGGGTTAAGGTGCCGGTGAATGTTAGGTTTAGGGTGAAGATTAGGGTTAGAGTTAGGTTTATGTTGAGGGTAAGGGTTAGGGTGAGGTTTAGTGTGAGGGTTAGGGTTAGGGTTAGGGTGAGGGTGAGGTATAGGTTTTGGGTTACAGTTAGGGTGAGGGTTAGGGATAGGTTTAGGGTTAGGTTGAGGGTGAGGGTGAGGGTTAGGGTTAGGTTTAGGGTTAGAGTTAGGTTGAGGGTGAGGGTTAGGGTTAGTATTAGAGTTAGCCTGAGGGTGAGGGTGAGGGTTAGGGTTAGTGTGAGTGTTAGGGTTAGGGTTAGGGCGAGGGTTAGGTTTACGTTTAGGGTTAGGATCAGGGTTAGGTTGAGGGTTAGGTTTAGGGTTAGTGTGAGGGTTAAGTTAAGGGTTAGGGTAGGGTTAGGGTCAGGGTAAAGTTAGGGTGAGGTTTAGGGTGAGGGTGAGGGTAAAGGTTAGTGTGAGGGTTAGGGAGAGGGTGAGGCTTAGGGTTAGGGTGAGGGTTAGGGTGAGGGTTAGGATAAGGGTTAGGGTGAGGGTAAGGGTTAGGGTGATGGTAAGGTTGAGGGTGAGGGATAGGATTATGTTGTGGGTAAGGGTTAGGGTGATGGTTAGCGTGAGGTTTAGGGTTAGGGTGGGGGTTAGGGTTAGGGTTAGATTGAGGGTTAGGGTTAGGGTGATGTTTATTGTGAGAGTATCGTTTAGGGTGAGGGTGAGTTTTCTGGTGAGCATGAGGGTTAGGATGAGGTTGAGGGTTAGGGTTACAGTTAGGATTAGAGAGAGGGGCAGGGTGAGCATTAGGGTTAGGATTAGGGTTAGAGTGAGGATGAGGGTGAGGGTTAGGGTGTGGTTAAGTGTTATGGTTAGGGTTAGGGATAGGGCTAGGGTGAGGGTCAGGGTTAGTGAGAGGGTTAGTGTGAGGGTGAGGGTTTCCTTTACATTAGTGTTAAGGTTAGGGTGAGGATTAGGTTGAGGGTGAGGGTTAAGCTGAGGTTAGGGTTAGGGTGATGGTTAGGGTTAGGGTGATGTTTATTGTGAGAGTGAGTGTACGGTGAGGGTGAGGGTGAGGGTGAGGGTTAGTGTTAGGGTTAGGTTTAGGTTGAGGGTGATTGTGAGGGTTAGGATTAGGAATAGGATTAGGGTTAGGGTTAAGCTGATGCTGAGGGTCAGGGTGAGGGTGAAAGTTAGGGTCAGGGTTAGGATTAGGGTTAGAGTGAGGGTTACGGTTAGTGTGAGTGTAATGGTTAGGGTTAGGGTGAGGGTAAGGATTAGGGTGAGAGTAAAGATTAGGGTGAGGGTTAGGGTGAGTGTGAAGGTTTGGATTAGGGTTTGTGTTAGAGTTAGGGTGAGGGTTAGGATTTGGGTGATGTTTAGAATGAGCGTGAGGGTTAGGGTGAGGATGATTGTTCGGGTGAGGGTGAGGGTTCGGGTTAGGGTGTGGGTGAGGATTAGGTTTAGGGTGAGGGTTAGCATTAGGGGTAGTTTTAGGGTTAGGTTGAGGGTTAGGGTTAGGGTTAGGGTGAGGGGTAGGGACAGGGGTAGGGTGAGGTTTAGGGTGAGGTTTAGGGTGAGTGTGAGGGTTAGGTTGATGGTGAGGGTGAGGGTTAGGGTTAGGGTTTGCGTTAGACTTAGGGTGAGTTTGAGGGTGAGGGTTAGGTTTAGGATTAGGGTGAGTGTTAGGGTTAGGTTGAGGGTTAGAGATAGTGTTAGGGTTAGGGTAAGGGTGAGGGTGAGTGTTAGGTTTACGTTTAGGGATAGAGTTAGGGTGAGGGTGAGGGTGAGGGTTAGGATTAGGTTAGATTTAGGGTTAGGCTGAGGTTGATCGAGAGGATGAGGGTGAGGGTTAGGGTTAGGGTGAGGTTTAGGTTTCCGGTTAGGGTTAGGGTGAGGGTTAGGATTAGGGTTATGGTTAGGATGAGGGTTAGGCTAAGGGTTAGGGTGAGGTTTAGGGCTAGGTTTAGGGTTAGGATAAGGATTAGGCTGAGGATTAGGGTTCGGGTTAGTGTGAGGGTTAGGTTTAGTGTTAGGGTAAGAGTTAGGGTCAGGGTAAAGTTTAGGGTGAGGGTTAGGGTGAGGGTGAGGTTTAGGGTTAGGGTGAGGGTTAGGGTCAATTTTAGGTTTAGGGTTAGGGTTAGAGTGAGGGTAAAGGTGTGGGTCAGTGTTAGGGTGAGGTTTAGAGTGAGGGTGAGGGTTAGCGTCAAGGTTAAGATTAGGATTAGGGTTAAGGTGAGGGTTAGGGTTTGGGTGAGTGTTAGGGTGAGTTTTAGGGTGAGGGTGAGGTTTAGGGTGAGGGTAAAGTGTTAGGGAGAGAGTTACGGTGAGGCTGAGGGTTATGGTTAGCCTTAGGGTGCGGGTGAGGCTTAGGGTGTAGCTTTGGGTTAAGGTTAAGGATACGGTGAGGATTAGGCTTAGGGTTAGGTTGAGGGTGAGGGTTAGGGTTAGGGGTAACATTAGAGTTTGGGTGAGGGTTAGGTTTACTGTGAGGGTTAGGGTTGGTTTAGGGTGACGGTAAGGGTTAGGGTGACGGTTAGGTTGAGTGTGAGGTAGGATGAGTGTTAGGGTTAGGGTGAGGTTTAGGGATAGGTTTAGGGTTAGGGTGAGGGTTAGGGTTAGGGTTAGGATTAGAGTTAGGGTGACGGTAAGGCTTCGGGTGAGGGATAGGGTGAGGATGAGTGTTAGGGTTAGGGTGAGGGTGAGGGTAATTGTTAGCATGAGGACTAGTGTTAGGTTTAGGATTAGGGTGAGTGTTAGGATTATGGTGAGGGTGAGGGTGAGGGTTAGGTTCAGTATTAAGGTTCAGGTTAGTGTGAGGGTTAGTGATAGGGTTAGGGTTAGGGTGAGGGTTAGACTTAGGGTAAAGGTGAGGGTTAATCTGAGAGTTAGGGTTAGGTTTAGGGTGAGAGTTAGGCTCAGTGTGAGGGTTAGGGTTAGGGTGAGGGTTAGTTTTAGGGGGAGGGCTAGGTTGAGGGTTAGGTTGAGGGTGAGATTGAGTGTGAGGTTTTCGGTTAGGTAAGTTTTAGGGTTAGGATTAGGGTGAGGATTAGGGTGAGGTTGTGGGTTAGGGTTAGGTTGAGGGTGAGGGTGAGGGCCAGGGTTAGTGTTAGGATGAGGGTTAGGGATAGGGTTAGGGTGAGGTTGTGGTTGAGGGTGAGGGTTAGGCTTAGGGTTAGTGTGAGGTTTAGGGTTACGGTGAGGGTTATGGTTAGGGTGAGGGTTAGGGTTAGGGTTAGGTTGAGGGTTAGTGTTAGGTTGACTTGTAGTGTGAGGGTGAGGATTAGGGTGTGGGTGAGTGTTCAGGTAGAGTTAGGGTTAGGGTTAGGGTTAGGGATAGGGTTAGGGTTTAGCTAAAGTTTAGGGTGAGGGTAATGATTAGGGTTAGCTTGAGTTTTAGGGTTAGGTTTAGGGTTAAGATGAGGTTTAGGCTGAGGGTTAGGGTTAGGTTTAGGGTTAGTGTGAGGGTTCAGGTTAGGGTGAGGGTTGGATTTAGGTTTTGGGTTAGTATAAGGGATAGGGTGAGGGTTAGGGTTACGGTTAATATGAGTGTTAGGTTTAGGTTAGGTTGAGGGTAATGGTTAGGGTGAGGGTTAGGGTGAGGCTCAGGGATAGGTTTATGGTGAGGGTTAGGTTGAGTGTTAGGATTATGGTTATGGTTAGGGTAAGGCTGAGGGGGGAAGGAGAGGTTTTAGGTGAGCGTTAGGGTTAAGGTTACTGATAGGGTGAGGTTCGGGTTAAGGTTAGATTTAGGGTAAGAGTTAGGCACAGGGGTAGGGTTAGGGTTAGGTTGAGGGTTAGGTTTAGTGTGAGGTTTAGGGTCAGGGTTAGAGTGAGGGTTAGGTTTAGTGTGTTGGTTAGGGTTAGGGTTAGGTTGAGGGTAAGGGTTAGGGTGAGGGTGAGGTTTAGGGTTAGCATTAGGTTTAAGGTTAGGGTTAGGATGAGGGTTAGGGTGAGGGAGAGGGTGAGGGTGAGGATAAGGGTTAGGATGAGGGTTAGGTTTAGTGTGAGGGTGAGGATTAGGTTTAGTGTGAGGGTGAGGGTTAGGTTTAGGGTGAGTATTAGGGTTAGGGGAAGGGTGAGGGTTAGGGTTAGGGTTAGGGTTAGGGTGAGGGTCAGGGTGAGGGATAGATTTAGGGTGAGGATTAGATATAGGGTGAGGTTTAGGGTTTGGGTTAGGGTGAGATTTTGGGTTAAGGTGATGTTTATTGTGAGGGTGAGTGTTAGGGTGAGTGTGAGTGTTCGGGTGAGGGTGAGTGTTCGGGTGAGGGTGAGGATTAGGGTGTGGTTGAGGGTTAGGGTTAGTATGAGAGTCAGGGTGAAGTGTAGGTATAGGGTTAGAGTGAGGGTTAGGGTTAGTGTGAAGGTTAGAGTTAGGGTTAGGTTTAGCGTTAGTGTGAGGATAAGAGTTAGGGTGTGGGTTAGTGTGAGGGTGAGGGTTAGGGTTAGCGTTAGGGTTAGGGTGATCATTATGGTGAGGTTTAGGGTTAGGGTGAGGGTTAGGATTAGGGTTAGTGTGAGGGTTAGTGTTAGGGTGATGTTTAGGGTGAGGTTGAGGGTTAGTGTGAGGGTGAGAGTGAGGGTGAGGGTTAGTGTGAGGGTGCGGGTGCGGGTGAGGGTGAGGGTTAGTGTTAGGTTTAGGGTGAGGGTGAGGGTTAGGGTTAGGATTAGTGTTAGGGTTAGGCTGAGGGTGAGGATGAAAGTGAGGGTGAGGGTGAGGGTTAGGGTTAGGGTTAGGGTGAGGATTCCAGTTAGTGTGAGGGTTAGTGTGATGGTGATAGTCAGGCTGATGGTGAGTGTTACAATGAGGTTGAGGTTGAGGGTGAGGGTTAGGGTTAGGATTAGATTAAGGTGAGTTTTAGGGTGAGGGTTAGGGTTAGGTTTATTGTTAGGTTTAAGGTTTGGGTTAGGTGAGGTTGAGGGTGAGGGTTAGCGTTAGGGTTAGGGTGAGGGTGGGTTTCAGGGTTAGGGTTAGGATTATGTAAAGGGTAAGGCTGAGGGGGAAGTGGAGGTTGAGTGTGAGGTTTTGGGTTAGGGTTACGGTTAGGGTGAGGGTTACTGTTAGGTTTAGGGTTAGTATAAGGGCTAGGCTGAGGGTAAGGGTTAGGGTTAGTGTGAGTGTTAGGTTTAGGGAAAGGGTTTGGGTTAGGTTGAGGGTAAAGTTTAGAGTAAGGTTTATGGAGAGGATGAGGGTTAAGGTTACCATGAGGGTTCGGGTGAGGGTTAGGGTTAGGGTTATGGTTAGGGGTAGTGTGAGGGTTTGGGTGAAGGTTAGGTTTAGGGTTAGGCTTCGGGTGTGGGTTAGGGTGTGGGTAAGTGTTAGAGTGAGGGTTAGGGTGAGGGTGAGGGTTAGGAGGAGGGTGAGGGTTAGTGTTAGCATTAGGGTTAGGGTGAGGGTGAGGGTTAGGTTTAGGGTGCGGGTTAAGGTGAGGGTTAGGGTTAAGGTTAGGGATAAGGTGAGGAATAGGTTTAGAGTTAGGAATAGGTTGAGGGTTAGGCTGAGGGGTAGTGTTAGGTTTAAGGTGAGGGTTAGGTTTAGTGTGAGGATTAGGGTTAGGTTTAGGGTGAGGTTTAGGTTTAGTGTGAGGGTTAGGGTTAGTGTTAGGGTGAGGGTAAGGGCTAGGGTGAGTTTTAGGGTGAGGGTGAGGCTTAGGGTTAGCGTTTGGTTTAGGTTTAAGGTTAGGATGAGGGTTAGGGTTAGGGTTAGGGTGAGGGTGAGGGTGAGGCTGATGTTTAGGATGAGGGTTAGGGTTAAGGTGAGGATTCGGGTTAGGTTAAGGGTGATGGTTAGGGTCAGGGTAAGTGTTAGGGTGAGGGTTAGTGTTATGGTTAGGTTTAGTGTGAGGGTCAGGGTGAGGTTTAGTTTTAGGTTTAGGGTTAGGGTTAGGGTGACGGTAATTGTTAGGGTGAAGGTTAGGGTGATTGTGTGGTTTATGGTTAGCATTAGGTTTAGAGTTAGGGTTAGGATGAATGTTAGGGTTATGTTTAGGGTTAGGGTTAAGGTGAGGGTGAGGGTTAGGGTTAGGTTTAGGGTTAGGGTTAGTTTTAGGGTGAGGGCAAGGATGAGGGTGAGGTTAAGTGTGAGGGTGAGGGTTAGGGTGAGGTTTTCAAAGTAAGTGTTAGGTTTAGAGTTAGGGTGAGGTGTAGGGTGAGGGTGTGGGTTGGGGTTAGGGTTAGGGTGAGGCTGAGGGTCAAGGTTAGTATTAGGATGAGGATTGGGGTTAGGGTTATGGTGAGGGTGAGGGTAAGGTTTAGGGTTAGGGTTAGTGTGAGATTTAGGGTTATGGTGAGGGTTAGGGTTAGGGTGAGGAGTAGGGTTAGGGTTACAGTGAGGGTTAGGGTTGGGTGATGTTTAGTGTGAGGGTGACGGTTAGGGTGAGGGTTTGTGTTCTGTTGAGAATTAGGGTTAGGGTTAGGGATTGGGTTAGTTTAAGGGTAAGTGTTAGGGTGAGGGTTAGGGTGAGGGTGAGGTTTAGGGTTAGGGTGAGTGTTAGGTTTAGGGTTATGATGAGGGTGAGGGTTAGGGTGAGCCGTAGGATTAGGGTTAGGGTTAGTTTGCGGGTTAGGGTGAGGGTAAGGGTTAGGGTGAGGTTAAGGGTGAGGGTGAGTTTTAGGGTTAGGGTGAGGGTAAGGTTTAGGGTGAGGGTTAGGGTGAGGGTTAGGGTTAGGGTTAGTGATAGGGTAAGGATTAGTGTTAGTGTGAGAGTTAGGGTGAGGGTTAGGATTAGTGTTAGTGTGAGGATAAGTGTTAAGGTGAGGGTTAGGGTGAGGGTGAGGGTTAAGGTTAGGGTGATGGTTAGGGTTAGGGTTATGCTTAAGGTGAGGGTTAGGGTGAGCTGTAGGTTTACCGTTAGGCTTATTTTGTGAGTTAGGGCGAGGGTAAGGATTAGGGTGAATTTTAGGTTTAGGGTGAGGGTTATGGTTAGGGTGAGTGTAAGTGTTAGGGTGAGGGTTAGGGTGAGGTTTCGGGTCAGGGTTAGGGATAGGGTGAGGATTAGGGTTAGTGTGAGGGTTAGGATTAAGTTTATTGTGAGGATAAGGGTTAGGGTGAGGGTTAGAGTGAGGGTGTGGTGTTGGGTTAGTGTTAGGGATAGGGTGAGCTTAAGGGTGAGGGTTAGGTTTAGGGTGAGGTTTATGTTTAGGTTTAGGGTGAGGGTCAGGGTGAGGTTCACTATTAAGGTTAGGTTTAGGGTTAGGGTGAGGGTCGGTTGAGGGTTAGGGTTAGGATTAGTGTTAGAGTTAGGGTGAGGGCTAGGGTGAGTGTGAGGTTTGGGTGAGGGTGAGGGTGAGTGTTTCAATTATGTAAGTGTTAGGGTTAGTGTGAGGATTTGGGTGAGGTTGAGGGTTAACCTGAGGTTAGGTTTAGCCTGATGGTTAGGGTTAGGGTTAGGGAGAGGGTTAGGGTTAGGGTGATGCTTAGGGTGAGGGTGAGGCTGAGAGTTAGGATTAGGAATAGGGTTAGTGTTAGGGTCAGGCTGAGGTGAGGGTCAGGGTGAGGGTGAAGGTTCGAGTTAGGGTTATAGTTAGAGTGAGGGTTAAGCTTAGTGTTTGGGGTAGGGTTAGGTTTATGTTTCGGGTGAGGGTTAGGATTTTATTTAGGGTTAGCATAAGGGTTAGGCTGAGGGTTAAGGATAGGGTTAGTCTGAGGGTTAGGTGTAGGGTTAGGGTAAGTCTAATGTTTAGGGTGAGGGTTAGGGTGAGTGTGAGGGTTAGGGTTAGGGTGAGGGTTAGGGTGAAGGTTAGGTTTACGGTTAGGGTTAGGGTGAAAGTTAGAGTGTGGGTTAGTGTAAGGGTGAGGGTTAGGGTGAGGGTTAGGATTAGGGTTAGCATTAAGTTTAGGGTGAGGGTGAGGGTTAGGGTGAGGGTTTGGGTTAAGTTTAAAGATAGGGTGAGGTTTAGCTTTAGGGTTAGGTTTAAGTTGAGGGTTAGGAGGAGGGGTAGGCTTAGGGTTAGGGTGAAGTTTAGGTTTAATGTGAGAGTTAGGGTTAGGGTTAGGGTGATGGTAAGGTTTATTGTGAGGGTTAGGGTGAGTGTGAGGTTTAGGGTTAGCATTAGCTTTAGCGTTAGGTTTACGATGAGTGTTAGGGTTAGGTTTAGGGTTAGGATGAGGGTGAGGGTGAAGGTTAGAGTTAGGATGAGGGTAGGGGTTAGGGGTAGGGTGAGGGTTAGGGTTAGGGTTACTGTGAGGGTTAGTATTATGGTGAGGTTTAGGGTGAGGGTGAGGGTTAGGTTTAGCATTAGGGTGAAGGCTAGCTTTAGGGTGATGTTTAGTGTCCGGGTGAGGGTTAGGATGAGGGACAGTGTTCTGCTGAGAGTTAGGATTAGGGTTAGGGTCAGGGATGAGTTTAGTATGAGGGTAAGGGTTAGGGTGAGTGTTAGGGTGAGGGTCAAGTTTAGGGTTAGGGTGATCGTTAGGGTTAGGGTTAGGGTTATGTTTAGGGTGAGGGTTAGGGTGAGCGGTAGGTTTAGGGTTAGGTTTAGTTTGCGGGTTATGGTGAGGGTAAGGGTTAGGGTGAGGTTTAGGTTGAGGATGAGGGTTAGGGTTAGGGTAAGGGTAAGGGTTACGTTGAGAGTGAGTGTGAAGGTGAGGGTTAGGGGTAGCATTAGAGTTAGGGTGAGGGTGAGGGTTAAGGTGAGGTTTAGTTTGAGGATGAGGATTAGGGTTAGTGTGAGGGTTAGGGTGAGTGTTAGGGTGAGGGTTAGGGTTAGGGTTTGGGTTAGGTAAGGGTGAGGTATAGTGTGAGGGTTAGTGTTAGGGTGAGGGATAGGGATAGGGTTAGAGTTAGGGTGAGGATGAGGGTGAGTGCTAGGGTTTGGTTTAGGGTGAGTGTGAGGGTGAGAGTTAGGATTAGGAATAGGTTTAGGGTTAGGGTTAGGCTGAGAGTGAGGGTCATGGTTAGGGTGAGGGTTAGGGTTTGGGTAATGTTTAGGGTGAGGATGAGGGTTAGGGTGAGGATGAGGATTTGGGTGAGGGTGAGGGATCGGGTTAGGGTGTGGGTGGGATTAGGGTTATGGTGAGGGTTAGCATTAGGTTTAGGGTTAGTGTGACAGTGAGGGTGAGGTGTAGGGGTAGGGTTAGATTGAGTGTTAGGGTTAGGTTTAGGGTGATGGTTAGGGAGAGGGGTAATGTTAGGGTTAGGGTGAGGTTTAGGATGAGTGTGAGGGTTAGAGTTAGGTTGAGTGTTAGGTTTAGGGTTAGGGTTAGGGTGAGGTTTAGGGTTAGAGTTAGGGGTAAGGTGAGTTATAGGGTGAGGGTTAGGTTTAGGTTTAGGCTTAGGGTAAAGGTTATGGTGAGGGAAAGTGTTAGGGTGAGGTTTAGTGTGTGGATGAGGGTTAGGGTTATTATTAGGGCTAGGGTGAGGGTTAGGGTTAGGGTTAGCGTTAGGGTGAGGGTGAGGTATAGGGTGAGGTTTAGGGTTAGGGTGAGGGTTAGGGATAGTGTTAGGTTAGGGTGAGGGTTTGGGTGAGTTTTAGGTTTAGGTTTAGGTTTAGAGTTAGGGTGAGGGTGAGGGTTAGGATTAGTGTTAGGGTTAGGGTTAGGATGAGGGTTAGGCTGAGGATTAGGGTTAGGGTTAGGGTTAGCATAATGTTTAGGCTGAGGTTTAGGGTTAGGCTTAGGGATAGGGTTAGGATGAGGGTTAGGCTGACAGTAAGTGTTAGGGTGAGGTTTAGGGTGAGGTTGAGTATTAGGCTTAGCATCATTCTTAGGGTGAGGTTTAGGTTTAGGTATAGCATTAGGGTTAGGGTTAGGATTAGGGTGAGTGTATGGATTAGGTCTAAGGTGAGGGTGAGTTTTAGGGTTAGCATTAGGTTTAGGGTTAGGGTGAAGCTTAGGTTTAGTGTGAGGGTTAGGGTTAGGGTTAGGGTGATGGTAAGGGTTAATGTGAGGGTTAGGGTGAGTGTGAGTTTTAGGGTTAGCATCAGTTTTAGCGTTAGGTTTAGGATGAGTGTTAGAGTTAGGTTTAGGGTTAAGGTGAGGGTGAGGGTGAAGTTTAGAGTTAGGATGAGGGTAGGGGAGAGGGGTAGGGTGAGCGTTAGGGTTAGGCTTACTGTGAGGGTTAGTATTATGGTGAGGTTTAGGGTGAGGGTGAGGGTTAGGTTTAGCATTAGGGTCAGGGTTAACTTTAGGGTGATGTTTAGGGTCCGTGTGAGGGTTACTATGAGGGTGAATGTTCTGCTGAGAGTTAGGATTAGGGTTAGGGTCAGGGATAAGTTTAGTGTGAGGGTAAGGGTTAGGGTGAGTGTTAGGGTAAGGGTCAAATTTAGGGTTAGGGTGAGCGTTAGGGTTAGGGTTAGGGTTATGTTTAGGGTGAGGGTTAGGGTGAGCGGTAGGTTTAGCGTTAGGGTTAGTTTGCGGGTTATGGTGAGGGTAAAGGTTAGGGTGAGGTTTAGGTTGAGGATGAGGGTTAGGGTTAGGGTAAGGGTAAGGGTTACGTTGAGAGTGAGTGTGAAGTTGAGGGTTAGGGTTAGCATTAGAGTTAGGGTGAGGGTGAGGGTTAAGGTGAGGTTTAGTTTGAGGATGAGGATTAGGGTTAGTGTGAGCGTTAGGGTGAGTGTTAGGGTGAGGGTTAGGGTTAGGGTTTGGTTTAGGTAAGGGTGAGGTATAGGGTGAGGGTTAGTGTTAAGGTGAGGGATAGGGATAGGGTTAGAGTTAGGGTGAGGATGAGGGTGAGTGTTAGGGTTAGGTTTAGGGTGAGTGTGAGGGTGAGAGTTAGGATTAGGAATAGGGTTAGGGTTAGGGTTAGGCTGAGAGTGAGGGTCAGGGTTAGGGTGAGGGTTAGGGTTTGGGTGATGTTTAGGGTGAGGAAGAGGGTTAGGGTGAGGATGAGGATTTGGGTGAGGGTGAGGGATCAGGTTAGGGTGTGGGTGGGATTAGGTTATGGTGAGGGTTAGCATTAGGTTTAGGGTTAGTGTGACAGTGAGGGTGAGGTGTAGGGGTAGGGTTAGATTGAGTGTTAGGGTTAGGTTAGGGTGATGGTTAGGGAGAGGGTTAATGTTAGGGTTAGGGTGAGTTTTAGGATGAGTGTGAGGGTTAGGGTAGGTTGAGTGTTAAGTTTAAGGTTAGGGTTAGGGTGAGGTTTAGGGTTAGAGTTAGGGGTAAGGTGAGTTTGAGGGTGAGGGTTAGGTTTAGGTTTAGGCTTAGGGTTAAGTTTATGGTGCGGGTAAGTGTTAGGGTGAGGTTTAGTGTGTGGATGAGGGTTAGGGTTATTATTAGGGCTAGGGTGAGGGTTAGGGTGACGGTTAGCATTAGGGTTAGGGTGAGGTATAGGGTGAGGTTTAGGGTTAGGGTGAGGGTTAGCGATAGTGTTAGGTTAGGGTGAGAGTGAGGGTGAGTGTTAGGTTTAGGTTTAGGTTTAGAGTTAGGGTGAGGGTGAGGGTGAGGGTTAGGATTAGTGTTAGGGTTAGGGTTAGGATGAGGGTTAGGGTTAGGGTTAGGGTTAGCATAATGTTTAGGCTGAGGGTTAGGTTTAGGCTTAGGGATAGGGTGAGGATGAGGGTTAGGCTGACGGTAAGTGTTAGGGTGAGGTTTAGGGTGAGGTTGAGTATTAGGCTTAGCATCATTCTTAGGGTGAGGTTTATGTTTAGGTATAGCATTAGGATAAGGGTGAAGGTTAGGATTAGGGCTAAGGTGAGGGTGAGGTTTAGGGTGAGCATTAGGTTTAGGGTTAGGGTGAGGGTTTGGGTTACGTTGAGGGTTACCTTTCATGTGAGGTTTAGGTTTAGGTTGAGGGTTAGGGTTGGTGAGAGGGTTAGGGTGAGGGTACAGGTTAGGGTTAGCGTCAGCGTTAGGGTGAGGGTGAGGGTTAGGGTTAGGTTAGGATGAGGGTCAGGGTGAGGGTGAGGGTTAGGGTTGGTGTTAGTGTTAGTGTTAAGGTTAGGGTTAGGGTTAGGGTTAGCATTATGGTTAGGGTTAGGGTTAGGGTGAGCGATCGGGATAGGGTTAGGGTTAGGGTTAGGGTGAGGGTGAGTGTTATGTTGAGGCTGAGGGTGAGGTTGAGGGTTAGGGATAGGGTTAGGGTGAGGGTGAGGGTGTGGGTGAGGGTTAGGGTTAGGATTAGTGTTAGGGTTAGGGTTTCCCTGATGGTGAGCTTGAGGGTGAGGGATAGGGTTAGGTTTAGATTTAGGGTGAGGGTTAGGGTTATTGTGAGTGTTAGGATTAGGGTGAGGTTAGGTTTACGGTTAGGGTGCTTGTTAGTGTGAGGTTTAGGGTTAGGGTTAGGGTTAGGTGAGGGTTAGGGTGAGGGTTAGGGTTAATGTTAGGGTTAGGTTGAGGGTGAGGGTTAGGGTGATGGTCAGAGTTAGGGTTAGGTTTTAGGGTTAGTTATAGGGTGAGGCTTAGGGTGAGGGGTAGGGTTAGGAAGAGGGTTAGGGTTAGTTTGAGGGTTAGAGTTAGGGTGAGGGTTAGGGTGAGGGTATGGATTAGGGTGAGGTTTAGTGTGAGGGTGAGGGTTAGTGTGAAGGTTTTTGTTAGGTTTAGTGTAAGGTTTATGGTGAGGTCTAATATGAGGTTGCGGGTTAGGGAGAGCGAGAGGGTGAGGGAGAGCGTGTCAGTTAGGTAAGTGTTAGGATTCGGGTCAGGGTGAGGATTAGGGTGAGAGTTAGGGATAGGATGAAATTTAGGGTTAGGCTGATGGTTAGGGTTAGTGTGAGGTTTAGTGTTAGGGTTAGGGTTAGAGTGAGGTTTAGGGTTCGGGTTTGCATTAGGGTTAGGGTGAGGGTTAGGGTGTTTTTGAGGGTTAGGGATAGGGTTAGGGTTAGTGTTAGGGTGAGGGTTAGGGTTAGGATTAGGTTTAGGATGAGGGTTATGGTAAGGGGTAGGTTTAGGGGTACGGTGAATGTTAGGATTAGGGAGAGGGTTAGGGAAAGGGTAAGGTTTAGGGTTAGGGTGAGGTTAAGGATTAGGGTGAGGGTGAGGGTTAGTGTTAGGTTTAGGGTGATGGTGAGCGTGAGGGTTAGGGTTAGGTTTAGGCTTAGCTTGAGGGATAGGATGAGGGTTTTGTTTAGTGTTAATGTTAGGGTTAGGGTGAGGTTTAATTTTAGTTGTGAGGGTTCGGGTGAGGGTGGGGGTGAGAGTAAGGGTTTGGGTGAGGGTTAGGGTGAGTTTTTACGTTCTGGTTAGGGCTAGGGTGAGGCTTACAGTGAGGGTCAGGGTTAATGTTATGTTTAGGGTGAGGTTTAGGGTTAGAGTTAGGGTTAGGGTGAGGATTAGGGTGAGGGTGAGGGGTAGGATGAAGGTTAGGGTTAGAGTGAGTATTAGGGTTAGGGTTAGGGTTAGATTAAGGTTTAGGGTGAGGGTTAGTGTAAGGATTAGGGTTAGGGTAAGGGTGAGTATGAGGGTTAAAGTTAGGGTTAGGGTGAGGGTTAGGGTTGGGGTGAGGGTTAGGGTTAGGTTTAGGGTGAGGCTTAGGGTGAGGTTTCCGGTGAGTGTGAGTGTTAGGTTGTGGGTGACGGTTAGGGTTAGGGTGAGGGTTAAGGTGACGTTGAGTGTTAGGGTGATGGTGAGGGTTAGGGTTAGGGTGAGCGATAGCGTGAGTGTTAGGGTTAGGGTGAGTGTGAGGATTAGGGTTAGGGTTACCCTTAGGGTTATGGTGAGGTTATGGGTTAGGGTGAGTTTTCGGGTGAGGGTGAGTGTTAGGGTTAGTGTTACCCTTAGGTTTATGGTGAGGGTGTAGTTTAGTTTGAGGTTTAGGGTGAGGGTGAGGGTTAGGATTAGCGTTAGGGTTAAGGTGAGGGTTAGGGTTAGGGTTAGGCTGAGGGTTAGGTTTAGGTTGATGATTAGGGTGAGGGTAAGTGTGAGGGTGAGTGTGAGGGTTAGGGTATAGTAGAGGGTTAGGTTTAGGGTGAGGGTTAGCGTGACGGTGAGGGTTAGGGTGAGGGTATGGAAAAAGTTTAGGTTCGGTTCAGGGTGAGGGTTAGGGTTAGGTTTAGGGTGAGGGTTTGAGTTAGTGTACGGGTTAGGTTTAGGGTTAGTGTGAGGAAAAGGGTTAGGGTGAGGATTAGGATGAGAGTAAGATTTAGGGATAGGTTTAGCTTTAGGGTTAGGGTGAGGTTTAGGGTTAGGGTTCAGTTTATGGTTAAGTTGAGGGTGAGGGTTAGAGTTAGGGTTCGGATGAGGGTTAGGTTTGGGGTGAGTGTTAGGGCTTCGGTTAGGGTGAGGGTGATGGTGAGGGTTGGGTTTCGGGTGAGGGTTAGGTTGTGGGTGACGGTTAGTGTTAGGGTGAGGTTCAAGGTGACAGTGAGGGTTAGGATGAGGTTGATGGTTAGAGTTAGTGTGAGTATTAGCTTTAGGGTTAGGGTTAAGGTTATGGAGAGGGTAAGGATCAGGGTGAGGTTTAGGGTGAGGGTGAGAGTTAGAGTTAGCATTAGGGTTAGGTGAGGGATAGGGTTAGGGTTAGGGTTAGGGTGAAGCTCAGGTTTAGGATTAGGGTTAGGATGAGGTTTAGGGTTAGGGTGAGGGTTAGGATAGGGTTAGGGTTATGGTGATGGTTAGGGTTAGGGTTACGTTTTGAGTTGGGTGAGTATGAGGGTGAGCTTTAGGGTTAGGATTAGAGTTAGGGTTAGTGTTAGGCAGAGGGTGATGGTGAAGGTGAGATTTAGCGTTAGGGTCAGGTTTAGGGTTAAGGTGAGGGTGAGGGGTAGGGTTAGGGTTAGGGAGAGGAATAGGGTTAGGGTGAGGGATAGGGTGAGGGTTAGGGTCACGGGTAGGTTTAGGATTAGGTTGAGGATTAGGGTTAGTGTGAGGGTTAGGGTTAGTGTTAGGGTGAGGGTAAGGGTTACTGTGAGGTTTAGGGTGAGGTTGACAGTTAGGATTAGCTTTAGGTTGAGGGTGAGGTGAGGTTTCGGGTTTGCATTAGGGTTAGGGTGAGGGTTATGGTGAGGGTTAGGGTTAGGGTTAGGGTGAGGGTGAGGGTGAGGGTTAGGATTAGAGTGAGGGTGAGGGTGAGGGTGAGGTTTAGCGTGAGGGTGAGTGTGAGGTTTAGGTTTAGGGTTAGGGTTAGGGTTAGGGTTAGATTTAGGGTGAGGGTGAGGGTGAGAGTTAGGATTAGGGTGAGGGTGAGAGTGATTTTTAGTGTTAGGGTTAGTATCAGTTTGAGGGTTAGGGTTAATGTGAGTTTTAGGGTGAGGGTGAGGGTAAGGGTTAGTGTGAGGGTTAGGGTGAGGGTTAAGTTTAGCGTGAGGGGTACAGGTAGGGTTAGGGTTAGGTTTAGCGTTAGGATTAGGCTGAAGGTGAGAGTGAGGGTTAGGGTGAGGTTAAGGTTGAGGGTGAGGGTGAGGGTTAGGGCTAGGTTTAGGGTGAGGGTGAGGGTGAAAGTAAGGGTTAGGGTGAGGGTGAGGGTTAGGGTTAGGGTTAGTGTTAGTTTGAGGGTTAGGTTTAATGTGAGTTTAGGGTGAGGGTGTGGGTAAGGGTTAGTGTGAGGGTTAGGGTGAGGGTGAGGGTTAGGGTCATGGTTAGCGTTAGGGTTAGCTTGAGGATTAGGTTGAGGTTTTGGGTTAGGGTGGCCGTTAGGTATAGGCTGAGTGTTAGGTTTAGGGTTAGGGTGAGGGTTAGGTTTAGTGTGATATTTAGGCTGAGGGTGAGAGTTCGGGTTCTCATGAGGGTTAGCTTTTGTGTGACGGTTAGGGTTAGGGTTAGGGTTAGGGTGAGGTTGAAAGTTAGGGTGAGGGTGAGGGGTAGGGTTAGGGTTAGGGTGATTTTTAGGTTTAGGGTTAGTGTTAGGTGAGGGTTATGGGGAGGATTAGGGTGAGGGTTAGGGTTAGGTTTAGGGTTAAGTTTAGGGTGAGGGTTACGGTGAGGTTTAGGGTTAGGGTTATGGTGAGGGTAACGTTTAGAATGAGGGTTAGATTGAGGGTGAGGGTTAGGTTAGGGTTTGGGTGAGGGAAAGGGTCAGGGTTAGGGTTAGGTTGATGGTGAGGTTAGGGTGAGAATTTTGGTTAGTGTTAGGGTTTAGGGTTAGTGTTAGTGTGAGGGTGATGGTTATGGTTAGGGTTAGTATTAAGGTGAGGTCTAGGGTGAAGGTGAGGTTTAGTGTTAGTGTTAGGGTTAGGTATAGGGTGAGTATTAGTGTTATGATTTGTGTGAGTGTTAGGCTGAGCGGTAGGGTTAGGGTTAGGTTTAGTGTGAGGATTCGGATTAGGGTTAGGATTAGGGTTAAGGTGAGGGTTAGGGTTAGGTTGAGGGTTAGGGTGCGGGTGAAGTTTAGGGTTAGCATTAGGGATAGGGTGAGGGTTAGGGTGTGGGTAAGAGTCTGGGTAAGGGTTAGGGAGAGGGTGAGGTGTAGGGTTAGGGTTAGGTAGAAGGATAGTGTTAGGGTGAGGGTTTGGGTTAGTTTGAGGGTTAGGGTGAAGGTGAGTTTGAGGTTGAGAGTTAGGGTGAGAGTGAGGGTGACGATAATGTTTAGGGATAGCATACGGGTTAGGGTTAGGGTTAGGTTTAGGGTTAGGGTGAGGGTGAGGGTGAGGGTGAGGGTTAGGGTTAGGGTTAGGTTTAGGATTAAGGTGAGGTTTAGGGTAAGGGATAGCATTAGGGTGAGGGTTAGGTTTAGGTTTACGGTGAGTGTTGGGGTTAGTTTTAGGTTTAGGTTGAGGGTTAGTGTTAGGATAAGGGTGAGGATGAGGGTTAGGTTGAGGGGCAGGGTTAGGGATAGGGTAAGGGTTAGTGTTAGGGTGAGGGTTAGGGTAAAGATTAGGGTTAGGGTGAGGGTGAGGGTGAGGGTTAGGGAGAGGGGTAATGTTAAGGTTCGGGTGAGGTTTAGGGTGATTGTGAGGGTTAGGGTTAAGTTGAGGGTTAGGGTTAGGGTGAGGGTTAGGGTTAGAGTTAGGGGTGGGTTGAGTTTGAGGGTGAGGGTTAGGTTTAGGTTTAGGCTTATGGTTAAGGTTATGTTGAGGGTAAGTGTTAGGGTGAGGTTTAGTGTGTGGATGAGTGTTAGGGTTATTGTTAGGGTTAGGGTGAGGGTTAGGGTGAGGGTTAGAGGTAGGGTTAGCATTAGGGTGATTGTGAGGTAGAGGGTGAGTTTGAAGGTTAGGGTATGGGTTAGGGATATTTTTAGGTTAGGGTGAGGGTGAGGGTGAGTGTTAGGTTTAGGTTTAGGTTTAGAGTTAGGGTGAGGGTGAGGGTGAGGGTTAGGATTAGAATTAGGATTAGGGTTAGGGTTAGGATGAGGGTTAGGATTAGGGTTAGGATGAGGTTTAGGGTTAGGTTGAGGGTTAGGGATAGGGTTAGTGTTATTGTGAGGGTTAGGGATAGGGTTACAATTTGAGTTAGCGTGAGTATGAGGGTGAGCTTTAGGGTTAGGATTAGGGTTAGGCTTAGTGTTAGGCAGAGAGTGAGCGTGAGGGTTACGGTTAGGGTGAGGTTAAGGGTTAGGGTTAGGGTGAGGGTTAGGGTGAGGTTTAGGGAGACGGTGAGGGTTAGGGTGAGGGTTAGAGTTTAGGTTAGCGTTAGGGTGAGTGTGTGGTATACGGTGAGGTTTAAGGTTAGGGTGAGGGTTAGGGTTAGTTTTAGGTTAGGGTGAGGGTGAGGGTGAGTGTTAGGTTTAGGTTTAGGTTTAGAGTTAGGGTGAGGGTGAGGGTGAGGGTTAGGGTTAGAATTAGGGTTAGTGTTAAGTTTAGGATGAGGGTTAGGATTAGGGTTAGGATGAGGTTTAGGGTTAGGATGAGGTTTAGGGATAGGGTTAGCGTTATTGTGAGGGTTAGGGTTAGGGTTACGGTTTGAGTTAGGGTGAGTATTAGGGTGAGCTTTAGGGTTAGGATTAGGGTTATGGGTAGTGGTAGGCAGATGGTGAGTGTGAGGGTTAGGGTTAGGGTGACGTTTAGGGTTAGGTTTAGGGTGAGGATTAGAGTTAGAGTTAGGGAGAGGGATAGGGTTAGTGTGAGGGATAGGGTGAGGAGTAGGGTCACAGGTAGGTTTAGTGTTAGGTTGAGCATTAGGGTTAGTGTGAGGGTTAGGGTTAGAGTTAGGATGAGTGTAAGGGTTACTGTGAGGATTAGGGTGAGGGTGACAGTTTGGGTTAGCTTTTGTTTTTTGGTGAGGTGAGGTTTCTGGTTTGCATTAGGGTTAGGGTGAGGGTTATGGTTAGGTTTAGGGTGAGGGTGAGGGTGAGGGTTAGGTTTAGGGTTATGTTGAGTGTTAGGTTTAGGGTGAGGGTTAGGGTTAGGGTTAGGATTAGGGTGAGGGTGAGGGTGAGGGTGAGGTTTAGGGTGAGGGTGAGGGTGAGGGTTAGGGTTAGGTTTAGGGTGAGGGTGAGAGTGAGGTTTAGGTTTAGGTTTAGGTTTAGGGTTAGGGTGAGGGTTAGGGTTAGAGTTAGGGTGAGGGTGTGGGTGATGGTTAGTGTTAGGGTGAGGGTGAGGGTGAGGGTTAGGGTTAGGGTTAGGGTTAGTTTTTGTGTTAAGATTAATGTGAGGTTTAGGGTGAGGTTGAGGGTAAGGGTTAGTTTGAGGGTTAAGGTGTTAGTTAGGGTTAGGGTGAGGGATAGAGGTAGGGTTAGGGTTAGGTTTAGGCTGAGGGTGAGGGTGAGGGTGAGGGTGAAGGTGAGGTTTAGAGTTAGGGTTAGGGAGAGGGTGAGGGTGAGGGTTAGGTTTAGGGTTATGGTGAGTGTTAGTTTTAGGTTGAGGTTTAGGTTTAGGGGTAGGTTTAGGTTGAGGGTGAGGGTGAGGGTCAGGGTTAGGGTTAGGGTGAGGGTGAGGTTGAAGGTTAGGGTTAGGGTGAGGGTGAAGGTTAGGGTTAGGGTTAGGGTTAGGGTTAGTTTGAGTATTAGGGTGAAGTTTTGGGTTAGAGTGACCGTTAGGTATAGGCTGAGTGTTAGGTTTAGGGTTAGGGTTAGGGTTAGGGTTATTGTGATGTTTAGGGTGAGGGTGAGGCTAAGGGTAAGGGTTCGTTTTCTCATGAGAGTTAACGTTTGTGTGACGGTTAGGGTTAGGGTGCGGGTTAGGGTGAGGTTGAAGGTTAGTGTGAGGGTGAGGGGTAGGGTTAGGTTGAGGTTTAGGTTTAGGGTTAGTGTTAGGTGAGGGTTATGGGGAGGGTTAGGGTTAGGGTTAAGTTTAGGGTGAGGGTTATGGTGAGGGTTAGGGTTAGGGTTAGGGTGAGGGTAAGTTTTAGAGTGAGGGTTAGAGTGAGGGTGAGGGTTAGGATTAGAGTTTGGGTGAGGGAAAGGGTGACGGTTAGGGTTAGGGTGAGGGTGAGGGTTAGGGTGAGAGTTTAGGTTAGTGTTAGGTTTAGGGTTAGTGTGAATGTTAGTGTGAGGGTGATGGTTAGGGTTAGGGTTAGTATTAGGGTGAGGTCTAGGGTGAGGGTGAGTGTTAGGGTTAGGGTTAGGGATAGGGTGAGGATTAGTGTTATGATTTGGGTGAGAGTTAGGCTGAGCGGTAGTGTTAGGGTAAGGTTTAGTGTGAGGATTCGGGTTAGGCTTAGGGTTAGGGTTAAGGTGAGGTTAAGGTTTGGGTGAGGGTTAAGGTTAGATTTAGCATTAGGGATAGGGTGAGGGTTAGGGTGTGGGTAAGGATCTGGGTAAGGTTTAGGGTGAGGGTGAGGGGTAGAGTTAGGGTTAGGAAGAAGGTTAGTGTTAGGGTGAGGGTTTGGGTTAGTTTGAGGGTTAGGGTGAAGGTGAGTTTGAGGTTGAGAGTTAGGGTGAGGGTGATGGTGACGATAAGGTTTAGGGATAACATACGGGTTAGGGTTAGGGTGAGGGTTAGGGTTAGGTTTAGGGTTAGGGTGAGGGTGAGGGTGAGGGTTAGGGTTAGGGTTAGGTTTAGGATTAGAGTTAGGTTTAGGGTAAGGGTTAGGGTTAGGTTGAGGTTTAGGTTTAGGGTTAGGATGAGGGTTAGGGTTAGGGTTAGGTTTAAGGTGAGGGTTAGTGTTAGGATTAGGGTGAGGATGAGGGTTAGTTTGAGGGGCAGGGTTAGAGATAGCATAAGGGTTATGGTTATGGTTAGGGTTAGGGTGAGTGTAAGGGATAATTTTAGTGTGAGGGTTAGTGTGAGGGTTAGCTTGAGGTTTAGGTTTAGGGTTAGGGTAAGGGTTAGGTTTAGGATGAGTGATAGTTTTATGTTTAGGAATAGGTTGAAGTTAATGCTGAGGGTTATGGTTAGGTTTTTTGTGAGGATAAGGGTTAGGGTGAGGATTAGGGTGAGGATGAGGGTTAGGGTTAGCATAAGTTTTAGTGTGAGAGTTAGGGTTAGGGTTAAGTTTAGGGTAAGGGTTAGGGTTAAGGTAAGGATTAGGGTTCGGCTTAGGGTAAGGGTTAGGGTTAGGGTTAGGGTGATGTTTAGGCTTAGGGTTAGAGTTAGGTTGAGGTTTAGGGTTAATTTTATGGTTAGGGTAAGGGTTAGGTTTTGTGTGAGGTTTAGGGTTAGGGTGATGTTTAGGGTGACGGTGAGGTTTAGGGTGAGTGTGAATTTGAGAGTGAGGGTTAGGGTAAGGTTGAGGGTGAGTGGGATGGTGACGGTGAGGGTTAGGGTTAGGTTTAGGTTTAGGGTAAGGGTAAGCGTTAGGGTTAGGATTAGGGTTAGGGTAAGGGTTAGGCTGAGGGTGAAGGACAGGGTGCGGTTGAGGGTGAGGTTTTTGGATAGGTTAGCATTAGGATTAGGGTGAGGATTAGGGTGACGTTAGGGTTAGGGTTAGGTTGAGTGTTAGGGTTAGGGTTAGGGTGAGGGTTAGGGTGTGAGGTAGGGTTAGGGTTACGATGAGGATTATGTTGAGGGTGAGGAATAGGGTTTTGGTGAGGGTAAGTGTTAGGGTTATGGTGAGAGTGAGGGTGAGGGTAAGGGTAAGGGTTAGGGTCAGGGTTAGGGTGAGGGTGAGGGTTAGGGTTAGCATTAGAGTTAGGGTTAGGGTAAGGTTGAGTGTTAGGATTAGGTTTAGGGTTAAGGTTAGGGTGCAAGTTAGGGTTAGGGTTATGCTGAGAGTGAGGTTCAGAGTTAGGGATAGGATTAGGTTTAGGGTTATGTTGAGGCTGAGGGTGAGGGTGAGAATGAGGATTAAGTTTAGGGTTAGGTTTAGGGTGAGGGCTAGGATGAGGGTGATATTTTTGGTTAGGAAAGGTTTAGGGTTAGGTTTAGGGTGAGGATTAGGGTGAGGGTGAGGTTTAAGGTGAAGTTTAGTGTTAGGGTTAGGGATAGGGTGAGGGTTACGGTGAGGGTTTGGTTGTGGGTAAGTGTTAGCATGAGGGTTAGAATGAGGGTGAGGGTTAGGGTTAGGGTGAGGGTAAGGGTTATTGTGAGGGTTAGGGTGAGGGTGAGGGTTAGGGTTAGCTTTCGGGTTAAGGTGAGGGTGAGATTTAGGGTTTGCATTAGGGTTCAGTTAAGGGTTAGGGTGAGGTTTAGGTTTAGGGTGATGGTGAGGGTGAGGGTGAGGGTTATGGTTAGGGTTATGGTGAGTGTTAGGGTAAGGGTTAGGGTGAGGGTTAGGGTTAGGGTGAGTGCGAGGGTGAGGGTGATGGTGAGGTTGTGGGTTAGCTTTAGTTGTAGGGTGAGGGTGAGTGTGAGGTTTAGGGTGAGGTTTAGGATTGGAGTTAATGTGAGGTTTAGGGTGAGGGTGAGGGTAAGCGTGAGGGTGAGGGTGAGGGTTAGGGTTAGGGGTAGGGGTAGATGTAGGTTTAGTGTTAGGTTTAGGGTTAGTATTAGGGTTAGGATTAGGCTTAGGGTGAGGTTGAGGGTGAGGGTGAAGGTGAGGTTTAGAGTTAGGGTTAGGTTAGAGTTATGGTTAGGTTGAGCGCTAGGATGAGGGTTATGGTTAGGGTGAGGGTGAGGTTGAGGATATGATTGAGACTCACCCTAGCTTTCATGGCTATGGTTAGGGTGAGGGTTAGGGGGACGGGTAAATTTAGTGTTAGATTTAGGGTGAGGGTTAGGTTTAGTGTGAGAGTTAGGGTTAGGGTTAGGGTTAGGGTGATGTTAAGTGTTAGAGTGAGGGTTAGGGTGAGAGTGAGGGTTAGGGTGATGTTTAAGGTGAAGGTGAAATTTAGAGAGAGTGAGAGGTTTCCGGTGACGGTGAGGGTTAGGGTGTGGGTGAGGGTGAGGGTTAGGGTGAGAGTAAGGGTTAGGGTGATATTTAGGGTGAGGGTGAGGTTTAGGGTGATAGTTAGGGTTCAGGGTAGAGGAATTGTTAGGGTTCAGGTGAGGATTAGGTTTAGGGTTAGGGCTTGGGTTGGGGTTAGGGTTAGGGTTAGGGTGAGTGTTAGGGTGAGAGGTAGGGTTAGGGTTAGTATGAGGGTTAGGCTTAGTGTGAGGGTTTCGGGTTAGGGTGAGGATTAGTGTGAGGATAAGTCTTAGGGTGAGGTTTAGGGTGAGACTGAGGGTTAGGGTTACCCTTAGGGTTAGGGTGAAGTTTAGAGTGGGGGTTAGTGTGAGAGTTAGGGTTAGGGTTACGGTTGGGTGAGGGTTAGGGTGAGCGAAAGGGTTAGGGTGAGGGTTAGGTTGAGGTTGAGGGATACGGTTATGGTGAGGGTAAGGGTTAGGGAAACGGTTAGGGTGAGGTTAAGGATTAGGGTTAGCATTAGTGTTAGGGGGAGGGTGAAGGTTAGGGTGAAGGTGAGGTGTAGGCTGAGGAGTAGGGTTATTGTTAGGGTCAGGGTTAGGGTGAGGGTGAGGGTTAGGGTTAGCATTAGGGTTAGGGTTAGGTTTAGGTTGAGTGTTAGGGTTAGGGTTAGGGTAAGGTTGAGGGTAAGGTTTAGCATTAGGGTGAGGGTTAGGGTTAGGTTGCAGGTTAGGGTTAGGGTTAGAGTGAGGGTAAGGGTCCGGGTTAGGGTTAGGTTTAGGTTTAGGGTTATGGTGAGGCTAAGGGTGAGGGTGAGCGTGAAGGTGAGGGTTAAGTTTAGCATTAGGTTTAGGGTGAGGTCTAGGGTTAGGGGGAGGGCTAGGGTGAAAGTTAGGGTGAAGGTGAGGTTTTCGGTTAGGAAATGGTTAGGGTTAGGGTTAGGGTGAGGATTGGAGTGAGGGTGAGGTTTAAGGTGAGAGTTAGGGTTAGGGTGAGGGTAATGTTTAGGGTGAGGGTGAGTGTGAGGGTGAGGGTTCGGGTAGGGTGTGGGTTAGGTTGTTGGTGAGGGTTAGGGTGAGGGTGAGGGTGAGAGTGAGGGTTAGGATGTTGGTGAGGTTTCAGGTTAGTGTGAGGTTTAACGTGAGTGTTATGGTTAGGGTTAGGGTGAGGGATAGGGTTAGTGTGAGGGTTACAGTTAGGCTTAGTGTAAGGATAAGTGTTAGGTTGAGGATTAGGGTGAGAGTGAGGGTTAGGGTTAGATTAAGGGTTAGGGTTAGGGTAAGTGTTAAGGATAGGGTTAGGGTTAGGGTGAGTGTGAGGCTTAAAGTTAGGGTTAGGGTGAGGGTTAGGGTTGGGGTGAGTGATAGGGTTAGGGTTATGGTGAGGTTGAGGGTGAGGTTTCTGGTGAGTGTGAGTGTTAGGGTGTGGGTGAAGGTTAGGGTTAGGGTGAGGGTTAGGGTGACGGTGAGGGTTAGGGTGACGGTGAGGGTTAGGGTTAAGGTGAGCGATAGGGTGATGGTTCGGGTTAGGGTGAGTGTGAATATTAGGTTTAGGGTTACCCTTAGGGTTACGGTGAGGGTATGGGTTAGGGTGAGTTTTAGCGTGAGGGTGAGGGTTAGGGTTATCGTTAGGGTTAAGGTAAGAGTTAGGGTGAGGGTTATGGTTAGGGTGAGGGTGAGGGTTAGGGTTAGGGTTAGGGTGATGTTTAGGGCTAGGGTGTGGGTTAGGGTTAGTTTTATGGTTAGGGTGTGGGTTAGGTTTACGATTAGGGTTCGAGTTAGGGTGAGTGTGAGGGTGAGTGTTAGGGTTAGGATTAGGGTTAGGGTTATTGTTAGGCTGAGGGTGCAGGTGAGGGTTAGGGTTAGTGTTAATGTAATGTTTAGGGTTAGGGTTAGGTTGAGGGTTAGGGTTAGGGTTAGGATGAAGGTTAAGTTGAGGATTATGGTTAGGTTTAGGGTGACAGTTAGGTATAGTGTCACGGTTGGGTTTATTGTGAGAGTAAGCGTAAGGGTGAGGGTTAGGGTGAGGGTGAGGGTCAGGGTTAGGGTTAGGATTAGGTTTAGTGTTATTGTGAGGCTGAGGGTGAGGGTGAGTGTGAGGGTTAAGGTTAGGGTTAGGTTTAGGGTGAGGGCTAGGGTGAGGGTGATATTTCTGGTTAGGTTTAGGTTTAGGGTGAGGATTAGGGTGAGCGTGAGGTTTGAGGTGAGGGAAAGTTTTAGGGTGAGGGTTAGGGTTAGGTTTAGGGTGAGGGTTAGGGTTAGGGTGATGTTTAGGGTGAGGGTGCAGGTGAGAGTGAGGGTTCGGGTGAAGGTTAGGGTTAGGGTGAGGGTTAGGGTTTGGGTTAGGGTTAGGGTGATAGTAAGGGTTACGATGACAGTTGGGGTGAGGGTGAGGGTTAGGGTTAGGTTTAGGCTGAGTATGAGGGTTAGGGTGAGGGTTAGGTTTAGGGTCAGGGTGAGGGTTAGGGTGAGGGTTAGGGTTAGGGTTAGGGTTCGGGTTAGGGTAAAAGTTAGGGTTAGGGTGAGTGTTAGGGTGAGTGGTAAGCTTAGGGTTAGGATGAGGGTTAGGCCTATTGTGAATTTTATGGTTACGGTTAGGGTTAGTGTGAGCATAAGGGTTAGGGTGATGGTTAGGGTGAGACTGAGGGTTAGGGTTAGCCTTAGGGTTATGGTGAAGGTTAGGGTGGGGGTTAGGGTGAAGGTTAGGTTTAGGGTTAGGGTTGGATGAGGGTTAGAGTGAGTGTAAGGTTTACGGTGAGGGTTAGGTTGAGGTTGAGGGATAGGGTTATGGTGAGGGTAAGGGTTAGAGCCACGGTTAGGGTGAGTTTGATGGTTAGGGTTAGCATTAATGTTAGTGAGAGGGTGAGGATTAGTGTGAGTGTTAGGGTTAGGGATAGAGTGAGGGTGAGGGTTAGGGTAAGGATTATGGTTATGGTAATGGTGAGGGTGAGGGTTAGGGTTAGCATTAGGGTTAGGATTAGGTTTAGGTTGATTGTTATGGTTAGGGTTAGGGTGAGGTTGAGGGTTAAGGTAAGCATTAGGGTGAGGGTTAGGCTTAGGGTGCAGGTTAGGGTTAAGTTTAGAGTGAGGGTGAGAGTCAGGGTTAGGGATAGGATTAGGTTTAGGGTTAGGGTGAGACAGAGTGAGGGTGAAGGTGAGGGTGAGGGTTAAGTTTAGCGTTAGGTTTAGGGTGAGGGCTAGGTTGAGGGTAAGGGATAGGGTGAGGGTTAGGGTGAAGGTGAGCTTTTCGGTTAGGAATGGTTTAGGATTAGGTTTAGGGTGTGGGTGAGGTTTAAGTTGAGGGTTAGGTTTAGGGTGCGGGTTAGGGTTAGGGTTAAGTTGAGGGTTTGGGTTAGGGTGATGTTTAGGGTGAGGGTGAGAGTGAGCATTCGGTTGAAGGTGTGGCTTAGGTTGTTGGTGAGGGTTAGGGTGAGAGTGAAGGTTAGGGTGAGGGTTAGAGTTAGGGTGCTGGTGAGGATTAGGTTTAGGGTGAGAGTTAGGTTGAAGGTGAGGGTTAGGGTGAGGGTGAGGGTTAGGTTTAGGTTTAGGGATAGGATTAGGGTGAGGGTTAGGGTTAAGGTTAGGGTGAGGGTTATGGTTATGGTTATGGTGTGGATTTGGTTTAGTGTGAGGGTTAGGGTTAGCGTTAGTGTAAGGGTAAGGGTTAGGTTGAGGATTAGGGTGAGAGTGAGGGTTAAGGTTAGATTAAGGGTTAGGGTGAGGGTTAGGGTAAGGGATAGGGTTAGGGTTAGGGTGAGTGTGAGGGTTAAAGTTAGGGTTAGGGTGAGTGTTAGGGTCGGGGTGAGGGTTAGGCTTAGGGTTAGGGTGAGGCTGAGGGTTCGGGTGAGTGTGAGTGTGAGTGTTAGGGTGTGGGTCACGGTTAGGTTTAGGGTGAGGGATAAGGTGACGGTGAGGTTAAGGGTGAGGGTGAGTGTTATGGTTAGGGTGAGGGTGAGGGTTAGGGTTAGGTTTAGGGTGATGTTTAGGGTTAGGGTGTGGGTTAGGGATAGGTTTATGGTTAGGTTAAGGGTTAGGTTAGGGTTCGAGTTAGGGTGAGTGTGAGGGTGACTGTTAGGGTTAGGATTAGTTTTAGGGGTAGTGTTAGGCTTAGGGTGAGGGTAAAGGGTGAGGGTTAGGGTGAGGGTGAGGGATACGGTTAGTGTTGGGGTTAGGGTGAGCGTTTGGATGAGGGTGAGGGTTAGGGTTAGGGTGAGGGTTAGGGTTAGGGTTGAGTTTAGGGTAAGAATTAGGATGAGGTGTAGGGTAAGGGTTAGGGTTAGTGGGAGGAAAAGGGATATGGTGAGGGTTAGGGTGAGGGTGAGGAATAGGGTTAGTGTAAGGGTTAGGGTGAGTGTTTGGGTGAGCCTTAGGTTTATGTTTAGGGTTAGGGTGAGGGTTAGGATGAGGGTAAGTGTTAGGGTGAGATTTAGGTTGTGGTTGAGTATTAAGGTCAGCATTAGTCTTAGGGTGAGGGTTAGGTTTAGCTATAGCATTAGGGTTAGGATTAGAGTTCGGGTGTGGGTTAGGATTAATGTTAAGGTGAGGGTGAGTTTTAGGGTTAGCATTAGGTTTAGGGTTAGGATTAGTGTGAGGCTGAGGGTGAGGGTTAGGTTTAGGTTTAGGTTTAGTGTTAGGGTGAGGCTGCGGTTGAGGATGAGGTTGAAGGTGAGGGTTAGGGTTTGGCTTAGGCTTAGAGTTAGGGTGAGTGCTAGCGTGAGGGCGAGGGTGCGGTTTTCTGATAGGAAGGGTTAGGGTTAGGTTTAGGGTGAGGATTGGGCTGAGGGCGAGGTTGAAGGTGAGGTTTAGGGTTAAGGTGAGGGTTAGGGTTAGCGTTAGGCTGAGCGTTAGGGTTTGGGTGATGTTTAGGGTGATGTTTAGGGTGAGGGTGTGGGTGAAGGTGAGGGTTAGGGTGTAGGTGACGGTTAGGGTGAGGGTGAGGGTTAGGGTGATGGTGAGAGTTAGGTTTAGGGTTAGTGTGAGGAAACCGCTTAGGGTGAGGATTTGGATGAGAGTAAGTGTTAGGGTTACGTTTAGAGTTAGGTTTAGGGTGAGGTATAGGGTTAGAGTTCGGGTTAGGGTTCAGTTGAGGGTGAGGGTTAGAGTTAGGGTTAGGGTGAGGGTTAGGGTTGGGGTGAGGGTTAGGGTTACGGTTAGGGTGAGGGTGAGGGTGAGGGTTCAGGTGAGGGTTAGGGTGTGGGTTAGGATTAAGGTTATGGTGAGAGTAAAGGTTAGGGTGAGGTTTAGGGTGAGGGTTAGGGTTAGAGTTAGGGTTAGGGTTATGATGAGCATTATGCTGAGGGTTCGGTTTAGGTTTAGTGTGAGGGTTAGGATTAAGGTTAATGTTAGGGTTAGGATTTGGTTAGGGTAAAGGTTAGTTTTAGGTTTAGGATAAGGTTTCGGTTGATGGTTAGGTTTAGAGTTATTGTGAGGATTACGTTTAGCGTTAAGGTTAGGGTGTGGGCTAGGGTGAGGGTGAGGATTAGGTTGAGGGTTTAGTTTAGGTAAGAGTTAAGGTTAGGTTAGGGTGAGGATTAGGGTAAGATTGAGGGTTAAGTTGAGGGTTAGGGTTAGGGTGAGCCTTAGGGTTACGATTAGGGTGAGGGTTAATGTTAGGGTGATGTTTAGGGTTAGGGTGAGGGTGAAGGTTCGGGTGAGGAGGAGGGTTAGGTTTAGGGTTAGTGTGAGGGTTAGGGTTAGCTTTAGGGTTAGAGTTAGTGTGAGCATGAGGGTTAGGGTGAGGGGTAGGGTTAGGGTTACGGTGAGGTTGAGGGTTAGGTTTAGTTTGAGGGTTATGGTTAGGGTAAGGGTGAGGGTTGGGTTTAGGTTAAGGGTGAGGATGAGGATGAAGGTGATGGTTAGGGCTACGTTTAGCGTTAGGGTGAGGCTTAGGTTTAGGATAAGGGTTAGGATAAGGGTGAGGGTGAGGGTTACGGTTAGGATTAATTTAGGGTGAGGGTGAGGGTTAGGTTTAGGATTAGGGTTAGGGTCAAGGTGAGGGTGAGGGTTAGGGATAGGGTGAGGGTTAGGGTTATGTTTAGGGTTAGGGTTAGGGTTAGGTTTAGGAGGAACGTTAGGCTTAGGATTAGGGTTAGGGTTAGTATGAGGTTAGTTTTAGGGTTGTGTTAGGGTGAGGGTGAGGGTTTACCTTAGGTAAGGGTTAGGGTAAGTTTAGGGTGAGGATTAGGATGAGGTTGAGGGCTGAGGTGAGGGTTAGGGTTAGGGTGAGTGTTAGGGTTAGGATTAAGTTGAGGGTTATTGTTAGGGTGAGGGTGAGGGTGAAGTTTCAGGTGATGGGAGGGGTTAGGTTTAGGGTTAGCGTGAGGTTTATGGTTAGGGTTAGGGTTAGGGTGATGGTGAGGGTTAGGGTGAGTGTGAGGTTGATGGTGAGTGTGAGGTTTAAGCTTAGGGTGAGGGTTAGGAATAGGGTTAGGGTTAGGGTGAGGGTTCGGGTTAGTGTGAGGGTTAGGGTTAGGTTTAGGTGAAGGTGAGGATAAGGGTTAGGGTGAGGGTTAGGGTGAGGATGAGGGTTAGGATTAGCATTAGGTTTAGGATTAGGCTTAGGGTGAGGTTGTGGTTTAGTATTAGGGTGAGGGTTAGGGTTATTGTTAGGGTTAGGGTGCGAGTAAGGTTGAGCGTTAGGGTTAGGTTAGGGTTAGGTTTAGGCTGAGGGTGAGGGTGAGGGTGAGGTTGATGGTTAGTGTTAGTGTGACGGTGAGTGTGAGGGCTGGGGTGAGGGTGAGGGTTAGTGTGAGGGTGAGGGTGTGGGTTTCTTTTACATCAGGGTTAGGTTTAGGGTGAGGATTAGGGTGAGAGTGAGGGTGAGGAGTTCGTTTACATCTGGGTTAGGGTTAAGCTGAGGTTAGGGTGAGGGTGAGGGTTAGGGTTAGAGTTAGGGTGTGGGTTTAGCTTAGGGTGATGTTTAGGGTGAGGCTGAGGGTTAGGGTGAGAGTTAGGGTGAGGTTTAGGTTTAGTGTTAGGATTAGGGTGAGGGTGAGGTTTAGGGTTAGAATTAGGGTTATGGGGAGGGTTAAATTGAGGGTCAGGGTTAGGGTTAGTGCTAGGGTTAGTGTTAGGATGCGAGTTAGGTTGAGGTTTATGGGTAGGGTTAGAGTGAGGGTGAGGGGAAGGGGGAGATTTTGGTTTAGGGTTAGAGTTAGGTTGAGGGTGAGGGTTAGGATTAGGGTTAGCACTAGGTTTTGCTGAGGGTGAGTGTGAGGTTGAGGGTGAGGTTTAGGGTTAGGGTGAGGGTAAGGGTTAGGTTTAGGGTGAAGGTTAGTGTTCTGGTTAGGGTTAGATATAGCATTAGGCTGAGGGTTTGAATTAGGGTTAGTGTGAGGGTTAGGGTTAGGGTTTGTTTAGGTTGAAGGTTAGTTTTAGCTTTAGGGTTAGGATAAAGTTCAGACAGAGGGTTAGGGTTAGGGTTACTGTGAGGGTTAGGTTTAGGGTTAGGGATAGGGGGTGGGCTAGGGTGAGGGTGAGGTTTAGGGTGAGGGTGAGGGTTTAGTTTAGGTAAGGGTTAAGGCTAGGTTAGAGTGAGGATTAGGGTGAGGTTTAGGGTTAAGGTGAGGATTAGGGTTAGGGTGAGGGTTAGGATTACTGTGAGGGTTAGGGTTAGGGTGAGGGTGAGGGTGAGGGTAAGTGTTAGGGTGAGGTTTAGGGTGAGGGTGATGGTTAGGATTAGAGTTACGGTTAGGATTAGGGTGATCGTAAGGATGAATGGTTAGTGTTAGGGTGAGGATTAGGGTTGGGTTAAGGATGAGGGTGAGGGTTAGGGTTAGGGTTAGGGTTAGGTTTAGGCTGAGGTTGAGGCTGATGTTTAGGATTAAGGTTACGGTGAAGGTGATGGTTCGGGTGAGGGTAGGGTTAGTATGAGGTTTACGGTGAGGGTTTAATTTACCTCCGGTTTAGGTTTAACCTGAGGTTAGGTTTAGGGTTAGGGTTAGGGTTAGGGTTAGGGTGAGGGTGAGGGTTAGGGTGATGTTTACGGTGAGGGTGAGGGTTAGGGTGAGAGTGAGGGTTAGGTTTAGGATGAGGGTTAGGGTTAGGGTTTGGGTTAGGGTAATGTTGAGGGTAAGGTATAGGGTGAGGTTTATTGTGAGGAGGACGGTTAGGTTTAGTGTTAGGGTTAGGGTGAGGTTTAGGTTGAGCGTTAGGTATTGGTTTAGGGATAGGGTGAGGGTGTGGTATAGGGTGAGTGTTAGTGTTAGGTTGAGGGATAGGGATATGGTTAGGGTGAGGTTGAGGGTTAGGGTTAGAGTTAGGGTGAGGGGGAGGGTTAGGATTAGGGTAAGGATTAGGTTTTGGCTGAGTTTGAGGGTGACTGTAAGAGTGAGGGTTAGGTTATGGTGAGGGTTAGGGTTAGGGTATGGGTGAGGGTTAGGGTTAGGGTGAGGGTGTGGGTAAATGTTAGGGTGAGGGTTAGGGCGAGAGTGAGGGTTAGTGTTAGGGTCAGGGTAAGGGTTAGGGTGAGGGTAAGTGTTAGGTTGAGGGTTATGGTGAGGGTGAGGCTTAGGGTTAGCATTAGGGTTAGGGTGAGGGTGAGGGTTAGGTTGAGGGTTAGGGTTAAGGTTAGGGATAGAGTGAGGATTAGGGTTAGGGTTAGGTTTAGGGTGAGGTTTAGGATGAGGGGTAGGGTTAGGGATAGAGTGATTGTTAGGTTTAGTTTGAGGATTAGGGTTAGGGTGAGGTTTAGTTTTACTGTGAGGTTTAGGGTTAGGGTTAAGATGAGTGTTAGGGTAATGTTGAGGGTGAGGGTGAGGGTGAGGGCTAGGTTTAGGGTTAGTGTGAGTGTTATTGTTAGGGTGAGGGTTAGGTTTAGGTTGAGGGTTAGGGTTAAAGTAAGGGTTAGGTTTAGGGTTAGGGTTAGGGTTAGGGTTAGGGTCAGGGTGAAGGTTTGGTTTATGTTGAGGGTTAGGTTTAGGGTGAGGGTTAGGGTTAGGGTGAGCGTTAGGGTGATGGTGAGGGTTAGGGTGAGGGTGATGGTTAGGTTTAGAGTTAGGGTTAGGCTGAGTGTTAGGGTTAGGGTTAGGGTTAGGGTGAGATTTATGGTGAGGTGTCGGGATACGGTTAGACTGAGGGTTAGGGTTAGTGTGAAGGTTAGGGGTAGGGTTAGGGTTAGTGTTAGGATAATGTTTAGGGTGAGGGTTAGTTTGATGGTGAGGGTTAGAGTGAGCGTTAGGGTTAAGGTGATGTTTAGGGTGATGTTGAGGGTTAGTGTGAGGGTGAGGGTGAGGCTGAGGGTGAGGGTTAGGGTGAGGGTGAGGTTAATTTAGGAAAACGATTAGAGTTAGGGTTAGGCTGAGGGTGAGGGGGAAAGTGAGGGTGAGGGTTAGGGTTAGGGCTAGGGTGAAGGTTAGGGTTAGTGTGAGGGTTAGTGTGATGGTGAGTGTCAGGGTGAAGGTGAGGGTTATAATGACGGTGAGGGTGAGGTTGAGGGTTAGGGTTAGGATTAGGGTTAGGGTGAGTTTTAGGGTTAGGGCTAGGGTTAGAATTATTGTTAGGGTTAAGGTTAGGATGAGGGTGAGGGTTATTGTTAGGTTTAGGGTTAGGGTGAGGGTGAGGGTGGGGTTGAGGGTTAGGGTTAGGCTTAGGGTTATGGTTAGGGTAAGGCTGATGGGGAAGGGGAGGTTGAGGGTGAGTGTTAGGGTTAAGTTTAGGGTTAAGGTTAGGGCTTGTGTGAGGGTGAGGGTTAGGCTGAGGGTGAGGATGAGGGTTTTGTTTAGGTAAAGGTTAGGGTTAGGGTGAGGATTAGGGTGAGGATGAGGATTAAGCTGAGGTTAGGTTCAGGGTGAGGGTTAGTGATAGGGTTAGGATGAGGGTTAGGGTTAGGGAGATGTTTAGGGTGAGGT